>NC_072436.2:74613333-75221666 GCF_028878055.3 Symphalangus syndactylus
TTGCTATGCTTTCTCAACCCCATGATGTATTCTTGATCTCATTAAGACCCAAACCCATTGCCTCATAATTCAACTCATATTAACAAAATGTGTTTGGTGCAGTGGAGAAAAATCCAGGTATTTCTTTTTTTTTCTTGAGACGGAGTCTCGCTCTGTCACCCAGGCTGGAGTGCAGTGGCGCAATCTCGGCTCACTGCAAGCTCCACCTCCCGGGTTCACGCCATTCTCCTGCCTCAACCTCTCCGAGCAGCTGGGACTACAGGCGCCCGCCACCACGCCCGGCTAATTTTTTTTCGTATTTTTAGTAGAGACGGGGTTTCACCGTGGTCTCGATCTCCTGACCTCGTGATCCGCCCACCTCGACCTCCCAAAGTGCTGGGATTACAAGCGTGAGCCACCGCGCCCGGCCAAATCCAGGTATTTCTTATAAAAGTGGACATCTTATCTCTAAAGAAGACTGGAGTCAAAATGCTACACAGTATTCCTGAGACATATGCCTAGCAATTTTTTTTTATCAAACTGCATTGTTCCGTTTTGGTTTTGCTTTATCTGGGCTATTAATCCCAGCTACATTTAGTCCTATGTGCATAAAAGTTACCTTCTGTTACCTGCAGGCCTCATTTTACTCACCAAAGTGGTACATCACTACGCAGTGATGTCTCTCTATGAGAAAGTTCCCAGTTGCTCAGAAAAGCAATAAAATGCATCTTTGTTTTAAAAAAAGAAGAAGAGATACTCATAATGGTTATTGGTTTATTGGGGCTTATTATCACTTTTTAAATATTATTTACATTTTTCTAGAAAATTGTCTAAGTCTATAATTCACTACCATAAAGTTATTCACAGTATTCTCTGACTTAAACTTCTACTCTATCTATAGTAACAATTCTTTTTATTATGTATTTATACTTTTTAATCTTTCTTTTTTTAGAGGTATCTTCAAAGAAGATTATAGGTACCATTGAGCTTGGGTTAACCCTCCAAATAATTTTATTTTGCTGATGATCTTCTTTATTTCCAATTTTATCAACTTATGCTCTTATCCTTATTATATTATTTATTCTACTTTCTTTAGGTTGACTCTTTAAAAATAAAAGAGTTCTCTGATGTTCTCTAAAAAAGACTTTGCTTCATATATTTTGAGACTATATTGTTAGGTAATACAGATTTATGATGATCATGACTTCTTGGTGGATTGTTTCTTCTATTATTATTCAGTGTCCATGATTACACTTATTAGTGTATTCCAAAATTCTACTTTGTCTGTTATTAATATTGCTATATAAGATTTCTTTTAGTTAGTATTTGCTTAATATATACTTTTTCCCATCTATTTTCAACATTTCTGTTTGGCTTTTACTTTGGGCTTCTAACATCTGGATATTGGTTTTGTTTCACTTGGTTTTTATTCCAAGCTCATCTATTACTTTCTAACCAATTTTTAACTGCTTCCCAAACACACAGACCTTAGCTTGCTGAACTACCCATTGAAACACCCTCATATGTAATTACTGTCTGTTATTCTACTTTGACTTGTTTTAAACACACATGCATAAAATGAGTATTTTGTTTTAACCAACAGATAATTTACCAGTATATTATATCAATGTTTCTTTCATCCTATGTCTAACACAATTACTGTGTCTTCTACCCTATGTCTTTCCTCTGGTTCACTTTTTGTTTTTGACTATACTAAAATACAACCTTGAATAGGTCTCCGTGTATCAAATTTCCTGAGCCTTTGTATATCTGAAAATGTTTTGTTTTGTTTTGTTTTCACTTTGAGTGATATTTTAGCTGTATATAAAATTATAGAAGGACAGATATTTTCACCAAGCACTTTGGATATAATGTATATTCTGGCACCTAATTTTTCTGTTGAGAAATGTTCCTTTAGCTTGATTATACTTCCATTAAATTTAATAATGTTTTCAGTTCTAAAACCTTCTTTAAATCCTTAATGTTCTGCAGATTGAACAGGATGTGTCTAAATGTGGGTTTATATTTATTTATATATTTCATTCTCAGAGTATATTTTGATCTGAGAATTTTTGTCTTTATTCAATACTGAAAATTATCAGCTATTATCTATTCAAATGTTGCTTCTCCATTATTCCTTCCATTCTCTTCTTTGGGAAGTCTTATTAGATGTATTAACTAATACATCTCCATCCATTTTTCATGTCTGTCTCTTCACTGCTTTATTTAATTTTTTATTTTTAATTTTTGTGAGTATATAGCAGGTGTATATATTTATGGAGTACATGAGCTGTTTTGACACAGGTATGCAACGTGAAATAAGCACACCATAGAGAATGGGGTATCTATCTCCTCAAGCACTTATCCATTGTGTTACAAACAATCAATTATACTCTTTTAGTTACTTTTAAATGTACAATTAAGTTATTAATCACCCTGTTGTGCTATCAAGTGATAGGTCTTATTCATTCATTCTAAATAATTTTTATACTCATTAGCCATCCCCACTTCCTCCCCGCAGACCTCTGCTACCCTTCCCATCCTCTGGTAACCATCCTTCAACTCTCTATCTCCATGAGTTTGTTTTGATTTTTTGATCCCGCAAATAAGAACATGCAGTGTTTGTCTTTCTGTGCCTGGGTTATTTCACTTAACATAATGATCTTCATTTCCATCCATGTTGTTGCAAATGACAGGACCTCATTCTTTTTTATGGCTGAATAGTATTCCATTGTGTATATGTACCACATTTTCTTTATCCATTCATCTGTCGATGAACACTTAGGTTGTTTCCAAATCTTACCTATTGTGAATAGTGCTGCAACAAACATGGCAGTGCAGCTATCTCTTCCATATAGTGATTTCCTTTCTTTGGGGTATATACCCAACATTGAGATTGCTGGATCATACCTATTTTTAGTTTTTTGAGGAACCTCCAAACTGTTCACCATAGTGGTTGTACTAATTTGCATTCTCACCAACAATGTATGAGGGCTCCCTTTTCTCCACATCCTTGCCAGCATTTGTTATTGCCTGTCTTTTGGATATAAGCCATTTTAACTGGGGTGAGACAATATCTCATTGTATTTTGATTAGCATTTCTCTGATGATTAATGATGTTGAGCACCTTTTCATATGCCTGTTTGCCATTTTTGCTTTATTTTAATACTTTTTATTTCTCTTTGCTACATTCTAGGTGACCAGCTCTGTGTTGCCTTTCAATACACTAAGCATTCCATCACCTGTTTTATCTAGAGTTTATCTCAACTAGTGAGTATCTTATTCTGATGATGATATTTTTACTTTTAAGATTTATTTCTAATTTTGGAATTGATTCTTTTTCATATTCAAATGGTTTTGTTTCTGCCTGTTTTTCTTGTAAAATATCTTAAATTTTGATGGCTATTATTTTCCCCCTAATTAACGTAAGCCTTCCCAAAATACTTATTTAAACAGTACCAGCTATAATAAGAAGTTAATTTTATTTGAATTAGTTAATTTTCTGATTATTGGTTTTGTTGGCTATCTTCCTTAGCCTTTAGTTTCTTCATATGATTTGAAATTTAGCTTTTGAGGCTTATTTAAGTGAGAGAATTTTGTCTTCACGCCCCTTCTCTGACTTTACCCATCTCTGTGTTTTCCTGCATCTGGCCTCCTATAGCCGCTGTCCAGAACCTGGTTTGATCAAAGTAGTTTGAGGTCATTGCCCCTCAGTAATGACAGATAGCCCCAAATCACCCAAAGAGCACTTGATTTGGTTCAGGATCTCAAGGCTCTTAGACCCCAATCTTCCCTAAGTTTGCAGATCCTTTTAAGCTATAGTCCTAACAGCAGCAAGTGGTATGTTTTTTTCTATTCTTCTTTTAGAACTAGGTGTTGGAGTAGAGAGACGCACAGCCTTGCCTTTGGCTTCAAGCAGTAAGCCTAGATCCAACCTCCCATCCTCCTACTAAGTGTTTTTAGTCCTGGTTGGAGCCTAATTCCCAGCCAACACTATTTGCTTCTCAATCTGGGGCTAACCAGGCCTGGGTTTCATTTAGCTCTGCTCACCACCTTAGGTAGCTGCTCTATTACCTGTCTTGTTTCTGGGATTCGCTGTATCTTTTCGGTTTTGTCTTTTATAGTTTATATACAATTACTATGTGTACACACATAATTGTTATGAAGGTAGGTCAAAGCATAGACTTCCTCTGAAGTCTTGGCCTGTGGACCCACCTTCATGTTTACAACTTACCACAAAGTATACATCACATGGGCAGAGCCCCTAGCTGGCTAATTCCAGTACTGTATCTTTCCTAATAGGTGCCCAATAAAAGTGTGCTGAATATATAAACGAATACAAATCGTTTTCCTAGAAAGACAGAAATGCCTTCAGGCACCATGTTTCAGTTTTTCCAGTATACTACAAATTCTTAGGGACAAAAACTATGTCTAATCTATCACACTGCCTAGTTTATTACCCTGCAAATGGTAAATAGGCCATAATATTTCAAAGGGCCACACGTTTCTCCTGTGGATTTTCCATATGGCAAAAGGTAGTGACACCCCAGGTATATGCAGTGTTGCTCTAAAGGATTAATATCATCATCTTCTCAGTTGTTTTATAACATGTTGGTTCTTCCTTATAAACTATTTTTTTAAATGAATGCTTCTTAAGGAAAAATGTTTCGTCTGAGAGCAGAGATGGGCATGCTGAAGTGGAATATTTTCACTAGAATAATGTAAAAGTGGGAAATGTCTAACTGTAATTAGTCAAGAAATCAAATGAAAAACCTTTTCCTGCTATCTTACAACAAGATCAGGGACCAAATGTAGAGAAAATGCTAAGTGATCACAATTCCTCTAGCTGAAATAACATTTTTCATACCACAGACCAAAGGGCAAGGGGGACAAAGATGTTGTCCTTGTTGATTAATTACTTTTGGAACCAGGCCCAGCATAAGGAAAGAGGAGAGCCTAGTGATAAAGCGATAAGTCCACTCTTTGTCCCCTCTGCACTCCCAAGAAACGATTCACTGGTTTTCTGAAAGAAAAATGCACTTAGGTGCTTTAAACCATGATATCCATAAAGAATAGACATTTCCATATATTTCCCAAATGAATTCACACACTTCCAATCAACAAACTTTTTATGGCTATATGTATTGAGCACTTACTGCATACCAGGTGCACTTACTGTATACTTTGGTGGTTACAGAAGAGTTAGAAAACCATCTCTTGAGAGGAGCAAGTTATACTCAGACAAGCATGCCACGTAAGTTGTATCTTAAGTGCTACAGGCAAGTAAGGGAGGCGGAGGTCTGCAGCAGCAAAATGGATGCTGATGACTTCAGGAAGAGGTTAGAGATTCAAAAGACTTTGGTTAGGCTTCCTATGGAAGATACTTAACACCTGTGGGCCTTAGCGTACTTATCTACTAAGTGAAGGATTTGTGTTAGTATTTATAAATTTCTTTCCAGTTGAAATATTTACTAGTTCTCTTCTTTCCTGTCCCTCTCAGTGGGACACCCATAACCTAGCAAACAGCCTCCATGGTCTAGAAAATCCTTTAGAACAGAGTGAGAGCAATCAAACAAACAGAAACTTCTCTCCTCCTTCAAAAAGATCCTAGGAGGGAAGGCTGAGAACAACCAGACCTAACTGGAGGACTAAAAATGGGATTCCAGGGGCCAAAGACAGAAAATAAGTAGCACAGAGCCACACAGAAGCATACTCTCAAATATGTAGGGGGATCACTTGTTCCAAATCCCTGGCCCTGATATGCCTCCATGGAAGGTGCTCTATGAAGAAAAATGGCATTTGAGATTGACAACTGATTAATATACAAGCTTGATTATATGCAAATCATCACTTTCTGTTGAGTTAATTGTGATCTGATGTAACATAAGTAACACATGTATTTAAAATAAATGTATATTTAATTGATATGCATATTTATAAAATGAATATTTACATTTATATGTTGTCTTTTTTTTAATTGGGGGTGAATTTCTTTCCCAAAGAAATGAGGGGTTAAGGGACCCCATCATGAACTAAGACAGAAAATAGCAACAAAGGAGTGAAAACTTGCCTTTGGTGCATGTAGTAAAGTAATGAGCTAGCAATCAGAAAGGCTGATTCTAGACCTGGCTCTGTCCCATGTTGTGTAACTTTCTATAGCCTCAATTTCTATAACCATGAAAGAAAAGATTGGACCATTTCTAAGCTACCTTCTAGCTCTACAATTCTATTATAATCTCGCAGAACAACTCTCACTTACAATTTATTCTGTCAAAATGATTGGACTCTAACCACTGACAGCCCAGAGTCTCTGCTAGTAATTAATGGACCTAAAAATTGTACTCAGAAGGTTCCAAAAGAGTTCTGGAGCCTGAGTTCCCCCATCCAACCCCACAACACTCAAGAGAGCAGCCTGAGAACATAAACATGCATGTGTGGAACAAGAAGGCATGGATAGTTCACCAGCAGAGGGCAGGGTGCTCGGAGACGGGCACCCAGGACTGGTCCATTTTGAAGGAAAGAGAAAAGGAGGAATTATATAAGGCATAAGGCCTTGCCTAGAGATACTAGCTAAGTGTATGGGGTCTCTGATAAGTGGCTCTATGAAGAACAACATAAAAAAGAAAATACAATAGGCAAATGTATAATCTCCATCTCCTTCAGTAGACAGAACTATATAGAAAAAAAATCAATGCCCCTTTCATCATTAATGCAAGCAAAATCATTTTTTGCTCAATTTTTCACAAGTAAAGTAACTTGTAAAATAGTGTATGAGCCAACTGAATAGGAAGATAGCACTCCCATAAAAGTTTTTATAGGAGACCAGGGCCAGAGGATCACTTGAGGCTAGTTGCATGAGACCAGCCTGGGCAACATAGACACTATCTCTACAAAAAAGTTCAAAATCAGCTGGGCATGGCAGCTCCTGGAGAGGCTGAGGTGGGAGGATCACTTAAGCCCAGGAGTTCAAGGTTGCAAGAAGCTGTGTATTAGCCAGGGTTCTCTAGTGTGACAGAACTAATAGGATAGATGTATATATAAAGCGGAGTTTATTAAGGAGTGTTGACTCATGTGATCATAAGGTGAGGTCTCACAATAGGCCATCTGCAAGCTGAGGGGCACAGAAGCCAGTCAGAGTCCCAAAATCTCAAAAGTAGGGAAGCCAACAGTGCAGCCTTCAGTCTGTAGTTGAAGGACCAAGAGTAGAACTTGGAGTCCCACGTTCAAGGGCAGGAAGCATCCAGCATGGGAGAAAGATGTAGGCCGGGAGGCTAAGCCAGTCTAGTCTTTCCACGTTCTTCTGCCCACTTTCATTCTGGCCATGCTGGCAGCTGATTAGATGGTGCCCACCAAGATTGAGGGTGGATCTGCCTTTTCCAGTCCACTGACTCAAATGTTAATCTCCTTTGGCAACACCCTCACAGACACACCCAGGAACAACACTTTGTATCCTTCAATCCAGTCAAGTTGACACCCAATATTAACCATTACAAGTCATGGTCAAGTGACACAGCAAGATCTTGTCTAAAACAAAAAAAAATAAAAAGTTTTCAGTATGCTAAGGTTCTAATTATTTCTTGGCAATGTGATGGAGTGAAAAATGCCTAATGACCTTGGCTTGCCTCTCTGTCCCACTCCTGGCTAGGTAGTAACCTTGTATAAGTTGCCTTTTTCATTCCTGCCCTCTCATCCCTCCTTCAACTACTTTCTTTTTGAAAAACACAACTTAACCATTATTAAGCACATGTTCAAAAGACTGCCCCAGATTCAATGCTAGAATTATAAACTTGAATAAGACACTGTGTCCACGGAGATTATAATCCAATGAAGAGGAAACTAATCACAATGCAAAGAGAAGACAGCTGTTGTAGCAATGTGGCTTGTGTTCAAGGGCAGAGAAGGGGAAACAAGTGAACTTACCTGGAGAGAGACTGTTTAAAATTTTGGGTCTTGAAAAATTAGCAACTTTTCAATGAAGGTGCAGGTGAATATGTCAATACGGTATGAGTCATCGTTATTTTAGTTGCCTTCTAGACCTCACGCTTCCGCCTATGATGCTTCTACAACTGACTGGGTGCAATAGACTTCCCTCTGCTCCTGGATGCATTGAGAAAACGAACCGCACTGGAGCCTCTAAACCAGCCCCTCTCTGCACACTATTGTCTAAAGGCATTTGATCCTTGACCCAGCCCTTTCCTTGCTGCTGAAATGCATTGGATTCATTAATTAAGTATAGAGGGCACTTTTTTCATGGTAAATGCCTACACACAATGAAAGTTGCATTTTAGCCACTAAGCCAGGCCACAACTGGCCACTGTCCATGTTCCATGGAAACTGGCTTACAGATCAAAAGAACTCTAGTGACAAATTCTGTTGATCTGTTGAAATCTACATGTTACTAATTGGCACAACCACCAGAAAAGAACAGCCAGCACACAAGCTCGTACACACACACAGAGAGACACAGTATTTTACTCTATGCTTGTACACATGCATTTCATCTCGGTAACAGTGCCTTTTGCAAGCAGATGGGGGAGAAAGAGACTTTAAAAGATGGATTCCTATTGTTCCACCAAATAACTTAAAACTGATCGAAGCCTCAGAGGAGAGAAAAACAAAGCCAGCTCTCTGAGGCTTTCCGTCTACTCCTTTAGAAAATCATTGGCATCCCGGGCAATACCTAGAAAAGTATTAAAATTTGAGCAACACTGGTTTACTTGTTTATATGCATCCCCACAGAATCCCCCACCACGTCTACAGAAGCTTCAAAGGCTCCACAGCGAGACCCATCAGGATGTGGGGAGAGGGAGAGAAAGACACTGCTCAAGCGTTTGGAGACCCAGCCCAGACATGCAGGCTCTCAGGCATCTGGTTATCCCAGCCTGACACCGCGCCTGCGATTTCAGACTGTTTAATTAATTCTGATAATACCACATCGCAGGTGCTGCAGGAAGTATGTTAATTTAAGTTCACATCTTACCAATTCCCACTGGTTTCATTCGAACCTAATAAATGAAATAATCTCCACTGTGAACCCCTTGCTTACCTAATTAGGCACGGGACGGTGAAGCAGTCACACTTGGGGCACGTCAGTACACTGGTCACCTTCGAAAGCATAACCGTGACCTGCCCATGGGCTCCGTCCCCAGGCTTCTATCATACGCAGATCAAAGCCAAACAAATAAGCGAGCACATTACTCTTTCCCTACTAGCAACCCTGTTTATTGTAGACTCATATATTTTCTTTCCTTGTCTTTTTAAATGCACCTATGGTGCTAGATTCTGTGAAACCTCACTCTGTTTAAACTAAACTGAACTGTAGTTGTGCTTTCATATTATTTAATAATTACCATAAGATTCAGGTTATTTTTAACCGAAGAGTTATTTCTAACCACCAGATTTTTTCCACATTGATGAGGTATTCAAGGGGCCTATCTGATTCCATCTGAACCAGTGTGATGGTAGCAAGATAAATACCATTATGCCTCCCCTGTCTCCCACCTACCCACCTTCTGTTGTGGGGTGGGTGTAACGCTGCCTGGAATCCTCTTCCCTCCTCCTCCACCCCTTGCTCACTTCCTTCGTGTCCATGTTCAAATGACACTTGAGCTGCATGGCCTTTCCTGACAATCCAAGAAAAAAGAGCAACTGCATCCCTGCATCAGCACCCTGGCCTCCCTACACAAAATGATGATTTGGCAGCCACCATACCTTGCTGATTGGGATAGAGTAGATGAATGATTATTAGCACTGGCTGCTCACTGGATTCACCTGGGGAGCTTTGAAGTCAATGTCTAGGCCCCACCCACTGAGATCCTAATTTACCTGGTCTGCTTGGAGTAGGCTGCTAGCATGAGCATATTAAATCTCCCCGAGATCAGAGGGGAGAAGCTCGAATGCTGTGAGTCAAACAGACTCAGCCAGGCCTGAGGGGTCATTTGATGGGGATGGTTTATTTTGAGCATCCACATAATCAAATAGGTCTATTATTTCCCCAATCATCACTAGATTGAGGAAGACGTTATTTTTTAAAATTTAATTTTAAGTTCTGGGAAACCTGCGCAGGACGTGCAGGTTTGTTACACAGGTAAACGTGTGCCACAGTGGTTTGCTGCACCTATCAACCCATCACCTAGGTATTAAGCCCGGCACGCATTAGCTATTTATCCTGATGCTCTCCTTCCTTCCCCCACCCCCGACAGGCCCCAATGGGTGTTGTTCCCCTCCCTGTGTCCATGTGTTCTCATTGGAAGAAGTTATTCTCACTTCACTTTGTTTTCCACAGACTCAAATGTCAGAACTCGCTGGTAGGAAGAATATATCTTAATTCCTGGCTCCCAGCCTGTCTTCCCAATGGCCACTAAATGGTAATGACATCTAGCCAATGAGTATTTCCCTTTGGCCCAATGTTACAACTTATTAAAGAAATTGAGGCAAGGTATAAAAAATATGACCTTCAACCCTCAGATGCCTTGTCAAGAAGGTAAAATACAGAGAAGAAAAGTTATTCAATTTCTGGGTAAGTTTGGGTCTTCGAAGTGCCACCTTCTCTTAACTGTTAGGTCCTTATTCTCTCTCCATTGGCCCAAACTCTGATTCTCCCCACTCCTTCCTTTAGCACAGCTGAAGTGAGATTTGACACAGAAAGCCAGCCTTTACTGGAGGCAGAGCCCCAGGTACTTGTTTTTCCACTGGAGAGAGGATTTTCAGAGTGGCCCAGTCAGCAGCATCCCTCTCCAAATGGGCATTGACCTGACCTCAGTGTGGCTCCTTTTCCATACTGCTTGCAGGAGAGTCACTGCAAGTTGCTGGGCCCAGTGGCTTCCCCCATTTTCCATTTTCTGAGCTTGGCTTTGAACCAAAGTTGAACAAACTTTCGAACCTCAGAGGGGAAACCCAGAATACACAGCCAGATTTTTCTAACCCCTGCTTGAAGTTATCAAACCCCCAGCGTATGCCTGAACTCAGCCAATGCTGGTTCAGCGACCAGCCCCAGCCTTACTAAAAAATTCATAAACCACAGAACAGCTGGGCCACAGTCTGCTTTCAGAGCAAAGCCTCCACTATCAGGTTTTCATCTGGGCACTACTGAAGAACTGAGTATTTATTCCTGACAGAGACTTGAAAGAGGAAATCTTACTGGCTGTCTACTCAGAGTCACACGAGGACAGACTTGATGGGAATCCCATGCATATTCCAACGAGATAAAAGATATTATTCATTCCTAAAATGTCTTCAGAGACTCCATTAATGGAGAAATTCCAAGTGACAGATATAACCCAAAAAAATCCCCTTATATCTGCATACAATTGCATTCGAATGAATCAGGGGAAAGGATGCTTAATATTTAGGCCCTCTCTAAATCATGTTTCTTTTCTTTACATCGCAAAAGATAAGAACTGGCTGGAGAAAGTGACAGAGGGGGAAAGAGATCCCCCTGGAAAACATGTGGGACCAGTTAAACACTCCTGTTCCCCAACGGGAGACATTTCGTTAGAAGTTTGCCATATTTAGACAATTTCTGTGGAGACTTGTTCTCCCAAGAATTTCCTCAGTCATGACAAGCTTGGTAAATATGACCTTGCTAACATGGTGAAACCCCATCTCTACTAAAAAATACAAAACATTAGCCGGGCATGGTGGTGGGTGCCTGTAGTCCCAGCTGGGAGGCTGAGGCAGGACAATGGCGTGAACCCAGGAGGTGGAGCTTGCAGTGAGCCGAGATGGCACAACTGCACTCCAGCCTGGGTGACAGAGCAAGACTCCGTCTCAAAAAAAAAAAAAAAAAAATTACCTTGCTATTATGCCATCAAGGTTCTAGGCATGCATGATCTTTCTAAGTAGGCATTTTAAAAATTTATCCTTTCTTCAAAGACTATGTCTTAAGGAAGAAGGAGGAGAAATTAAATCTCTGAAAGCTGGTGCCCAATCAAATGGGGAGCCCAAAGCAAGATTCTCAGATTCAGGAAAACCAGTTTTCTGACACGAGGGTTAGGTTTTGGGTTTTTTTTTTTTTAAACAAGGAAAGGCAATTTTCTTGCAGTTCACCAATCACGACTCTCTGATAACTAGCATATCTATTATTATTGCACTACATTGGTAGTGCACTGGTAGTGCAACAATAATTACTGCCCATGATGGTGATCTTGAAGCCCTACAAGACTCTTTTTAGTTGTAACAATAAGATAATGTACTGTGCTTTTGATTGTGTTCTCAGTCTTCGAAAACAAACAAAACAATAATATACAAAGTGATTCTAAGTTAATTGTCTTAATTCCATTCTACGTATATGCTAAGTAATGTGCCCAACTCAACAAATATTGGATGAATGGAAGGAAGGAAGGAAGGAAGGAAGGAAGGAAGGAAGGAAGGAAGGAAGGAAGGAAGGAAAGAAAGTTTATCACAGCATAGAGATACCCTACCTGCCGTAGATAAACTGGCTCAGGGGAAAGCTGGTTAATTCAGGATCAGAAATTCCATTTTCATAATTCTAGTATCCCACATAAATTTATTGCTTATTTTCACAATCTACAGAAACTCCCTAACAAAAATAAAAGGTGAAACAAGCAGAGTACTAGCTTTCAATTAGACCAGCGCTAGTCTGTGTGCCATAGACAATGCTTTACATTTGCGTCAGAACTTTATGTTTCAAATCACCTTCACAAACACTACTCTGGGTTCTCACAACAACCCTGTGAGATAAATGTGACAGGTAAATCATTACTATTTTCCAATACTGTAGCAGAAGCCCATAGAAATTAAATGGCTTGCTGCAGTCACATGGCCAGTTTGAGACAGGATCAGAATTAGATCTAGGAATCTTTTCATCCCAGTGGACTTACTCTTTTCCTTCTGGTTCTCCCTCATCCTTCACCACGTCCTCTCTCCTCCTGTCAAATTCTTCCACAAGGTGCTCCCAGTTACCCTAGTCCAGGCACTTCTTCCTCTTTGAGCTCTTACAGTGGTACTTCTTGTGGCATTTGTTACATAGAACCTTGTCACATCTATCACAGAGATATCTTTAATTTCAGTCAACATCTTGAGTTGTCATTTTACCTCATTGTGGGTATGCCCACAAGTGAACTATACCTCCTCCAGGACAAGGAGGACATGTAGAGGACATCCACTGTTTCCAGCATACAACTCATGACTTCCATCTTGATTAGCATCCAAGCCCCCTTCTTCTGATTATTGCACCCCTGTTGAGAATCACTCCTCTCCACTCTCAGTCCCTATCACTTGGGGGTACCCAAAACCTTCTTCATATGCCAGAAATGGACTCATGATCCAACTCATGATCTTCCTGTACCAGAGATGGACACATGATCCAACCAAACAATGAGACTCAATTCTGAGGTCTTTGATGGAAGTGGAAAAGAGAAGCTTGCTTTCTTCTGAGACTGCAAACAGGGATGAAGATTTAGGCCCAAGGGTGCTGAAAGCCTCATGCAGGGCCAAGCTCTGAATCCAGCACAGCACTAGAGAAAGCAGAAGCAAGAGATGAGCAATTATAAGGTCTGGATGAGAACACTTGAGTGTCTGGATCCAGCCATATCTAACCCCTGGACTTATGTGGATACATGAACCATGTATTTCCTTTTTTTGTTTAAGTCGGTTAGAACTGGGTTTCAGTTGGGGTACCCTCATTTCTTTACAGGAAAGTCTTTGGAGGGCAATCTAATTTGGGGAGAGACTATGGGACTTTCTTAGAACTGAATATTAATAGCAAACTTGTTGATTACAGATCAATAAACATAGGAAAGTCTGGGGGATTGGGGGGCTTTGTTTTATTCTGTTTTGTCTTTTGTAGAGAGGAGGTCTTGCTATGTTGCCCAGGCTGGTCTTGAATTCCTGAGCTCAAGAAATCCCCCCACCTCGGCCTCCCAAAATGCTGGGATAACAGGTGTGGGCCACCATGCCCAGCCAAGAAAATTCTTAAAATACTTTTATTCACAGTTTACAGAAGATTCAGAAAAATTTCACTGTCCATAGCAAATGAAAAGAATAATAATTACATAAAATTATGTTAATATACTAGTCATGAAAAGCATTATTACTATTACTGTTCATCAATTCTTAGATGCACATTATTCTCACATTTTTATAATCCCTAAAATCAGAATGTATCACATAATCAATACATTTTTATAATCTGTGGGCTTGAACTGAAGTTGAATTCTTCCAGAAAGGATTCTGCATTTGTTTCTACCAAAGTTACCTAAGCCCACTGGAAATTGATTTCTCTGCTTGAGGATTATTGGACCCCACCAATGGTGTAAATTCAGACTTTAGACCTGTGTGACTACAGGTTGACAGGTTGAGTATCCCTTTTCCAAAATGCTTGGGACCAGGAGTGTTTTGTATTGCAGATTTTTTCAGATTTTGGAATATTTGTACATACATAATGAGATCTCTTGGGAATGGGACTCAAATCTAAACACAAAATTCATTTGTTTCCTATACACCTTAGACACACAGTGTGAAGGTAATTTTCTGCATCATTTTTAATAGTTTTGTACACAAAAGAGTTTTGATAACATTTTGACTGGAGCCTACTGTATGATGTCTGGTGTAGAATTTGCCTCGTGTGGTATCATGTTGGAGCTCAAAAAGTTTTGGATTTTGGAGAATTAAGGATTTTGAATTTTCAGATTAAGGATGCTCCATCTGTACTAGATTATGGCTCAGATTCTCAGAGAGACTTGCATTTTCTTCCCTCTGCAGAGGCCCAAGGCTGAGACATCCAAGTTTCCTTGCTGGCCCTGCTGGAGAATTTTCCTTACCCCTTTCACTGAGTATGTAGCTCTTTGGTGTCCTGCCTATGAAGAGGTCTCCTATTAGACCTCCCATCTTAGATATTTTTTCTTTATGCAAGTGGTACATAAAATAACAGTTTTTTTGACAATAGAGGGCATCTTAATGTTGATAAAACATTGTATTGTTTTTAATATTAGAATTGGTTTTGGGAAACAATGGAGATTATGAAGTTGAAGAGATAGAATCCCACTGAATTACCTCCTTGATGCTGCCAAAAGTTCCCTTTCACTGGGGAGCAAAAAGTCTGGACTAACAGCAAACTGTGTTGTAAAAATCTTTCTAAACATCATTGAATCTAGAATAAGGCCAGAAACATAGTAATTGCTCAATAAATGTTTCATTTCTGAATTAACTAAAGAATAACTAATTAGAACTTGATGAACCTAAAGGCAACCAAAGGGGCAGAGGGAAAGTACACCAGGGCAGCTCTTGAGCTGAATGTCTTCTAAGCACAAGCCCAAGATGTAGTCCCTGTTGAGAGGGCCTCTCTTTTCAAAAGTGCCCAATTAAATATCTCTCCATATTGTGTGTCACCACTGGGAACACAAGTGCCCACATGTCTAGAGGCACTAGATGATGCAATTAAAATGGTTTTCTGCCATTTCAACATTACTAGATACTTAGGTAGATTTTCAACTGCCCACCTTGCTAATAGTGGTTCAAGTACCGAATAAGTATTTCTTTTTACTCAGTTAAGCGTCCAGAAATGCCACAAAATTACTTGCCAGCATTATAGAAAATGATTACAGAGAAGGTTGAACAAGATGCAACCTTTCACCCTCTAACTCTATTACCACTGGGGTGAAACCTTTGTTAAATCCAGATTTATAACCCTTCTCGTTTCATAGTGCCTAGTGGTTCTGCAAGCACAAAGCCTGCATTTGTTGCCAGAGAGAAAACATTTGCTCAGTGAATTCTCTTGGTCTTTATCTCCTTTCTCTTGAGAATTGTTAGAAAATAGAGCATTGACTCCCGGTCCCTCTCTTTCTCTTTTTCCCCTTAGAGCCTCTTGCCGTATAACAAGATTGTTAAAGACAAATTGCTAACCATCCCTCTTACACACACACCTCATTAAATTGGTTGAACAATTTTCTTTCTTTCTCCAGTGTTGCCGTAGGAATATAGCCATTTATAATAACTGCCACCGTTGAGTGTAACTGCTGGGCTCAGGTGAGAGTGCGTATATACTCTTTGTTTTGCAAAAGGCTTTCTTTCAGGTACAAGTAATTTAGTTGTTTCCTTAGATGAATGATTGGCACATTAGGAGACCTGAGGTCACCTGGGGTTCATGTCGGTTTTTAATGAATTCCTTGAAATGCTGAGAACTACACTAGAGACTTCTGAATGGGCATATCTTATAGGCGATTTGTCATCATCATCATCATCTTCAGCATTATTGAAAAGCTAATGTTAAAGGACAAGAGTAAGCCTCCCTCACCACCTCAGCTCATTCAATGACAATACCAAGTTTCCAAAAAAATTAATGAAAATCCAGGGAGGAAGCACATATGTCCAGTAGGGACTTGCTCACATGTCAAGAGGCCTGGAGCGAGACTATTTCTGCGCCTCTCCTGTGTTATGGCCTTTGAGCCTCAGTTTCCCAATGTATGAAATGGAAATAAAAATATCTTCCAATCTATATAACAGGAATTCTAAAACGATTCCAAGGGTTGCTTTGCATGAAAGTGTTTTGGAATGTACAAAGCAGCAAGCACGTGGAAGGTATTATGATTGACATACTAATGGGCTCACACAATTTGGCAAATAGCCTCCTCTATGTGACTTGAAGGGGTTTAGGAATCAGAAACAAAAAGAACAGGAAGAGAAAGAATTTAGGTAGCAATACGCTTGCTGGGATTCCTGGGGGCTCCAGAACCCAGTTCTGAACATCGTAGCCCATAGCATTTAGCGCCCTCTGCAGAGTCAGAGCCTAGTAAATACACCAGGTCATCCACCAAGCAACTTACCCGGAAGCCCATGAAACAGAAAACAGTCGCTGCAGATTGTGAGAGGGAATTATCACCAAACCAAAACAAGGTAAATGCCCGGACCCCGCCTGACGCGCACAGAAGTGAGAAAACACAAAGCGAAGCAAAGCCTGTCAGTGCTCAGCTCAGCACCCGGGCTCTTGCCGTCCCCAGCCCAGCCCAGCCCTCCAGCCTGCATAGAAGCGTTCAAGCATCCGTCTCGGCCCCACCCTGTTCCTAAACCGGTGCTTCCACGCGCCCATGTTCAAGAGCAGGTGAGGGGCCCTGCCTGATTACTCCATGTGACTAGAGCTGGCCTTGCTGCCCTGGGGTCCGGGCACACTCCCCCAACAGCAGCATCCCCCCAGTCTCATCACAGCTGTCCTCCACTTGATTATATTGCAGCCACACAATGGGCCCAACCCAGCCAAGGCCGGGTCCCACGCTCTGTGGACATTCCTAGGAAGATCACCTTGGAGCGTGTCAGTCCCCCTGGCAGAGCCTGCCTTGCTCCCAGTCCACTGCCCCGTCCTCACCAACTCACCAGTCACGCGGCCGTGCCTCGCCACCATCACAGTCTGGCGGCGAACCACCCACAGCCACACTTCCGGCCAGCCGGTTCCGTATGGCGAACCACCCACAGCCACACTTCCGGCAGCCGTATTATGGTGGAGAGCACTGCTCAGCAAGTCCGGAAGCCCAGGTTTCAAACCCCACCGTTCGTTAGTGGGTGGAATTCTGAGTGAAAACTTCTTCAAATTTTATTTTCTTCCCTTGAAAAAAATGAAATAACAGCACCTACCAACAGAGATGTCCTCGGCGTCGAGTGAATGTATTTGAAAACGCTATGTAAAGTATAAGATGCTATAAAACTTAAGGTTTTTTCAGTCGTCCAGAAGTAAAGATGTAGATTTCCTATTATTGGAATCTAGGCTGTCAATAATAATTTGTTAAATAATCGTGTGAATGAATGTAACCTTTATTTCCCTTTTTTCTTAAATAAAAGCTATAGGCTGCACACGGTGGCTCACACCTGTAATCCCAGCACTTTGGGAGGCCAAGGCAGGCAGATCATGAGGTCAGGAGATCGAGACCATCCTGGCTAACACAGTGAAACACCGTCTATACTAAAAATACAAAAAGCCAGGCATGGTGGCACACACCTGTAGTCCCAGCTACTCAGGAGGCTGAGGCAGGAGAATCGCTTGAACCCGGGAGGCAGAGGTTGCAGTGAGCCGAGATTGCAACACTGCACTCCAGCCTGGGCTACAGAGCAAGACTCTATCTCAAAAAAAAAAAAAAAAAACACTATAAATCAGATGAAAGTATACACTAATCAGAGAGAGCTCTATCTACCTAGGATCCTAATAGTGATGTACATTTGTTTGTTTGTTTTTTTGTTTGTTTGAGACAGGGTCTCATTTTGTCACCCAGGCTCGAGTGCAGTGGCGCAATCTGGGCTCACAGCAGTCTCAACTTCCCGGGCTCAAGCAATCCTCCTGCCTCAACCTGCCAAGTAGCTGGAATTACAGGCACACACCACCACGTCCAGCTAATTTGTGTATGTTTTGTAGAGATGGGGTTTCACCATGTTACCCAGGCTGGTCTCAAACTCCTGAGCTCAAGTGATCCACCCACCTTGGCCTCCCAAAGTGCTAGGATAACAGCCATGAGCCACTGTGCCTGGCCTTAAATTTTTTAATAAATAACTTCTTACATACTTATGGCAACTGTTCCTTCCTCTAAAGCCCCACTATCAAGATCTATTGTAGGCCCCTCACAACACTCTCATGATTTATATTTATGGCCATTACCTCCTCCTTGGTTTCCCTGGCTCCTGCTGGGCTTGATGAGGCACATGGCCAGGGGAGGCAGCCAGGCTTGTGAGTCGTGAGTCTCAATAAACCTGAGTAACATATGGAGGCAGGTTCTGGTCGAGGCTGAAGCCAGCCAAGGAAGTGGCCAGGAAAGGAATGCCAAGTCATGAGGCTGAGATCAGGCTGGGTGAGGAGATAACCAGGCACATCCGAGCTGAGGGAGAAATCAGAATGGGAAGTGATGGACAGAAGGTGGGGTTGAGCAGTTGTGGGGAGCTGAGGCAGAACAGAGGGTACCAGTTTCCCAGGCCGGGTGTAAGGCCAAGTTGTATCAGCCTCAGTCTGATGCTTTTGAAGACCTTCGCTCCACCTTTCCCCAGGGCTAAAAATTGTCTGCCTTTTGCAGGTGGTCAGCCAGCAGCCCTCCAACATCATGAGTCTGCCCTACAGTCTGTTCTATGTTCAACTCACCCTCTTAGGGTCTACTTTGCTTACATCCCACTTTTGTGCCAAAGCTTCCAATGTCTTGCCCCAGCCTCTTATACAAATTCCACTCCCCTCACCTGAGTGCTCAGGGTTTCCACATCTGGCCCCTGATGACCTATCGGCCTTTCATCCTATGGAGTACCATGTCTTCTGCTCCAGGCATCCATCCTCCAAATCATCTGATCCCTTCCCATTCCCATGTTTGTTTACACCATCCCTCCCATCTGGAAAGCCATTTACCTTCTCTATGCCTCACCAGATTCCATGTGTTCCTCAAGACTGTCAAAGAAAAATCAGAGTTAAAGTGATTAAAAGAATTCATTCAAGACTATTACTATAGGGAAAAGATAGCTCAGTATAGAGTTGGGCTCAATTCTGAACACAGTGTGGGCAACTCAGAATTTACAGCCAAGGAGCAGGGTGGGGGTTGATGGATAGAAAATGACTAAGAGGAGACATCAAGGGTAAGGGAGACTCTGGCTAAACAAGACTCTTGCTGAAGATAGATGCCAGGGTGATCAGACATCACCTGGGGATGGTAAAGGAACCCAATCAGATATGGAAGGGGATTAGATATGGAGGGTGGGGGATTCTGGCTAAACCAATTTAGCAGAGTTTTTGTTCAACTTGATTTTATAAGGAAGTGCACAGATGGACTTAGGGAAAGAAGATTTAAGAGCCTCACTAATGTTTGGTCAAGCAAAGAATTTTTGTCAAGACACAGTGCAAACCCCTCCTCCTCGGTGAAGCATTCCAGGATTGCTGGACCTACAATTGTTGATTCTCTGAATCTCTATAGCTCCAATCCTGTTGTCAGTTTGGGATAAATGTCACTTATAGGAGATTGTTGCATGGTTATCTTTTCTTATTTATATTATTTATATCAATGAAAATCTTGTATCTCTCAAGTACCCAGGAATGATGCCCCATTTATAGCAATGTTTAACAAATATCTATTAATTGGTCTATTGAAATTGTTGGCTTTACCCTTCCTTCTATCTGGCCTCAGAGAGATAATTCTAAGGTAGGAGACAGCACAGTAATGGAACTCAACACACCCTGGAGTCAGACTACCAAGGTTCAAATCTTGGTGTCGCTGTTTACTTACCACCTGTGTGACCTCAGGAAATTACTTAACCTCTGTATGCCTAAACCCCACCCATAGAGTTGCTATGATACCTAAATAAACTAACCCACATAAAGTACTTATATTCTTACCAACATGCAGTAAATACTTAATAAAAGATGCTATTATTATTAAGGTAAGGTTTAAAAATACATTTGATGTTTGAGAGTTTTGTATCTTTTATTTGGAGTTGTACTATGAGCTGAAAGAACCTATAAAAATGTGAATAATTAAATTTATTATGTCTCTTTGAATGCCTGAATCAACTCAAAATGTTTTTCTTGCATATGGACTGATCTTGTACAATTTCTCGAGGCTCATTAAACATATTTTGTTTGACTCTCCAGAGTTCAGTGTAAGTTTTACAGTCTCGGAATCTATAAATGAACTAAAGTCTTCTGATTCAACAAAAGAAGCTACGAGAGACATGGAGGAGGGGGGAAGCAAATCTGCCTTTCCACTATCCTTCAATTTTTCACACTCCCCAAAATGGGGTTTGATTATTTTTAATAACGAAAATGTTGCCATAGACCAATTCAAAATCAATTTATTAAAATTGACAGATTATCCAATCCTTTACCATAAAAGGATGTACCCACACTGTCTGCAAGCTTTTCTCCAAGAAACCTGTGGTTGCAAATGCCTTCCTAGAATGCTATCAATTTAAATGATTGAAAAAAACAACACATAATAAGTGACAGATTTTTCAAATCAGATAAAGATGGGAACCAGATTATCTGTCTGGGAGTGATAGATTGCAGCAATAATAAATTCACTTGAAGACACTGGATCAATTTTTAATCAAGCCAAGAATTATTATTGCAGAAAGATAAAATGACCCATGAGAAGATGCCTTAATTTTCCACCAATCAAATTATAGCCTTTCTAAATAAGATGTAATGAGATCCATGGAATATCCAGGTTACACATCCCACCTAATTACCCATGTTCCTGTCATGTAGTGATATAGTAGTGGTAAACTGACCTCTGAATTTGCCCAGATGAAAAGGTAATTAGTTTTTCCACCAGGCTCCAGTGAAAATAACAGCAGTGACACATGTCATCTCCTTCTACCAAGTCACAGTCTCCGAGGTGTTTGTTCTTAAAATATACAGGATATGACCTACTGGGTAATAAACTACACAGTCATTAAGTGAAGCTTGTGTCTGACAGAAAAACAGCCGCCATCCCTAAGTTGAGAAAAAAGGGCCTGGAGGTGAAGCAAATCAGTCTACACTTGACATTAAACTTTATCAGCAGGGAATGAAGCCCCCTCTCGCTCTCCCACAGGAACCACCAATCAGGAAATGGAGCTTGTGATTACCGACTATTGTGAAGACCCTTGTGAAGAGGCCAAGTCCATGTGCTTCATGTGCCCACTTGCTCCCTCCACCCTTTCAGGCTAAAACACCTCGATTTGGGGTGTCTCCCAACTCAATTTCCTTTCCTCATCCAAAGGCTACTGCTGAGAAAGAGCATCAGTGTAAACCTAGGTATTCCCCTGAGCGAACCCCCATTGCACTGGTCACCATTCATGCTTTCATTCAACAAACACCCACCACTGAGAGCAGACACGACTCCTTTCCTTTCTTCAATTCTTGAGACAGATCATCTCACCAGCCTGGGTCAAACTTCATCAAATGTATTCATTCTTCTTCTCTGTTGTGAAATACATAACCAAGCCCTTCTGGCATGAGGATTGCCTATATTTATCAGACAGTCATTCAGTTTATCACTTCTTACAATCCACTCTTAATCTTTGACTAATGCTTGTGTGCGCCTGTAAAGAGACTACTGGTAAATTAGTGACCCAGAGTCATGTTTAGGCATCCATTGTTAATGGCAATCAGCTACTGATTTGAAATGAGGTCTCTTTAATTTATTCCTGTCATTAAATCTTTTGAAGAACTGCTGACATTTCACCAAGAGGATGCAAATTGCAAAGATCTTGCATTTTCAAACACAGTGCAAGTCTACCCCAGAGTTTCCCATTTGATAGCTCTCAAAGACGACATAGAATCTTTTAAGCTAAGGAACGGTAAACTTTCACAAGTCTTACTATCCAGAATTCAACAAATGCATTTACTATGAGATTTTATTTTCCCCCAAAATGATGTTTGTCTAAGTTTCTGTCTTTCTAATCACTACATATACATTTAACCCATTTTGGGTAATGTGTGATCCTTCAAACCACCAAATTCAGGGCATGCTTAAAGGAAAGGAAAAATAATGGTTTAAAAAAAAGAAGACATTGCCAACTATCCTAATGTAACACAAGATGTCATTTCATTCAATTGCAGATCTCAGCACTGATAATCCCAAAATTTATTTACTAATAATAACAAACATATATTAGTTTTGTTATTTTTTATTATGTAATGTATTTCATACATCCAGGACTAATTTTTATCCCTTCTAAAATTCATGTTGAAGCCCTAATCCCCAGTGTGATAATATTAGGCTATGGGGCCTTTGGGAGGTACATTTAGATGAGATCGTGAAGGTAGAGGCCCCATGGTAGGATTATGCCCTTATAAAAAGAGAAAGAGACACCAGAGCCTTCTCTCTTTCTGCTATGTGAGAATACAGCCAGGAAGAGAGCCTTCACCAAGAACCAAAACTGCTGGCACCTTGATCTTGGACTTCCAAGCCTCCCGAACTGGGAGAAATAAACTGTTGTTTAAGCCACCCTGTCTATAGTATTCTGTTATAGCAGCTCAAATATATTACATAACAGTTATGTTATACATTATATTATACTTAATATATAATAATGTATAATGCAAAATAAAATCAACTAACACTCCTTCAGGCACTCTGTTAACAATTTTATATTCATTGTCTCCACCCAACAGCTCAAGAGGTAACTACTCTTAATTTTACAGATGGAAGAATCAAGGCTTGAAGAGTATAGCTAAAGTGCACAAGGTTTCACAAATAATGAGAACCCAGGCAATCTTCACACTTAACCACTAAAATTCAAAGTGAGCTTTCTGAGAAATTGGTCAAGTTCATTTTCAGTTAGCCTTTAACTAGGATTATAATTCCTAGACAACAGTCACTGCTATGATATCCCACTAGTAATTTCTCCCCCATTTTTATGATATCTTAGCTCTGGATATTATTGCCTCCTCTAAACACTCTATCTTAGAAATAATTGGCTCAAGCACAAAGAGAGTTATTCTCAAATTAATGAATTCCAGCAATTCATCATTTTGCTACCTCTTCCTTGCTAATTTATTAATAAGAATTACAATGAAATTGGCATGCTGTATAAATTCTTCCATATTCTCTTTACCTTAAAATATCATCCCTGTTGGTCTCAAAAGGTGATGCATTAAGATTTATGGTTTATTACCAGTAACATAGCTATAGCCAATTGACCATAAAAGCCAACTATTTTTAATTAATTCAAAATGCCCATTGTAGTGAATGGAATATTTGCCTGAATATATTTTTGGAATATTAATATTTTCAAATATTCCTTTTTATTCTCTGTATTAATTATCTGGATATAGGCAAGCAGCTCATTAATTCAACAATAAATACTTTCACAAATCTGTATCTTCTATCAGTGAAAATTCTCTTAAATGGTACAGCATTACAAATCTATTGATTCTCATTATCTAAACAAGTTAATATAAAAATAGTATTGTCATTCTTATGTGTTGATATGGCCGAAAAGACTTTATGTCAACCAACAGATTTTCTACACATCACTTTTATTGACTTTCTTCCTATTCTTAAAGTAAGGAAAACATTCCTTCATAGGATGACCAGCTGTCCCAGCTTGCCCAAGCCTGTCCTGGTTTTAACACTGAACATTCTGTATCCCAGGAAATGCCTCAGTCCCAGGCTCTTCCTAAATCTTCCTTCAGCCACTCTCCCCAGAGTTCATCCATTTTAATACCATAAGTCTATTCTTAAAATGTGTTGAAAGCAACATTGATACACATTGCAAGAGGCTTTTTCCAAAATGGCATGATTCCCAATATGTACAGCTCTGAAGAAATTGTTTCCAGTACACAGATCAACCCAACAGAACCTGTTAGCCAAGACCCTGGATACTGAGTGCCTTCCACCTGAAAACTAAGACAGGATGACAGCAGTGCAAAGAATTCAAACTTGTTCAGACACACCCCTCTTTAACTCAAGAAAGTCCGATGAAGGAAGGTTTTGGCTTTTCACCAAGAAAGTAAAAGTAGAAAGATATTCATATTTGGAGTGAGAAAAGATAAAACAAATTTAGTACTGAATAAGGTGAATTTGAAGTATCTTTAGGAGAGTCAAACAGATATATCCAGTAGATATTCATATATAAGGCTCTAGGGCAGAGATGAGAGGTTGGGCTCGAAAGATGGGTTTAAAGATTATTGGATTATAGGTGCAAGTTGAAGTGGATGAGAAGAAGTGGATTGGACAAGAAGATCTGGGGAGACTAAATGAGAAAGACGGGGCAGATGATGTATATCTCACCTAATTTCTTGAATCATATTGGTTCTTAAACTGCCTGACCCTGGATTCTACTCAACTGATTTCCTCTGTATTCACCTTGCTGAATTTGAATTTGAATTGGCTGGTTATTCTTCTGCTGGGTGGACTACCCTGAACCACTCCTGGGAGTCCAGTTTTTCTGACTTCCTCGAGGCATCCTCTCTGTAAGCATACTCTAAGGTTTGTCCTGGGAGCCCTGTAGTGGTTAAAGCTCATATTTGAGAAATTTTGTATTCCTCCTTCCCTCTCTCTCTCTTTCTCTTTCTGTCTTTTTTATTTCTTTGTTTCAACAAATATCTATTGAGCACTAATCACATGCCAGGCACTACTCAAAGTACTAGAAGCTATGAACCAGAAAGCACGGCATTACAACACATACTCAAACGTTATATTTAACAGAAATGAGTTAATGTGTTATTTTTAGTGATTTTTCAATTTTGCTTATTAAGAAAACAGTGGCAGAGCTGTTCACATCTCTTGAACTTGCTCTTCTAAAGAGAAGCTGAAGAGCACCATATGGCTACTGAAGGTATAGATGTTCTTTCTAAGTCATTAAGCACTAAAGCATTGAATAAACATGAAATGTGTTGTTAACGGAAAACTCTAGAGTTTATAGCAAGCTCAAGTCTCAAAACTATACCAATGCAGCCCTCAGACCTCACTTTTTCCAATATAACTATCCATTCATTCAGTAGTCCTTAGAACAAAACTATACCATCCTTTATAATACCCACATTTCCCCCATTCAGTAGTTTGAAACCTGCTGTCTAGTGGCAATAAATGTTTCCATGGGCTATGGTGTCAAGGTCATTGGGAGGCTTTCTGTAATGTCTCTACTTGTAAAGGGAAGTTCACTGAAATAAGAAGGCATATGGTTGGCTCTTGTTGAGAAACCTAGGCCATTTGAATCATACAGTAGTAAGTGTCTTCCTCACTTCCAAGAAGGAAAGAAAAATGATTCTTAATTAAATGTTTAATGTTTATTATAGCTAGAATATTAGTTTTAGGTCAAATTTATGATGCACTAGATTTGTACTTTTTATGTTATATAGACTTTATAGTTCATCGAAATTTCTTATATAATCAATGTGTATGGTATATTTGAGCCCATTTATATGACAGAGCTTAATTTTATTCTTTAAAATTATTACAAAGGTTTACAGCTGTCACATCTTTGCTTTTATGACATATTTTTACCACATCTATGGTTTATTTAATGGCAAGTCTTTGGTCAAGATTGCAACGCCCAATTATTATATTGTTCTTACGGGAAAATGTGACTGCTTTACAGCACAATTTCCAGGAATGGATTGTGATGAAAGGCAAAGATTAATTGTGCCCTTGAAAGGAACAACTCAAGTGTGTATGTATGTGCACGTGTGTGTGTGTGTGTTTTGCGTATGTAGAACCCCTCTCTAATCAAGACATATCACCAGGCACCCTCTTCTAACAGAATTTGATGGACAGGCTCTGAACTTCTTTGAGATTTGTTTTTGCACCAGTGGAACAGAGCCCACCTGAAAAATCCACAACTCCAAAGTTCAAGTCAGAGTCTTCAGTGTGACTCTGGATGTTCGTTGATATGCCTAATTCCTCAAATTTTACTTTATTTACTCCTCTACACATATGTTCAATTCTTCAGAAAAGATTTCCTTAGGGATACTATTTAATATACCTAGAAAATTGCATATGCAGCCATTTTTGAAACGAAAGGTGCCTGATATGGTTTGGCTGTGTCCCCACCGAAATCTCACCTTGAATTGTAATCATCCCCACATGTCAAGGGTGGGGCCAGGTGGAGATAATTGAACCATGGGGGCAGTTTCCTGCATACTGTTCTTGTGGTAGTGAGTAAGTCTCATGAGATCTGATGGTTTTATAAATGGGAGTTCCCCTACACAAGCTCTCTTACTTGCCACCATGTAAGACGTTACTTTCCTCCTCATTTGCATTCTGCCATGATTATGAGGCCTCCCCAACCACGTGGAACTGTGAGTCAATTAAACCTCTTTCCTTTATAAATTACACAGTCTCGGTATGTCTTTATTAGCAGCATGAGAACAGACTAATATAGCGCCCTTCTCATTTGCTTAAAAAGGTAATGTTTTTAAAATACGATAAATGAATGAGTAAATAATTGCAGATGTCTTGAAAGTTTGGGATATCTAATAAGAAAGAAAGGTGGAGAATTTCTGATCAGCCTCCACCACACCAATGCATTTGAAACATCATAACAGGATTAGGCCAGGAAACTAAGTAAACTCACAGATAACTCATCCGTTCACATCCTGAATTTAAGCAACTTCTGTTCGGTACCACTTTTTGATGGTTCAAGCCCCAGGACATGGCTTGATTGGCAGTGGTAGCAGCAGAGTTCGTGCCAGGAAATGTACCTGGAAGTAAGGGGGGAAGACCCCTGTCAGACCAAAATAACAAGTGCTGTGGTTCTAGTGGTAAGATTGGCTGGCTGGCCAAGAATACAGGTGTGAAAGCTGGTGAATTATACTGGGGAAGATGGCAAGTATCCAGTCAGTATATCAGTTAGGATTCAGTTTCAGCCAACAGAAACCACTCTAGCTAGTTTCAGCACAAAGTGATTCATTACTAGGCATTAGGTAGCTTAAAACACCCACGCAGAACTTTCAGGAATAATTCCCAATGTCCTGCCACAATGAAGGAAAATATCACCACTGCAGCCAGCAGGAAGGTGTGAGTGTAGAACATGGTACTCCTGATTTACACCAAAAAGTGAATGCCTCATACCTTGCCTCTCACTCCATCCTACTCAGCTCTGAAACCTAGACTTGTACATAGGTAGAACCAACATAGTACACAGAAACTGAACTCTAAGGGAGTTTTTTCAAGTAGCTTTTTGTTTTCCAGCATCTGTAGCACAAGAGGTTAGAATGATGAGATCACAGATGGGAAGGTTGGAGTCAATACTGGAAATCTAAATCAGCAATACAGCAAGGGAGAGTCAGGAACAAGGATAATATGCAAGAAAGAAGAAAACCTGTTCTTATCCAAGAAGGTGGGCTAGCCCAAGGGGGGAAAATCAAGGATGGGAATTTTCATAACAAGCCAGGAATCAGGCATGGAGGGTATGTGATAGAGTCAACAACTGTAATTTCTCCCTAACAGGAAATGCTTACTAGCAGGGCTGCAATCAAATATCATGTGTTTGTTTGTTTGTTAATCTAAATGGGCATATAAAATCTTCCTAGTTTGATCCCTCACATCCTTTAAGGAGCCAAAGCTGAAGCAGGGAATGTTGGTTGGTGGTCAAACAAGAGGTGGTCTTAACTGAACCCCTAGCCATAGACTTGTTAAATTCAAGTCACGGCATCTTCTTTAACCCTTTATGACCTGCCCTCCCTGTGGGACAACCTGCTATGGCATTCAGGAAACAGACAGGGCTTGGCAGGTGGCAGAGATTCCATCAAAGGGAAACTGAGGACAAAGTGGCTTGCTCATCCAGTGAAAAAGTTGGCTTCTGCTCTCTGCAAGGTCAGCTGCAGCTGTCACTTCCTCAGGCTTCTCTCAGCAGTGTCTCACCTGCTGGACATTGAAAGGAGGTTACCAGTCCCCAAACTGCAGAAATTGGAAACAGCCCAGACCTTCTTCGTGTGTGTACTCCCAGCATTTATGAGCCAATGTCTTCACAACCATTCTCAATAAAACCTCACCAGTCTGAGTTTAGGGAGCAGACCTCTGACACCAGTGCACTCCAATGTTCTCTGAAGCCAGCTCTACTCTTGTATCCCAGGGGTCTGCCCAATGGACAATGATAAAACTGACAATGATAAAACAATGCTGCTGATATTCAAGGCATCTCTCCATATTGTATTTACTACAACCTTGGAATAGAGGCAGGAAAAATATAAGGATTCCCCTTTAAAGATGAGGAAACTGGGATTCAGCATAGATGAGGAATCTGCCCAAGGTATGTTAGTCCCAGACCAGACACCAGGCCCACTAATTACAGCGCCAGAGGTGACACCCTTCACTCTAAGCTAGAGCATCTGCTGTTTAGAGCCAGATCCCAGGAGCAAACAAAGAGGATTCAGAGGCCCACCCTGAGCCAGACCAGGTCTTCAGAAGTTAGAGTACTGAGCCTCCCCAAGAAACAATTGAAATGCTTCATCGCAAAGAAAACTTCTTAAGGCACATCAATCTTTTCTAGGTCATAGTTGGGCAAAATAATTTAACATAATTCTGAAAACAATTTTAGAACTGAATGGGAAAGGGGAAGGGGAGAGAGTCTAATGGCAATTCTCAACTTTTTTTGGCGTCTACACCCTATTGAAGTCTGCCTGGCTTTAAGACCTTCTCCCATAGCGCTTTCCAAAGTGCTGGACAGATGTGCTGCTATGGTTTGAATAGGGTTTGTTTGGCTCCACCAAGTCTCATGGTGAAATCCGATCTCAGTGTTGGAGGTGGAGCCTGGTCAGAAGTGTTTGGGTCTGGGGGTGGATTCCTGATGAATGTTGCAGTGCCCTTCTCTCAGGAGTGAGTGAGTTGTCACTCACCGCTTCCATGAGAACTGTTTGTTGAGAGAGCCTGCCACTGGCCCCTGCTTGCTTCCTCTCTTTGCCTGTGGTCTCTGCACACACAGGCTCCCCTTTGTCTTCCTGCAGGAGTGGAAGCAGCCTGAGGCCCTCACCAGATGCCCAATCTTGAGCCTTCTAGCCAGCAGAATTGCAAGTCAAATCAACCTTTTTTCTTTATAAATTACCCAGCCTCGGGCATTCCTTTATGGCAGCACAACAGACTAAGACACATCTTTCAATTTATTACTAATTTTCCTTTCAGAATTTCCCCACACTGCCTCAAGATAATTGAAGATGCTTTAGTAGAAGGCTTATATGATAAAGCGTGTAAAATAGGAAACCTATTGCCCTCAAACCCACAACAGTCACTCAACATTTGTGGGCCTGAAGAAACTAGAAACCCATAAAAGATGAGCTTAAGGGCAAAAAGGGAAGGAAGAAAGTGAAAATAAAGTAGAAACACACACATTTTACCTTTAACAAACACGTTACTATAGGAGAGAACTTGCTGGCTCTTCCATCCCAAATCAGCTTAATAATTTTAAGTGGTAACATTCATTGAGGGCACATTTTGTGCCAGGCAATACTGCTAAGCCCTTGACATGCATTTCACTTGACAACACCCTGGGAAGAAATAAGTATTATTCCCATTTTACAGAAAATAAAAACAAAAAGTGAAACTAAGTTGTGCTTATCAAATTTAACATGTAAACGAATGATCTGAGGCGCTTGGTAAAATGCAAATTTTGAAGCCGGGTGTGGTGGCTCACACCTGTAATCCCAGCACTTTTGGAGGCCAAGGCCAGCAGATTTCTTGAGTCAGGAGTTCAGACCAGCCTGGCCAACATGGTGAAACCCCATCTCTACTAAAATTACAAAAATTAGCCAGGTAGTAGCACACGCCTGTAATCCCAGCTATTCAGGAGGCTGAGGCACGAGAATCTCTTGAACCTGGGAGATGGAGGTTGCAGTGAGCAGAGATCTTGCCACTGCACTCCAGCCTCAGGGACAGAGTGAGACTCTGTCTAAAAAAAGAAAACGCAAATTTTGATTCAGTAGGTATGAATGGGACACCGACCCAGTACTTCAAGGTCCCAGGTAATATTGGTCCAAAGAATTAAGCAGCAAGGGATTAAGGAACTTGCCAAAAGTTAAACAGCTGGAAATGGTGGGAGCCAGATTCAAAATCATTAAGCCTATGTCTACCGACTATGCCACTGGTTCTCAAAGTGCAGTCCTGGGCCAGCAGCAGCAGCATTCCCTGAGAACTTGTTAGAAATGCACATGCCAGGGCCACACCCTAGATCTACTGAATCAGAAACTCTGGGGATGAGGTCCCGCAATCTGTGCTTTAACAAGCATGCTAGGAGAGTCCGAGGCACCCTTCGATTTGAAACTACCACCCTACACCATGACGTGGTTCTGCTGGTTTTTGAAATCTGGTCCTATCACTTTGCATTTGAGTCTTGGTATGTCTTTGGGGTTTTGACGTATTACAACCCCTGTGTGCTAATAACAATCATGCAAAAGGTCGTTTCTTCAGATAAGGCTGAAAACATATTACCCCTATAACTAAAAATGCATTGCTTTTATCTTCTCCATACCAGAGGAGGATGGCAAAACAACTTATGCCGCCGATAAGATGGAATGCAAAGTAAGAACTTAACTGGCTTTCCAAATCAAATTGTTTATATGCTCTGGGGTTATAAAGTGTAACTGAGCTGCTGCAGGCATGTGCTTTATACCTAGGAAATGATCATTCTCCTAGACCTAAGCGCAGAACAGATTTCTATGGAGGAATGGAAATGTTTCCCCAGAAAATTCCCCAGCATGGCAACAACAATGATGCATCATTTGTTTTTCACATTCAGAACCATAGAACTCCAGTGCTTCCCCAAAGCAGGTCTCTGTGGCTGCCAGAAATAAAAAATATATATAACCCTAAAATAAAGACTAAATACAAGTCAAAAAATGGAAGAAAAGATAAGCATAATAACATTTTTCTACTTATTGAGCCAAAAATAATAGTATCCCATTCTGTTCAATTTATAGTCTACTTAAGATCCGCTTCGGTCTTACTTTATCTGACCCAATACATTCATCCTCACTAAAGCCTCCACCCCATACTCACTCTGGCCAGACTCCAGTCAAGATATTTTATAAGTTGAAAGTGTGATAGGCTGTTGATGACAGCACATATTTTCCTGCATCTGCACTAAATTCAAACCATTCTTCACAGCCCTACCAGACATGAGCAAAGTTGCTTATAGCCAGTAGGTGTCCTTTGATTATATTTTTAGAATAGCCCATGAATAAAATAGAGTTGGATTGCCAAAGAAAGCCAGTAACTAAATATGACAGTTTGAATATATCAGGAGAATTCTAACATTTTATCTGGAGAATGGTCTCCCCTGATGTCTTTGGAAATTAAATGTTATATTCTGATTCCCGATTTTGGATAATCCAAGAGTTGCTTTAGGCATTGAAAGATACAAGAAAGCAACACAAAAGCACAGTAATACTTAGAGTAAATGAGCAAGCATGTGTGCATGAGCATGCACACACCCACCAGCACACACACGCGCACGTGCACACACACACACACACACACACACAAGACCAGGAAAGGAGGCGTCAGTGGAAGAAAAAACCAGCCTCACAGTCTCTTGATAAACAATCTTCTCTCCCTGAGTTTCAGCCCTCTCTCTAAAGCCCAAGCTTCCTCCATGGTTATCTTTAGATATTTAATTAATTTGCACCCACGTCCTCAGAATTCTTATTTCTTTACTTCCATCTGAGCCTGGCCCCAGAGAATCAAATACATATTCACACTCTCAGAAGCTGGAGATCTTACCATATTTAACAAGAAGATCTCTGACAGTAATTGGAGTTTTGTATCAAGGTAAATAAACGGTAAGATCATAAGAACATACTCCAGTGGCCCTGTGCATCCTGGAAATGCTAACATCAGAGAGCAAATTTAACATAAGGCCTCGGTGGAGATGAATTTTCTATAAACAAACAATGTGAAGAAAGCCTCGCTTTTGTCATGTGTTATTCCCATTGAAGAAAAGATGAATATTCTGTTTCATATGTTTGTTTGTTATATGTTTGTTACCAGAAGCTGCTGCTTCATTTATTTAATAGATTTTTCACTTTCTCACTGTGTAGACTAAGTTATCATCATATCTTGGCCAGCAGTGGATTTTAATGTAAATTGTCCAAATTATTAAATGTGCTGTGATGGTAACACTTCAAAAGTGAGTCAGTTTAAAGGTAGTTTATCTTTTTCTTTTATCCACATTGAGTGAAGGACTCAACTTTCTCTAAGGACTAGAAAGCTTTCTCTAAGACAGGGTTTCTCAACCTCAGCACTCTTGGCATTTGGGGCTGAATGATGTTTTATCTTGGGCTGTTTAGACAGAATAGTAGCCCCACAAAGTTGTCCTTGGAATCTGTGAATGTCACATCACCTGACGAAAGAAATTCAAGTTTGCAGATGCAACTAAGGTGGCTAATCCTTAAAATAAGGAAGTTAACCTGGATTACCTGGGTCAGCCCGATGTAATCACAGTGGTCCTTAGACGTGGAAGAAGGAGGCATAACAGATGGTCAGAGAAATGTGATTATGGAAGAGGCAGGAGAGATTTGAAGCATGAAAGGGACTGGACTCAGGATTGCTGGCTTGGACTATGGGGGCGGGGGCCCCAAGGCAAGGAATGTGGGCAGCCTCTAGAAGCTGGAAATGGCAAGGGGATGAATCCTCCCCTAGAGCCTCCAAAAAAAGGGAGCACTGCTGACACCTTGATTTTAGCCCAGTGAGCCCCATGTCAGACTTCTGACCAATAGAAGTAGAAGATAACAAACCTGTTTTGTTCTAAGCCACTAAGTGTGTGGTAATTTGTTATGGCAGCAATCATTAAAGCCATCCTTGTGTTTAAAAACGAGTCGGGGCTGTCCTGTGCATTGTAGAGTGTTCAGCAGCATCCATAGACTCTACTTGCTAGATGCCAGTAGCACTCTCCCCCTGGTTATGACAATCAAAACAATGTCCCAGAAATTGCCAAGTGCCCCCTGGGAGGTGGGGTTTACAAGGGCAATCACCCCCAGAGAACCACTCCCTAGGACTACCAGACTTACTTATTTTCAGGATTATATTCTCTTCTAACCATTAGGACATAAATACACACTCAACCTCAAACTTTTGGGCCAAATCATTTTCATATTCCAATATAGTGCAAAAAAGTTATTTATATTTTGAAAAATATTAAAGAAATAAACAGAAAAAATATTATATCATTCATGATTACACTAGAAAAAAAAATGAGCCTCACTGTACAGGAAGGCAAGAGAGAAGGTGTGAAAGATACATGGTTAAGGTCAGATCCAAGTAGGTAGTTGGCCCATTACCAATAAAGATAAAAATAATAACTTTAATAAAAATAACTAAGAGCTTAATATCTATTACTTCATTTAATCTCCAAAACTATTAATATCGCCATTGTGAACCATAACTCAGGGGTGCTGAGACATTCTAGTCATTTGCAAGTTACTATAGGCTTTACTTCAGAGGTGGAGATGGGGTGATCTTGTTATCTAGGGTCAGAAAAGATGGAGTGGTCATTCTAGGAAAGGAGGTCCACCTCGCCCCTGTGTGTACTGAATGTTCTATAAATATTTGGAGGTTGATGGGAGAGTGATGAGACCCACACACACAAATGTCAGAAAGCAGCTGTTTGTCTCCGTCTATTCAAATACTAAGAGTCTCCCTCTTTAACTGGGTATTCTAACAAAAACATACACACAGAGAGATCTTGGGAAATTCTTTAAATGAGAATTAACTATGAAAACTCATGATGATTCCTTAAAGTCAAGGTTATTCCCTTCTCCCCCACTAAACCTATGTTAAACTGTTATCCCTGGATCAGCCCCAGGAGCTTTAAAAAATTGTCATGGCTGAGGGCAGTGGCTCACACCTGTAATCCCAACACTTCGGGAGGCCGAGGTGAGAGGATTGCTTGAGCCCAGCAGTTCGAGACCAGCCTGTACAACATAGTAAGACCCCATCTCTACAAAAAAAATTTTTTTTAATTAGCCAGATGTGGTGGCAAATGCCTATAGTCCCAGCTACTCAGGATGCTAAGGCAGGAGGATCACTTGAACCCAGGAGGTCAGGGCTTTAGTGAGTCATGATCATGCCACTGCCCTCCAGCCTGAGCAATAGAGCAAGACCCTGTCTCAAAATAAAAACATATTAATGTGTCTCAGGGACATGCAAGCAAGATATCTAGAGGAAATCTCCATCATCATCTGTTCCCTGACCCTGAACAGTCCTTAACTTCACAGACTACATGTTCCTTTGGTCTTCCATCATCATTCTCTTAATATTGAACAAATGGTTTACCACAGACCCAGCTTGGAACTTGTTCACGGTGCCACTTACACTGAGAGCTTTCCAAATGACCCATCGGCCTTTCCCATCCCTAGACACCCTTTTGAATGCCACAGGGTCAAGCTCAGATATGGACCAGTTCCATCTTCGGCTCTCTTGGAGCATGGCCCATCTCTGTAGAGCCACCTCAATAAAGCATTAGTCACTGGATGAACTGCAAATCCCAAGTCTCCCTGATGTTGCCTTACAGGAACAACTGTTTTGATATGTGTTTCTTTCATTTGTGGGAGACTCAGAAAGGGACATCGATGACCTGGGGAAGGCGGAGAGACAAAGCAACTGCAAGGACAGCCAGTAATCCTGCCTGCAGGACAGTAACTACATCACATCCACATTATCCATAAAGGACCATTCTGCTAATGCAGATTATTTTCTTTTCCAGCTTTGCAATATCTGGTTCACTTTAGTATCATATTAAATGTAAGAAATCAATGCTAGACCCTTTGCCTTTGCAGAGTCCAATGTCAGGAATATTTCTTGCTGCTTTACCTGAATTTCCCTTTCCTCTGCTTTTTAATTTTTTTTAAATCTTGCTCCAGGAGGTAATAAGCCCCAGGGTAAGGAGACGGAAAGGCAACACTGCATCAGAAAACACCATTTGGATTATATTTTATCGACGTCATACTAACAGCACCCGCAAAAATGAAAGGTAATTATTTAAATGGGTTGTATGATGAAGCAGTTTATTGCCTTACACAGAGCTAAAGAATTGAATGCCAAACCATTTCTAACATCCAGTCAGTACTTAGGGAAAATAAAATGCAACTTCACATTGAGCAAAAGCACCTAAACTTCTGCTGGGATGACAGGCCCCACCGGAAACTCGTTTCAGTGGCTGGAAAGCCTGTCTGCCACCCAGTCTCGATGCGTTTTCAGCAGGACCAGGACTGATTGTTCAGCAGTAAGTTCTGCTATAGGCATCAAAATGACAGCAAGGAAATGCAGGGCAAGAGGGGCATAAGACCTCACTAAGAACTAGAACACTGTCAAATTGGGAGGTTCCGTAGCCTTCACCTTTGGATCTTTTCAAGCTAAGCTAACAGGTCCTGGGTGGGTCCTGCAGGGGCCATTGCTGTAGTTCACTGGGGCTAATGGGAAGAGAAAAGGAAAGAGCTAGAGGCAACTTTTCTGTCCCCATTTTACAGACAGAAACTCAAACCTATGCTAAAGATGGATTGTTGATTATTTTTATTCCTGGATAAAGGAAAAAATTTAAAAGTAGGGTCAATTGTTTGGTGGAAGTTCATTCAACAAACATTTATTTAGTACTTCCCATGTGAAAATGAAGCCAAAAAATTGACAACAACATGTATAACATGATCCCTTTGTTGAAGTAAATAGATATTTGCACAAGTAACTATAATACAACTCAGAATTAAATGCTTGCTACAAGAGAGGTACAACCAAGTGCTCCCATGCCACCCACAATGATGAAGGGATCAGGAAAGGTTTCAGGAAAGCCACAGTATTTGAGCTGAGCCTTTTAGTCTAACAAGGATTATAACTGAGAGGACATAGAAGGGCACCCCAAGCTGGGAGCACAGCTGGAAGCAAAGACTCAGCAATGCAGGTAGACACAGCTCATCTGGGAAACAGATAATGCTCCCTCCGGACTAGAAGAAAAAGTGAAAAAGGAAAATGATGCTCCCTGATGTATATTTCCAGCAAGCAACTGAAGCTATGCTGGCACATAGTGGGCACCCAATCAATAGTGTCTGAGCATATAGTGTGCACTCAATAGTGGGCAACACAACCAAGGTGACCTCCAATGAGTCACACCCCTGCAAAATTCTCTCTCCTTGTGTTTGAGTGGAACCTGTGACTTGTTTCTGATCCACAGAATATGCTACAGGTGACAGGATGTCACTCCCTTTATTAGGTTACATTATAAGTCTCAGGCTATTATGCCTATGATAGTCCTATAAGATTTTATCTTATCAGACAGGAGAGAGAGTTTCCTTTGTTGGCTTTGAAGAAGTAAGCTGCTATGTTATAAAAGGGCTGTAGCACAAGTAACTACCTCCAGGCAACAGAAAAGAAGAAAAGAAGATGAATTCTGCCCACAATCTTAAGTGGAGCACGTAAGCAGTTCTTTCCCCAGCGAAACCTGGGATGAGACCACGGCTCCAGCCAACACCTGTATTAACATCTGGTGAGCCCCCAACACAAAACCCAGATAAGCCTTGCCTGCACTCCCAGCCTGCAGAAACTGTGACATAATAAAGGGATGTTTTTTCAAGCCACTAAATTCGTGGTAATGTTTTATGCTGCATAGAAAACTAATACATTGGGTAAATAAACATTGAAAAGGGTTGGCATTCAAAATCAGAGCAGAGAAGGCGTCGGAATCATGCTAGAGAAATGGAATTCCTTCAAGAAAGAGTAGTTATGAAGTATGGCACAATACTCTGTTTTCTTTTTGACAGCTATAGATGCCTTATTAAACAAGCTAACATATGTAAAGTGCTCAGATGATGCCTGGAACATCATGAATGCCATAAGTATTAACTTATTATTGTTGTTACTGCTGTTATCATTATTTCTTGCCATGAAGACATTTCCTCAAGAGAAATAAGTTGCTCTCCTTAGAAACACCACTCTCCTAGGATGTGGAGAAATAGGAACGCTTTTACACTGCTGGTGGGAGTGTAAATTAGTTCCACTATTGTGGAAGACAGAGTGGCGATTCCTCAAAGATCTAGAACTAGAAATACCACTTGACCCAGCAATCCCATTACTGGGTATATAAATCATTCTACTAGATTATAGGTTTAAAAAGGATTATAAATCATTCTACTAGAAAGACACATGCACACGTATGCTTATTGCAGCACTGTTCACAATAGCAAAGACTTGGAACCAACCCACATGCCCATCAATGATAGACTAGATAAAGAAAATGTGGTACATATACACCATGGAATACTATGCAGTCATGTAAAAGGATAAGTTCATATCCTTTGCAGGGACATGGATGAAGCTGGAAACCATCATTCTCAGCAAACTAACACAGGAACAGAAAACCAAACACCACATGTTCTCACTCATAAGTGGGAGTTGAACAATGAGAACATATGGGCACAGGGAGGGGAACATCACACATCAGGGCCTGTCAGGGGCTGGGGGGCTGGGGGAGGGATAGCATCAGAAGAAATATCTAATGTAGATGATGGGTTGACGGGTGCAGCAACAATATGCATAGTATACACATAGGCACATGTATACCTATGTAACAAACCTGCACATTCTACACATGTATCCCAGAACTTAAAGTATAATAAATAAAAAAAAGAAACACTGCTCTCTTTAGGTCTTAAGTTTTTGAGAACTTTGAGAATCCAAAGAAAATTACATACTAACCACCACTGAGAAAAATGTGCAATTCAATGTGTGTGTAGATATATATATGTGTGTGTGTGTGTGTGTGTGTGTATACACAACACTTTGCCTACAGTTTCAAGAGGCCCTCAGATGAGAACTAATGTCCTAAAAGAATATGGAGAATGTGACACATTAAGGTAGGAGGGAGAGTCCCCTGAAAATCTCAAGAGACAGTACACTTCAGACCTCTGATTTTGCCCTCCTCTCTGATGCCAAAACATTGTGACTATCTTCTTTGGCCAGTACCAGCGTTAAGTTTAAATACCATGGAACATTGTCCAATCAGGTGTTGTTTCCAAGGTAGAGATTATCCTCACTCTCAGCTCTTTTAAGCAATGAATGATGGATGCCTCATGCCTCCAGACTCATCACTGATAAGACCTACAACACACTTGGTCTCCCAAAGCCAACCACAGCAAATTCTCCCCAGGCTTCCTACATATCCTATGGGCCATCTACGGAGTCTAGCAAGGCCGTGTCAATAGCCCCATGAGTTCCACCCTTCTCATGAGGCACTGCTGTGTCTCAGCTCTGGTGAAGATGGCAAAGGAAAACTAAGGAGTTAGCTCAATCTCATAAGAGTCCACAGCACACAGTTGTGGTCAAAGTCTCCCATGCTACAATGAATGTATTCATGTTAGTCCAGTTATAAATGCAAGTGTCAGAGGTCACCTGATTCAGTTTATCTGTTTAAGTTGACAACGTTGTATTCCTGGGATTGCAAGACATTTACAATTAAACTAGAATTTTAGCTTCCTGCCTGGGAAAGTTTTTTTTAATGGACATAGAAATATGATGAACAATCGTGTGGACCAATGAACAAAATATAATGTGCATGGAATTAGTGAAAAGTGAAACTTGTGCTTCCATTAACACATTCCATTCAGTCGTTCTGGAATACATATTATATATGTGTATATATGTATGTATGTATGTATATTACATTCACACAGTGGCTTGAATTTAATAATCAAATTTGCATGTCATTTTTAATTAAATCCACATCTTTCCTGTCTCCCAGCTGTTGGCCCGGTGTTTATGTGGACTACATCTGGCAGCCCTCAGCATTCTCCACAGTCACCCGTCCTCTCTGTCCCCAGATACACCTGCTTTCTGCAGCTGGTCCACCAACAGGTGCAGCGGAAAGCCTGGTTGATGGGCATTATAAACACTCCTGCTGTTGAGCATCTGCGAGGTTACAAAGGGCCCAGTTCTAACTTCAGTGTTCCTTCCTCCAGGAGAAGTAAAAAACACCCTGTGTGATCTGAACCTGCTGGAGTCTCCATCAGTCACTTTCCCACCCTGGGAATAAATGCTTTGGGTCAACTTGGTGTTAACAGCTGTGCCACCTTCCAGGTTATTAGCAAAGGAAGAGAGAGCTGGACCTTGGTCATTCTTAGTTTGTCTGAGATTCTAGGCCCTCAGCCAGTGGCCCGGACACTCCATCTCCATTTGCCCTAATGAACAAGGTACAGTTCCCCTCATGGTCCCCCAGTTTGTGACCATTAACCACCTGGTTTTGATTGGGGAGCCGGCCAACCAAAGCGTCCCACGGCATTGCCAAATGAAAAACATGTGGGAGCAACACATATTGTGAGAATTACTATTTTGCAATTCCTTGTTGATAGAGTGGTAGGTATTTCAAAGTAAGAAAAGTTGAGAATAATGTTCAGGGTCTTTTGGATTTGGTTTGGTTATTTCCTAGACCCTGAAGTTTGGAAAGGGGTTCAGATGATTTTTCCTGTGCTTGTCTGAAAAATATCTCACCCTATAAGGAAGCATCCATGCAATTAGTCCAGATAGAAATACAGGCTCTAAAACTATGCTCCGTGGCACCCAGGTTAATGGACTAATACAATAAAGCAATAGGTTACAATAAGAAATTCCAATACAATTAAAACCATAAAGCTAATGATGATCTGTTTCAAATGAAGCTCTAGGTAAAAATAAAGCACTAAAAGTCACTTATTCATTAAACAGTTTTGGTTCCACTCGCAGAAGTTCACAGAGGGCATCAGTCATCTAAAGCACAAGATGCACTGGAAGTTAAAATACATAAAAATGGCCTCCATCCCGCTTTTTTTTCTATGCTCCCACCTTCATACCAGTGGACTACTCCCCACGTGCCTGTAAGGCAGAGTTCAAGCACCACTTCATTAGAATCTTCTTGTAGTTTAGTGTATCCGCATTCCAAGCCACTATACACAGCCCAGGAATTAAGTTGGTCACCTGAGATGCAGAGGCTAAGTCAAGATCCAGACTACTGTTAGTTGCAGTGATGCCCCCACTTGCTTGAAAACGCTATTGCATCACACTGTGATCTTTAAAGGACCTTAGGCTTCGTGAGGGGGCTCATGCCTGTAATCTCAGCACTTTGGAAGGCCGAGGCAGGCAGATTCCTTAAGACTAGGAGTTTAAGACCAGCCTGGGCAACATGACAAAACCCCACCTGCATAAAAAATACAAAAACACTAGCCAGGAGTGATGTGCGACTGTGGTCCCAGCTACCCAGGAGGCTGAGGTGGGAGGATCACTGAGTTCAGGGAGTTTGAAGCTGCAGTGAGCCATGATCGTACCACTGTACTCCAGCCTGGGCAACAGAGTGAGGCCCCACCCCACCCCTCAAAAAAAAGGACTTGAGTTTTCCCCTGGTAGTTCTGATTACCCTGGGTGAATCTAGTCCCCACATGAAACGACAATTCCATTTCAGCTTCTTTCATTTGTGTAAAAACCTTTTAGTCTTCTTGTGGCTTTCTTCCACTCAGAACTTCTACTATTGCTGCAAATTGAAAGAGGTAGACTCTGGAGATGAAGGGACCTACCCATCGTCAAAACACTTGAGAGTTATGTTCAAAGAGCAAGAGATAGAAGTTCAAGAATGAATCTATGATATTTCCAAAGGCAATACTGTCATGAAGGAGGAAAATGTCATTCTGCATTCTTAGTGTCTGTTGCCTGTGTCTCTGGGCATAAAAGACCAAAAAAAGACAACCACATCCAATTGGAGCTTTCAGCAGAACATATCCATTGGCAAGTGAAAACTCCATATGTGGTTTTCCTTTGATAAAGTGGTTTGTAATTCTTGTCTTTTATAGATATTATCCACCTAAAACCTTAATGCTTTGACAAGAAACTCGTGGGGGGAAAAATGCTGCTTGTTCTCTTCTCATCTGTGTTGTGAGTCAAAGATAAAGATAAAGATGTTACCAGAAACTGGATTCATACATTTAGCCAATGTGTTGAGACTAGGAAGACCAGAAAGCAAGAGCTGCTTCCATGTTATTCTCGCTGTCATGGGTCCATTGCTGCTATGCTGGGTTTTGTCTCCTATGGCTCCAGATGCACTCACCACCTTTCCCCTCCCTCCTCTGTGCCCCAAGAGCCTGACATACATGGGCTACACTTGGGGCTCCCTGGCCCACTAGCTTCCAGTTGGCTTGGCTTGCAGAGACGCTAACAGGAGGTGGAGAGGGAAAGCAAAGTGGCTATTCCCTTCCACTTCTTCCTGCCACGTGCCTCTGGATTGGCTGTGTGTTCTGATCAGGTACCTGGGATTTATTTTAATCAGGTGTGGTTAAGGCATGCAGGCACGGAAATAACTGTTGTGACAGAAGAAGTGTTTATACTCACAGCTCCCTAGAAACCACAGATGTGGCAGGCCACAAAGGAGAGTTATATGAGAAAGCACCAGGGTCACTCAGGAGCCAGAGAGAGCTGGGGACACATGGGCAAGAGCTTTCATTGTGGTTTCCACTGGAAGGCTCAGGAGAGGCAAGGTGAGCAAGTTTAGAATGGGCTCATTTGAATAATTTCAGTGGGCTCTGGGGCATAGGAGCCATTCCTAGTTGTCTGGTACCTGGCCCTAGAGTAATCATGTCAGGGGGATGGTGGCCTGGAGTGTAAAAGCCCAGTAAAGGGGGTGGTTGGAGTTTGGGCTCTGGATGGGTTGATTTGCATAGAGAAGATGTACTCCCAGTTGAATTGCTTGCCAACTCCAGGAATTGCTAACCCTGGGAGAGGGAGTCTCTCGAGGGTCAACAGGGCCTCATGCTGTCAATATATCAGAATACAGAAAATAAAGGCCTGCTTAATGCATTGCATTTCTTTACTAGGCTTCAGCTCATATGAGGCAGCCCTCTCCAGGGGACATTGCCTGTCTTCCCACCCTGCTTTTACCCCTTACCTCAACCTCAGGGTGGCAGCCGCCCCCACTGTTTCTTCCCTTGGTTGGTTTCCTTTAACTCAGCCTGGCACTTTGTAAATAGTGCCTTTATTAAACTCAACTTGAATTCCTAATTTAACTTTGCCATTTATTTACTGCCAGCATCATCATCAATACAATCAAAATCATACCTGACAACGAATTTCTAAGCCAGTAAAACCTGGATTTAGGGAACCTAAAAAATATTTTTTTTACCTAACAACAAACAGTATAGAAACAGAATGTCAGAGTGTAGGTGTGCAAGCCATAGGAGTTCCTGCCTACTTTCTCATTCCTTCAACAATATCCAACAAGCTTCATGTGCCAGGTATTGCTTTCAGAGGAAGTGATGCTATTCTAGCTCTTAGGGAATATCTAGAAAGTACCCTCAGTGGCCTCCGTATTGCAAATGCTATATGTGGTTTTTGGTATGATTGTTCAATGTAAGACATAAGGTAATTCATTAAATTAACTTGTGCTGTGGAAGGCAGTAGACAGAGAGGTTAGCAGATTTAACAGTAGCATCACATTATATATCTGTTGTTCTCATGTTTGGCTGTAAATCAGAATCATCTGTGAGCTCTCTAAAACTACAGATAATCTGCCTCCACCATCAGAGAGTCTGTGTGCCCAGCTGAGAATGTTTTCTGTTTAAAAAAAAAAAAAAAAGAAAAAATACCCTATAATGAATATCAGATGGGAACTGCTTTCTCCTATACCTGAACAAGTCTTCTCAAACTTCAATGTGCACAGGAATCACTAGGGAGACTTGTTAAAATGCAGGTTCTTATTCATTATGTCTCGGATGGGGCAATGCAGCTGGTCTTTGAACCACACTCCAGGTAGCAAGGTATCTATACCATAGTGTACTCAACCAATTTCCTATTCTTGGATATTTAGGTTCTTTGCAATAGTTTGCTATTATAAATAACAATGCAATGAACATCTTTGGATATATCTATTTGTAGAGATTTCTGAATAATTTACAGTAGTCCCATAAAAGAAAAATTATTGAGTAAAAAAGGATGTGAACTCTTTTTAAGTTCTTAATACATATTGCTAAATTGATTTCTATAATGCTTATGTGAGTTTACATCCCAAACAGCAATGTCTGCAAATGTGTTTCACTGTATCCTTATCAACATTAAAGAATATCTTTATTTTTGCCAATCTGATAGGTGGAAATGGTACTTCATTTCAATCTGCATGTCGTTATTAGTGAAGCTGACCTTTTTATATTATATTAGTCATTTACATTTCTTCTTCTGCAGTCTATGCCCTTTGTTGAACCAGTCTTAAATTATTTCCTTGTCAAATGTTTTCATCTCAGTCTATCATTGATTTTTTCCTCTCTTTATGAGGCTACATCTCCAATTTTATAATTGAAGTAGGAGGGAAAAATAAAAGCTCCCTTAAAGAATTTCAGTTTATTGCTAAGTTGTGAAAACATATTTCTATACTGACTTCAAGGAAGACCTTTTTCTGGTCCTGCAGGCAAAGAGATTTAACCATAAAATTGGAACCCTATACTTTTTCTTTGCTATAACATTTTTGTGTTTCAACTTGTAACAGGAAAAGGCAAATTATGTATCTTACTCATTGAGGGATGGTTGTTTGCTTGGCAGTTTCCAAATTTTTTAAAAAAAAGGAATAAAGGAAAGAAAAAGAAATAGAGATAAAACTCTCATCCACAGTTCTCCACACAAGAATAAAATAGCCACACAAAACCAGAGATATCACAAACATTAATACCACTGTATATATGTATGAAATGCCACAGCCACAAAAAAAACTAAATTTAAAATACAGTAAGGATTTTATGCTATAAATGCAGAAAAGTGTATTTTCAACATTATAAAACAGATATTTAAACCTTCTGTAACAAATATGAACTGTGAACACTGAATTCAATAGTGAACAATATTGAAAGTTAAATTAGCAACAGCTTATTAAAAAATTACTATGTTCTCTTTTTATATATCTCATCTATTCCAAGAAATACGTAACTTGATCTCACCATTGACTATCTTAAAATCACATTACCCAGCTCATGATTTTTAAGATTAACTTTTGAGGGCAATTTCATACATTGTCAGTGAGAATGTAATTGAAATAATCTCCTGGGAAAGCAATTTTCAGTATGTATCAAAAGCTTTAAATTGCTTATAGTTTGAAACTAATTACTTCACTTCTGAGAATTTTTTTTAACCCTAAATAAAGAGGAGTTTTATGCTCAAAGATGTCCATAGCGGTAACACATACACAATGAAAGAATGCCAATTTATAAGCAGTCTGCAAGTTTATTCATTCAATATGATCACAACTATGCAAAGTAAAAAACCAAGCATAGGAAGAAAAAAAAAGTTGAAAGGAAATAAAGCAAAATATTAAGAATTATTTATGCCTTCAACTTTTATATATTTTTCCAAATTTCCCATAATGAACATTATTATAATAATAATGGAGTGAAGTCTTTGTTTTTAAAATGAATAAATGTATACATTGCCTATATTGTGTATGTTTGATTTAGTTTTGCTCATTTAGGGCATTGCCTAGAATGGAAAAGGAAGATTTTGCCAAGGAACTCTGACCAGCCAGAGGTTTTCTTCCCAGTTTGAGCCTCCAGGAAAGGAGGCTCAGTTTAGGGCTCTGTATCTTTATTTGGCTCTGTGGCCCCCTCCATTTTATTTAACAATTACTCTGCCCATGTGGATTTGTTGTAAGTGTTGTCCAAAGGAAAGTAGTTAGGTGCAAAAATTCAGAGAGCATTCATCAGGGATACTTATGTTCTTGGGGGGCACTTATCACAATGTATCAAGAGTAATCCACCACCACCTCCTCCCCACCCCCTGCCCTGGAATAGGAACCCTTTGCAAGCAAAAAAAAAAAAAAAGTTTCACTTATATGTACATCCTCTATATATCAGGGTTTCTCAGCCTCAGCACTATTGACTTTTAGGGCCAGATAATTGCTGGGGGCTGTCTTGAGCATTGTAGGATGTTTAGCAGCATCCCTGGCCCCTATCCACTAGATACTGGTAGTACCCACCCAGTTGTGACAAATATGTCATTAGACATTTCCAACTGTCCCCTGGATGACTTACCCTCCAATTGAGAACGACTGTTCTACATCTAACTGACTCCAAGAATGTATTAGATACTCAACAAAAACCTGTTGAATCGAGTGGGAAGACAGGTTGGAGGAGAAGTTGACCAGGAAATGAATGGGCACACAATAGACTGAATCCAACTGTCGACAAAGAAGCCCTAAATCCAAGTCTCTGTCAATCAGATCTTAACTTGGTAGCCTTGAGCAAAACATTTCACCATTTGGGGCCTCAGTTTCCTCAGCCGTAAAATGAAAGGATTACACCAGAATTGTAATGATCACCTCACAGTCTGACAAATCTAAGAATTTTGCAAAAAGCCTGAAGCATAGTAGATGCTCAATAAGTATTTAATAATAGAGGTTGCTGGGTACCTATTATGAGCCTTGCTTTGGGCTAGGTCTTTTATTTTTCGATTTTTAAAAATTTTTAATTTCTGTGGATACATAGTAAGTGTATATATTTATGGGTTACATGAGATATTTTGATACAGGCATGCAATGTGTAATCATCACATCAGGGTAAATGGGGCATTCATCCCCTCAAGCATTTATCCATTGTGTTATAAACAATCCAATTATGTACTCTTTTAGTTACTTTTAAATGTATAATTATTTTTGACTATAAAATTATTTTGAAGATAAAATATAAAAATTATTTTTGACTATAGTCAACCTGTTGTGCCAGCAAATACTAGGTCTTGTTCATTCTATTTTTTTGTACCCATTAACCATCCCCACATCCCCATCCCCACTACCCTGCCCATGAGCTAGGTTTTTTAAATACATTATTTCATTTAGTAGTCACAGCAACTCTCTGGGGGAGGCACTAAAATGTTTAAGTCAATTTTACAGATGGTAATAACAAGGCCCACAGAGGTCATATAGTAACTATCTGGTGTTGGGATTGGAACTAAGATAAAGCTAACTTCAAAGCCTGCATTCAAAGCCACCATCCATACCATAGCATGCATGACCCCAGAACAGGCTGGTGGAGGAAAGATCCTAGAGTAAATGACAGCTTCTGTTCTGGAAGTATCGGTCAAGAAAATAAAAAATCTCAATTTTAGCAATAAAAATCCTGACTTTCTTGTCCAGTTCCCAGAGACAATTAGAATATCCTCTGTGACATTCCTAAAAAGTCTAGGAGTCATAAACTCAATGCCTACAGGGTCAAGAGAATGAATGGGACCAGGCAAGAACAGAGGAAAACCGAAGAAGGTTTTTCTCCCCAACAGGGCATGGACACTTCTCACACCTGACCATTAGGTACAGTGCAGGAAGGTGGGTCTGAAGCCGTCAGACCTTCCCTCTTGCTCAACAGAAAAAAGAATCCTGGAATTCTTAAGCTAAGTTTTTGAAAGTCTGACAGTTTGTTGAATAATTAAGGAGGGGGGGAAATGTGAATGTCAAAGAAAACAATTGATGAGCCAGATGTAGCTCACAGACCTCCAGTTGGTGGCCTCTAATCTGGTTCTTGTTTGAATGCCTTCTGTGACATAGAGCTCACCCCAGGAGTCAGCCCAATCATATTTGAACAATAGGGAAAAAGACCAAATCTGCCTTCCTACACCTTCTTCATTTGGGTTCTCACCAAAAATGAAATGCAGAGCCCCACATGCATCCTTCAGTATGCACTCTCTTGGTTAATATGTCTTTTCTTTAGCTATTGCTCCTATGCATGATATGAAGTCCCCAACCCTGGGGAAGGGTAACCCTACCAGAACAGCATCAGATCACATTGGCCTTTGGAGTTGGGTGGCTTTTGTTTCTGGCAATGACACCACACTCTCAGGAATGCTGCATTTGCACCTGATTCCTTCATTCCCCACATACCATATCAAACCTTCAATAAAGCTCAGTGCTCCTACCTCCCAAAACACTATGAGTCCTTGGGTTCTTTCCAACTTCATTAATGTCATCCTACTCCAGGTCACCATCACTTCTTGCCTAAATTACTGGCACCCTTGCTTCTACTTTTCCCCCTTTAAACAGAATAATCTTACAGAAATTTACATTTGATCCTGTCACTCACCTGATTTATAGCCTCCAGTGACTTCACATTGCCTTAAAATAAAAGCCAAACTCCTTGCTACAGCCTGTAATGCCCCCATACTACTGGCCCTGTCACTGTTCCTACCTTAGGACCTTTGTACTTGGTGTTTCCTGTGAGTGTAAGGCTCTCACCCCAGTTTTCTTAATGTGTGGCTCCTTAGTGACTCAGGTCTCAGCTGAAATGGCACCTTTACAGTGAGACTTTCCCCAACCTCACAATACAAATGACTGTCCCTCCCCAAAACCACTCTGTTGTATTTTTATCACTTCACTGCATACTAAGTGAAGAGATCTTTTTTATTTATTTGGCTACTTTTTATGATTTATCTTCCTCCTGTTGGAATATATCAACCTAAAAGAATGGTGCCTGGCACATAATAGGTGCTCAGTAAATACTAGCTGAATGAATGAAAGAAGAGAGAAACCTTGTCTGTTTTATTCAATTATGTGTACTCAGAGTATAGAGGAGCACTGCTCAATAGAAATATAATGTGAGCTACATATGCAATTTTAAATTTCCTAGTAGGCACATTAAAGAAACAAACACATTAAATATATTTCACTATTTATTTTATATAGGCAATATATTCAAAATATTATTTCAACAGGTAATTATAAAAAAAGATATTTTCTATGTTCTCTTCATATCAAGCTTCAGAAATGCAATGTGTATTTTATACTTATAGCACCTACAATTTGAACTAGCCACATTTTAAATGTTCTATAGCATTTCAAATGTTCGACAGTGACTCCTTTATTGGAGAATGCACCTCTAGAATAGTGTCTGACACATAGGAAGTGGTGAATAAGTATTGGCTGAATGAATGAGTGAATTAAATCCTTTCCTTTCTAAATCCTTTCCAAAAGAAATTCTGTTAAGCCACTCCTCCACACTCAACGCTCATATCATTTGTTGATCGGTTGGTTGGCTGGTTGGTTGGTTGGCTTTGATAATGTAAACGTAGGACTTTCCCTTTATTACTATCAATGTGATTCAGCTCCTGGATCCAGCCTGTTAAGAGCATTTGTCCCGGATTCTATCATCTTAAATATTTGCTAGTCTTCCCAGTTTTGTTTCATGCTCAAATATGGAATTCATACAAAAGCATGGGAAGGTCTGGTCTAATTTCTGCAGTATGCCTCTGGAGGCTTCATTTATTGTATTGATCGATCTGCCATCTATCTTTCAGATTTTTCTACCTTCTATACATCTGCCTAGCTGAACAATCCCACACTTCCAATTTCTCCAGTTTTTTTCACAAGAATATCATTTACAGATTGGAAATCAATTAATGCCTCAAGAAGCTTTTGGCTTAGTGTAGTACCTAGTATTATTCTCATCTACTTGTTCTACTCTGTCATCATATTATCATCTCTATACAACTCAATAGATTCATATTTTTTAAAAAAGAAACTGGCAGAACATATAACTAAATAATGATACAAATATTTGGCATTTGTGGATTTAACCATCTTAGTTTCAACTATTCCTTATCAACCTATTTGGTAATTCTCAAGTACACTGTTCATGAATTTGAATTTTGGGTATTAAAAGACCAGTAGGTGAATAGAACTTATTTAGCTAATAAGGAAACCTAGCTGACACTTTAGCATGCCCATTTCAATTTATTTTATAGTTTCTAGTCTTCAACTACATAGTAACTCTATAACTTTAAACAATAAATTTGTATATAGTAAAAAATTATCTCAAAAAGGAAACTAGAACATTGTGATGATGAAGAAAAAGTAAAAATGTATATGAATTGATATGATTTGGATCTGTGTCCCCACCAAATCTCGTGTCAAATTGCAATCCCCAATATTGCAGGTGAGGCCTGGTGGGAGATGATTGGATCATGGGGTGGATCCTCAATGAATGGTTTAGTACTATCTCCTTGATGCTGTTCTTGTGATGGAGTTTTCACAAGATCTGGTTGTTTAAAACTGTGTGACACCTCCCCCTTGCTCTCTCTTGCTCTTGCTTCCCAGTATGAAATGCCTTTCTCCTCCTTTGCCTTCCACCATGATTGTAAGTTTCTGGAGGGCTCCTCAGAAGCCAAGCAGATGCCAACATTATGCGTCTGGTACAGCCTGTGGAACCGTGAGCCAATTAAACCTCCTTTCCTATAAAATACTCAATCTTAGGTATTTCTTAATAGCAATGCAGGAATGGAATAATACAGAAAATTGGTACTAAGGAGTGGGGCACTGCCATAAACATACATGAAAATGTGGAAGCAACTTTGGAAATGGGTAACAGGTGGAGGTTGGAAGAGTTTGGAGCACTCACAAGAAGACAGAAAGATAAGGGGGAGTTTGGAATTTCCTACAGACTGGTTAAGTGATTGTGACCAAAATGCTGATAGTAATATGGACAGAAAAGGCCAGTCTGATGAGGTTACAGATGGAGATGAGAAACTTATTGGGAACTGAAGCAAAGGTCACTTCTGTTATGCCTTAGCAAAGAACTTGGCAGCATTCTGCCCTTGCCCTCTGGATTTGTGGAACTTTGAACTTGAGAGTGATGATTTAGGGTAGCTGGCAAAAGAAATTTCTAAGCAGCAAAACATTCAAGATGTAGCCTGGCTGCTTCTAACAACCTAGGCTCATATGCATGAGCAAGGAAATGACCTAAAGTTGGAACTTATATTTAAAGAGGAAGCAGAGCATAAAAGTTTGGAATATTTGCAGCCTGGCCATGTGTTTAAAAAGAAAAGGCCAATTTCAGGGGAGAAATTCAAGCAGACTGCAGAAATTTGCATAAGTAAAAAACAGCTAGGTGCTAATAGCCAAGACAGTGAGGAAAAGGCATTTCAGGGAACTTTGCAACAGCCCCTTTCATCACAGGCCCAGAAGCTTAGGAGGACTGACTGATTTCATGGGCCAGACCCAAGGCCCTGCTGCCTTGCATAGCCTTGGGACATTGGTCCCTGCATCCCAGATGCTCCAGCTCCAGCCATGGCTCAAAGGGACCCAAATACAGTTCAGGCTGCTGCTTCAGAGAGTCCAAGCCATAAGCCTTGGCAGCTTCCACATGATGTTACATCTGCAGGTGCACAGAGTATAAGAGTTGAGGCTTGGGAGCTTCCACCTAGATTTCAGAAGATGTATAGAAAAGCCTGGGTGTCTAGGCAGAAGCCTGTTGCAGGGGTGGAGCCCTCATGGAGGACATCTACTAGGGCAGTGTGCAGGGGTAATATGGGGTTGGAGCCCCCACACAGAGTCCCCACTGGGGCACAGCCTAGTAGAACTTGAGAAGAGGGCTACTGTCCTCCAGACCCTGCAATAATAGGGTACAACCACCAGCTTGTACCTTCAGCCTGGAAAAGCCACAGGCACTCAACACCAGCCCATGAGAGCAGCCATAGGGGCTGAACCCTGAAAAGCCCACAGGGGCGGAGCTGCCCAAGGCTTTGGGAGCTCACTCCTTGCACCAGTGTGCCCTGGATGTAAGACATAGAGTCAAAAGAAACTATTTTGGGCTGTGCACAGTGGCTTATACCTGTAATCCCTGCACTTTGGGAGGCCAAGGCAGGTGGATCACTTGAGGTCAGGAGTTTGAGACCAGCCTAGCCAACACGGAGAAACCCTGTCTCTAGATAAAAAATAGAAAAATTAATCAGGCATGGTGGCGGGTGCCTGTAATCCCAGCTACTCAAGAGGCTGAGGCAAGAAAATCTCTTGAACCTGGGAGGTGGAGGTTGCAGTGAGCCAAGATCACACCAGTGCACTCCAGCCTGGGTGACAGCGCAAGACTCCATCTCAAAAAAAAAAAAAAAAAGAAAGAAGCTATTTTGAAGCTTTAGATTTCATAATAGCCCTGCTGTGGGGTTGGCAGCCCCCCTTTTGTGGGGCCTGTCGCCCCTTTCTTTTGGCTAATTTCTCCCTTTTGGGAGGGGAATATTTATCCAGTGTTTGTGCCCCCATTGTATCTTAGAAATAACTAACTTGGTTTTGATTTTACAGGCTCATAGGTGGAAGGAACTAACCTTGTCGCAGATGAGACTTAGACATTTAGGACTTTTAAGTTAATACTCTAAACGAGTTATGACTTCAGGGGACTGTGGGGAAAGCACGACTGTATTTTGCAATGTGAGAAGGACAGGAGATTTGAGGGGCCAGGGGCGGAATGATATGGTTCATATCTGTGTCCCCATCAAATCTGTCAAATTGTAATCCCCAGTGTTAGAAGTGGGGCCTGATGGGAGATGACTGGATCATGAGGGTGGATCCTTCATGAATGGTTTAGTACTGTATTAGTATGTTCTCATGCTGCTATAAAGAACTGCCCGAGACTGGGTAATTTATAAAGGAAAGAGGTTAAATTGACTCAGTTCCACATGGCTGGGGAGGCCTCAGGAAACTTACACTCATGGTAGAAGGCGAAGCAAACACATCTTCACATGGCAGCAAAAAAGAGAAGTGCATGGGAATCATCCCTATGATCTAATCACCTCCCACAAGGTCCCTCCCCCAACATGTAGGGATTACAATTTGGATTACAATTCAGGATGAAATTTTGGGTGGGGACACAGCAAAACCATATCAAGCACCATTCCCTTGGTGCTGTTTTCATGATAGAGCCCTCTCGACATCTGGTTGTTTAAAAGTGTGTAGCACCTCCTGCTTCTCTCTTGCTCCCCTTATGTGGGACAGACACTTCACTCCCCCTTTGTCTTCTGCCATGATTGGAAGCTTCCTGAGGCCTCCCCAGAAGCAGAAGCTGTTACAGTTCCTGTACAGCCTGCAGAACTGTGAGTCAATTAAACCTCTTTTTTTATATAAATTAGCCAGCCTCGGGTATTTCTTCATAGCAATGCAAGAACATACTAAAACATGAATTAAACAATTTTCACCAAAACAAGCAAGTACAGAACACTTCAGAATCACATGAAGGGCATCTTTCAAATAAAAACTCCTAAGTCACACCTCTGATGATACAAATTAGGATATCTTGGAGTCACACCTAGCAATACATTATTTTAACACAAATGTTCCTATCTCTTAAGAAGCAGCAAGCAAGGCCCTGGTTAACTGGTGAACACCCAGGAATCACTGGTGTAAGTACCCATCTGGCTCATGTAGTCAAACTTCTGCAAATTTTATTCTAATATCAGTAGGTCATAATTCTTGGTTGCACAATTTTACAGAAAAGAAAACAGGGAAATACAAAATGTAGTAACTTGCTCTTGAGATGCTTATTTACCCTTATGGAAGGAAATATTTACTCAACTCAGCAATCTGGAAAAGAAACAATATGCAGTTATAAGGAGACGAGTAAGTATAAATAACATAACTCTAAATAATCAGTAACTCTGCAGTTGTTCGGTTGATTCCCTGAATTCCAACTGGAGACTAAAGACCTTTTATAATGCAACACCTAAACCTTACACAGGTGTTGGCATTTTTAAAATTTGTATTCACAGTTTCCACTGATCAAACCCAAGATATTTTCTCTCATGCAAGAGCCACTCCTCTTAGAATTCCTAGTAAGATTCTGTTTATGGAGCCCCATGTAATCCAATTCAGTGGGTCATCCAAGTGATAACAAAGAAAATGTGTGAATTTGGCAGTGAGGAACTGATCAGCTGCCAACTGACTCATAAACTGGTCCACAAAATGTAATCACAGTGCTGGTTTTGAAGAGGTCAACAACCCAGCTGGCAGAAAGATATAAAGTGCCAAGAAGTCTGGAATAAATAATAATAATAATAATGCATAAACAACTAATTAAAACATTAAGAAAGGGATTTTATTCCACGATCATCAGTGGAACCGCAGGTCACTCTGGAAATATCCCAGACATACCATAGTCTATCAGTATTTATTGAAGGCCTATTATGTAGTATCCTATGTAGAAAACCCAGACTCAAAGGCAAACCCAGGCAAAACAAGGCTGCATGAGGCCATGAGATAGCAGCAGGGATCAGGCAGGAATGGCTGCACCCAGCCCCTAAATGCAGGGTCCTTAACGTTGGCTGCTGGGAGAAAGTCAGTAGGATCAAGAGTGATAGGCCTTAAAAACCCGAAGTATGAGTCTATCCAAACAAGCTCACCCTTTGTCGTACTCCTTATTTTAGCTTCAGGAGTATGGCTGCCATGAGATCCTCTGCATATTGGGAGAGGAGACCCTTGTGCATTAGAAATGAGCCTGAGAGTATCAGTTCCCCAAACTGCAGAGTCAGGTCACCTAGGGAGGGCGGCAGATCTGAGCAGAAGTGGAGGATATGATGAAGGCAATGTGGTAGAAAATAAATGTGATAGACAATGAGATACCATCTCACACCAGTTAGAATGGCCATCATTAAAAAGTCAGAAAATAACAGGTGCTGGAGAGGATGTGGAGAAATAGGAACACTTTTACACTGTTGGTGGGACTGTAAACTAGTTCAGCCATTGTGGAAGACAGTGTGGCAATTCCTCAAGGATCTAGAACTAGAAATACCATTTGACCCAGCCATCCCATTACTGGGTATCTACCCAAAGGATTATAAATCATGCTGCTATAAAAACACATGCACACGTATGTTTACTGAGGCACTATTCACAATAGCAAAGACTTGGAACCAACCCAAATGTCCATCAATGATAGACTGGATTAAGAAAATGTGGCACATATACACCATGGAATACTATGCAGCCATAAAAAAGGATGAGTTTGCAGCCATAAAAAGTATGAGTTCATGTCCTTTGTAGGGACATGGATGAAGCTGGAAACCATCATTCTCAGCAAACTATCACAAAAAACCAAACACCGCATGTTCTCACTCATAGGTGGGAATTGAACAATGAGAACACCTGGACACAGGAAGGGGAACATCACACACTAGGGCCTGTCATGGGGTGAGGGGAGGAAGGAGGGATAGCATTAGGAGATATACCTAATATAAATGATGAGTTAATGGGTGCAGCACACCAACATGGCACATGTATACATATGTAACAAACCTGCACATTGTGCACATGTACCCTAGAACTTAAAGTATAATAATAATTTAAAAAAGAGAAAATATATGTGGTAGAAATCCTCTCAACTGATGGTCATTTAACCAACTCATTAGATCAATAAATACTCCCCATTCCGTCTCTGAAACCTACAGATGAATGCCAGGACACACTGAATGCCTATAGCTAGTAGGCTGCTCTTATCATTCCTGAGCACCTCCACTTCCACCAGTTTTACTCACAAAGGGCCCAAATTGTCTATACCAAGTGTACCTGCTATTATAAGTATGCAATTTGCTTAGATGCATAAAAATGATGAAATAGGAGAACCAAAACAGAGTTGTTTCTACGAAAACTAAATTGCATTGAGATGATACAATCAAATGAGTTGCTTTAAGTAGTTTCTGTGGAATCAGGGGTAGGCTAAATAACTGTTAAAAATTTAAAATGTTGTAAAAGTCTTAAAAAAAGGATACTTAACATCCTTGTTCTACTTTAAAGGACCAAAAGTAGAAAATGAAGAAAATGCTTGATGGGTTTGGTTTAAAAAAGAAAGATGATTCCCAGCTCTGATTAGCAGACCCACACCCAGAGGAAAGGCCCAAAGTCTGCAAGAGAAAGAAATGAACTCAGCAAAAAGAAAATGAAAACCAACTGTGATCCCACTACCCAGAGCCAATCATTGTTAATATTTTCATGTATATCTTTTTTTGAATTATATGTATATATTTTAATTAAAGCTACATATTAAAACAAATATATAACAACTTAAAAACCCACATATAGACATATGCTTTATGATGTTTTTCTTTCTTAATAAATCACATCCATCTTCTGATGTCGACAAATATTTATCTATGATGCCTTTTCAATAGCCTTGTAGCATTCCATGTTATAGACACAGCATAAATGATTCAAAGAATCTCCTTTTGTTGGACTTTTGATTCCAATTTTTATCTGAAATAAGCAATACTGCCACCGTAGTGCACAGCCTCCGGTATTTCCTTAGGACACATTGTGCTGGGTGTAATTTGATACACACATAGGAGGTCCCAGCTCTGTCAAATTCACAGAGACAGAAAATGGAATGGTGGTTTCCAGGGACTGGGGAAAGGAGAAATAGAGAATTATTATTTAATGGATGCAGAGTCTTAGGCAACATGAAAAGAGTTCTGGAGATGGATGGTGATGATGGAAATACAGCAAAGTAAATGTATGTAATGTCACTAAACTGCACACTTAAAAAATGGTTAAGATGGTAAATTTTTGTTACATGTATTTTACCATAATAAACTATATATATGTATAGAATTATTAGTTCAGGAATCAAACAACACCAGGCCTGAGACCTGATTTAGCCTGCTGGCTGCAATTAGCCAACCCTGATCTAGTCCAGTGATCTCCAAATAGCATTCCAGGAGACCTGGAAAGAAACTGTATCTCTGCAGCTGCCAGACAGCTCTTGGGAAAGGCCTGCAGGGAAGGCTCTGGACCTTACCCCTTCTTCAAACACTATAGCTCCACTCTGACCTGGAATTCTATAGGCTTGACTTGAAGAAAGGCCCCTGGTGCTTAAAAAGCTTTGGAAAACCACTGCCTAATCTACATTGCTCATGCTACAGAAGACAACACGATGGACCAGAGATAGCAAGTGAGATGTGCAGCAGAGTTGGGACAAGAGCCCAAGTCCTTAGCCTGTGAGCTCAGTGCTTGTCCTACACCACTCAGCCTCCCTTCCCCAAGGAAGGCCATGCCCTCCTCACGCAGCAGACTGGGGCTTCTCCTCAACAGCTCCCCTTAGCCTAGGGGCTTAGATCCCAGTAAATGCAAGTGATTTGTTCAGCACCTCTATGTGCCCAGAAAGTATCTATGAGAAAAACACAAGGCAGGATCCTGCTCTGTGGTGGGCAAAATAATGGTGCCCCAAAGATCTCCTTGTCTTAATCCCTGGAAGCTGTGAATGTGTTATATTACATGACAAAAGAGACTTCACAGGTGGGATTAAGGTTAAGGATGCTGAGATAGGGAGATTATCCCAGATTATTCAAGTGAGCCCAATCTAATCATTTGAATCTTTGAAAACTTTCCCAGCTATAGTCAGAGAGAGACAGGGCTATTGAAAGAATGGTCAGAGAGACACAATGTTGCTGGCTCTGAAGATGGAGGTAGAGGCTATGAACCAAGGAATGTAGGCAGCATCTAGAAGCCAGAAAAGGCAAAGAAATGGATCCTCTCCTACAGCCTCTGGAAAGAATCACAGCCTTACCAACATCTTGATTTTAGCTCCATAAAACCTATGCCAGACTTCTATCTTCCAGCACTGTAAGATAATATATTTGCCTTGTTTCAACCCACTAAGTGTGTGGTAATGTGTTATGGCAACCATAGAAAATTACTATATGCTCTCAAATAGAGGCGGAATGCCTTACTTATCCTGCAGTTTGTGGTCAGTTAGGAGCATCTGCTCACTTGGCCCTTTTGTCTTTCTCTGCTCATCACCATATTGACCTCTTGAGCATCCAGCCCTGCCCAGAAAGCCTGGAAATCAAAATGTGAGCCAATCTGGAAATTTCCTAGGGGCAAAAGATAACAATACAATAAAAAAATTTTAAACTACCTCTGTAAATAACAGTCATTGAGTTTGACAAATGTTTAAAAAAAAAAAAAAAAATCCAGGACCTCTGTTTCTCCATCCTGGAGACTTGATGAGTGAAGCCAAAGGCTGGGTCATAATAATGTTAAAAACCTGTTCTGGTCTGTATGCGCAATTGGAGGAAGATGTGCATGGGGTGGTGGGGGGAACGGGAGGTAGGGAGGAGATCAGACAGGTAGACACAGGATAGAGGAGTTGGTTCAGACAGTTCTTTCTCTACATTGACCTAGCACTTTATTCCAGATTAAGAATCAGTGAACTACCACCCTCAGGCCAAATCTGGCCTACCACCTGGTTTTCTAAATAAAGTTTTATTGAAACTCCAGCCCACTTTCCCATTATATATTACCTATGTCTGCCTTCCCATCACAGTGGCAGAGGTGAGTAGTTGTGACACACCCCATAGCATGAAAGGTCAAAAATATTTATCATCTGGCTCTTTATAGAAAGTTTGCTGACCCCTGAAGACTCATGGGGTAGCCCCATGTAAACCAGAAGAAAAGGATTTCTGAGCAAGAAGAATTCACAAGCTCACAGGAGCTTCTGTTGCTTCTCTGTGCCGCCATGAGATGAGAGGCCATGTTTGTCTTTCCTGCTTCAGTTGGTTTTGTGACTCACGTCTTCTAACCCTGTTCAGTGAGGCTGAGAAAGGCAACCACATAACCCAAGGATATCCAGCTGTGGTGATCCAGCTACATTTTCCTTTGAGTCAGCCACCCCAGCATGTAAGCAGCCTCATTTGATCCATTTCTTCTAATCCAGAAGTTCCCAACTCTTTCTACCATATTTTTGAAATTATTACACTAATGTATTTTTCATTACCCATAAATCATGTTGCCCTGCAGCTCTCTGCCCACTGAATCAATAGCCTTTGTTGTTTCAGGGACAGAAGACGCACAACCCTGAACCAAGAATTCTTTTTTTTTTCACCTTGTGTTTTATATTAAATTTCTCAAGTCGGAGAGAAACTATTGTCTTAGAAGTGAGTTTTGTTGAAAGAGAAAAATGTGTTACTTCTATTCAAAAATTATCTTTGCACATATCAAGAACAAAACCCAGGGGACTAAGCACAGAGTTTTACTATGAGTTACTGTGTAGAGAGGACAGAGGATGGGATGTGGGGGCAACTCCTGTTGAACAGAAGAAGGGGCAAGACTTTCTACCCATCTATCTCCTCACCTACCGGGGGATGGCCCTGGAAGAAAGAGAGTAAGAAGACAAAAATTCCAGATAGGTTGAGGGAGAATACAAAACTACTTAGGCTGGTGCTTTAATGTGTCCTACCCTTCTGTGCTCCACATGCACACACACACGTGGCCCCTGGAGTTCAGGAGCCCTAGAACATCATTTGCAGAGAGAAATGCCAAGCAGGTGGGCCAAAAATAACCTTCTCTTGTTCCCAGAGATACACCTGGCCTGGGGACATCTAGAAGCTCCCAAATAGCCCTGTGGTAGACATGGAAGAATGGAGCTGAAAAGTAAAAGAGTATTTGCTAAGAAGTTGCCTGGTGTGTGGCAAGAGAATCCTATAGCAGAAGCTGGGAAGTGGGCCACATAAAGCCAGTTTCCAGGAGAAGTTCCTGGCTAAGCCCCAGAGGGTCTACAATAGCAAGAGGCAAAGCAGAGGATGCTAAACCTAGGGGCAGACACACCCAGCTGACAATCACAAGACACACTAACCAAAGACACCTTGGTAGCTGAAGCTAACTTCCAAAGAGGAGACAAAATCAGCTGCACCTCAAAAAGAAGTCAACAGAAGCCAGAAGAGAAGAACAACGCAAGCAGAAAACATCCTGCAGGGTGCAGTGGCTCACGCCTGTAATCCAGCATTTTGGGAGGCTGAGGCAGGCAGATCACTTGAGGCCAGGGGTTCAAGACCAGACTGGCCAACATGGTGAAACTCTGTCTCTACTAAAAACACAGAAATTAGTCGGGCGTGGTGGCACATGCCTGTAATCCCAGCTACTCTGGTGGCCAAGGCAGGAGATCCTTTGAACTGGGGAGGCGGAGGTTGCAGTGAGCTGAGACTGTGCCACTGCACTCCAGCCTGGGTGACAGAGCAAGACTCTGTCTCAAGATATATTTTTAAGAAAGAAAGAAAGAAAGAAAGAAAGAAAGAAAGAAAGAAAGAAAGAAAGAAAGAAAGAAAGAAAGAAAGAAAGAAAGAAAGAAAGAAAGAAAGAAAAGAAAAGAAAAGAAAAGAAAAGAAAGAAAGCAAATATCCTGCCCCAACCATGACAATGTTACGTAAGCCTTTTCCTGTGCCCAGATGTCACCCAGACAGAAGGAGAAAAGGGGTTGAGAGAAGGAGAAAAGGCTTTAAGCCTACAGAATCTGAGCTTGCCTGAAAAATATTGCTTCAAACCAGAATACATTAATTTATTTAAATGGGCAAATTTAACTTCTTTTGGGTTACTCTGTATAAACAGCAACCCCACAGCAAGATCATGTCAATTACAAAATAAATAAATAAATAATAAATAAAAAGTCTCCATTTTGGAGACTACAGATTCCATATTTACAAATCCTCAAACAGGCACTCTTGAGGTCATTTGCAGATATAAGCAGAACAGCAAAAACTTTGAGGACTATTTGAGTACGATGGGTATGATTCCAGAGGTCCCACCCTTCCTTCCTCCCTCCCCTGCCCCACACATATGCTTCAATCCATTTTTCAACACCAGGAAGGAAAGACCCTCTTTTCCACCACCCCTCCAACCCCAGGCTGAGAGGAGAAAGGGAACACTGATGAATTAAGGTCAGGGTGAAGAGTAAGCAGACCCCCCACTGCTTGGATCTGACTGTCCTAGAAGCAGGGAAGTGGGTCAAAGGCTCTGGGCAGCATTCCTGCCTGTGCTAGCCAGCAGCAAAGCAAGGGGGAGTGGGACGGTCCTATTTCCTCTCACTGAGGCTTGCTCCTACGGACAGTTTTCCAAACCCAGTGGCCAATTCTGTGAGTCCCATGATTTCAGATCAAACTAACACTCCCTATCTCCACAGGACCCACTTTCAGGCCTCGCTGCATAACCACGTCATGTGCAGTGCCCACCTGAGAAGCACAGATTGGGACCTTAAGCCCCCCTCCCTGAGAGACACACAGCGCAGCATGCAGGACAGAGGCATGTGGCTGCAGAGTTACAGTATTTCCCTGAAACTGGAACTAATTATCACTACTTGCTCCTCTGTCCCTCTTAGATCTGCAAAGTGTGGGTCAGAGTGACTTTGTTTTTATTGGCCTACCACATATTGAAACCATTCCTGCATATTGATACTGAATATCTCGGCCAGATCCTTGTGAAAATGACTTACTGTGCAGTACAACAGAACGACTTTCTAAAGTTAAACGTCTTGGGATATTTTATCTTTTCAAGTACATACCAAAAGCAATTAAGTTCAAACTATGGAAAACAGTCTTTGCCAGTTTCCATTCTTGACACATATGTGTCTGGGTTTACAAGTTCAAAGACCTCTTAAAGGATCAAATCTCTAGCATTAATTTTCTCTTTGCGAGTGAAAAACAGCTCTGCATCCTTCTTTAAATCATCTGCAAGTAACTCTGTGGCATGAGGCTTCTACCCAAGCCATCTCTAATGTGGCCAGCAAAGGCGGAACCAGAACCCATGGCTGTCCCTCCCTCTCCAGCAGTCCATAGGGGGTACGACAATTGGTAGAAAAGTAAAAAACTCAGTCACAGAGCTCCGAGCAAAGGGTAAGTACAGCGGCCCTATGCCAAAAAACCAATCTGACTTACTGAGCTTTTGCTACACTGACCCAAATCACAGTGTGGTTCTAGCATTCATGGTGGTCTCCTTCTTCCTGCGCCTTCTCCTCTCCCCCGTCCAAGCTTTTTGTACTCAGTTGTCCTGATTCCAGAGACTTCCCCCATTACTCTTATGCCCCCACTTCCTGGATTCCTAAGCCCTCACACAACTCCTTCAGTTTCTCCTTACTTCTCTGAAGGCCACACCTCCTCTCTTCCTCTTCTTCCCTCTCCAACAAAAAGGCCTTTATCAATAGGATTTGCACACCTAGCTGAGTGATACAACCTGACTGTGCTGGAGAAGCCCAGAAAACCTGTTGCAATTCTCCACCCCACCCCCAACCGGAGTTTATCTTTCAATACTGGTTTTCGAATTGCAGTTGAGTCTCATGGATTCCATATTTACAAATCCACCAACTCACTAAACTTTATTTGTAATCCCCAAATGGGCACTCTTAAGGTTATTTGCAGACATGGGCAGAACATCAAAAAATTTAACCTGGCCCACGCACATATGCTCAGCTTAGGTTTGAACAAGACAATGCTCTACCTTCTTATTTCAGCTCTCATATTGTAAACAAATGTGCTTTTTGCAGTCTATTTAGTACCACAATTTTTTTTTTTTTTGCATTTTTGTGCTTTTCGTTAGTGATTTTGCTCTTTACAATGCCTCTTAAGCATAGGGCTGAAGTTCTGCCCAGTGTTCCTAAGTTCAGGATGGCTCTGAGGTGCCTTACAGAGAACAGAAGTGTGTCAGATAAGTTTCACTCAGGCATGAGTTATAGTTCCGTTGACCATCATTCAATGTTAATGAATCCACAATATATATTAAATGTTTTTAAACAGAAACACACATAAAGCAAGGTTATGTATTGATCAGTTGACAAAATTGTGACCAGAGGCTGGCAGAAACCTAACCCTATATTTTGCCTAGGAGCAATAGCTCAGTATTTGCTATTTCAGTGTTCTGGTGACTTTATAGAACAAAACTACCATCAATAACAAGAATTGACAGTAAATCTAACAGAGAAATCAAATCAATAATTTCAACATTATACAATTCTGGGGGGAAAAAACACCCTCTTCCCTCTTCCACAGAAGTATAATTTTTGTAAATATAATCCAGAAATGTGTTTTCATCTATGGATGGAGTGGGTGCTTCTTCCTTCTCTGACGTTACCCTCAGGAGTATCCCAACTCCAGACTATCTCAGGTGTTCCTTCTCCCTCACACAGGTTCTGGGTTCTCCTGTCTGGGGAGCTTCCACACCTGCCTCAATTCCTACAAGAAGTCTGCTAATCTCCCTCAATTCTTTCGTTCTTATCCTTCTGAAAGCCCTGCTCTAACCATGAGGTACAATAGAGCAGATTGTGTTTATACCCATTTATGTTTCTGCCACTGTTGTCTTCAGGTATATTTCATCGGCCCCATCCCCTCCTTGGTTTGTGAGTTTTCTGTTTCCTTCATGAGGCTCACAATGCCTGCTAGAGTGCTTTGTAATTTTGTGACTGCAAAATAAATTATGTGGATTACACAGAGATGCTCACTGACTTCAAATTGTCCTGCTCTTGGTGCAATGCCTTCTATTATTTCATCATGCTTTAGGCACACTAAAACATCATCACTTGTGTTCTCTCTATCCCTCTGACAGAGAAACTTGTAGATTTCAAGGGAAAAATGTTATTCAAGCACAGCACACTAAAATGTAAATAATCAACATGTGTTTTGGGGTTATGCCATGATATGATCACTGTGATTAATGTATGATACTCCACAATTCTAACCAGGTTATGTGTTTGTGACTAGCTAATTTGTGGGTATAAACAACCCAGACAACCTTCTTTTTCAAGGTATACTTCTGTACTGTCTCAATTGCTTTGAAATTGTCCTCCCTTCTCCTGCTTTCCTCCCCTGGCATGACACTTCCTCTCCAATAGTAGTGGCACCTTCTTGAGTCAGACAGGCTTTTAAATCTCAGCTCTTCTGGCAAATCCATAAAGAAGAAACTATTGTACGATGAAATCGCCATTGTGTAACCTCTAGTAAATTAAGGGATCCAGGCATTGAGCATCAGTGGCTGCTACATCACCAAGAGAAAGAGAACCTCATAATGGAAGATGGCACCACTTACGAAGTATCCTTGCAAAAAAATTCAACCTGAATCTGACCAAACCTGTCACTCCAATTTATAGGAAATACAGAGGACAGAGGAATATGTCAAACTACATCATGGGGATACAATCAGCAAAATCCAGACTGTAAGAAACTCTGCTGGTCAAATAATTTGATTTCTTCCAAAGATTAATTATAAAAAAGAAAGAGGGAGAGAGAGAGAGACAGGAAGACATGGAGGAAGAATTTATAGATTGAGATTTAAAACATTATTAATCAATTGCAATGTGTGGACCTTATTTGGATCTTAATTCAAATAAACTGTAAAAAATGATGATATTTATGAGATAATTTGAAAATTAAACACTACCTAAAAATTTAATATTAAAAAAGTGTTGTTAAATATTTTGGGTATAATGGTTGTCATTATCTTTAAAAGAAAAAAGACCTTATCTTGTAGAGACTCATGCTGAAATAATTGGTGATGAAATGATACAATGGTGGGGAATTTGCTCCAAAATAATAACAGAGGGAAGAGGGGATGGGGGGGTGAATGGAAGATTAGCAAAGGGTTGTTGTTGGTTGGAACTAAGTACAGATACATGAGACACTCATCATGCCATTCTGTCTACTTCTGTGTATGTTCAAAATTCTCCATAATTAGATGAAAGTGAGCATATCCATTGCCAGCTTTGCCATCTACTAGCTGTGTGACCATCCCCAGTTCCTCAACCTCTCTGAGCTTCATTTTCCTCAGTGAAAATGGCCTGTCTGTTAGTGTCCTGATGAGGTTCCATGAATTAAGACGTATGAAGCACAAAACTTAGGTTAGTTTAAAAAAAATAAATAAAACAAAAAAACAAACAAAAATACTCTATCTCTTTTCTAGTATATTTCAAATCTATCTCTCTAATCCCAAACTGCTTATCTGTAACAAAGGCTCTATTTCCAAATGCAAAGAAATTCTTTCCCACAGCCAGCAAATTTCAGCAGAAGGAATGTTTGCCTACTCAAAAGCCATTTTCACTTTCTTCTCTGCTAATAGCCATAATTTTGTTTCCAGTGTTTCCTGCCTCCCCCTTTCCTTTGCCAGTGATAGGTTCAAGTGTGGGCCTCCAACCCAGTTCTGGCTACTGAGATACGAGAAGTCTGCTGGGGATTCTGGGATAGGATTATTTGCTCATAAGAAAACAAAAAGATGCACAAGGAAGAATGAGGCCTCTTTCTTCTGCTAGACATAGTCACCTCTGCCTGTGATGCCTGGAATTGCAGCAGCCATCTTGTAACCATGAGAGGAAATAGGCTGAGAGGAACATGCTAAGGATGGCAGATTAGAAAGGCATAAGGAATCTGGTTTCTCAGCGACATTACTGAGCAACTGAGATGACCATCCATGAATTTCTTGTTATATATAATAATAAATGCCATTATTGTTTAAGCCATTTTGAGTAGGGTATTCTATTATTGAAAGCTGAAAGTCTCCTAAATGAAACAGGCTCAGGTGTTTCATCCCCCTGGGGAAGGGGGATATCTGCACATCATGCCGCCCCACATTCTGCTATTTCTCCATTAAGGACATACTCCCTCCTCCATATTCTTACTCCTTTCCTATCCCCTTCTCATCCCCTGCCATCCTACTCCCAAAATTGGGTGTCACGTCTCTTAAGAGTGTTGGCACAGAAAAAAAAGTGAGAATCATTGCAAATGAGCTGAAGGGGGTCACAGAAGTGGTCTATTTATCTTCTTATCCTCAGTACCTGGCAAAGTTAATAAAGATTTGAGCGCAAGGGAAAAAATGAATCCATAAATGAATGCCCTGCCACCTCTTAAAACATAGTTTCAAAATTGAACTAAACTTTCCCCAAATACCTTCCCAAGTCACCCATTTATGCATTGTCTTTTGCCTGAATTCTAATAACCTCTTATTGGCCTCCTTGTCTCCAACCTCTCCCCATCGTAGTCCACCCTCTCCAGGGTCATCAGAGTTAATTCCTAAGACACAAGTTGGATCATTTACTACTGCCCTTAAAGATCTCTACTAACTCATAATTAGCAAAAAGATCAGGTCCAAATTCCTTTCATGGAATGAGGTCCTCTTTCATTTGACCACAATCTAACTCTGCTGACAAATCTCCCATTTCCCTCCTCCCTTCCTCTCTCACTTCAATCCACCCTAGGTTCCAGCTAGACAAGTCACCGGTAGGGTCCTGCACATCAGTCTCATTCATGCTTCTCCCATTGTGTTTTTCCTTTCCACTCTGCTCCCGACCCCCATATATAGCCTAACAAACCCTTAATCACCCTTGTCAACTTGTCTCCACTTTTCCAGGCAGAGTTGGTTGTGCTTCCTTGGTTTTCTCCTAGTCCTTTGACTATAACTCCACAATAGTACCCATCATATCAAATTACAGTTATCTGTTTAAATGTCTATAGCTCCTCCTAAACTAAAAAGGGTTCCAAAGACAGGTCTACATCCTTACTCCCTACAATATCTGGTACTGAATAAAAGGGTTTAAGTGATGGAAAAGAGGTAGGAAGGAAGGTATTGGCATTTTTCCAGTACCTAAGTCTAGAATCCTGGAAGTTATGAATTCCCAGTACAGAAAGGAATGTTACAGATCATCTTGAAAAACATTTACTTCAAAGATAAGTAAATTGACTCCTTTCATCCCCTTGACTCAATTTGTCAACAAATCCACTTGTCACATCCTCCTTCAAAATGTCTACCAGATTTCCTCCTGCCTCTCCATCCACGTGAACCCCACACCCAGTGCATGCTCACTTACTCCTTCTGGGATCGTTGAAAGAACCTTTGAAGAAGGTTCTCCCCCTCCCACATTTTGAGCCATCTTGTGCACAACTGACAGAAGAATCTCTAAGCAAGTACTTTTAACAAGTCATCCCAACCATCCCAAAGAAGTCTCTACAATTTCCTATCGGCTTCATTTCTTTAAAGCCAAGCTCCCATACTACCAGTGTGGCCTTCTAGAGCTCAGTCATCTGGGCCACTGTCTTAGCCCAACTCTTCCCATACTCCCAGACACACGTACCATGCCCCAGGCACCTCCTGGTGTCAGAAAATATGGCGGTGCTCACTCCTTCCTCTGGCATTCTGCTTACATTCCAAGACTCTACCTCCAGCTCGCCTCTGCTCACTAAAAACCTAGTCCTTTTTCACAGCACCACCCACCATTACATCTTTCCTCTCTACCTGACACAGATCAATCTTTTCCTTTCCCTGAACTCCCATGGCTCTGTTCCATCTCCTACTTAGAACATAAGTGATTTGAAAGCAGGGAACTCCCAAATCTTAAGCAATTTGCATGCCCCAGAAGCCTGCCTTCCCTAATCTTTGCCCATCGCCACCCTCTTCAAGACTCAATACAAATATCACCCCCTGTGAACAAAATAAATGAAAACCGTAATGACTATGAACTCCTATAGCACTTTGTTGGTATCTTTCTTAGGGCATTTATCACATTCTTTCTGCTGATGTAACCGTTTACCAGTGTGTTTTATTTTTCTTAATATAGGACAAACTCGGCCAGGCACGGTGGCTCATACCTGTAATCCCAGCACTTTGGGAGGCCGAGGTGGGCAGATCACAAGGTCAGGAGATAGAGACCATCCTGGCTAACACAGTGAAACCCTGTCTCTACTAAAAATACAAAAAAAAAAAAAAAAAATTAGCTGGGCATGGTGGTGGGCGTCTGTAGTCCCAGCTACTTGGAAGGCTGAGGCAGGAGAATGGTGTGAACCAGGGAGGCAGAGCTTGCAGTGAGTCGAGATCGCACCACTGCACTCCAGCCTGGGCGACAGAGTGAGACTCCGTCTCAAAATTGATAGATCGCTAGCAAGACTAATAAAGAAGAAAAGAGAGAAGAATCAAATAGATGCAATAAAAAATGATAAAGGGGATATCACCACTGATCCCACAGAAATACAAACTACCATCAGAGAATACTACAAACACCTCTACGCAAATAAACTAGAAAATCTAGAAGAAATGGATAAATTCCTCGACAAATACACCCTCCCAAGACTAAACCAGGAAGAAGTTGAATCCCTGAATAGACCAATAACAGGCTCTGAAATTGTGGCAATAATCAATAGCTTACCAACCAAAAAGAGTCCAGGACCAGATGGATTCACAGCCGAATTCTACCAGAGGTACAAGGAGGAATTGGTACCACGCCTTCTGAAACTATTCCAATCAATAGAAAAAGAGGGAATCCTCCCTAACTCATTTTAGGAGGCCAGCATCATCCTGATACCAAAGCCTGGCAGAGACACAACGAAAAAAGAGAATTTTAGACCAATATCCTTGATGAACATTGATGCAAAAATCCTCAATAAAATACTGGCAAACCGAATCCAGCAGCACATCAAAAAGCTTATCCACCATGATCAAGTGGGCTTCATCCCTGGGATGCAAGGCTGGTTCAACATACGAAAATCAATAAATGTAATCCAGCATATAAACAGAACCAAAGACAAAAACCACATGATTATCTCAATAGATGCAGAAAAGGCCTTTGACAAAATTCAACAACCCTTCATGCTAAAAAAAACTCTCAATAGATTAGGTATTGATGGGACGTATCTCAAAATAATAAGAGCTATCTACGACAAACCCACAGCCAATATCATACTGAATGGACAAAAACTGGAAGCATTCCCTTTGAAAACTGGCACAAGACAGGGATGCCCTCTCTCACCACTCCTATTCAACATAGTGTTGGAAGCTCTGGCCAGGGCAATTAGGCAGGAGAAGGAAATAAAGGGTATCCAATTAGGAAAAGAGGAAGTCAAATTGTCCCTGTTTGCAGATGACATGATTGTATATCCAGAAAACCCCATTGTCTCAGCCCAAAATCTCCTTAAGCTGATTAGCAACTTCAGCAAAGTCTCAGGATATAAAATCAATGTACAAAAATCACAAGCATTCTTATACACCAATAACAGACAAACAGAGAGCCAAATCATGAGTGAACTACCATTCACAATTGCTTCAAAGAGAATAAAATACCTAGGAATCCAACTTACAAGGGATGTGAAGGACCTCTTCAAGGAGAACTACAAACCACTGCTCAATGAAATAAAAGAGGATACAAACAAATGGAAGAACATTCCATGCTCATGGGTTGGAAGAATCAATATTGTGAAAATGGCCATACTGCCCAAGGTAATTTATAGATTCAGTGCCATCTCCATCAAGCTACCAATGACTTTCTTCACAGAATTGGAAAAAACTACTTTGAAGTTCATATGGAACCAAAAAAGAGCCAGCATCGCCAAGTCAATCCTAAGCCAAAAGAACAAAGCTGGAGGCATCACACTACCTGACTTCAAACTATACTACAAGGCTACAGTAACCAAAACAGCATGGTACTGGTACCAAAACAGAGATATAGATCAACAGAACAGAACAGAGCCCCCAGAAATAACGCCGCATACCTACAACTATCTGATCTTTGACAAACCTGACAAAAACAAGAAATGGGGAAAGGATTCCCTATTTAATAAATGGTGCTGGGAAAACTGGCTAGCCATATGTAGAAAGCTGAAACTGGATCCCTTCCTTACACCTTATACAAAAATTAATTCAAGATGGATTAAAGACTTACATGTTAGACCTAAAACCATAAAAACCCTAGAAGAAAACCTAGGCATTACCATTCAGGACATAGGCATGGGCAAGGACTCCATGTCTAAAACACCAAAAGCAATGGCAACAAAAGCCAAAATTGACAAATGGGACCTAATTAAACTAAAGAGCTTCTGCACAGCAAAAGAAACTACCATCAGAGTGAACAGGCAACCTACAAAATGGGAGAAAATTTTCGCAAACTACTCATCTGACAAAGGGCTAATATCCAGAATCTACAATGAACTCAAACAAATTTACAAGAAAAAAAACAAACAACCCCATCAAAAAGTGGGCAAAGGATATGAACAGACACTTCTCAAAAGAAGACATTTATGCAGCCAAAAAACACATGAAAAAATGCTCATCATCACTGGCCATCAGAGACATGCAAATCAAAACCACAATGAGATACCATCTCACACCAGTTAGAATGGCGATCATTAAAAAGTCAGGAAACAGCAGGTGCTGGAGAGGATGTGGAGAAATAGGAACACTTTTACACTGTTGGTGGGACTGTAAACTAGTTCAACCATTGTGGGAGTCAGTGTGGCAATTCCTCAGGGATCTAGAACTAGAAATACCATTTGACCCAGCCATCCCATTACTGGGTATATACCCAAAGGACTATAAATCATGCTGCTATAAAGACACATGCACACGTATGTTTATTGCGGCACTATTCACAATAGCAAAGAGTTGGAACCAACCCAAATGTCCAACAACGATAGACTGGATTAAGAAAATGTGGCACATATACACCATGGAATACTATGCAGCCATAAAAAAATGATGAGTTCATGTCCTTTGTAGGGATATGGATGAAACTGGAAATCATCATTCTCAGTAAACTATCGCAAGGACAAAAAAATCAAACACCGCATGTTCTCACTCATAGGTGGGAATTGAACAATGAGAACACATGGACACAGGAAGGGGAACATCACACTCCGGGAACTGCTGTGGGGTGTGGGGAGGTGGGAGGGATAGCAATAGGAGATACGCCTAATGCTAAATGACGAGTTAATGGGTGCAGCACACCAACATGGCACATGGATACATATGTAACAAGCCTGCACATTGTGCACATGTACCCTAAAACTTAAAGTACAATAAAAAAGAAAGAAAAAAACATATATGTATAGGACAAACTCCTTGAGGGTAGGCTTAGTCTCCTAATCTCTGTATTACATCATCCCATGTGCCCTCAGAAACCATTGAAGTGCCTTATACAGAGCAAGCCCTTATTGTAAGAATCTTTCTTGAGTCTCTCTGTTTTTCTGTGATTCCTAACATGGATGTTGAAGGCGGAGCCTGAGGCAAACACAATCAAAGACAGAGAGAGAGAGAGAGAGAGAGATGTGGGCATGTTTTTTGTGTGCAGACACATGCATGTACCTGCCTCCCACGGTGATATCCAGATGAAGTTATGTTTAAATGGGTCTCAGTGGCATTTCAGAAGGGGGAACAGGTATTAAAAGAAACAGAGAGGTGAGTCCATTCCTACAAAGTCACAGTCTTGATGACCCACAGAGAGATTATTGTTGCACTGACCTGGTTCTAGCATTGAAAGTTGTGCATTCTGGGAAACCCTCCACCCCCAATCCCATGCAAACCTGGATGGTTGATCACCCTAGCACCAGGTTTAATTTTAGCACTAAGGCCACCTCCTTGTCTCCCTTTCCTGGCTCCTTAAATCACTGTCCATTCACCAGCACAGTCACAGGGTAAACACATCAATTTATCATAGCCTAAGCCACAGCAAACTTGGATAATTCCTTAAATTTCTCAGTGTCAAATTGAGCTCTGCTTTGCAAAGTGGATGTTTTAGATCTCGGTAGAAATTATTTCAGCAGATTAGGACTACTTCTTAAAAAGATGTTTGCTTCAGCAAAACATAAGGCAGGTGGGTAACTACACTGAGATTCTGTAAATACCCTGAAAATATCATTGAATGGCAACTTATTTTCTCAATTCATCCTCCAATCACATACAAACCCAGTTGAGGTGAAGAACCTTCTAGAGTATCATCTATACTTCGCATCTGCCTGTAAGAGCCCCTCTTAAAATACTCTTACTCATAAAATACTGAAACCTTTTCTGTCTTCTTGACTTCATCTCATTTTGATGGTTTCAGAATCCATATTCTGAACTGTGGCATTTCCAGGTCAAATTTTCCTGCAGACAAGTTAATCTAAAAAGGAGCCTCCGTGATAATTCTTTGGATGTCTTTGTCATTGGTCTGCTGTTTACACCAAAATCTCCAATGTGGGAATATGTTCTCCTGAGTTTCCATTAGTTCCCACAAGGGAATGTCAAAGCCTTTTTAATCCTTTTCAGGGCCCTCTTTGTAGCCTTCCACCATGTCTAATGCCTCAGAACCAACATCTGAAACACTCATGTATGCACTGGTGTGATGTGATACCTGAGGACTTATGAAATGTGCTTAATTTGGTAAAACATTCAGTTAAGATTCAGGGAGTTTCTACACGGCTTGCAGCACGCAAATTGTTCTAAGTGGATACCACAGACTCAAATTTTTGTGGGATTAACTGGAGGTTCAGACATCTTCTAAATCTACCATTGCAACACTCAAAATATGTGACTAACATTACCCATAAAGTTGATAGAATCAATTATTTTTTAACAGGAAGAAAACCTTAAATTGTTCCTTCACATTGGCTGTGCCGTCAGTTGAACATGCTACATAACTTTTCATAGAAATATGATTTGATATGAGAACATCTGTAACCGTCTGGAACATATTTTTCCCAGGACTTTACTTCAAGCTCTCTATAGATATCAGATGTTCTCCACGGAATCTGTGATATGTCTTAGGATTCTTGAATAAACATCAGCTATGCCTCTGTCTTGAATAGTGTCAATCTGAATTGAAAATCTGCCAACCTTTTTAATATCACCACCAGCAGACTTCTTAATCAATCTGCTGATACTGTGTATAGACTTATTTTAAAATCAGAGTTGTATAAGCAGATCTTCCACTTATTTTAGAAACTCACTTTTGTTTCCAAAAATTCAAGACGCATTTCAGCAAACAGCAATCTGAAAAACACACATTAGAGTCTTATCTCACTGCTTACATTTGCTGGAGTGTATTCGTCCCATGATAACTGACAAGGTCCTTTACCAATGGCCTTAAGTCCATTAATTATGTAAAATAAAAATACTTCAGCACAACTTGTTCTATCTTCGTGTACTTTTGATTATAAAATGGAAGACTGGCATCGTGATTAATAGTACTTATTAAACGGGAAGTCTTCATCTCTTAAATGAGTCTCTCTGACATAAATGTTCTGCAAATTACATCTGAAGTACACATTACAGAAAAGAACATACTTAATTTTAATGGAATTATTTCAGATATGCACAAAGATGTATGTGCATGGATATTCTTCTGAAAGTTGTTCAGAGATTCTGAAAATGTGGAAAGACTTGCACGATAGGGAATAGCTAAATGATTTATAATATGTCCATACAAGGAAACACTATGCTGTTATTAAAGTTAAGGTGGCAAACATAACTTTACTTACATGGAAAGATAGTCTGCCATAGTGTTAATTGCGGTAAAAAGAAATTCAAAAAGCAGTATTGTGATATAATAGAACTTTGTTTCTATGTTGTTTTTCATTATGTATATCTACATTGCATGGAAATAAGTCTGAAAAGATATACACTAAATAGTGAGAGTGGTTATCTCTGGATGACAGAATTACAGGTCATTCATTTTCTCTTTATGTCATCACCAGCAAGCTGTGACCTGTCAGTGCCCAAGACAGAAAGGGGCAACCTGAGGTATAAGCAAAGGATGGAGGGTGTTCACAGGTTAACTTGACTTCCACAGGCAAAAGGCTCTGGGGTGGGACCTAAGAATTTGCATTTCTAACTAGCTTCTAGGTAATGCTGCTGCTGTCAGTGCAGGAACCACACTTAGAGTAACACCACCCTAGGGTCCTTCTTCGCACTTCCCTTCTCAGCTGCCTCCTATTGGTAATTATTAGAGTGTGTTGTAAATGTGTGTCCTGATTCCTCCACTAGAGTACAGGATTGGCTCCTGGCCCCAAGCATACAGCCTTCCACATAGCAAGTATGAAGTTCATATTTTTTGAAGGCATTTAATAGGGAGATTTCCAGGCATGGTGGGAGGGGTATTGAGAAAGATCTGCATAGTTCACTACTTACTTCTCATGTGATACCATGGCATGCTTCAACGGCTTCACCTATGTGTGGGCTAGTGTCTCTGGGGCAGGCCTAGCAATCTGCCAAGGCGGCTCTGCTGCTCACTAAAGTTTGAGAATCTGCCCAGGGAATCAGAGGAAACGGAGGATTCCGTGGCTTGGTTGGAGAAAGCTTTCCATTGAGACAATAAAAGTCCCTGGAAAAATGTGAGAATATTTTTAGCGTATTGACGTAGCATCACACTTTAATCTACTAACAGTTCATCATGAATTAGTGCATCTGATTAGCACAGAGAAGAAAGAATGGACATGAGATTAGCATGATTTGATCAAAGAGACTTGAAAGGTCCAAAGCAGAGCTTAGAATTCACCCAAGGACTGACTACCCTTTTCCAAGGGAACTGGAGAAGAAACATATCACATGCTGCCCAGAGGCCTTCTTGCTTTCAAGCAGTACAACCCCAGAATAAAGAGATTTTTTTAAGAGGTAAAGAAAAGAAGGGGGAACAAATGACTGTTTCTACTCCCCAAGAGACCTTTAAGCAATCTCCAAGTCAGAAACCAAGAGGGGGCTGGACTGGGAACGCTTGGGGGATCATCTCTTCCCATGTGCTACTGCTCCCAGCTGTATCTGCCAAGCCCTAGAGTGTCAGGATCTTATAAAAGGCATTTTGAGAGGCCACAACACTTCCTTCTCTCACCCCAACATGAGGCCCTCAATTAAGCTGGAACTAATTCTTATGACAAGTTACAAACCACAGTCAAAAATAATGAAAACATTGACACCACTCACACTGGGGGAAGATTTCAGGGTGCTCCTACGACAAAGGCCCCATTATTCACCCATCTCTCCTGAGAGTTCCCAGGGATGGGGCACAGCAGCCTCCCTAAGTTCTACAGAATGAGGCAAAAAGCAGTTTCCACTGTGGCACTGGTTCAAGCTTCTAGCAGATAATTCTGCATATCTGAGCAATGTTTTATAGAACGTTTTTTCTTTAAATCAGGATAGGCAAAGGGAAGAACATTAGATTTGGAGTAAAAAGTCCTGGGTTCTATATCCAGTTTATGAAAAAAATGGGATGGCCTAGAATGTGTTAGTTTATGTCTCTGAGTCTCAGACTGCGTGCATTTATGTGTGTGTGTGCGTGTGTGTGTGTAAGTATTATGTGTACATACAAGGGTAAACTAGTACCTTCAAAACTGAGGCTTGACACATCCAGTGTGGGGGTGACACCCATGCCTCCAGACATCTATTTGCGGGTGTCGATAGATGTTCCTTTGCTAGAAAAGTAGGAGTTGGCGAACATGGGTCTGATAGAAGGAATAGAAGAGTAGAAGGTTCCTTTAGTCTAACTGGGAGCAGCCCCATCATCAGCCTGAATATGGGTGGAAAACTATTTGCCAGTACAATGTGACAGAATATGTGAATCCTGGCTCCTGAGCCCAAGTGAGGCATCCTTGGGGGACCCCAGAAATAATAGAGGAATCCCAAAGAAAGCTCAAGAGGTCCCACAGTTAGGTGAAGAATGGGCTGAGTGCCTTCAGAGTTGAGCCATTAGGTCATATGAAATATTTCCCCTACTTGATGGTGGGCAAGACCTGGGGACATTCAGTGGGAAACGGAACTCCCCTACCAACACCACAGGGTGAATATGAGATTCAAACTAAGTAATGTTCATGAAAGTAATGTGTAAACTGCAAAAAGGATCTAGAGATACAAGGAAGTGCCAGCTTCCTTTTCTTTCTCAATATGAAGTCAGTGGCCAAGAGATCTTTAGAGCACAAATCCCACTGGTGGAGTGAGCCCTAATAGGGTACAGTGCAGCTGCATCTAAAAGCATCTTTATCATACAAACAAATGGAAAAACATTCTATGCTCATGGATAGGAAGAATCAATATCATTAAAATGGCCATACTGCCCAAAGCAATTTATAGATTCAATGCTATTCCCATTAAACTGCCATTGACATTCTTCACATAACAAGATAAAACTATTTTTAAAGTTCACATGGAACCAAAAAAGAGTCTAAATAGCCAAGACAATCCTAAGCAAAAAGAACAAAGCTGCAGACATCACACTACCTGATTTCAAACTATACTACAGGTCTCCAGTAACCAAAACAGCATGGTAATGATAAAAGAACAGACATATAGACCAATGGAACAGAATAGAGAACCTGGAAATAAGACTGCATACCTACAACTATCTGATCTTTGACAACCTGACAAAAACAAGCAATGGGGAAAGGATTCCCTATTCAATAGATGGTGCTGGAATACCTAGCTGACTAGCCATATGCAGAAGATTAAAACTGGACCTCTTCCCTACACCATATACAAAAACTAACACAAGATGGGTTAAAGACTTAAATGTAAAACCCAAAACTATAAAAACCCTGGAAGACAACCTAGGCAATACCATTCAGGACACAGGCACAGGCAAAGATTTCATGACAAAGACAACAAAAGCAATTTCAACAAAAACAAAAATTGATCAACGGGATCTAATTAAACTAAAGAGCTTCTGCATGGCAAAAGAAACTATCAACAGAGTAAACACACAACCTACAGAAGGGCAGAAAATTTTTGCAAACTATGCATCTGACAAAGGTCTAATATCCAGCATCTGTAAGGAACTTAAACAAATTTACAAGAAAAAAACAAACAACCCCTTTAAAAAGTGGACAAAGGACATGAACAGACACTTTTCAAAAGAAGACATACATACAGCCAACAATCATAAGAGAAAAAGCTCAATGGCAATTATCATTTGAGAAACGCAAATCAAAACCACAATGAGATCCCATCTAACACTAGTCAGAATAGCTATTATTAAAAAAAAAATTAAAAATAACAGATATTGGTGTGGTTGTGGAGAAAATGGAATACTTATGTCCTGTAGTGGGAGTGTAAATTAGTTCAACTATTTGGGAGACAGTATGGTGATTCCTCAAAGACCTAAAGACAGAAATGCCATTCAACCCAGCAATCCCATTACTGGATATATACTCAAAGGAATATAAATCATTCTACCATAAAGACACATGCCCACATGTTCATTGCAGCACTATTCACAATCGCAAAGACATGGAATCAACCTAATGCCCATCAGTGATAGACTGGATAAAGAAAATGTGGTAAACACACACCACAGAATACTAGGCAGCCATTAAAAAGAATGAGATCATGTTTTTTGCAGGGATATGGAGCTGGAGGCGATTATCCTTAGCAAACTAACACAGGAACAGAAAACGAAATACCGCATGTTCTCACTTATAAGTAGGAACTAAATGATGAGAACATATGTACACATAGAGGGAAACAACACACACTGGGGCCTATCGGAGGGTGGAGGGTGGGAGAAGGAAGAGAATCAGGAGAAATAACTAATGGGTACCCTAGGCTTAATACCTGGGTGATAAAATAATCTGCACAACAAACCCCATGACACAGGTTTACCTATGTAACGAACCTGCACATGTGCCCCAAACTTAAAAGTTTAAAAAAATAATAAAGAAAAAACATTTTTAAATAAAAATAAATAAAAAGTCCTTAGGAACGTGGAGGGAAGTTTTCTTACTTTCGAAGGAGTCCTCAAATTCTTTCTAAGGGGATGACATAAGCCTCTGCAATTGTGAATTCAGCAAATCTTTGATACCAGACCTTTCTTCTTGGCTTGGGCTCCCTCTATCTAGATAGAAGATAGTGCCATTTGAATATGCTGCAGACAACTCAAATCAGCATTCAAAATTAAATTCATCTCCTTTTATTCAGAACTTTCGTGAACCCCAGGGGGCGGAGCCTGCAGTGAGCCGAGATCGCGCCACTGCACTCCAGCCTGGGTGAAAGAGCGAGACTCCGTCTCAAAAAAAAAAAAAAAAAAAAAAACCAGAACTTTAAATTACCATTACCTATATACATCTGTACTTCCCCCAGACTCTAAGCTTCTTGAGGACAGTGACCAGATCTTACATGTCTCTGTATTCCCAATGGAAAGATAGTAGATTCTCAATAGTGGTTGGATGTATTGAATTAAAGTATTCAGTATTAGCTATGGTAATGCTAGCTGCTATAACAAATGTGACAACCTAAGAGACTTAATATATTTTAATTTTGTGTGCCCTAAAGACTACAATATGGATGTTTCTGACCAGCAGGCAGCCTTTCACATGGTCATTTGGGACCCGGAATCATTCTATCTTGTAGGTCTTCCCTCCATTAGGGTCCTGGAGACTTCTGCATTCAGCCTACAGATGGAGATAGAGATGAGTGGAGGGGAAGGTGAGGAAGGTGGAGGCATACCTGTTTTTTCAGTTCCTTGGTTCCAAAGTGAAACATCTCACTTCCAAAACATTTCTTTGGCATGATCCAGTCTCATGGTACTACTTAGATGTAAAGGGACTAGAAGATGTTGTCCCTGGTGGGAAAACTGCTTCCCAGCACAACTCCATACCATGGAAGGGGAAGTATGAATCTTTGGTGGAGCTGGCCATCTTGGCCACATGCTCTTATGGGACCTAATATCTAACCTATAAAAGACACATATTTCTCAGAAGTAGAATGACCATATGTCTAAGTTGCTTAGAAAAGTCCCATTTTTGCTTATTTCCTTGACATAATGATTAATAACTCCCCTTTTTACTCTCAAAAGTGTCCAAACTTGGAGGATAAATTATGTTGTTACCCTATAAGACAGATGGCCATAAACCATCTTATAGATAATCTATGAGCTCACCAAAAAGTTTTTCAAGGCTTACATGTTTCACTATGAGTAACTGAAGACCTATCAGGGCATAGATCTGTAACACAAAGAAGAAAACATCAAGAGTGGCATATTTCCATTTTACATGACCACCATCTACTTTCCTATGTGTAAGTAAAATCTATTCATTGAACTTTAAAGTTCACTTCAGAGAAACATGTCCTTCCAGAATATGCCTCCTCTGTGCTATAGCACAAGCAGTGCCCTAAACATAAAGGAGCAATGTCTGACACTGAAAAGCACAAGTCTTGCCTTATAGCTATCTCTGACTTCGCTTTCCAGGGAAGAACTGATGTCTTCAGAAGGGCCAGTTTTCCTTTCCAAAGCCACACCAACAAATCAAAAACACCTATCATTCAATCCAAAAATCCCTTAGTTATAACACTAAAAACATGATCGATTAGGCCAGACGCACTGGCTCACGCCTGTAATCCCAGCACTGTGGGAGGCTGAGGCGGGATGATCACTTGAGGTCAGGAGTTTGATACCAGCCTGGCCAACATGGCAAAACCCCGTCTCTACCAAAAAATACAAAACTTAGACAGGCATGGTGGTGTGCACCTATAGTCCCAGCTACTCAGGAGGCTGAGGTGGGAGAATTGCTTGAACCCAGGAGGCAGAGGCTGCAGTGAGCTGAGATTGCACGGCTGCACTCCGGCCTCGGCAGCAGAGTGAGACCCTGTCTCAAAAAAAAACCCAATGATCAATTAGTCACGAAAATTCTTTCCAAGCATGAATTGTCACCTGACTTTAAATATAAAAGCCTATAATTCACAAATTACAATTATACAGACAGTGACTTCTTTTTGCTAATAGTTTTTCTCCATAATTTAGTAAACGAAAGTACAAGAGGAATGTTTGAAGAACTTGAGAGCAAAGAGTTTTCAAGAACCCAGGAGAATTTTGTAAGATATACATAGGTACAGACATAGATTCTAACTACTAGTGATACAGGAGTTAAGAAGAAATTACTTAGGCAGATAGTCCAGAAGTCCTTGGTAAGGTTTTTCTTTTAATGAAAAGCTGCCCCAAATCATTTTCTAACAAAGAGCAGCCTGTGAAGTCGAGCTGCAGACATAGACAAGCACGCTGGGAGCTTTCACAGTGAATGCCAGCAGGAAAGAACTACCTGGGACTAGACATGGCAGCTATAAAATGGCGGCTCCATCTTCCCTTCTCTGCCAGCCACGTGTACAGCAAGAAGCAGACAAAATGAAGCTGCCGGCCAAGTGGAATGTTCATCTGCATAAGATTAGGATGGGGTGACCAGCCTTCCCCACATGCTTTGTTAACATCACACCTGATTGAACCAATGTGTGAGCCCTACATAAATCAGACAACCCCTCCTCAAACTGGACTATAAAATCTGGCGCATCTGCCGCCAGCTGGCCTTTTCCTCTCAGAAATCTCCTCTCTCACTCTGGAGAGCGAGCTGTTTTCCTTTCCCTTTCTTTCGCCTATTCAATCTCCATTCCTAAACTCCTCATGTGGGTCCATGTCCTAAATTTTCTTGGCATGAGATGACGAACCCCAGGTATTTACCCAGACAATGTAGCCTCTTCATTAGGAAGCTAGATGGAGATAACCTAAAAAGCTTTGTTAGTGTGCCCTTTTCTTAGTTTGAGCAACTTGAAATCACACAGGAATCTCCTTGAAAAATAGTTTGCAATTCAATTTCACCAATTCAGACTGATTTTCCATTTCAATTAGTACAGAGGAAACAGGCTTTGCCCAAATGTAGGGGATTTCCCCCATCTAACACCTTCTCCGGTTGAACCTTGTAAAGATATTGCTAAGAGAAATGCTTGATCAAATGCTTAAGCATTAACCATGTGCAAGGAAAGCCACTAAATGAATGAACCTTCTGTGAATTAAATTGATTTTCTAGAAAATGAAAACAAAATTGAATCCAAGAATAAGCTATCTTAAAATCACATTGAGTAAAAACATAAAATATTTTTTCACCAGAGCTGTAAAAATTAAATTAGCTAAGAGAGGAAAGAAATGCTTTTGTGTTCCAAGGAATTCCACTTATTAGGACAATAGGTACCTATGAAGGAACCAGAACTCTAGAAAGAACTGTAATTGTTTCTCAGGATGATGCTTTGTGATGTGAAAGCAAAGCCTGCTGGAAGAGGGGCATCATAGTTGGTGGCTGCTCACAACTGGACAGAAAGAATGGGGAAGCTACCTAGATGTTCACAGAGACTGCTGACTGGGAGCTGGCTCCTTGCTGGGACAGGGATGGACAGTGTGTTTCCCCTTCCTCTGTCATCCCTCCCAAAGTATCACCAATCTTTCCTTGGGTTCAGTTTGCTTCTATACATTTCTGCTTCCCATACGGGCTGGTACAATAAGCTGTTCTGGGCTCAGCAGCCTTTGTCTGTGGATTGAGTCATATCATGCCTTGAAACCTGCAGAAAAAAATGTTGTTGTGTCCAGATTCTTGTTTTATTAGCCAGGTAAACACACTCACTGCTATAACAAACAGGTTCAGATTTCAAAAGCTTGACACAATTTTGAAGTCTAGGTCCCTCTCTTCCAAGTGGTGACTCAGAGATTTGGGCTCGTTCTATCTTAAAATGCTACCATATCCAGCCAATTGAATGAAAGGGAGAGAAGGAGCTCATGGAAGCTTGTGCATCGAGTTTATGACAAGCCTGAAAAGTGGCACATATCATTTCTGCTCACATTCCAGAACTCAGTTATGTGGTTCATCTAGATGCATAGGGAGCTGGGAAACATAGCTTTGCTTTGTGCACAGGAAGGACAGAAGAACTGTATATTGGTGAATTGTAGCAATTTCTACCACCCTGGCTCTGCCCATCAATTCAAAAAACACTTGGTAATCTATTTTGTATGTCAGACACTCTGTCAAGGACTAGAGTAAATGGCAAGCAGTACATTGCCCTTGAGTAATCACAGTCTAACGAGAGAGAAGAATGGGTAAACTAATAATTATCATATACCATGATAAATGTTATAACAGAGACATTTGTAGAGTGCTGAAGGGGCACCCAGAAAAGAAGCAAGTTTAGGGAAGTTTCAGTTACATTTGAACCGAGTCTTGAAGAAGAGTGATCATAGCTGATTTTTTAAATCACTTTCCACTCACCAGGCACTGTTCTAAGCACTTTTCGTGTATTAACTCACTTAATCATCACAACAACTCTAACAGGAAGGTGTTACTATTATATCCACAGATGAGGAAACTGAGGCACAGTGAAGTTAAGTCCCTCGCTCAAGGTCTCATTCTTTGCTAATGACAGAGATGAGATTTGGACCTAGACAGTCTATCTCCTAAAACCACTCTTTGAACCAACCACACTATAGAGAGAAGCAATAGATGTTCACCAGAGGAAGGTGGGGCCCTCTCTGCTTATGTAGGGCCTGTGTCAGCATGTCTGGAACAATGACAGCAGGAAAGTACTTCGAGGTGTTGAGAAGTATGCCCTGGTAAGGTCTCACCACACCCTTACTGCCTGTGCCATGCAGCTATGGGTTTCATAAACAGAGTGAGGCATGACCCTTGCAAGGCAGGGAGGATGCCAGGACGTTAGGCAGATGGGCCAGACTGGAGTAAGGAACCCAGATGTTAATAGTAGATAATCCTACTAAGGCATGGCCAGTGGCCAAGGAAGGTATCCAAAGAGGCTGATTTATTTGTAAAAATGTATTAAGATATTATTAGGTTTAATATAAATTAATCCCATGCTGAATATTCATAACATCAGACCCTAGCCATTCCCGATTCCATGCTGACCATACACACTCGCTTCCTATGTGTGGTAGAGGCTTCTAGTGATCACCTATACCCTTCTCTCCTCCTGTCACTCAGGAAGTCTCCACTCCCCAGCTCTCTTGCAGTTAGGTATGACCATGTGACTAGTCATAGCCGGTGAAATGTATGCAAAAGTCATATGTGTTTCTCCTGGGCCACAGCATAAAGAAGTGACCTCTAGTCCTTTGCCTTGGCAACCCTGGAGGCCACCTGTTGAGACGGCAGCATAACAAGACAGAGGGAGTGCTGCCCAGAAAATCGCCTAACCCATATAGGACTTTATGCAAGCAAGAAATAAGCCTTTGTTGCCTTCACCCCCTAAGATTTCTGAGTTTATTTATTGATGCAGCACTACCTGGTGAGTGTATTATTATATTTCAAGCCTATGCCCATCACTGGTTTTGCTTTTACTTCTGCTTTGACCCTGGAACTCATGCCAAACTCCTTTCATTATTCAGCCAAGATTGCGTCTGTTAAATCTAATCCAGTAGTATGCAGATACGGTGACTTCTTAAGTCGTTTATTAATGTTCACATTTCTTTTTTTTTTTTTCTTTTTTTGAGAAGGAGTCTTACTCCATTGCCCAGGCTGGAGTACAGTGGTGCAATCTCAGCTCACTTCAACCTCCACCTTCCAGGTTCAAGCAATTCTCCTGCCTCAGCCTCCCAAGTAGCTGGGATATAGGCATGTACCACCATGCCCAGCTAAATTATTTTGTTATTTTTAGTGGAAACAGGGTTTTACCATGTTGGCCAGGCTGGTCTCAAACTCCTGACCTCAAATGATCCAGCCACCTTGGCCTCCCAAAGTGCTGGGATTACAGGTATGAGCCACCGTGCCCAGCCAATGTTCACATTTTTCAATGAAGCTATAAACAAAACTCCTTGACTGCCACTTGGAATGTCACTGTCTGAGTTTGATGTCATAATGGCCACAGAGTCTGAGCTATCTCCTAACACATCCCCTGCTCTAAGTGGAAATTTAACAAGATGAACTTTCCAGTAATGAGGCTTGACAGCGTTGCCACCACCAGAAGTGGAAGCAGTCAGGTCAGGAGGAAGGCTGCTAACTTCCTCGCAGAAGTGTTGATTAGGCTTTGCGCTACTAGTCTGCTCGTGGAGGGAGCCTCATCAGTCCTCTTCTGAACACTGTGAATCCTTCCTTACCCTCCCTTCCCCCCCGCCCCCACAAACACAAACTCACACTTAAGGTATTACCAAATTGCAACATCCAACATTTCTCAAAGAAGCTATTTCCAATGCAGGTGTGCCCCCACATTATGAGAAAACTATATTCAAGAAGTGTCATATATAAATTCGGTCAGTGGAGAATGAAATCATTTGGTAAATTCCCATTTGTTTTGTGTGTTTCCTTAAAGAGAGATGTACACACATCTATAATTCCAGCTTCAACTTAATGACTTTCAGACAAAACACAGGAGAAAATACTAATTACAGGAAAGTGTCTTTTAATCTCTAGTACCAGTAGGGTAGTCAGACACCAGTCATAGGCATACAGAAAAATATGCTTCCTGTCATCATGGTTACTTTCAGAAACATACACTGAAGATTATAGCAGCAAAACAGGAACTCAGAGAAGACCAGGCTCAAAAACAAACAAAATGCAGAAATTATGTAATTGCCTAAAAGCCATGAAGTCACTTAGCTAAATATTTTAAGGAATAGCATTACTTAAAATAATAATCATCCTCACTTGACTAATAACATTTCATTTTCAGGGCATGAACAAACCCCAGTTTCAAATGATTAGTAGTCCAAGTCAGATGCCTTGAAATCCACCCCAGCCCTCATTTCCACTCATACTGTTTCCACCCATTCCTTCACCCCACCCATTCCCAGAGCTTCCATCTTAGATTTTGATGATACTAGCTGGAGGTATAGATTCAGATTGCCACATAATTATTATTGTACTATATTATCTTCTAGGTGATATTTTTATATTTGCTTTTATTTTATAAAGAGAAATATAATTAAAGCATTTATATATAGTCTCTAATATTTATAATTATCTAGATATACAAATAAATGTACATTAACTGGCTTCAGTGTTTGCTCCCAACCTTTTTTATACTCTAGCTTTCCTATTTTAATCATTCACTCTAGCATCTATCATCCTTGGTCACCTGGAATTTATCTTCAAGCACTTTTTTCAACAGAGACTCATGTTAAATCTTGCCCAGGAAAATTGCCTATCATATAATTTTTTTGAAACATGGTCTACAGAAAATATATTTCTGTCGCCTTCACACATAAAAGACAACCTGGCTGGGTATAAAATTCCTGAATCACAGCCTTTTATAAACAAAACTCTACAGATACTGCTTTTATATAACTATCACAGAGTGGTGTGATTATAGGAGGTTTTATTTTTTTCACTGGCATTTTGGCATTATTTTATTTGTTCCACACTGAACACAGGTTGTTGTAATTTTTAAAATTAATAAAAATAAATAAAATCAATAGATTTGTGCTGAGTGACTTACATTCCCACATTCTGCTGAATGTTGAGAGGCACACCAATAATCACTGTTGTCAAGGAGGCACTAACTCAACTGTAAGTCACATATTAATGATATAAATGAATGATGTGACTACAGAAGTAATTTTACAATTTACAAAAATACAATATGGTCAGAATTTAATATTCTCTAGGGGAAAAAAACAGTAGTGCATTTGGAATACCTAATAAAATAAAAACATCAGAGTCCTCAAACTGAACCATGATCTTCCACAAGGCAAGATTCTGAAATCTGAAGGCCACAGGGTCTCATAACAGTTAAGCTGTAGTTCTGGCCTCCTTTAGGCTGCACAAACATATTACCTCTTTATTCAGGAATATTAGAACCCTCACTACCACCGGGAGAGAAAAGATATGTCAAAACTGAATACACTTTGAAGGAGGTCAGATAGAGGACTATAGCAGTTATTAGAAACATACTGTGTTCAGACAGCCTGGGTTTTAGTCTGGCTGTACCATGTTACTACAATCTGTTTATACTCACAACACTTCTGACACCAAGTGTGTGGGTTTTTCCACACCAACAACTAATTTTCAACTCTCCAGATACCAACTAGGTGTCCTACAATTTAATTCAATTTTCTAATGCTATCTATGTGGAGTTAGCATCAGATCCCACAAGGGCTCAGTCCCATAAGACAGCCGCCATATCAGATGCTAATCACAAGTCCCAAGCTTCCCATACTTCTGACCAACCAGCCATAAGCTGGGGGTTTTTTTGAACCCTTCTCAGGTTTGATAAATTGAAAGAACAGCTCATAGGATTCAGGAAAACAGTTTAGTGACTAATACTGGTTTTTTACAAAAGGATACAACTCAGGAGGAGCCAAATGGAAGAGATGGAGAAAGCAAGGTATGTGGGAAGGGACACAAAGCTTCCATGTCTTCCCATGTCATCTCCTGAATTCTAGCCTTCTACCACCTCAATGTGTTCACCAATCCAGAAGCTCACCAAACCGTGTTGTTAAGGATTTTTATGTTGTTTAGGGTTGCTATGTTCCATTACATAGGCATGGTTGATTAAATCATTGGCCATTGGTGATTGAATTCAATCTCCATCCCTCTCCCTCTCCAGAAGTCGGGGGGAGGGACTGAAAATCCCAATTCTCTAATCAAGTGATTGGTTCCTCTAGCAAACAGCCCCCATTCCAAGACTATCTTGAGGATCACCAAGAGTTACCTTATTAGCATTATTAGCATTATATAACTCAGATACGTTTGAAAATGGCTTATGATGGATAACAAAAGATGCTCCTTTCACCCCTATCACTCAGAAAAGCACAAGAGTTTAAGGAGCTCTCTGCCAGGAACTAGAGACAAAGACTAAAAATATATTTCTCATTATATTACAATATCACACAATGTGCTAGTTGTAAGTGACCCTGAGCAAATTGCTTCCTATGTGCCTTCATCTTCTCATCTGCAAAATCCAGATAAAAGTAATATCTCTTTGTGGGACTGTTGTAAGAATTAAATGAGTTAAAATAAAGCACGGTACCTGGCATCTAGAAAGTGTGAGTCAAGTATTTACAATGAGCAAAATGAGTCACACAACATACAAGTTGCATGTGGACCTTCATTATTTGACATGTTCTCCAGGAACTCCTATGACCAGCAAGGTGGGGAGGGCAGGTGTTCTTCTTCCCATCCCAAGCCAGTGAAGCAAGCTGAGGGAAGGTGATGGGGGCTAGTTCGAGTCATGGGATGGATTGGTGTCACAGCCAGAGCCAGATTTTCCATACCACTGTGCTGTTCCCTACACCACCTTTCAAACTGCCCTACCATCAAGTCTGGTCATTCAGCAATGGTGCCACTGAGGACCTTGTTGCCCAAGTCTCAGGTGAAGATGCCCATAATTTTCAAGGTAAGTAGAGAAACAGTCCTTAAAATATTCCCCTACAAAATGAGAAAACCCTACTGCAGTTTTGTTTGTTTTGTAAATGATTGTTTGTTTGTCAGTGTACAGGGGATATTTTGTTTGTTCATCTACCTAGGAATTGTAGATTTCTCAACCTACTTTCAAGAGGAAGTTGGTCCAAAGCCATGACTGAAAGTCCCATGTGAAGATTCAACATGGCTATTCAAAGCAACTACAATGAAGTCAAGAAGGAGTTGTTCATTTCACCTAGCACATTTGAAGAGTTGGAGTCTCTCAGCCTCATGGTCTCACAATTAATTTGTAGGCACAGTTAATCTAAATGAAAGGGAGGATTTTATTCTCACATCCATTAACCTGTAGTAGGAAAATCCATGAGGCTCAATGCCTTGGAACATCCCCTCCACCCCCACAGTAGTAGCAAAGAACCTCTAAAGGGGAGAACACTAAGAATATGAACTCTGGCTCTTCCACCTTCCATCCAGCCGTGCCTGCACACACGACTTAACCTCTCTGAGCAAAGTGTTTTCTGCATAATAGAGTTGTAATAGTACCTACTTCATAAGGTTGTTGTGAGGATTACATGGGAAAATATACCTAAGGCACTTAGCACTGTGCCTTGCATATTTATCATGGGCTCCATTATCACTCCATGCTCAAGGATGGAATCGCTATAAATCCTGCCATACCAAGCGATGGACAAAGACACTGTGCCAAACTTACTGGCTTCTGTCTGTTTACCTGAAGAACTTTCTGTGTCATAATACATAATAGGTTATTTATGTATAACCTGTGTTCCCAGGACAAGCTCTTGTTTCATGGTTTTTGTAAAGCCCCTAACAGGTTGTCATGGAAGTCCTGAATCTCACCCCTATGATGAAGCACTTTCTTGTAAGTCTGGTTTCAGTTGACTTTTGACCTTTATTAGTCAAAGTTATGGAGCCCAAGTTTGTTTGCTTCCATGTCTCCCTAGGGATTCATTGAAGAAACAGCTAGGGTGGTGGCTTACTGACTTTTAGGTTAAATTCAGATAGCACATGATTAGAAATCTCCATTTTGCCCCAGAGAGGTCAGGACCCCTCAGAATCCCAAAAGCAAGAGAGATAGCAGATCACCCCTAGGACCAAAGGGGCACCCTCTAGCCTGGGGTGTGGGAAGCTCCCAAGAGCACCAAGAAAGGACACATCTCAGTTGGCATACCTGGCACTGGCTTGTTCTAATCTTCAGATGGAGGGACAGCAGAGGAGATAGGCAAACTTGTGTGCTGGGTCCAAGCTGGCCATGAGCCTCAAATTGCCAGGATCTGGGTGCATCTCAGAAACTCTGGAAATCCACCCCAGATGCAGGACAGTAAAAATGGCAGTGAGGGGTCCTTACCTCCTCCTGCTTTTAGGGAGAAGCTGAAGCTTCTAGTGGGATCTGCGTTTGTTCTCCCATCTGACAACTCCTCCTACTCTCCTCCCAAAGTTGGGTTTATTCTCAGCAAGGGATTGATGACTGCAATGGAATTGAGCAAATGTTGTCATTAGATAATACCTGGAAAAGGGTGTTACCCAAGAGGTAGTTCACAGCTAGCCAAAAAATCAAGTTACAAGGCTTACACTTCAACTCCTGTTTCCCTACAACCTTGGCAGATTGGAGGAGAATCCTCTAGTCATCTCATTCTTCTCCCTTTCCTGTGTCTCTTCCCAACTGCTCCTTTGACTTTTACCCCCAGGTCCCTGTATATCCTTTCTTCTCTCCCTTTCTAAGTAAATCTTAAAAGCCTGAAAAAGTAAAGAGGGCCAAAAATGTGGATACAATGCTAATCGCACAGCCACAGACATGTCATAATAATACTGCAAAATAATACTTTATATATGGTCTTCTTTGATGTGAGAAGCGTGCATGGTGAAGGGTCTAATTCAAAGACCCAGAACAAGCATAACATTGCAAAGTTCATACAGTTGCTTACAAGAACTAGACTGAAAAGGCCTTAGTCCTTTGTTCTTCTGTTTGACTTTTGTCAGAAGAGCTTACAACCTGGAAACAGTCACAGGGTGAAATATCATCACATCAGGCTGATGGGAGCCTCTCTCTCTCTCTCTCTGTCCTTCCCCCTCTCCCCGCACCTCTGTCTATTGTCAGTGAGATAAAGGGAGATATCATTGTCTCCCATTCAGGAGCCCATTATGATCAATGGACCCATCATAAGCAGGAAATCTTCTTTTCCACAAACTTCATACTATCATATCACAGAACAAAGATGGGAGGCTCTATCCTTTCATTTTATTTGCTGGGACAAGGATTCTGCCCAATTCTTACCCGCTGTCTGATTTCTCACCAAAGGAGCATTTGCAAGATGAAAGATTTATATTCTGTGAAATATTTCACTTGTCATCAGCCGGGGGCTCCAGGCTCCCCAGCTGTGCCGGTTAGTTCCAGGAAGGTTCCCTGAGCCTCCCTCATAGGCAAGGCCACACTGCTCCCAAGTGGCTTCTGTGGAGAAGTAGGAAGCCAGACGTGGCTGGAGCTGGAATGCTTTCCAGACCCAGGATCCTGTCTCGCTGCAGCCTCACTGCTAAGGAGCCCACCTGCAGATCTCGCCCCAGAAGCCCCTCCTAGCACCCACCACGCTGGGGGAGCTCAACCGCTCACACCTCCAAGAAGACTTTTTGTTGTAACAAAGAAGGCAACCCTTTTAAATAATTCTAAAAAGCTGCAGGGCTAGTCTAACCAAAGAAAATTCAGAATTCAACTTGGACATCATCATAGTGAGAGTCTTTTTAAAAAGGCAAAAAGAAAAGACAAAAATAACTGGAGGCTAAAAACAATTATTAGTACCTATTGCATAGGCTTGTTTGTAGCTCAAGGCAGCTCCCAATTCTTGATGAATCTACTTACAGTCATTTATAAAGGTAAAGCAGTCTTAATAAGCAAAATCTCCTTCAAGCTCATCATTTTCTCAACAATTAAAAACACAACCTATCTTTATAATTGGTGTTCCTGTAACACTGTTATTTCATCCTGAGGAGGAGGGACTATTGTTTCTAGCATTACGATCAGTTGTGCTCAAGGTTTAGAGCAATCCCACCTTATTAACTCTCATTTAGCAGAAAGCAGGGGCAGGTTGGTACACCTCCTTAGTAAGACAGCAACATTAAGAACTCCCCCAAAAAACTCTTCAGAGATACTACCCAGCCCTTCCCATTTCAGAATCACCTGGGGAAATCTTAACACTCCCAAAACCCAGTCAGCACCCCCAGACCAATTAAATCAGAACCTCTATGGCGGTCCCAGGCACAGGTGCTCTGAAGTTCTTCGGGGCATTGCAATATGCAGACAAGTTTGAGAACTGCTCTCTGAGACCGGAGTTTTTAACTCTAGCCACACATATGAATCAGCTGGGAAGTCATTAAACGCTACCCATTCCCACGCCCCCACCCCACACCCAAACCAACTCAATCAGAGTCTCTGGAGATGGTACCCAAGCGATTTGTTAAGCTCCCAAGAGATTATAGTGCACGGAATGTTGAGAATAAAATTATATTATTTGATTAAATGGCTTCATTTTATTACAAAAATGTGTTCACAGGAAAAAAAAACACAGAGAATAAAGAAGTTAAAAAAAAAATACATTTTAGCCATGCATGATCCCAAATCCTACCTTCCAGAAATAACCAGTTAATTACTTTCCTGGGGTTAAGATGAGAGGTATTCAGGGAACATGTAAATGAAGAAAGGTGGACTCACAGGTCTTTAATTCAAAATCTCCATCACCTTCCTAAACTCTGTCCAAGCAGCTGGGGCCTTGGACACACACACACACACACACACACACACACACACACACACACTGCACTAGAGAAGGCCTGGGGAGACTCTGACGTTCTTTTCATCACCAAGAAGCCCCTTTATAATTTCATTTTGTGAGTCCTTAAATTAGAAACATTTTGCTCACCAAACTAGATTTATGAGGTAACACTTACCTCATTTGCCCATTTTTTAAATTAACCAAAGATTTATATAACTTCCAATCAGAGGTGCTGATCAGCACAAAACAAACCAGGCCTAGCAACAAGTTGCAACAATGCCATCCTAGAGCAAAGAAAAGTGATGCTTATTAGGCTATGCAATTTAGCTTAAGCAGACTTGGCTTCTGTTTTTTAGTCAAGAAATTTGAAATACTAAAATACAGAAAACAAATCACTACTGTTGGGAGCCTAGGGATATTTGAGGAGGGAAAGGAAACAAGATGAACAACTAATGTCCCTAAGGCAGTAGGTTAAAAGGGAGAGGGTTGGAGAATAAGGGCAGGGTTCCACTATAATGTTACAATTGTTAGAAATTTTATTCTGCTGATAATTACACATGAATCCTTGAGCAAATCAAGCTATCATCTCTGGACCACATTTTCCCACTTGTAAAATGAGTTGCTAAGCTAAGGCAGTGCTTCTCAACCTCAGTGCTATTGACATTTGGGGTAGAATGCTTCCTTGTTGTAGGGGTTATCCTATATGTTGTAGGATATTTAGCGGCATCCCTGGCCCCTACCCACTAGATGCCAGTAGCACAACCCTGGCTGGGGCAATCAAAAATGTCTCCAGACACTGCCAAATGTCCTTGAAGGGGCAAAATCACCCCTAGTTGAGAACCACTACTCAAGGGTTATTCTGAAATTCTATTTGTGAAAATTCACAAATTATGCAGAAGAAGTTGGAGGGATGAGTTTGACATATCAGAGAACATGTATATAAAAAATCCGAAGATTACAGCATGTGAAATCACCCTGTAAAGCAGAAGTTCTCAATCTTGGCTGAGTTTTGGAATCACCTGAGGAGACTTTCAAAGTCCCATTCTCAAATGAACCCCCTGACCAATTGAATCAGAACCGTAGGGTCTGAGCAGAGTTCTCCAGGTGATTCCAGTATGCAGCAGTTTGCAGGCCACTGCAGGAGAGCTTAGTGTGAGAGAGAAGTAACAATAAGTCTGTTTATCTTTTATGATTCTGATAATACTTTAGCATTTCAATCCATAAGAAAACCAAAAGCCCAGACTGTGCCAGGATTTTGCAAAGCACTGGGAAACACACCATGTTAAATCAGGCAAATCTCAAGGTTTAGGTTGAAGTGAAACCTAGATGCACTTCCCGGAGAATTATATGAGCATATGGACACCTAAACAAAATCGAAATGCTAAGTGTCTCTGGAGGAGGCGCCACCGTTCCTCCCGAGAATCGTCTGTTCTCTGCAGTTATTGACCTGAGACCATGCCAGCCATAGTCTCCAAACCATGACTGTCAATTGCATTAATACTTTCCAGCAAGAGATCATCTTGTTGGAGAGGATTATCAAGTAAATGACAGTTTATCAAGTAAATGACAATCACATCAAAAGAAAATGTGTGCACTCCTGGGAAGAGGAAGACACACTTTCTTGGACTCATTTCTAAGTAAAATCAGTCTATGTGCTGAGGCTTGGAAGAGGCTTAGACATCTAACCAATGAAGCAAACCCACTACCAACCGGACTTAACACAAAAATGGCATAAGCAGTTCAAAGGGGCCAGTGTAAAGGAACTACAGAATCCTGGACTGTTTCCTGGGGATTCCGTGCTGATTAACTTGGGACTCTGTAAAGTGCTCACAGTTACCTAAGAAGAAAGTTGTGCAATAAAAGGATACACTCTTATTTACTGTAATTTTTTATTCCTATTACAAACTAATAGCACTGTCAGCCAAAGTTTATTGAGCACTTACTCTGTGCCAGGTCCTGCGCTAAGCATTTTATATAAATTATTTCATTTAATCCTCACAACAGCCTGATTAGATTGTTGTTATTATCCTGATTTTACAGCTGAGGAAACTGAGGCTTAGAGAGGTTAAGTGACTTACCCAAGGCCATGCTTCCAGCAAGCACAAGAATGGGAAATAAAATGCATGACAGCAGAGCCTAAATTCTTGAACATTATGTAAGATAGCCTCATGGGTCTTCCACTCATTTGTGAGATTGTGAAATGAATAAATTTGCATAACATTCTTTCAATCAAGAATTTTAAAATACTTTTATTCTCACTCATAGGTGGGAATTGAACGATGAGAACATTTGGACACAAGAAGGGGAACGTCACACACCGGGGCCTGTCATGGGGTGGGTGGCAGGGGCAGAGATAGCATTAGAAGATATACCTAACGTAAATGACAAGTTAATGGGTGCAGCACACCAACATGGCACATGTATACATATGTAACAAATCAGCACTTTGTGCACATGTACACTAGAACTTAAAGTATAATAATAAATAAATTGTTTTAAAAAAGAACTTTAAAATGCTTTTTAAAGTATATCGTATACAGGCTTATGCCTAGCTGTGATTCAAATGAAGAAATTCCATGCCAGTGTTCTCAAAGTGTGTCTTCAGCCCTCCTAAATCAGAAACACTTGAGGGAAACTTTTCTAAATGCAGGTTCCTGGGTCCCATCTCATACCTACCATGTCAGAATTTGGGGTGTGAAGAAGCAGCCAGGGGGCTCATCTGAATTGTGAACAAGCTCCCTGGGTGATTTTTTTCCCACCAAGGCTTGAGAACTACTTCCTTAGAATTGGCATACTTTTGTATCCACAAAGAACAGCCTTATGCCTGCAAAATTTGACAAGAGAAAATTTGCCTCCCCAAAATTACAACACGGAGAAACTACAAAGATCAACTTTAAGAGCCAGAAGATTCCCAGGAAGATCCCTAAAAGATCCCTGGATATTTAACATATTCAATTTTAGATATAAACTCACTTATCAGAATATGTCATACTTTGCCTTGAGAATTTGCCTTCCTCGGGAGACTGGAAATCTGCTTTATTAATATCACTTAAGCTGTTACTCAAAGCCCTCAACACACATGCTCCTGCATACACACATCCCTACAAGAATTTGAGTAAACACTGTGTAACCAGAAAATAAAATTGCTTTCAAATAACCATTATGACTTTTCTTATATGCTCACATTACAATAACATTTGGAGTGAGAGCTATCAGTAGAGACAGAAATTATAGACTATACATTCCTTGGCTAGATCTGAGCCTTTGAGGGCTGGGATGGTATTTTTTTCCTCTCTGTATCTCTAGTTTTGAACCTATTGTAGATAATAAATCCAGTTTTGTGTTAAGAAAGAAGAAAAGAGGAAAGAAACGTTGAAGGAATTAGTGAGCAAATCATTTGCCCAATGAGAAGGAGCTTCCCAGGCCATCTCTTCCCCACACAGCCCTTGAACAGGATTGCTCTCCAAATATAAGAGAACAGAAAAGGCTTTTCTTTAACTGCCTGACTTCTCAGTAGCACTTCTTTAAATCTTGAAACCATGCCTATTGCATCAAAAAAAAATCACCTTAACATTTTCAGTACACACATACAACCCAAAGTGAACCTTCAAATGAAAACCAGAATAAAACACACTGAAGAAGAAATAAATAAAAGACAGATTGTGGTTTAAAAAAAAAAACAATAACAGCATACAACACACCAGGGGTTGGAAAAATTTCAAATATTCATTTATAGAAAAGATTGTGTTGAGTTTTGCTTCATTCTGCTATTCATGAGTTTCATATTCTTCCTTATATTAAAACCTATTTATGCTGCTGCTTCATTCTCTCCAGTCCCTGTGTAGCATGAATAAAAACTTAGACTATAGGCAACAAATGTGCACTCATGCACATGCCTGCATCACACCCAAAGATCAGCCTCTTGATCCCTGGGAAGTCATGTGATGAGCTAATTTCCAAACTGCTGTAAAATGAATACTAGGGATGATATTAGTCAAACAGCATCAGGAGAACCCATGTGTGGGGTTGGTTTCCAGACACTGGAATAGTTCTGAGTCGATGTATTCAGAATGTCTTGCTCAGACTTCCACATAGTCACATCAAATTATAAACATTCAGATCTTGAGGAGACCCTAGAATCACCTGCTTCCAAATTCCTCATTTTACAAACAGGGGAATCAAGCTCAAAGTGAAACTGCTTGCCCATAATCAGATGATGAGTTGGTGCTTGAGTATTCAGTCCAGTTGTCTCTCTACTATGCCACAAGGGGACCAATATTTTGCACTTAATAGATAGCAAGCTGGCAGTTCAACATGAAAATTCATCTAGTGTCATCTTGATAATGACTTCAAGATCTAAATTCAATTTCTATAAATAACTGCCAATTTTTGTTGCAGTTCCTAAAGAATGCTGTGCTCCAATAATCAATATTATAATGAATGAGTTCTAGCTCTTCTTTTTTGTTATCCTTTTTTAAAGTGCTAGTGGCTAATGGGAATAAAATATGAAAAAGAAAATATGCTTTGAGGTTTAGAAAACCTACAAAGTGGATATTCCCACTGGCTACATGCTTTTACTTCATAACTCTAACTCTAGCTACAGTCAAAGAGGCAATGCCTCTAACACAGTCCTTCTCAAACTTGATTATTATATGAATGTGACTGTATTGGTCTGTTCTCATGCTGCTATTAAGAAATGCCGGCCGGGCGCGATGGCTCACGCTTGTAATCCCAGCACTTTGGGAGGCCAAGGCGGGCGGATCACGAGGTCAGGAGATCGAGACCACAGTGAAACCCCGTCTTTACTAAAAATACAAAAAATTAGCCGGGCGTGGTGGCGGGCGCCTGTAGTCCCAGCTACTCGGAGAGGCTGAGGCAGGAGAATGGCGTGAACCTGGGAGGCGGAGCTTGCAGTGAGCCGAGACTGCGCCACTGCACTCCAGCCTGGGCGACAGAGCGAGACTCCATCTCAAAAAAAAAAAAAAAAAAAAAAAAAAAAAAATGCCTGAGACTGGGTAATTTATAAAGAAAAGAGGTTTAATTGACTCACAGTTCCACATGGCTGGGGAGGCCTCAGGAAACTTACAATCATGGCAGAAAGCACCTCTTCCCAGGGCGGCAGGAGAGAGAATGAATGCAAGCAGGGGAAATGCCAGACGCTTATAAAACCATCAGATCTCACGAGACTCACTCATTATCGCAAGAACAGCATGGAGGAAACCACCCCCATGATTCAATTACCTCCACCTGGTCTGGCTCTTGACCCATAGGGATTATGGGAATTACAGTTTAAGGTGAGATTTGGGTGGGGACAGAGCCAAACCATATCGCCGACAAAATGCATGCAATCATTAAATAGGTCAGAGTGGAGCAGAGATTCTGCATTTCCAAAAAGCTCTCAGGTGATTCTAATGCTGCTTGTCACAGGACCACACTTTGAGTAGAAAGACTCTAAAAGACCATTCACAGTGACCAAAATATGAAAGCCATGCAAACCAAAGCAGGTGGCTAGGAGTAAAAGCCCAGTCAACAGGCCCTAAAAGCAATGCTTATAATGAAAATAGCAGGGCAGAACCAGCCAACAAAAATTAGTCACCAGCTAATTAAATAATGTCCTCTGAGACTGAAGTCTACCTTATCTAGATGTCAACGTCAGAAAAGCTCATGTCAACATGCAATGGCAGTATGTTGTACCTGTCCAGGAAACTCACCTCAGAGAAATAAATCTGGAAGCAGAAAGGCAACAGAAATTCTAATTCTCTGTATTAATATGCAGGAGCAAGGAATAAATGAAACCAGAGCACTTTCAGTTGCTTATAACTTCAACGCCAAGTACAAGGAAATGAAAAGATCTTTAACGAAGCCAGCGGCGTGCAGCACTGAGTCCAGCTTTATCCTTAGTTTACTAAACAAACCAAACCACCATGTCTAACAACTTTGCCTGGAAAATACATTTTGTGCCAGATGGACATTATTTCAGAAAGTCAAATAGGCAACTTAATTTCAACCTTTCTGATTAAGTAGATTCTAGCCTCTCCATGAGCATGCGTCCAACCTTTCCCCAAGGGAATTGAATGGTAACATGGAGAGCATGACCGTTTATTTGGCTTAAGGAACACATTAATTTATCTGGTTTATAGAATTTAAACATCTGACAAATGACAGTGGGGTTGATTTTATTCATCAGCTAATTGCTTTGCCACCTGGAGCTGAAGCTTTATATATGCAGCTTATAAAAGATCTGAAAAGGATCTCAATTATTCTTTAATTTGTTCCTTGAATATAAAGTAGGAAAATCTGGCTTAATCAAACATTGTCTCAATTCTACTGGGATATGTCTAGTTACCTTATAACAAGGTAAGCTTTCATTTAATCATATGATATGATAATTCCCCACTTTCAAGCCAAGTATCCTCTTAGTTACAATCAATTTTCCACTGAAAAAATAAACATTGTCTCTTTACTGAAATCCCGGTAGAGAAAAATAGCCCCTTTTAATGAAACTTGCTGCTAATACAACCACACTAGGAATTTTTGTGCAGGAATCCATTAAACCCCATAATTTGACATTGCTGGTAAATTGCAGAATAAAGCGAGTTCCATGAACAATTCTCTATGCATATGGCCATTCTTGGCACACGTGGAAGAAATGGATAATGAGGACACACACACACACACACACACACACACACACAGAGCATTACTGGAATCTATTAAATCTCACTTAATAAGTGTTTTAATCAAGTTGAATTCTACAATTTATCTGAGGGGAGAAAAAAAAAAGAGGAAAAACTAGCAGTCATGCAATTTCTTTAATTGCACCAAGTGAGTCTGAAATGCCAGCATGTGCTTGAAGGCTGCTGGAAATCCCAAGACATAAAAATGGTAAATGGCAGGCAACTAGGACACCTCCTGAAATGTAATCCTGCAACAAGCTGAAAGTTAGATTATAATACCATTATTTTCATGACCTAGGGTATTGTGGATTTAAAGCAAAGTATTTGGTCCCCATCTTACCAAGTTTCTCTTTCTCATTTCTTACAAGCCTCAGGAAGGGGCAATACAGCTGCCAAGAAGGGCTCAGGCCAGGAGAAATGGGGTCAGGCTTTGCATAGGCTTCCTGGAGCAAAGCAGGTCACCAGCTAGTACCCCATCTGAGAAAGTGGGGTTCTGGGGCCTAAAGCAAGTGAATGGTAGAGGCACAGGCAGACAGGTGGCAACAGAGACCCTGGAACTAGGACTAGGGACTTGGGTGCAAGGGCAGGTCCCCTGTTCCTGGAAACTCTGCTGAAAGCAACACAGAATTCGAATCCCTTAGAAACCATCGTATATGGTGAGACGAGGAAACAAAACAAAACTCAGGCAAGGGGGAATGTCACACCCAAACACAGACCAGGATCCAAGCAGGTGATTTGATCATAAGCAATAATGCAAGAGACCAAGCAAAAGGCGAGTCCTTGAAAATTCAGAGCAAAACCAGTCCTGCTTCGTCATCTTCCAAAACACCTAAAACCGGGCCTTCCTTCAAAGTAGCATGTTCAATAAACAAGAAAAATGTAGTCAAATAAAGCCTTGAATGTTAGAACTGAAAAAGATTCTAAGCAATATCTATTCCATTGTACACATAGATAACATGAAGCCCCCAGATGTTTGGAGTTAGTATAGCTTAGGAGATAAGACCTCAGACTCTGGAATCAAAATCCTAACCCTGTAATTCACTGGATGTGTTTCTTCAGACAGCTTTTGTGCTCCTGTGAAAGATAATAATAGTAACTATTTCATAGGTTGCTTTCAGAATTAAGTGAGAAAATTCATAGACAGCAATTATAATAGTGTCTGAGCTAAGTAAGAACTCAATAAATGAAGCCTTCTGTCATTATATTATTATTACTAGTTATTAGTTATTATTAGTTATCATTTTTATGTCTTGGGATTTCCAGCAGCCTTCTATTAATATTATTATTATTACTATCACCATTATGGACTGAATTCTGTCCCCCAAAATTCATATGTTAAAGTCCTAACCCCGAGTATACCTCAGAATGTGACTGTATTCAGAGATAGGGCCTTTAAAGAGGTAATTGAGGTTAAGTGAAGTCATAAGGGTAGAGCCCCAGTCCAAAATGACTGGTGTCCTTGCAAGAAGAGGAGGAGACACCAGGGAAGCTGGTGCACAGAGAAAAGGCCATGTGAGGACACAGCAGAAAGATGAGCCAAGGAGAAATGCTTCAGGAGAAACCAAATCTGCCAGCACCTTGATCTTGGACTTGCAGCCTCCAGAACTGTGAGAAAATAAATTTTTGCTGTTTAAGCCATCTGGAATTGTATTATGGAAGCGCTAGAAAAATAGCATAGTCACTATTGTTATTATCTGGCTCAAGTCACACTGCCAATTGTGACAATGCAGAATGGGGACACAGCCTCCATGCTTGTTCCATCAGTTCTTCCTCCCACATTATTGCCCCAGATTCCCTGTTTGCTCTATTATACGAAACCATTGGTTCCTTGCCTGTTAAGAGAGGCCAAGCTATTATTCAAGAAAACATAGAAAGTCAAGGAAGGCGGATCACATGAGGTTAGGAGTTTGAGACCAGCCTGGTCAATATGGCGAAACCCCGTCTCTACTAAAAATACAAAAATTAGCCAGGCGTGGTGGTGCACACTGGTAATCCCAGCTACTCAGAAGGCTGAGACACAAGAAGAGCTTGAACCCTGGAGGCAGAGGTTGCAGTGAGCTGAGACTCCACCATTGCACTCTAGCCTGGGTGACAGGGTGAGGCTCTGAAAAAGAAGAAAAGAAAAGAAAAGAGAAGAGGAAAAAAGAAAAGAGAAGAGGAAAAAAGAAAAAGAAAAGGGGAGGGGAGGGGAGGGGAGGGGAGGGGGGGAAGGGGAGGGGGAGGCGGAGAGGGGGAAGGGAAGGGAAGGGAAGGGAAGGGAAGGGAAGGGGGAAAGGGGAAAAGGGGGAAGGGAAGGAAGGAAGGAAGGAAGGAAGGAAGGAAGGAAGGAAGGAAGGAAGGAAGGAAGGAAGGAAGGCAGGCAGGCAGGCAGGGAAGGGAAAGGAAGGGAAGGGAAGGGAAGGGAAGGGAAGGGAAGGGAAGGGAAGGGAAGGGAAGGGAAGGGAAAAGAAAACATAGAAAGTATAAAAAACATAAATATCTGGGAGAAAATCAAGTGTCTCTATCTCAGATATACTGGTTCTGAAATTTATTCCCTCTGTTCTCTATTCGGAAGTTCAGGCTAGAATCCAATGTTTTGTAGCTATTTCTCTCTCTCTTAGAATTTCGAGCGTTGTTGAGTCTGAGCAAAGGGCCTGGCACATGAAAAGAGACAAGCTGAAACCCAGGGGCAATAGAACCAACAAGATGAAATGTTTTCGACTGAACTTAGAATCAGAAACATTTTGAGAGCACATGTTTGTCTAGCGACTTCCTTCCCTCCGAGGTGGTTTTCTTGGGTGCTGGATGCTAGGCGTGCTGTTGGTTGGTTGTACAGATACCCCAACCCAATCAACTTCTCCAAGATGAAATTATGCATACACTGGGATTCCTGACTAAACGCATCCTTGCTCCCCATCAGTGAGTGTGCCCCGTGAGGAGAAATGGGTGGGCTGCATTTGTCTCTCTAAAGGCAACTGACATTCGCACCACACATTTTAAAGTTTTTTCCTTCTTTCCCAGCACACCCATGTGCACACCCATGTGCAGGCCTGCACACACGCCAATCCATAACCCCACTACCGTATTCATCTATGCCCTTATAGCTCTTACTCTAATTGCACTCCAGCAAATACACTTCCACTAACCTCTCCTGAGGTTAGCATTGGTAGGTTGAGCAGAGAAATCATTTTGATGCTCCCTAGTCTAGATTCCTTGAAAATATTTTCATCTATCTGCAAGCACTTTTTAAGATCTGTTTCATAATTAAGGATATTTCTCGAGCTGTGCCTACAGGCATAGTGTGGTGTCTGCAGAAGGAACACGATAAAGCAAAAAATGCATCCCTGCCTCTCGGGACTAGTTCTCTGCTAGGTGGAGACAGGCATCGGTACTTGGAACAATTCCACAGCAACTCGAAGCTGTTCATAGTTAAGAGCCAACATGAGTGTGACCAGCTGGCAGTAGAGCACAGGGCATTCAGTACAGGAGAGAGGAACATGGGGACCTAGAAGCTCTTCACAAGCTGTTTTTACAGTGGACCTCAAGGGCCTGAGACCTGAGAGCAGTGAGTTTGATACAAATACTGGCACCAACAGCTAAGGCTAGGCAATAAGTCAAGTTTGTAGAAGCAGGTAGATAAGTAGGTGAACTTTAGGTACCACATGCTAATGATTCTCAGATTTCCATCTCCACCCCCTTTCCTGGGCTCTGACTCACCTATCCAACTGCTGAAAGACTTCAATGTCTTAGAGGCCTGGGGAGAATGCTTGATCTGCCGTCGGTTCGGCTGCATGCAAAAGAAACCCAAAATTGTAGTGGCTTAGCCAAGATTTATTTCTTGCTCACATAAAAGTCTGAGCTTGTTTGGGAGCTCAGCTCTGTAAAGTCATCAAGGGTCCATGCTCCTTCTATGTTGCTGCATCGTCATCCCTAAGGTGTCGTCCTTGTCCACCTGTTGCAGATGGCTCATTACCATGGAGCAGCATTCCAGCCACCAGGAAGGGACGGCCATGCCCTTATCCCTTAAAGGCATGATCAAGCAAGAATTTGGTCACATGCTGGTACCTAGTTGTAAGGAAGTCTGAGAAATGCTGTACAGTCCTCATTACCAGGGACACCATGTGCTTCCCAGGACAGCAGGTGCTGGGAGCCAAGCAACAGTCTGTGCTCCTCACCAGCAGACTCCTTCCATTGCTGCCAGCATCGTGTCGCACTGGACTCAGCACCTCTGTCTACTCATAATCCAGCAGTGGGTCTGTCAGCTCTACCTTTAAATTAAATCTCAAATCTGTCTACTTCTTTCCATTTCTAGTGCTGGGATGCTAGTTCACAATGCCATCCTCTCTTGCCTGAACTTCACAAAGGTCTCTAACTTTTCTTCATGCTATCACTCCTGACATGGCAGCAGAGTATCTTTTAAAAACGCAATCCAGCCATGTTCCTACCCTGCTGAAACCGTCTAATGACTTCTCATTGTACTTAGAGTGAAATCCCAAATTCTTGCCATGGCTTACAAGGTCCTACATAGTCTGGTGTCTGCCTAACCAATGACTTAATGTTTTCTACTTTTTTAAATTGAAGAATAACATACATTTTTAAAATGCACAAGTCTTAGGTATACAGCTTGCTGAATTTTTACCTATGTGTATACACTCATATAACCACCACCCAGATCAAGATATGAAACACTTTTAGTATGCCAAAAGGCTCTCTGGTGTCCTTTCCCAGGTAGTACCTCCCCACAGATACCATGATTCTTTCTATCACTATAGAGTATTTTACCTGTCCTTGGACTTTGTATAAATGAAATTACACAGTATGTACTCTTTTATGTCTGACTCTTTTTTCTTAGTATTATACCTGTGGGATTCATCCATATCACTGCATACAGCATGAGTTCAGTCTTTTTCAGTACTAGATAGCATCCATCGTATGAATGTACCACATTAATTTTTTCATTCCATTGTTAATGGACATTTGGGTAGTTTCCAGCTTGGGGGTATTATAAATAAAATGATGTGAACATTTTTGTACAGGTCTTTTCGTGGGCATATTCACTCATCTCTCTTAGATAAATACCTAAGAGTAAAACTGCTAGGTCGTAGAGTAGATAGTATGAACAACTACAGTCTTTGAATTAATTGTATGCTATTATCCCCCTTGCTCACTGTTCTCCAGCACACTGACATTCTTTCTGTTCCTTGAACACACAAAGTTCATTCCTGCCTCAAGAGCTTTGTATACACTGTTTCCTCTTCCTAGAACACTCTTCCCCTGGTCTTTTACGGCCTGGCTTTTTCTCAAGACTCAAGTTTCACCTAGTACTGTAATTTCTAATTTGCTCTCCATGCATTATGCTCTCTTTCCCCAAAGTCTCTGACATTCATCTGAAGGAACTCAGATTTATCACAATGCACTCAAAAATACCCACATCCCAACAACCACAGGTATACCTCCCAAATCCAATGTCTCTATTCTACTCTCTCCCTCTCCCCATAGAGCGAGCACCTTCTGAATCTAGCATCATGCCTGGGGCATTAACAGGTGACCTTTGTTCTCCTGTGGACAAGGAGTCAGTGACAGACCTGGAGATGTGCCTCTTCAAGAAAGAATTCACTTCTCCCTTCAAGAAAGAACTCTGGCTGACCCTCCAGGTCAAGCTCACATTGGCAACCTTGTGCCTTTGGTCTTTCAAATTCCCTGTATATGCACAATTCTCCCTAACATTCCTCATTAAGACACATTTTATTTTCCAGAATTCCATCATTTTTTCCAAGATCACTTTTTGGTATCTGATATGGTTTGGCTGTGTCCACACCCAAATCCCATCTTGAATTGTAGCTCTCATTATTCCCACATGTTGTGGGAGGGACCCAGTGGGAGGTAATTGAATCATGGGGATGGGTCTTTCCCATGCTGGTCTCGTGAGAGTGAATAAGTCTCATGAAATCTGATGGTTTTATAAAGGGGAGTTCCCCTGCACATGCTCTCTTACCTGCAGCCATGTAAGATGTGACTTTGCTCCTTGCTCACCTTCCACCATGATTGGGAGGCCTCCCCAGTCATGTGGAACTGTGAATCAATTAAACCTCTTTCCATTATAAATTACAGTATCTTAAGGATAGATAGCAACTGTGCTTCCAAAAGGGCCAGGATGAAAGGTTAGAGATCAAACTTTCGTCTTACAACTTTTGTTCCAAGCAGAGAGATGTCCCAGCCACAGATGGAATGTATGTTGCACAAAGAATGTACAACACTCACTCTTACTTGATTTTCAGATACTAAAAGTTTATATTTCCAGGAATGTTTGGAATTCCAAATTCACTTAACTGGAATTAAAAAGTAATTCCTGAAGCGGAAAATATCTAGCCAGAAAGAAAACAGAAAAAAATTAACCTCCCAGACTATACTCATTATGAACAATTTCCCGACTTTCTGGTGGTTAATCATTTCTAAATACTACATTCATTCAAAATTATCTGTCTTTCCTGAGCCTCCAAACTCAGTTATTACCTGAGTTTTGTGCCATGGGCATCTGCTCCTTAGCAGTAAACCAGATCATCGTGGTGCCATAAAACATCCCCTTGAATACCGAGTGCAGTTAAAGAGCCCTTCAACACTTCAAGTAATTCAGCCTCCCTTGCTCAGGCAGAAAAGAAAAGATCAACGTGAAGAAACAAACTAAGAAGATGCAAGAAGTCTCTTTGGCTTTTGTTATCTCTTTCCTTCCTCCCATCTCTCTAGCCCATTTCCTTGTTTCTCACTGTAAAATATAACTTCCCTGGAAAAAACAAGAGTAATTTTTCTTTAAAATGCAAACAGAAAAAAAACAGAAGACTACAAACGAAGATGCCATCTGTTAACAATAGATCATTCTGGGTACTAAGAATACGAATAGGCTTTAATTTTCCTCATTTTTACTCTCCTGTATTTTTCAGTTGTTCAAAAAATAATTTTTTAGATAAATAAAAATTTAAAACATGCCCCACCCCAACCCCAAAACTATTTCAGTATAACATCCTGGCAATCCCTGGCCCCCAAATAAATGGGAAATGTGATTTTTCTTTGAAACCCTTCTGCTCCCTTCTCTCTTTTCAATATTATCTCCCCTATCTACCATGACAGCCTTACCCTCCACCCAAGAATAAGTACTTCCCCATCTAGGGCTTAGAAGTCACTCCTTCAAGGATTATTGGATTTTTTATGATTTTTTATTTTGAGATAATTATAGATTCACAAGAAGTTGTAGAGAAATGTACAAGCAGGTCTTGGGCACCCTTCACCTAGCCCCCCATGCCTCCATTCCAATGTTAACATCTTGCTGAACTATTGTACTAAAGTGCAATATCAAAACCAGGAAATTGACACAACACAAATCATAGAGCTTATTCAGATTTCATCAGTTATACCTGCATTGTATGTGTCTGTGTGTGTGTGTGTGTGTGTGTGTGTGCATGTATGTACAGTTTTCTCTCTTCTTTTCCGATCTGAATGCCTTTTCTTTCTTTTTCTTGCCTTGTTCCTGTGGCTAGAAGTACTAATACTATGTTAATAAGACTAGTGAGTGGCAGACATTCTTGCTTTGTTCCCAGTCTCAGAGGGAAAGCATTTAGTTCTTCACCATTAAATACAATGTTAGGTGCATTTTTTCTAGATGCTCTTTACAAGCTTGAGGAAGTTCTCATCTATTCATAATGTACTGAGAGTCTTTGTTATAAATAGGAATAAAATTGTGTTAAGTTTTCTGCCCCAAGTGACATTATCAATGATATTGAAATGGTAAATTATGTTGATTCATTTTTAAATACTGAGTCAGCCTTGTATACCTGGAATAAATCCCACCTGGTCATAGTCTCTTATTGTTTTTAGTCATTGCTGGATTTGATTTGCTAAAATTATGTTGAATATTTTTGCATTTAAGTTTCTGAGAGATATTAGTCTATAGTTTTCTTTTTCTCTGTTGTGTTTGCCTGGTTTTGGAACAACAGTAATACCTCATAAAATGAGTTGAATGATGTTCCCCCCTCTTCTATTTTCTGTGGGAAACTTTATAAAATTGGTATTAATTCTTCCTTGAACATTTGATAAAAATCCTCTAGTAAAATCCTTCCATCTAGGCCTGGAAATTTTTTTCAGTAGCTATTTAATTACAAATTTAATTCGTAAATACTTATACAATTATTTATGTTACCCATTTAATCTGGGCTGAGTTTCAATAACCTGTGGTTTTTGAGGAATTGGTCTATTTCTTCTAAGTTTCTCATTTCTGACCATAAATTTGTTCGTAATATTCCCCTATTATCCCTTCAACAGCTACAGGATCTAATGTGATAGCCTCTGTTTCATGCCTGATATTGGTTATTTGTATATTTTCTCTTTTTTAATCTTGTCAATCTTGCTTGAGATTTATCAATTTCATTAATTTCTTTTGCATAACTAGTTTTTTGTTTCATTATTTTTTGTATTGTTTTCCAGTTTTCAGTGTTACTGATTTCTGTTCTTTATTATTTCATTCCTTTGATTTGCTTTGGGCTTGTTTTGCTCTTCTTTTTCCAGTTTCTTGGGATGAGAACTTAGGTTATTGATTTGAAATCTTTTATCTTTTTACATAAATAGTTGGTACTATAAATTTTCCTCTCAATACTGCATCTCACAAATACTGATTACATTGTTTTTTTTTTTTTCATTTTTATTTGGTTGTATTTTTTTATTTCCTTTGAGGTTTCTTCTCTGATCTATGGATTCCCATTGTCTTTCCACTATCAATTTCTAGTTTGATTTCATTATGCTCTAAGAATATATTCTGTACAATTTCAATCCTTTAAAACATTTTAGCTGGTTTTATGATCCAGGATATAGTCTATCTTGGTGACTGTTTTGTGGGAACTTAAAAAGAATGCAAATTCTACTCTTGTTGGGTGAAGTATTTATAAATGTCAGCTGGATCCTATTGTTTGATGATATTTCTCAGTTTTTCTGTATCCTTGCTGATCTTCTGTCTACTAGTTCTATCAATTGCTGAAAGTGAAATGTTGAAGTCCCCAACTATTCAATATCCTCTCCCCCATCTATCATCCCAGTCCCACTTTCTACCCAAGGATCTAATACTTTGCCTTTTGGAAGCCAATCCCTTTAAAGCGTTTAAAGTAGGGGAGCCACTCCCTTGAGGATTATTGGCACTTTTCACCAAGGCCCTGAGCACAGGCAAGATGTGGTAAAACCCAAGGCTGAGACTTGCTGAAGGTGGGTGCCGGAAGAGACGCAGCCACACATCAAAGTCAGTCCAGGAAACAGCAGATGAGTCAATCAAGCAAAGCCAAAATTAATTCCAACCAGTAGGCTGGGAAAGGCCAAAAGCCAAATGGAATAGCCAATAGTCAGAGTCTCAATCAACCATGAAGCCAGAAACCAGCCAAAAAGCTCAAGAAGTGTCAGGATCCAGGACCTGGAAGGACATGTGAGGGTCTTATTTAATTTTATCTGATCCTTGATGGCCTAGCACTCCTATGATAGGGTCAAGGAACACCTTCTGGGCCATACTGTTATTCATCTTAAAGGTGTTCATAACTTCTAACATACCCTAAAGGATTGCTACTGGGATGATTTCTGTCATAGCAACAAAACAGCAAGGAAGATATTTTTGAGGTGTATTCTCTGGATATTCTAAAATCATTCTAAATGAGTCTCATCTGACATCTCATTAGCCCTGGTCAGGGGCAGAAATGCCTGTTGAAGAGTCGTTAGGCAAGGTGATGTCTAGGGGCAGTGATTTTAGGAAAACGGTTAAGACCTTCTACAACTTCAACTGATAAGCAGGATGTCTAATAACCCACAAACTACTTATCCCGGACTTCTAAGAGGCAGAAGGTGCCATTTAGACACACCTTCATGATTAACCTACCCCTCCCTTATGGTATTCAATTGGGGATAACTGAAATGATGCTGACAATATTCTTTTTTAATTTTAATTTTTTATTTTAGATGCAGGGAATACATATGCAGGTTTGTTGCATGGGTATCTTGCATGATGCTGAGATTTGGGGTATGAATGATCTTGTCACCTAAGTAGTGACCATAGTACCTGATAGGTAGTTTTTAACACTTGCCCCTCCTCTCTCCCTCCCTCCTTTTGGAGTCCCCAGTGACTATTGTTCCCATCATCTGTAAATGATGCTGACAATATTCTTAACCACATTAGCAAACTGCTAATGACTCTTGTTCTTTGATACCAACATTCCAACCTGCATGACAACCCAGTTCAACGCCCTGCCCCTGTCCTGCAAGTATGAGGTTTGTCCTTAAATCCACAAAGGCACTCTGCCTGTGGTCTGGCCTGGAGCAGTGCCCTCAAAGTGATGTGACAGACCTGGAAGCAGAGGCCCTCAGGAGGTGCCGAGAGCTGTACCTCTTTGCTCAGAAATGAGAGACAACAGCTTCATGTACTTCACAATAAACCAAAGTCAATCCCTTGCAGACCTCCACAGAGCACCACCCACTGTCCTATCCCAGGCAACGAGAAAGTTGCTAGCCTCACAAGATTTTTGTCTCCAAGGTTTCAGAATTCCCCAAGGTCAAGCATTCTGGTGTGCTGCTGTAAAAGAAGTTCCAGGGTACCTTCGTAATCCTTCACATGCCACTGGTGCCAGTCTAATACGTAACCAGAAAAAGATGAAACAGAACGCACCCCTACGAGATTACCAATTTATTTTATCACGTATTTTAAAGGAGGCGCAAGGCCTACACGAAAATAAAGTGGAACCAGGGCAACTGCGGAAAGTCCCGATCCCACAGCAAGTGAAAGTCTAAGTACACTGAGCCAGAGCACTGCCTCTTCAGACCAAGACCAAGACACTACATAGTGGTAATGTGCTGCTACAATTCAGTACTGGACCCCAACAATAAAGCCGGGACTGTAATTACTATAATGACCTCCCACTGCTATTGTGTCTTTAATTAAGTCTTTATCAGTAGGCATTTGCCACTTAAACCTAACTCACTGTAACTACGGCAGCGTATCATCTACATTTTCACAAAGAATTACTGAATCATATTTCTGTCACAAAGATGAAAGGGAATATTTCAGTTCAAGTGCCATTTGCAGACAAGCTGCATAAAGAAAAATCAAGCTGTCCTTTCGCGGCGCTTTCTGACAAGCAAAACTCAATGGAGAGATGCCCGGGGGGTTTTGCGTATGTGTGTTTTGGCTGCGCCGGGTTCTTTTTACCACAACTCCACTTCCTTTCTACACAAACTACAGGGAAAGAATGACACCAAATGAATAACACACTTGATCACATAAAATTTCTTGAGGTAGAAAGGGGCTGAGACCCTCCTGTGAGGCCCAGAGATGCTGAGGGTGCTGTCCCCTCACACCAAGGGTGACAGGCCAGGCCAGGCCCACAGCTCACACCTTGCAGCTACTGGCTCTTCCCGCTCCATGGCAAGGCTGCCTGGGCAGCTGAGAAAGCCTGTTTTACCCAGCGAGGCGCACTAGAAGTACCCTGGACCTGGAGAGACCACATTCCAAGTTCAAGTTTCCAGTCATAATCACTTCCTTACGTTAGCATGAAAGTCAGGGCTCAAATGGCTTTTTGGCAGAGCCCAGCTCAACGAGCCAGACAGCCCTCTGTCAGGAAAAGCTGCCCCAATTCCAGGCCTCCTAAAGGGTGTCAGCCGGGAGCCTCTCCCTGCAGCGCTTGCCCCTTGAGGAAGGAAGCGTGAGCATCCACTCTGGTCCTCACTCCTCTGAGGTGACTTGGTCCACCTAGGATCCAGGGAAAGCCCCTACCCCACACCCAACCCCCAACCCCTGTGGCCAGCGAGTCTGAGCCTCACCAGCCTGCATCCAGTGGCCAGGCTGTGGTGCCATCCTTTGGGCTCTTGCACGTCACCAAAAAGCCCTTTTGGCTTTAAAACCTGCTCCTCCAAAAGGCATAAATCCCTCCAGAACTGGGGAAGGGCTTGGGCATTGCATGGGTAAGTGCTGGGGGTGGGGGGGCTGTGAGGCCCCCTGAAGGAGAGGAAGGGGTGGGGGAGTCGGGAGGAGAGTCTGGATCTGCTCTGGGGCCAGCGCAGCACCGGGTATCCCCTTGGTGGGACCCAGAGACCGGGCGGCCTGCAGCTCAGCTTTCCTCCCAACTTTCTGCCTGCTTATTTCAGGGGTGCAGACTCCAGCAGGGAAAGCCTGATGCTGCCACCAATTTCCACCTTTTCTCAGTGTCATCTTTGGCCACAACTGATCCCTGCTTCCTTTCGGTTCTAATTTCATTTTTAACAACATAAAGGTTTTGCCTGAACACAGAGGAACTGAAAATGAGAACCAAACCAAGTAGAGGAGGAAGCATGCTTCCTGGGGGGGCGCCCCAGGGGAAATGTTATTCAATTTTCTCCCACATATTTGCACCCACCGGGGAGTGTCTCAGGTTTTCCCACCTTGGCAGGGACACCTGCCAGAAGGCCTGACCCAGCTTAGGTGTGGCTGCTGCTGCTGGCTTGTTTCTGCAACTGCACTGCTGAAGTCGAGAAGTCAAGCCTGCAAAATCCAGCAAACAATTCCACGTTCAGAGAAGAAATCGAAGCTGCCCTCATCCCTGAATTCAGCAATAATTTCAGGACGCTTAATGAATTTTTGTTTCCACCTATTGAACAAAAGTAGCCCTCCAGCCTAGAATCTACACACTTCTGATGACGTAGGTGAGACCAGGAAGCTGGACTTGGTGTTTGAATACTTTCAGGCATGGCATCTTGCTGGCCATTTGTCCTTGTTCTATGATGAGCTCTTCTCAGTAGAGATATGTGTCTTCATATCTCCAGTCCTCTTTGCTTTGCCTCAGTCCTCTTTGCTTTTCCCTCCTTGGCTGGCCACTGTGCCAGTGTTGCCACTATCAGGCAGTTCTCTCCGGGGTCTGCACACAGCCAGGATGCATCTTAGCCAATGTCAGTGGGAAAATGGGGCTCTGAGCACGGTGGGCCTGTGTTTATGAGGATCACTGCCACTGCTGCTGCTGCAAGTGGACTTCTCACGACAGCCCACGCCTGGGCTCCCAGCCCTCCTCGATTGAGTCTGCAGCTCTCACAGAGAGCTTAGCCCGTCAATTGTTTCTGCTAATACTCTCAGCTGCTACCTTTTCATCTGACGAAGGACCCAGCCAAGTGATGAAAGATATAAGCCAGAATCCACTCTATGTTTCATCAGACAAATGCTTGGCTTTCCTGGGGCCAACACACCTTCTACTGACTGACACGTTTCTAGGTTCTTTACCACGCCCTGCCGCGGTACACATTAGGATGTTTCTCTGGGTAAATGCCAAGGTTCTCCCTGGAGGGGAAAAGAAATGTCAGAAACACAGCTCCTATTAAACAATCTGAAATTATCATAACACCTAAAAAACATATTCTCTAGAAAGAATCTCTCCTAGACATGATTTTCACCAGAGAGGTAATTCCCACCCCCATAACATGGAACTGAGCCCACAGCATATCATAAATATTTGAATATAAATGAATGATGCATGCATAAATGAATAAATGATTTTTCCCCTAGTGACATACCTGATTTCCTTCTCTGTTCCCTTGCTTGCTTTATTCTCAAGCATCTGGTTGCCATTGACTTATAAGAAGCCATGTTTTAATTTCTACATGGAAGATGATGAGAACAGTGCAGGAGATAAGAGAACTAATATTCATTACTATGAAAGAAAAATAAGAACAGGAAAAATGAGAAAAAGCAGGGGTATGTTTAGCTTAGAATACCTGTTCTCAACCTTGTCTGTGCATTAGAATCTCCTGAGGAGCTTTAAAAAGTACTGATGCCAGCCAGGCACAGTGGCTCACACCTGTAATCCCAGCACCTTGGGAGGCCAAGGTGTGCGGATCACCTGAAGTCGGGAGTTTGAGACCAGCCTGGCCAACATGGTGAAACCCTGTCTCTACTAAAAATACAAAAATTAGCCAAGTGGTGGCAGGTGCCTGTAATTCCAGCTACTTTAGAGGCTGAGGCAGAAGAGTCATTTGAACCCAGGAGGCAGAGGTTACAGTGAGCTGACATCACACCATTGCACTCCAGCCTGGATGACAAGATTGAAACTCTGTCTCAAAAAAAATGTCTGACGCCTAAGTCCTACCCATGGAGGTCCTGACTTAATTAATATGGAGTGTGATCTAGCCATTGGGATTTTTCCAAGTGTCCCAGGTGATTGAACTATACAGCCAAGTTTGGGAAACACTGGTTTAGAAAATGTCTGGATGCTGGCTAGAGGAGAACAGGAAACTTGGTTCTGAGCCTCTTAGCAGCCAAAGTGAAAAGAAAAAAACAGAATCCATTGCATGATCTACAGTGTTCATGGGATAAAATCAAACCCCAGTTGTTTAGAAGTACAGTCAACCCTGAGACAGACTAGTAAGAGATTGGCTGGGGGTCCTCATGAAGAAGACATGGAATGAACCAAGCAACAGCATCTTCAACAGCGTCCCTACGGCATTCAATCCAGGAATATTTATTAAGCACCCACTATGAGGGCAACTCTGTTCCAGATAAACAGACAGACTTAAAATCTGTGGTGGTGCATCCAACATAGCACGTCTGGTAAGTGGTGGAGCTAAGGTTCAAAACACAGGACTATCTGACTCAAGTTCATGCTTACTCCATGATCAAGTAGCATGGTACTACCTGGAGTAAATACAATAAGTTTTGGATGACTCGTTGTTACAATATGCTTTAATATGAGATAATAGCATCATTCCAGCCACCATTCTTAAAGCAAATTCTTCAAGAAGTTAGAATCACATGATTCCAGCTCTACTTAAATTACAGATGCATTTATCCTTTCTCCCAGCAGAGGTATTCCTACAGGCACACCAGTAAACATAGGACATACAACCCAGGATGTTCATTGTAGCATTGTTTCTAATAGCAAAAGACTAGAATCCATGCAATAGGGTACTGGTTGAATAAACTATGATATATCCATGCTATAGCATAATACGCATCTGTGAAACATAAAGAACACAGTCTGGGCAACATGGCAAGATCTTGTCTCTAGAAAAAAAAAATTTTTTTTACTTAGCCAGTCATGGTGTGCACCCCTGTGGTCCCAGCTACTCCGGAGGCTGAGGCAGGAGGATCACTTGAGCCCGGGAGGTGGAGGCTGCAGACAGCCATGTTTGTTCACTGTCGTGTGTGACAGAATGAGACTCCATCTCAAAAAAAATAATAATTTTTAAATTTTTAAAAATAAGGAACATCTTTATGTTCTGATGTTATGAATAAAAAAACAAGACAATGTTCAGGACAGTGTATGTAATAGGATGCCTTTTGGGTAAGGAAGGAAGAAAAATAATAATATATATAATAAATTTGCTTTTGTTTGCATAAAAAGCACCAGAAGAAACAATAAGAATCTAAGGACAATGATCGGGGTAGAGGTGAGTATGATGGATAAGGACAGGACAGAACAGATTCTGAGCACACATATCCTTATATTGTTTAAGTCTTCAAACATGTCAAAGTATTCCCCATTCAAGAAGAGAAAATAAATAATGAAAAAGAGAATATAATGAAAAAAGATGAGGGCTGAAGTCCCTCAACTAGTAAGTAGTAGAGCTGGAATTTGAACCCAAGTCTATCTGTTCCCAGGTCCACAGTCTTGACACCATAGTGGTCACCTCTGCCAAAACTTAGGCAAGAAACTCACCAGCTGTTAGCCAGCCTAGGAGGCTAACTTGGCTGCAGAGGGCCCTGCTCCCACTCTCAGATCTCTCCCAAAGGAGTTCAGGATCTAGGGGTTCCAAAGCACCACTGCAATCAAGTTTGTTTGTTAATCTCCATCAAAGAATAGGGCAGCAGTAACCAACCAGTCCAGGTAGAAAGCCATGTGCTCTGGGTTCACTCTAACAAAGACAGGTTGGGTACTTTTAAATTCACAGCCGTTTGTAATCCAAGCATTTAGAGCTCATCTGTTTAGGGTGAATTGTGGGCTATAAGCCCTCCTGGTAACAAATAACAATACATGCCAAACACATTATACCTGTCGACCTGGTTTATGGCTGTGTCTTGGCTTATATTAAGGAAAGGGCTGCTTCTGTCAATACAGAGTAAAGATGCTGTTCTACACTGAAGAGAAATTTCAAACGAAATCTAGAACTTTATAGCCTGTCTACTCTGATTTGGAATGGTATGTAATTTTTTACCCTCAGCTTCTTTTCTCAAGTTTGAAATCATCCCAAAGCTGCCTGAGATGATACTTAGAAGAATTATTTTTGACATTTCAGGTACAGATGGTAGAGCTGCCCCTAGATGACACAGCTGATCAGAAAGTGTTTATGCAAAATTCCCCCATTGCCCACCATGTTGAAGAAGCAGGTTACAGAGACAAAGGGTGGCACCATTGACCTGGACAGTGTAGAAACTCTTCCTAAGTTTTTGGTCTCTGCCTGACAGGGGATCTTGCCTAAGCTGAACTGGTCTCCTTTTTATCTTGGAGGGTAGGAAAAAAAAGATGGGTCAATTTCCCTTCTTTCTCTTGAACCCAAGCCAGCCATGCTTACTTTGCTTCCAAGAAAGTAACGTGAACTGCCTGAGGTTTGTGGTTTTTCCAGGTCTGGATGGGGAATAAAGAATTATTCTATAAAAGGGGTCCAGATTGACAATACATTGGATTTTGAATTCAAATATGTAGAGTCAGGGTCTGTTTGATATAAGATGATGAAATGAGAGACTATTGTCGGCGGTCTTAGAGTCCTCCCTTTCTGTCTTCATTCCCCCTTCTCTTCTCTTGGTAACCTAGTAATATCTACTTCAGTTTGACTAGCTTGGGCACCTACTGTGTGCTAAGTCCATGGTGCTAGAAATAAGACAGGAGTGGAAATTAGAGGAAAAAATTTCTAAAAAGATCACTCCAATAAAATATGGTGAATACTACAATAGAGGTGTTCAGATTGTGCTTTGAGAGCATAGATAAGGGGCTCTGGGAAGATCAGGGAAGGCTTCCTAGAGAAGGTGATGTTTGAGCCCAATTTTTAAGGTTATATAGGAGTTAGCCAAACACTGGCTTCAAGTTCGAGGCTCTGCACTTCAAAATGCCACCAGAACCAGCAGCTTTAGACTATTCTCAGTCTCAAGTAAAATGTCCTATCATGTAAATTTACCTGCCGTTTTATCAGAACCATTTCAGAAACAACTGCTGTTTTCAAAGAACTAACTTTATTTTAGTATTCTTGCATTCAAATGATTTTAGGTAAAGTGTTTCCAACTGTTGGCAGCTACCATACAGCACTTCATTTTCAACAAGCTCTTAATTCCCTTAACCCACCTGGGATGGAAGTACTTCTGCTAGGGGAACTTAACTAGCATACCTGCATCCCCATCCTATTATTTGGCCTATCTACCAAATAATATGGTAGAATACATTTAAACAGACCCATGGAAGCCATTAAATATCACTTTTAAAATGGGATTCTATAAAAGTCAACCTACTGATGTTTGTTTCCTCACCTCACCACGCACCCCCCATCCACCAATCCAAAGCTCATACACACACAAGTCTCCCTTTTAACTTCCCTTTTGATGTCTTTTTATCCTGATCCATGCCTAAAGAAGAACCAAAGTACAATGCAGAAGGGGGCAGACCCTAATCTGCAAGCTGTGTCCTGCTGTCCCAACTGAGAGCGGCTGGGACCCCTCACTCTTCACAGGTCTCTGGGCATCATCTGCAGTAGCCCCTGCCCACATGGTAACAAAAGCTGCTATTTTGTGACTATCTTTGTCATGTCAGGTGCTGCATTAAGCACCTGGTCTGCATTAGGCCATTTCATTCTCTCAACAACCCTATAACCTCATCGGAGAAACCTAGTAGTAATTTGTTCAAGGGCAAATTAACAGCAGGTAGGTATATGCTATTTGAACACAGAGTCTGGCTCTTGGACCCACACAGCAGATACATCTTAACCACTTGTCATGATGAAGAATAGAGTCTTCAGAGCCCCAGACCAGAGCGTGAATCTCAGCTCCACCACTTACTTAGGTGAAATGACACTAAGCAAGTTACTCATTCTCTCCAAGCTTCAGTGTCCTCATCTGCAAAATGGGATGAGTAATAAAACCACTTCATATGGTTATGGGGGGATAAATGTTGCTGTCTTGCATGTATAGAACTTGGCATGGGGCCTAGTATTTTGTAGGTGTTCAAACATGTTAGCTATTGCTATTATTACATATTTACAAATCTGTCTGTCCCCACACACACCATCTCATCAACCATGTCATCGAGGCCAGGGGTCAAGCTTATTAATATCTTTCTTCCCAGGTGCCCAACTGAGTGCCTTGGAAATGTTTGTTGAATGGATGGTTCAACAGCACTGGTTTTCTCTGCTATTTCAAATGATCAAGTATGGCCCTCCTCTATTTTGACACACAATATCCTCTTCTTGCTAAATTCTATTCCTTAACATTCAGAAATGAGTTATCAAATATTTAAAGAGATCATTCTCGAATACTTAAATTAGAAGAGTTGTATGGTATTTTTTTTCTTGTCTCTAGAAAATGAGTGAAAGTCGGCCTCCCTTCCCTCTCCCAAATCTTCTTGGACTCTCAGAAGGAGAGACCTGGCATTTCAGGAAGGCCTCACTTTCACAAGTAGAGGGATGGAACTTCCAAAATAAACAATACCCAGGTTGGGACAGGGGTGGGTTTTCACTTTACAAGGAGATTTCTACTTTCTTGAAATTTCAGTGATCTCTTCAAACTTCACTTGCTCCTAGAGAAGTTCAAGAAAAATTTAGCTCCCCTGAAATACTCCAGGAGTGCATTCCTTTTGTAAAATGAGGCACACTCCTGTTGAACCCAGTTTGTTTCCCACAGCACTTTCTTGGCTCTCAGAAACCCCTGTAACACTGTCCACCACACAACCTACACATGTCTTTGCCCCACCTGAAGAGCACATTCCTCCTGCTATCCACACCAAGCACAGTCCCAGCCAACATCAGCTACCTGCCACCAAAATCTTCCTTCTACCCCTCCCTGTGGCTGGGCCCACTAGGCCATCCAGCAAGCATCCTGCTTAGTCAAGTGTGTTAGTTTCCAAGGACTGCTGTAAGAAAGCACCACAAACTAGGTCGGGCACGGTGGCTCATTCCTGTAATCCCAGCACTTTGGGAGGCTGAATTGGGCAGATCATTTGCAGTCAGGAGTTTGAGACCAGCCTGGCCAACATGGTAAAAACCTGTCTCTACTAAAAATACAAAAAATTAGCTGGGCATGGTGGCAGGAGCCTGTAATCTCAGCTACTTGGGAGGCTGAGGCAGGAGAATCACTTGAACCCGAGAGGTGGAGGTTGCAGTGAGCCCAGACCACACCACTGCACTCCAGCCTGGGCAACAGAGCAAGACTGTCTCAAAAAAAAAAAAAAAAAAAAAAAAAAGGACCACAAACTAGGTGGCTTAAAACAGCAGAAGTTTATTCTCTCTAAATCCTGGAGGCTAGAAGTTCAAAATCAAGGTCTTGCCTGGGCCATGCCTCCTCTGAAGGCTATAGGAGAGAATCCTCCCTTGCCTCCTCCAGCTTCTGGTGATTGCCAGCAAACTTTGTCATTCTTTGGCTTATAGATGCCTCACTCCTAGTTCTGCTGCTGTCTTCAAATAGCCTGACTCCTTGTGAGTCTATGTCTGTGGCCTAATATCCTTCTTCTTCTAAGTATATCAGTCATATTGAAGTTAAGTTTCACCCTAATCCAATATGATCTCATCTTAATTTGATTATATCTGCAGTAACCCTATTTCCAAATAAGGTCACATTTACAGGTTCCAGCATGAATTTGGGGAGGACACTATTTCAACCCAGTGCAAAAAGAGATCAGTATGAGTAGAGAGACTCAGCAGCGACCTATGGGGTAGGACATAGAGGGTTTCAGGATGAAAATCCTTCTCCCCTCCATAAAGAAATGTGCTATAGTGCCTAAATCCCACCATTAAAGAGACTTTCCTTTGGCTCTCAATGCCTTTTTAGTGCCAAATAAAATAAAAGCAAAACCAGTAATAATCCAAATGCTGTCTGGAGGAATGACATTCATAAATCACTATCATATCATGCTTCAGTGGTCATCAGTCCCTTTTTGAGCATGACAGCTAGCAGAAGTGAGGTTCTGTTTGAATGGAGCCTGAAATCTGTGACTAGAATTAAGCAGATGGCACGGGAAACCTAGGTAATAAGGTACCAAGGGTAGACATGCCTTAGTGCCTGCTTTGGTAACCTACCATATCCCAGGGAGCCCAGAGCCAGACCAGGCACTATGAGGGGGGCAGGAGGGAGCAGAGTGCATGTGTACTCCAGTTCATATTTATTGCGCACCTACTGTATGCCAAGGACCACGCTTGGTGCTTCCACACACATTATCTCATTCATTATAGCAACCTCGTGATGAAGAACATACCATCTCGCAATTCACAGATAAGAAAACTAAGCCTCAGGGGAGTTATGTGGCTTGGAAAAGGTTGAGAAATGAGCAGTAATTACCAAGCTCAAGTTCAGATACTGACATGTTTCCCTACTTCACAGAGAAGAGACGATGGAATCCAAGGTTTCCAGTCCTGCTTCTGCTGGAAGCCAGTCCAGCCTGAAGCTCTCTTGCTGTACATTCGAGTTTGCTCTTCTTAACTTCTGGTTTTAAATTGGCAGCCGTTTTCTACTGCGTTTCCAGTGTGCCTCTGTGTGTATCTTGGAGAGAGGAAAAAAGAGAATATATGGGTCAATATAAGCAGACTCTTAAAAGCATATACTTTATCATTGTAATAATCATAATATATTTTACTTTACAGCCACTCATAACTGAAGCCTCTGGGCACCCTAACAAAAATAGCTAAAAGAAAAAAAAAGAAATTATATTAAACAAAGGAAATACGACTATAAAACCCCAATAGCCAGGGAACTAAATGAACAACATAAAACCTCCAAACAACAAAACTACAGTGAAACCAAGAGGGGGAAAAAACCTTTTCACGAGCTTTACCCTGAAGAATTCTATGCTGTGAGATCACATCTGTTTAAAGCACCATAATTTATCGATATGACATCAAACCAGGAACCAGCCATTGTAAACCTTTCCCGCAGAAACTCTCAGAAAACTAACCAGGTGGTCGGTGGGGGGGTCTGTAGCACATAGCTGGGGCAACAATGGCTTTAAAATTTTATGTTCGAATACATCTATGTGAAGTTCCAAATCTTGGTACTGAGATGCAAAAATTAGTTCATTCCATGGGTAAGCAGAATCTACAAACAGGGCTTTTATTAACAATATTCTTTTTTTCTGAGACAGTCCATCCATGAGTACTTGCTGATGACTTCTCAAACTGCTGCTAAATGGACCATTTTCAAGAATAGGCCCTATTTAGAACTAGCCACTGAGTCTCAAATACTGTGAAAGGCTTTGGGGAGGATAAAAGCTCTTTCATTTATAAAGCAGCTGAGTTACTCAGCCTATCCTCCCATTCTGATGTTGCAGCCATTTCACAAACAGAAATTCCTGTTGACCCACAATACCGCCATAAACCTTTGTTTAGGAACCACTGTGACTGCCATATTCACGTTTGTGAGGGCAATATTTCCCCCAAGCAATTGCTTCCCACATCCCTCCTACATGCTTTCCTGTTAAATATGGGAAGCAGACCCTGCTGGAGAAAAAATCTTTAAAAGATTTGTAAGGTTACAACAGCACAAGCGTTTAGAAAACTACCTGGTTAGCAAAATGAAATAAAATGTTAAAAATGCTGAAAGACACCCCCTGCCTGTGTAAAATGTCGTTCAAAATGTTCATCCTCAAGTACTTTCTAGGCCGGTATAGATCTGGCCCCAGGAATTAGGACACTCGTGGCTGAAATGTGGACCTCAAGCCCAATGTAGCTTCAAGAGTAGAGCAGGCAAGAAAATCGTGCAGAGAGGAGAAAGAAGGCAGCACGGCAAGGAAACCTGATGATATGCGAGGAGCCAGGCATGCAGGAGAGTCAGCCCAGCCTGGGCTCTCACCCACGCTCTAATGCTTAGTAGCTAGAATACCTTGGATGAGTCACTTAACCTTCCTGGCCCCCTGTTTTATCGTCTATGAAATGAAGAGAAAGTGCTAAGCAAACTCTGCTCTTTTTATTTTATGGAAGCCCGTGCAGTTCTTCAGAGAAATGACCCGTCTCTCCATAGAACAACATGGCCAGCTCTCAGACACAGCATTCAGTTCAAAGAGCAAGCCATGGAATGACACACACTGGGTAATACCATTCACATTTGGGAAAAAGAACCCACCCTGACAACTCTGGATGATTTCTACAGGCCCCTGGCTGTATGTGTAAGAGTACACAAAACTGTAGACTGAGGCACACAGGCCAAGGTACAAGGGTAGATTCTTCTGGAAGCAGGTTTGAACTAGGTCAGGGCAAGTGAAGAGAATATATTTATATATTGCTTATGCAAGAGAGAATAAAACTTCTATGTGGTCAGTAAAAATATCATCTAGCTTGTTTCAGGAATTTAGTAATTCTAGAAAAGTCTCTGCCAGTCAATAAATGAGAGCTGGGGTTACAATGAGGCCAAAACTTGGAGAACCTCCAGGTGCAGGATGATGTAAGTATGCTACCTTACTAAGCTGGGCTCAAAACCTACTTGAAATGGACCTTGTAAAGCAAGATATGTAAAACGGAGTTGCAGCTGAGACTGGGGAAGCCCTGGGTGGGAGGAAAGCTTGGGGGGTCCCCTCTGCCCCAGCATGTCAACCAGAGAGCCTCTTTGTGAGCCGTCCACTATGTATGTGCCAGGCATGGGACACACACTCTCATCAACACCCCAAACCAGTTACTGGAAGCATTAATATGAGTGATGGTACCCTCCCACCCTGCCCTCATATTGACCAAGGCACAGAACTTTTGGTTCTTCTCACTTGGAACTGCCCAGGTGAAGACATGTTGATCTGGAAGAGTTCAGAGCCAGGACCCAGACTTCCCATTGCCCTCATTCATTTTGATGAGCTCTTTAGCATTGCTCAATTTAAGCGAAAAGAGCTTCCATGGGCCTTCCTGGAAATACCAAAGAAGACATTTCTTTTTATACACCAGAGGTAAAGGTATCACTGGCACACAAGCAGAAGAGAAAATGAAATGACCTCTGGCAGCCTGAGATTGTCTAGTGCTCAGAATGTCACTCCTTACTTTAGATATAGACTGGGAGTCAAAGCAAAAGTGTATTTAAAAGTAGGTTACCTATGTCTTCAACTGACTGTTTTATTTAGTTGGGCCAATCACAGCAGGAAGGCTACAGAAGATGACTGGGGGCATCACTTGGAATTTGCACCAAAATGATTGTGATGTTTTCTTCAATGAGCAACTTGAAAAATATACATTCAACCACATAAATAAAGTAGACATTAATCCAGAATCCGTGCTCCATTTCTAGCAAAGGCTATCAAGCTCTGAAATGCAAGAATATCAAGAGGAAAGGCAAATTTCCCCTCCTTTGTTCATTCCATTTTGCATAAGTCAAATCCCAGATAAAGCCTCCTGCTGGGAGGAGGTGCAAATGGGTGGGCACAGAGGCTGATGGCCTGAGTGGCTATGATCTTACCCACTCCAGAAGTCAGACTCCACCCACGAAGCTTATTTTAAAAGAAAAAAAAAGTAGGTTTTAACCAATTTATGTATCAGTTATATTGCAATTTTTTCCATTTTGCCTGTATAATAAAATAGTCCCTGTTCAATCTGGTGCACATCTTTTTAAAAAGTTTGAGTTCAATGTATGAGTATGTGGGTGGCGGGTGGTGGGGGTGTTAAATCAACTTCAGGTTTAGCAAATTAATGCAGATTTGCCTGATTCTGGTGTATGGATCAGTTCCAGACCTGTTTTCAAGCACTAAGCTACTGAAGATTATTATTTTTTGAATTTGTATTCCTTCTTAATCCCCTAATCCTTTCTGGAGAAATGTCCACATTGTCAGGCCAACACATGAAAAAACCTCAATGAAGCAGCAAGAAAAAAATGTAAAACAATAGATAAATAACCATGGGATATATTGTTCAGCTTTTGTTGAGCTTGAAATGTGCCAAGTTGGAAATAGGAGAGAGAGGTTTGTCATATTCCACTGGAACATATTGTCACTGTTATAACCAGCCCACATTCACCGGAGCTGCCAATTATTCCCCAGCCACCATTTTTTTCCTTTAGATTGATCTCCTGCTTGAGGCTGTTTCACACCCATGACTCTGAAGCTTCCCTAGTGGCATGTTGGCTAATTAAGAGCAAAATCCATCTCTTGATGAAATAATGCTGCCATTGAAAAGGAATTCTACATTTTTTTAAATTCTTAATCAGGCTGGAAGGAGTAGTATTCTAACACTTGTATTAAGCATAGGAAAAAAGGTCTACAGCTAGCAATTAGCAATGATGAAAAGGACAGCGATTTAAAGCATGTTGCGGTGACATTTTTATCAAATTAAATGAGTTTGCTAGGCCCACCAGCTGCATATGCTTATTGTCATTTACTGTTTGGACAGCAACACATCAGCCACTGAGTATCAGGAGGTGCCGAATTTAATAAGTCATTTTGACACTGGTGTGAAACGAACAGATCAGCATTCTGAGGAATGTGTTCACACTCTGAACAGACAGGCAGACATTCTAAGCATGTGAGGTGACACCAATCAACAGGAAGAAATGATGAAAGCCAGGCTAGGGAGCAGGCAATGATGGTGGCGGCGACAGCGGCAGGCGCGGAAACACACCACTGAGAAAAGAAAATGATACGCAATGCACACACCGAACCTACCGTTTCCTGGCTTAGCTACACAGAGCATCTGAAGAGGCAAAGACTTTTCAGAAACACTGGGACATGTATCCATTCTTGATCCCGGATGTTTCCATGTATAATTTAAAAACCTACCCAGTTTTCTTAAAACCACCACTAGGAGAAGCTGATAAATCTTCAGATTCTGTTGTTGTTTTGCTCCCTCATGTTTGAAATATGGCAAAAGAAACCAAAAAAAAAAAATCTCTGCATGCTAGGAAAACAAATTTCCGTTTACCCTTTCTACCTAATATGTTTGCCCTAAACTGATTGCCTAGCTAGGATAAGAGGAGCTAGTATTACTTGGTTTTGATTTACAATGAGGGAGGGTATATGTTGCTTTCAAAACTCTTGCTTGGAACATGAGATGTGGAATGACATTCTGATAATCCCAGAAGCTATTTATGTCAAGGGTGAGATCTGATACCAATGTCTTAACCATGTACCTGGCATCAAAGTTAAAACACACCAGATAGTCGATTGCCAATTACCTCTTAAAACCTGCAGGTGTAATTTACAGCCTAACAAAGGTGACTAGTAATTAGTTCATGGCTTCAGAAGTTTCTAATGCCATCTAGTGGAAATGGTAAATCTGATCACTTCTGCATCAAAGGAGAGCCTCAAATTCCAGATAATATGTCATTACGGTGCTTCATATTGAGAAAAACTTCGTGCAAGAGTCCAATCTCAAATATATCTAAAAAAAAATTGCTACAGTGCTCTCATAAGACTAGAATACACTGCCTTGGGAAATAAGACTTGCCCAGAATACTCTTGGATGCCTGCCCACTGCAAATGAAATCATTATTAGGACCAGCCCACCACTGCCATGCCTGTAAGATCATTTTCCTCATTATCATCACTCTTCTCTTTCTTGTCTTCCAGACTATAGAATCTAGAGATGCGTTGTTGTTTTTTTTTTTTTTTTTTTTTTTTTTGAGACGGAGTTTCGCTGTTGTTGCCCAGGCTGGAATGCAATGGCGCGATCTTGGCTCACTGCAACCTCCGCCTCCCAGGTTCAAGCAATTCTCCTGCCTCAGCCTCCCGAGTAGCTGGGATTACAGGCATGCATCATCACGTCCTGCTAATTTTTTGTATTTCTAGTAGAGAAGGGGTTTCTCCATGTTAAGGCTGGTCTTGAACTCCTGACCTCAGGTGATCCACCCGCCTCGGCCTCCTAAAGTGCCGGGGTTACAGGCGTGAGCCACCGCGCCCGGCCTAGAGATGAGTTCTTTCGTCAATTTTTAAAAATCATTTTGCAAGCCTAGTGGGTTCAGTAAAACCTGAAATATCTTTTGAAGTAAATTTTGCACTGATTTTAATCTAGAAAGTAGTTAAGGAAAACTAAATACATGTTGATAGTTTAATACTGGAAGCTACTTAACTTTCAGCAGAATGTTCATAGATTTTCCTCCAGTGAAATTCTACAGTGACATTCTGAGCAAGGACAGCATTGGAGACTTTCTGCCTCCTTTCAAGATGCTCACCAAGCAGCTTTAGCCATGGAGTTATGACATGAGAATCAAATGGTGCTTCACATAATTGCAAACACAAAAACAGTCCACATTTCATTTTGCATAGGAAGACGGGCAGGTGAACAGTCTCTGTTCACCTTTGCATATGTCACTCTCCTCTGTATCCACACTCAAAGGCAGTCCTCACTAGGAGCATGGTTATGGTAAGGGAAATTGCTGTGCAGGCAATCTGGAACCCTGAGTTCCAGTGCAAATTAATGTGAAACTCAGAGCTACTCATTTCACCTCTCCCCACTCAGTCCTTATGCATCAAATAAGGAAGTTAAATATGATATCAACTCAGAAGTCTTTTCTTCTCTAAAACCCTATGGTTTAGAATTTCAAGTCCAAAATTCAGATCTTCTGTTTCATTGTAACACTTGTATTTAGAAGTATTAACTTCATTGTAGTTATTTCACTTAAAATAATAATGTTTATTAAAATTTGCTTTATTATATATTTTATTTATATTATATTATCTTTATTATAATTATTTGTATTAAAAATATGTATTAGCCCACTGTGTTTGGACTGTCATTGATTTTAAAAGCAACTTATTGGCAAGAGGAGAGGGCTACAGTTTTTTGGTTTTTTTAGACTGAGTTTTGCTCTTGTTGCCCAGGCTGGAGCGCAATGGCGCGATCTCGGCTCACTGCAACCTCCGTCTCCCAGGTTCAAGCTATTCTCCTGCCTCAGCCTCCCTAGTAGCTGAGACTACAGGTGCCCGCCACCACTCCCAGCTAATTTTTTGTATTTTTAGTAGAGATGGGGTTTCACTATGTTAGCCAGGCTGGTCTCAAACTCCTGACCTCAGGCGACCCACCTGCCTCAGCCTCCCAAAGTCCTGGGATTACAGGTGTGAGCCACCGTGCCTGGCTGGAGAGGGCTACAATTTTAAAGAGTTAAAAATAGAAAGTATAGTATACCTTTCCTATATATGCCCATTTAGCATTGCTATGTTGAATAAAATATATTTTATTTTAGTATAGTTGTAAAATAAAGAACTTTTTCAGTTAGAAAGAAATATATAGTCTTGCCACACATAAAGTCTTTAAAAAAAAAAAAAAGAAGATAAATCATTTGTAGCTCTAACATCCAAAGACTTCAGACTGTTCATTTAACACAATAGTATACCCCTCAATCTTCTTCTCATGTGTAATATTCACATCATTTTATCATATGGCAGAGGTAAAATAGTATATGCTGATTTTCATAATAGCGTTCATTTTTGTGACAAGAAATATAGAGTTTATTATAAATATACAAATACACCAAGAAAATTAAAATCACCCAGAATCTCACGACTCAGATATCCTCATTTACTATTTTATTTCTTTAAAGTTATTTTTCTATGCATAATTTAACATGGTTAAGATTATATTACATATTCTGATTTTAAGTACAATTAACCCAAGAAGAGTCATTCACAATTCCTAGTTGGAAGACGTTATAAAGGAGGTTTTAATCACAGATTATATCTGCCACTGATAGGTTATTCATTTTTCATAATTACAAAAAAAACCTATATACTCAGGTCATTCAAAATGAGCACAAAATTATTACTCAAGTTCTTTGTCAATGCAATGTTTTTGTATTGCTGAATAAAAATCAGTTTCAATGGAGGGATAAAAAAATACTTTCTGGGTTTAGCAATTCTGCAAACACAATGCTGTCATTTAAATATTGCAGGCCTTTTTTTGGACTAGAAAAGAAGTAGGTTGTATTGTTTTAAGTAGAAGGTGATTCCATCTGACCCACGAGGTAAAGAATATTACCCAACAAAAGTATTTCCTCATTTTGAAAAAATAGCAAAAACCAACAATAACAACTAATGGAAAATAGCAAAAACCAACAATAACTAATGGAAGTGTTATAGACCCTAGCTTTGCTCGTGGGTTATAAATCCATTTGAAAATATCTAATATAATTAGATTTTGTATTATGGAATCTAAACAGAATAAGAAGCTATTTGTAAATCTTATTACATCATGGTTTCCAAGTCCTTAATCCTTCAATTGGCTGGAGTAAAACTTCAAGTAATTTTTCCAGTTGTGCACAACTTGGCATATTGCAGAATTTTTAATATTGTCTTCACAAATTAAGGCAATTCCTGGGTTGTGACGTCCCCGATTCTTAACCTTCAAAACTCTGGAGGTGGGCATCAGCTTCTTTAGTTCTCTAGAGGGAACTCTGAGTCCAGCCTGATTTTTGTTCCTTTGTAGACTAATTTTGAACCTGGATGCTTAAAGAGCTTTCTTTAGCCTCATAATTCAAAAGACACAGGAAGAGTCTAAGGGTAGACCTCTTTTCTTGGACCATATCAGGACCTCTGTGAGTCCTTTCAATCTACATTTAAGTCTTCCTTTGCCTCAGGAAACTTTCTACTTATTACATCTCTGATGGCCATTTTTGTGCAACATGGAGGGTGAGCTCTTCCTCAAAAGCACCAATTGTCGTTTTCACTCTTCTCATTCCTCTGGCCTCCACTCTACCCTACCCCACATAGTTTTAATCTTTGTCTTTTTTCCCTCCATATCCTGGGAAAAGTTTTATTTTGTACTATCTGTGCACCACCCTGCATAACTTCACTACAGATTTTAACCTCCAACTCATTTCTAACTTCCTTACACTCAATTATTTCATCTTTTTAAAATTCATTCTACGTTGTTTTGTTTTTACATCAACACTACTGCCTTTTTTAGGTGGTACAAATGCAAACATCCCTAATTTAAAATTTTTTCTTATTTCCCCCAATTTTTCCTTTATAAGAAGAAAAATTTGATCTAAGTATGGTGGCTCACACACGTAATCTCAGCATTTTAGGAGGTAGAGGCAGGAGGATCACTTGAGCTCAGGAGTTCAAAACCAGCCTGGGCAACATAGCAAGACCCTGTCTCTATAATATTAAAAAATCATAACAAAAAAGAAAAAAAACAGTATGTAGAAGAGTCTTTATCCACACATAACAGATGTTAATAGTTTATCATATTTGATTCTGATCTTTCTTAGACACATAAAATATCACAGATGAAGTTCAAACCTCTATAATCCCCCAGTGTATCTGTCTGTTTTCATGCTGCTGATAAAGACATACCCAAGGCTGGGCAATTCACAAAAGAAAGAGGTTTATTGGACTTACAGTTCCACATGTCTGGAGAGGCCTCACAATCATGGCGGAAGGTTAAAGGCACATCTCACATGGTGGCAGACAAGAGAAGGGAGCTTGTGCAGGGAACTCCCCTTTATAAAACCATCAGATCTCATGAGACATATTCAATTTCACAAGAATAGTATGGGAAAGGCCCGCCCCCATAATTCAGTCACCTCCCATCGGGTTCCTCCCACAACACGTGGAAATTGTGGGAGTTACAATCCAAGACGAGATTTGGGTGGCGACATACTCAAACCATATCACCCAGATATAATTATTTTGAGATTATTGTGTATCTAGTCATATTTTCATACTTTTGCTACTTATACATGGATTTATAAATAAATAATAGTGGGCTGTTTATTAAATTTCTATACGCAGAATCATATTGAAAATGGTACCATTTCGCCATGTTTGTTTTCTCTCAATATTATGTTCTGTGGAGAGGCCACATTTCGATGTTCCAGTTGACAGCCCCAGCTGAGGCATCACCCTATAGCCAGAATCCACTACTAGACATAAGAGTGCATGAGTCTCTTACACAACCCCACCCCTAGTCCTTGAGCCACTCCAGCTGATGCCAAGTAGAACAGAGACAAGCTGTACACATGGATTTCTGCCCAAATTGCAGATTTGCAGGCAAAGTAAGTGATGCCATAGTTTTAAGCCAGTAAGTTTTGGGATAATTTGTTAAGCAGCCACAGCAACATGAATGGCTTCTTCCTGTTCCCTGTCCTGGTTCCTCCATTTCCTTACCTGTTCTCCTGAGAGCACTGCCTTGATAAATTATTTGCATATGAATTCAGGAGACCCAGGCAGAGTTACGGGATAGTCCACACCAACAGAGAAATGCACAACTTCTCTTAAAAGCTCTGTTTTCATTAAAACTCTATTCTTCTGTGATATCAGTCACTGGGCAAAATAAGCAATTGAACTAGAACTAAAAGGTGATGAGAAGGAAGAAATATGCTCTCTGAATTCTCCTCTGAGTAAGCACATTAATGGGGGAGTTGGAGAACCAAGAAGCACCCAGAACCATTGTTGCTAAAAGAGCTATTTTGTAGAGTCCCATCTTGTAAAGGCAGTCTTAAAACTTTCACCTTAATAATCCTGAAAGAATCCCTAGGAGATTTTTCACCTTCCTCTCTCTGGTGGGAAAAAAAAAGAGCAAATCCCATTGCCCTCCTAATGTTAGCTCTCTAGAGAAATTGTTGAGGTTCCTGTGAACAGGTGCCCTGCCAAACAGCTGGATACCAAGAGCATGGAGGAGAGTGAATAATAGTTCTGAGTCTCTAGTCCCACCCCTTGGAGGAAAAGCCTCTGCCAACAAATAGTTTATGGGGCAACAGAATTCCATTTGCTGAGGAGTGTTTCTCCTCATAGTGATCTGAGTATTTCTTAGAAAGTGACCTTCTCTTTACCCCTGGTGCTTGACTATAGCCCAGTGACCTCAAGACAGCAACAAACAGCTGATATGCTTTATGGCAGGGATTTCACATACTAGGTCTTTGGAATAGATGTCTCCTTCTGACATCTATTCTGTAGCCACTCCAGCATGGTACATATTTCCAAGTGTTTTTGAGCTTGGCTAGCTCCAATTTTAGAGTTCCTCTCAATGGCATCACTATCCAAGAGTGCAAGTTCATAGACAAACCAACATCCTATGGCAATAGTCACGTAGTTACAGGCTTCTTTTAGTCTTCTACCAGGTCCCTTGGAAATAATTCAAAAATATGAGCATACTTGGAGCACCGTGAAATAAGCCTTAGAGAATTTTCTAGGATGGGATGTATTTAAATTATTCTCCATCTTGGGGCCTTATTTGCATTACAAAATTCCTCCCACCTCCACCATGGAGGGCATTTTGTCTTTCCCTGGCCTTTTGTTTCCCCAACCATCTGGAAAATGAAGCTAACCTAGGAGACACTGGAGCCCTTCACAAAAGGCTGCTCCATTTCCCTCCTAAACTCACCTTGGCCACTGTCTCATGCCCAGGAGAAAGCTTTACACTGACAGTCTGTCAAGAAGCTGAGCATCTCCTGGTGTTCTTCCAACAGCAGTGTAACAGCACCCATGGAAAACAAGGTCTCAGGTCATCCCATCACAGGGTTGCAAACTCCTGTGGCTCAGGAAAGCCATCTCTCCTCTGCCTTCAATGGCAAAGAAAGAGAAGAAAATATTTGTACCACATGCAGTTGTGAGGTGCTCTGAAGAAGATTCCAGAAAGTTTTATGGAAGGTCATTCCCAGAATGGCAACCACTTCATTTGGCCCAGCCCCATAAGATACCTTTAAATTCTAGCAAACCTGAAGTCTTTCGAGCTTTGGCATTTGGCTTTTGTTTTTATTTTAAACTTTTTTTTAATCTTTGCTCAAATATATGTTTCCCAGGATCTACAGTTAATTTAATCTGCAATAAACTGAAGTACCACAAAATTCATGGCAGAGTTCAGCCTTAGGGGTCAAGCAACCTATATTTCAAGCCCCAGCTGGTTCTGTATCTTAATTTCTATTTTTGTAACCTTGGAAAAGTTATGTCAATTCTCCAAGCTTCCATTTTCTTGTCTCAAAAAAAAATAGTATAATGAGTATACCTCTCTATAGAGTAATTGTGAACATTTCAGGAAATACTGCATGTAAAATACTAAGTTTAATACCTGACACCCAGTATGGATTCAGCTAATATTACCTATGTGAAGAGAAATCCTGTGAAACTCCATTTCATCCACTCATGCTCTGTCTGGAATATTCAGGACCAGGACTGTTTGATAAACAAGAGGGATAATCTTGTAGCATGTGGTGAAACCCCATTTCAAAGGCACTAAAGTGGGTATTAGCCACACACACACACACACACACACACACACACACACACACACACAAATAGAATAATCTGGATGATCTCTTGCAAGCACTAAACCTAAAAGAGAATGGGCTCCAGGCCAACACACATTTTCTGCAAAACCGAAGATCCACCCCACAATATGTGCTATGTTCTTTAGACCTGGAAGCTTCTTTATGCTAGAGACCTCATTTGGGGACTATTATGCAAATGGGATGGACAGGGTTTTGAATTGTATTATTAGTTGTTGAGGATTCTTTCTACAAAATTGTCCAGAAATACAGAGATTTTTTTTTTAATTATGAAAAACTTCAAAGATATGCAAAAGTAGACAAAATAGTATAATAAACCCCTATGTTCTCTTTATTCAGATTCTACAACTATCAATTCATGGACAATTTTGTTTCATCTAGATCCCCACCCACTTTCCCCAATCCTATTATTTCAAAGCCCATCCCCAAAATTATTTCATTTCACCCATCAATATTTTCTATGTGTCTCTAAAAGAACTCACATTTGTAAGATATAACCATATATCACTCTCACACTTAAAAGCTTAATATCAATTCTTTAATATCAAATGTCCAGCTAATGTTTAAATTTATAATTTGTCTAATAAATATCATACTACTTTAACCATGTATTTGTTTTAATAGGAATCCAAATAATGCCTATACATTTCAACCGATTTATTTCTTTTCTTTTTTCCATCTATAGATCTTCCTCAATATTTTCCCTTGCAATTTATTTGTTAAAGAAACTAAACTGTTCTGTGAGTGTCCCAGAGTCTGGATTTTCCAAAAAGCCTGCTAAAGAGTTCTTAACTTTTCACAATTAACCTCTAAACAGGAGGAGGGATAGAGAAGCTGAAGAAGCTATTAATCTGCTGGTGAGAACATTTTTATTCTTTTACTAAAGGCTGCTGATGCAATCGACAAGATCACTGTCGTGTCAGTTGCAGGCTGGGGTGAGGAAGCCCAAGATTTGTTATGCCCTCAGGTCTTCCCCTATGTTCCTTCTAATGAAGACATCACAGGCACAAGCGCTCTGTGTACCTCATTATTACTCACTATGTTTTTCTTGAGAACCTGCTCCCTTCTCTCTCCCTGACATAGGTATGGGTCTGTGCAGTGGAACTAAGGGGATGAAGATGTGGATTTAGCGGCAAAAGGCAACAGGTGGGAGAATGAAAGGGTGAGGAAATAGGTAGATGCAGCCAAAAGCAAGGGAGTCCAGGATTATGGATGGGTAGGATGAGCAGACAGGGTGTGATGGGGTGTCAAAGCGAAGGTAGTGGCTCTGCCATGATCACTGAGTCTCATGCCTGGTGATAAGGAATTAGGCCACTTGGGCTGGGAATACATATGACCTTTTCCTCCGCCGTGAACACAACCTCTGCTACCTCAAACTAAAATCCTCTAAACAACTCAGCCATTGTAGGAGATGCATTATGACTTGAGTTGTTATGACAGATCAGATCTGGCTATGCGGTTATGGCAGTCTGTACTAGGAAAGCTGTTAGCCTGATGGCTACTTTATTCTTCCCACACGGGAGCCCTGCCGTGAGAACTGGTCCCCTTTTATATACAATAGTAAGATTCTAGAGCCTTCCCCCATGCTTAGTATTTTACATTGCTATAAAAACAGCAACACCTTGGTGACAGAAAAATAATATAAAGCAGAGGTATATTTTCATAAAATAAAATGTTGATGCTATTAGTGGACATTGAAGGTATACAGTCAGCCCTCCATATTCATGAGTTCTGCATCTGTGCATTCAACCAATCAAGGCTCAAAAATATTCAAGAAAAATAATTGTTTAAAATACAAACTGCAAAACAATATAGTATAATAACTATTTACACATCATTTACATTATACTAGGTATTCTAAATAACCTAGAGATGATTTAAAGTAAACAGAAAGACGTTTGTATGTAGGCTACATGCAAATACTATGCCATTTTATGTAGAGGAGTTGAGCATCCACAGATTTTGGTATCTGCAGGGGTCCTGGAACCAATCCCCCAAGGATACCGAGGAACAACCATCCTGTGTCTTCTCCTTTTGATTCTCTTTTGTTCTCATAATAAGCTTTGAAAATTAACAAATTTTTTTTCTCATGTAAAAACCCCTCATGAGAAAAAAAAAAAATTTCCTTCCATGACACTAAACCCCTTCATGAGATCAAAAAAAAAAAAACAAAAAAACTGATGATCTCCACCTCTGGCAATGGTGTAAAGGCTTACCTTCCCACTGAAAACAACTAGAACACCTGGACAAGATACTTTTTAAAATGTATTTATTGGCTTCAGAGAACTACCAAGCCAAGGAAGACTTGAGGAGCCACATTCCTGGAGAGACAACTGCAGAGCATTGAGTCCAATATTCATCACTGCTTTTGCCCTCTCACTGTTCACAGGTTTCAAAGCAATAGCTAAAAGGTTGAAAGCCTGAGCAGAAAGTGGCAGCTGAAAGACTAGACAGAGCATTGACATTCTCGGGTGGGGAGGGAAGCAAAAATTGGAGTTCCGAGGTCAACAAAGAGAAGGTGCCCTGGTAACCACATTATGCTTTCAGTTGGGACTCCCACTGGCATAATGGTGAACAAAAATCAATCCGACCTCACAAAATCTGAAGCCTAACTTCAAATCATCGCAATCCCAGGTCTGATCAAGGTCATCTGTCCCTGGGTTAACTTCATGCCAGACACAAAACAGGTCCTCTGGAAAATGTAACATCATACAGAACTTCAAATTAGCTCTACAGCTCTTATATGCATGTCTAAGCATGCTAGGAGATGAGACCAAATAACCAAAAACCAACAGAAAAGAACAGACAATAGAAACAGACTAACACAAAATCAAGACCTTTGAGTTTCACATATTATAAAGTAATTGAGATTAATTTGTTCAAGATATTATATGATGAAATGGAAAATTTCAAACTGTAAACTTTTTTAAAAGGATCAAGTATAAATACTAGAACAGAAAAATACAACAATTGGAATTAAAAATTTAAGAGTGGGGTTTAGCAGCAGCTAAAAAGATAATGGTTATCTGGAAGATAGGCCAGAAGAAAATAGCCAAGCTGTGGGAAATCCAAAATCTTGATAAGCACAGTAAAATTTTGAAGGTCAAAGAAAAAGAAAAAATCCTAAAAGCAGATGGGACAGGGGTGGAAGGACACATTACCTTTAATAGAGTGACAATAAGACTGGCAGCTGAATTCCCAACAGAAATAACTGAAGCCTGCTGGACATGTCCCCAGATGACCTTGGTGACCAATTCTTACTTTCTTTTCTCACTTAACAATTCTCAAGAATAACTATAGAATGTGCTGGGAATGCAATAGCCTGAGATAAGGAGGAACTGGCCAGAACAGCTTGGGCTCTGTTCCAGTCCCTCCTAGAATAAGATCTCCTACAACACTTTAGCACAGTGAGTCCAGTTTCCTCTGATACAAAACCCAAAGTGGAACACACTTTCAGGGACCCTCAGCTGTGGTGAAAAGTGGGATAAATGCATAGGAGACTTCATCCTCCCTGGGCAGCTTTCCTGAGCCTTAGGGAACAAGCTCATCATGAATCCTAGGCTTCTATTGTCCTCTGCTGCCTATCTATGAGTAAAAAAGTTGCTTCACTTAATTTCTTGTGGTACCAGACTCATGCAAGTGAATTGAAACTAGTGCAGTGTTTAGAGTCTTTCCTTGAGATTGAAACAAGTACATAGTGAACATGCTTCACAAAGCCAGGAGACAATGGAATGATGCTTGCAAACTGCTGAAAAAAAGAACAACTGGGCTTCCACTTCCAATATGGTAAAGTAGCTGCTACCATACCCAGATTTCCCACATATCACAACTATAAACTCTGGACAAAATTAGAAAAAATAAAAACCTGATGACATTGGAAAGTAAACAAACACAGGTAAATTGTGAAAGAAAGTAGACACTTGGGAAAAAGGAACAGCACAGGGTGAGTTGCCCATTTTTACAGCATTTTGCCTGAGTGTAGGCCAAAGTCAGTGCTGCGCACTGTGGTTCTGATAGAACTTCAACAGAAAATCTCTACCTCACCAGCTTGAAAAAAGCAGAAGACAGAGTTCACAATAATCAGCCACTGGAAGGGAGAGGGAAATCTCAGAAAGGATACAGTCAGAAAGAATGACCAAAATTTCTGTGTTTAAACTGCCCAAATCTCTGGCTAACGCCCAAAGCACACAACCACGAGGCAGATTCTAGCTAAGAATATGAGCTTTGAATACCTGTGGGACAATATCAAAATGTCCAACATACATATAACTGGATCCCAGAAGAAGAAGAAAGAGAAAATAGGACATAAATAATAAAGAAATAATTTCCAATTCTTTTCCAAATTTAGTGAAAGACATAAATTTACAGACTCAAGAAACTCAGTGATTCATGAGCAGGACATACACACATAAAATGATTAATATCATCAGATTCAAACTGCTGAATACCAAAGATAAAATCATGATAACAACAAGAGAAAAGAACACAAAACACACGGCTAAACAATGATTCAAAATATCACAAACTTCTCACTTGAAACTAAGATACCAGAGACACCGGTAAAACACTGAAAGTGATGGAACAGAAAGCTATCAACCAAGAATTCCACATGCAGAGAAAATAAACTTCAAGAATGAAGGCAATATAATGGCATTTTCAGAGGAAAGGAAATAATTGCCAGCCTGGAAGTCTATACCAGTGAAAATATCCCTAAAGAAAGAGTGAAATAAAGATGTTTTAAGACAAAGAAACATTGAAATAATGTACTGCCAGTAGATCTGTACCAAAGGAAATTCTAAAAAGGGTTCTTGGAGAAGATGAAAACGATCTCAAATGGAGCTTAGAAATGCAGAAAGAATTAAGAGTCACAGAAAAGATATGTGGGTAAACATAAATGAATACATAATGTAAAAACTATAATAATCATGTCATGGCAGTTAAATTATACACAGAATAAATATAAATGACAGTAGTAATAAAAATCAGAAGTCAAATGAAGTTAAAGTGTTCTAAGGTCCTTGAATTTCTTGGGTGGAGGTAAAAGTACTGTTTTACATGTAGTGTAATCTAACCTCTGCCAGTCAGACCTCCCCTTCAAGACTTAGGGACTTACTCCCTCAGCTGTCACCTCTCTTTAGGAGTTGCCATCAGCTGAAAAGGGCCACCTTGCCCAGTGACATGCTCCCTTCCCAAGGTGGCCTACATCCAATAACTGCTCAATGTGTGGATATAAAAGCCTGGCCTCTCACCCAAACTCAAGACAATGCTGAAAAGCCATCCCCACTTCCAAGATTCCCTGGAGAGAGCTTTAGTCTTTCATTCTAATTGCAGCACAACCCAACTTCTCCCTTTAACAAACCTGCTTCCTTTCCTTCCCTTCCACTGGTGTTAAGCCAAGAACATCTCCCCCAGTAAACTTTCTGAACAATAACTACATCTCAAAGTCTGTCTCCTGGGAGACCCAACCTGAAACAGTATATTAGGCTTTCATAAGTCTAGGAGAGATGTTTAAATTCTAGGATAACCTCTAAAAGAGTACAAAAACAAAATGTAAAATTAGCAAACTAAAAGAGGGGAAAAATAGAATAATAAAAGATAATCCAGGCCGGGCGTGGTGGCTCACGCCTGTAATCCCAACACTCTGGGAGACTGAGACGGGTGGATCACTTGAGGCCAGGAGTTTGAGACCAGCCTAGCCAACATGGCAAAACCCCATCTCTACTAAAAATACAAAAATTAGGAAGGCGTGGGTGGTACACGCCTTTAATTCCAGCTACTGGAGAGGCTGAGGCACAAGAACTGCTTGAACCTGAGAGGAGGAGGTTTCAGTGAGCTGAGATCGTTCCAATGCACTCCAGCCTGGGCAACAGAACAAAGACTCTGTCTCAAAAATAACAATAATAATAATAATAATAATCCAAAAAAAGGCAAGAAAGGAGACAAAAGGGAACATAGAACAGGTAGGAAAGAAACAAATTAACCAGATGACTGTTAAACTTATGAAAAGACACTTAACCAGTAATAATCAAGAAAATGCAAATTAAAGCAATACCATTATTCATCCATCAGATTTGGAAAGATTTAAAGAATGATACCATCCAGCACCAGCAAGAATTCCAGATTATGGACTCTTTCATATATTGCTAGTGGGAATGTAAACTGTTACCACCATTTGTAAAAGCAACTTGGTAATATATATTTAAATTAAATATTCATTGACCCTTTGTAGCAGAAACTAACTATTCAAAAAATTGTTTCCTCTTGTTCTGGGCACACCTACACTACATTTTCCAGATTCCTCTGTAGCAGACAACTGAGTCCTAGCTCAGGTATGACACTACATTCACTTGTCGAAGGTAGCAAAGCCCCTGCGGCCTGAACCTGGAGTGATTATGTGAAGCAGAGACCTCTGAGTACCTGAAACTAATGTGGACTATTTTACTTTTATTATGTTTGAAATATGATATATTCTAGGGTCTATTTGTTATAGCAGTTAGCTTGCTCTAACTTATATCCTTTGACCCAACAATATTACTTACAGGCATCTGTCTTTAGAGGTAAAAGTATAGAATACATATGACCCTTTGTGTAAGGAAACATATGACCAGAGCAACCTGAATGTTCATTAGTAAGAGAAAAGAGTTGCATCAGTTATAATACATCCATACTAAGGAATATTATGCAGCTATTAGGAGTTATCTCTGTGCCTACTGACCTGGAGAGACTACCACAATGATTAAGGGAGAAAAAAACCAACATGATACAAATGCTTAATATAATTTCTTTTGTAAGAAAAGAGAAACTGACCCCAAAAAAAATGGCATACAGATGTGTGCATATATTTGCATGAGGATGGAGAAAGGTATGCAAAAATGTGAATCAAGTTTTTAACATTAATTATCTCAGGGATGTAAGAATGAGCAAATACAGGCTATGGGAAAGAAAAAATGAATAACAGAACGGAAGCCTATCTCAGTGTAATATGGAATGAAAATGTAGAATATAAAATTGAATCATTAAATATTAAATCAAATATGTAAAAATTAAATATATATGTATGTAGAGAAGATAATATCAACTTATATAAAATTCACTTTTGTCTTAAATGTTAATATTTTAATGTTACTTTTATAATTTAAAAAAACTGAAGAAAAAAAAGGAACAGGCTTAACCCCTACCTGGACTGGGCTTTTTATGCCACATAGTTACCATTTCTTTAAACTGACCAGCCTGGATTTAAGACTATGTATTGGTGTTGGGATTGCATCAGTGTCTTGTTGAGCCCAAAAGTCCACAATCACTATGAGGGTGCAGTTTTCCCTGGAAAAAAAAAAAAGTCCCCATAGTCAGTCATCCCAGGTAGAGTTCAAATCTGGAATAGGAAATGAAGGCGTGAGAGGCAAGCCTTAGACTAGAATGACTTCTTAAACTTTAATGTTCTTACAAATTGCCTAGAAGCCTTATTAAAATATAGATTATATTTCAGTGGGTCTAGGGCAGGGCCTATGATTCTGCATTTCTCATAATTTCCCAGGTAATGCTGATGCTGCCAGTCCTTGGACCACAATTTGCACAGCCCAAGGACTAGTGTGAGGGAAATCTTCCTACTCTCTCTGGGGGCAGAAGCAGGGTACAGGGAGCAGGGGGTGAGGGGTTAGCTAAGTTGCCCCAGACAAAGCAGTAGTAAGACCGGGAGCTAGGCTGCCAAGACACTCTGAAGATGGCCTGAGCCATGCATGCCTCAGTTGCGAGCTGTGCATATTCACTTCCCTTCCATCAACCTCGAACCTTCTGTGAAGTCTTGTTAAAAGTTACATCCCAGGCTCTGCTGCATTGTCAGGAATTACAAGTGATAATTCCTGGAAAGACTAATCCCATGCTTATAATGAAGTGTCAACAGTAACAGCTGGGTCTGTTTCCCCTGAGGTCAATATAGTGGTTACAAAGGTCTCCCCAGCAGGAGGAGCCCTGGTGGCCTCTGTTCAGGTGGTATGAGGAGCAGAAGCTGCCAAATAGCACCCTTGATGGGAGAAGAACTGAGGCCATTTCCGAACAGGGAGCAGCACTCTGGCATATCCACCAAGTAAAAATGAACCAAGCTAAAATGGCTTAAGCAATAAAAGGGGGTTATTTTTTCAGGTAACAAAGAGTCTGGAAGTCAAGCAATTTCAGAGTTGGGTGGTTCTCAATCCAATGACACCATTAAAGACCCAGGGACTTTCTGTCTTTCTGCTCTCCTCTCCCAGGCATGTTGGCTTTTGTCTCAGGCTGTCCCTTCTGTGGCCAGATGACTGTGGATATTTTAGGCATCACAAGCTCACACAACACGTAAGACAGAACACCCCTTCCTTCTATCCCTGGCAAAGATAACTTTCCCAGAAGCACCCTCTTTCTCCAGTCCTCCTTACAACTCATGAGCCAGAATTGCACTACCTGCCAAGTTCCTCTACCAACCACTGAACAGGGAAACAAGATTCCCTTGCTTGGCTTACAGGAATAAGATGCTCTCTCTTTATGTGAGTGGGGTCAGCTTCCTGAACAATGCAGCTGCCTGATACCCAAACAAAACTGTGGTCTGTGAGCAGGAAAATACCTGGACTGGGGACATGTACTGGTGTTGGGGTTAGATGCGGGAATGAATTTAGGAAAAGCAGACAGTGGTGTCTTCCATTCCTGAAAAACACCCATAAATACATGGAAGGTTCTTTGAGGGGTGTTACTTTCCATCAATAAAGGCAGTAGGTGGTCAAGACACCATCCTGCAGTCATAAATCAACCCTGGAAGACAAAGGAGAAGAAAAATCAAGGAAGTGGATAGAGATCAAGTTTCACCAAAAACTATAAAGATCCAAACAAAGGGCCCCATGTGAACTATGCACATTCCTACTTCAGTGCTTTTACCTGTGCAGTCTGAACTGCCTCACCCCTACACACACACACACACACACACACACACACCCCTACCTGGCACACTCTCTTGTCTTTTATCACAGACCTTCATTCCCTCCATTTCAAGTCTGTCACACCTCAGAAACTTCTCTAACTAGTCCAGCCTACAATAATTTATCCATTCTATGTATTCCTTGAGCATTTGTAGTCTGTAACACACACGCTGTCATTTAACTATAGTGTGCATATTCTGGAACTATTAGTTTGTATACATGATTATAGCAGGATGTTAAAATGGAACTCTTTCTTACTCCTCTAGAGCACGTGGAAAATAGGTGTCAGCTATCCTCACTTTCCAAAGCAAGATGTTAAACCATCTATGCAAGAATTCCAAGGAAAAAGTCTCACAATTTTGAATGTTCTCACCACAAAGAAATGATGTGTTTGAGGTGATAGATATGGTAATTATCCTGATTTGATCATTACACAGTGTATACATGTATCAAAACATCACACTGTGCTCCATAAATATGCACAATTATTGTGTCAATTGAAAACATAATAAAACTTCTAAAAAGTGGGGAAAAAATGGTCTGAGAAACAGTTTTGTGACCATTGTCCTTAATGATATAAAATGTTGAAACTGAGCAACCTGGGAAATAGATGTTTTCATTCTCCTATTAGTATGCTTTCTGTCTTAATGTCCCCTTACAGGATTGGATTCAACTGCAAGTGAAAGAAAACACAAAACAAATGACTTCTAAGAGAAAGAACTGTATTCCTCTCTCATGTAAATATCTAAAGTAATGGCTCAAGGCTGAGACGGTGTATCTATCCACATTGCCACCAGTAAGAAAGTTGAAAGGAGAAAGGTCCAAGTCCTCTTAAGGATACTTCCTGAACACTGCACACACAGTCTTTACAGCCCACTGGCCAGAACTGAGTAACATAACTAACCCCAGTTATAAGGAGGACTGAGAAATGTAATCTTTATTCTGAAAAGCCATATGCCCAGCCAAAAGTCTAAGGCTACATCACTGTGGAAGATACAGTGAGGAAACTAGGTGTTTCTTCCATAATCCACCTCCTTTTTTTTTTTTTTTTTCTTGAGATAAGGTCTCGCTCTGTCACCCAGGCTGGGGTGCAGTGGCATGATCATTGCTCACTTCAGCCTCAACCTCTCAGACTCGAACAATCCTCCCACCTCAGACTCCCAAGTAGCTGGAACTACAGGTTCACATCACCATGCTCGGCTAATTTTTTAGTTTTTTGTAGAGAGGGGATCTCACTATGTTGCCCAAGCTGGTCTCAAACTCCTGGGCTCAAGCAATCCTCTCTCCTTGGCCTCCCAAAGTTCTGAGATTACAGATATGTGTGCCTAGCCCCTACCTCCTTAACGCTAAAAATATCCATGTGCACCCATCTTGAAATACATAGAACATACCCATCCTTTCCATAAAAGAAGGCAATGACCCAACCAGTAACTGCATTCAGCTTAAATCCAGAGTGTATGACTAGTGCCCAGTCCTCTCCATCAGGCCCAGATGCAGCTCTTAGTGGTCAGGTGATCTATACGCTAATAGTAAGTTATCTTCCCATCACATACCTAAAATTAAAATGGTAGAGAAGAAACAAGACAACAACAATTTCTAAAGACTCCCATTTGGAAATGGGGAGAAGGGGAAATGCCCAGAAGTCACTGGCCCATAACTATTATCATATCCCACTGGGCAGGAATAGCAAAGGCTCCTGTCCTTGACAGTGAAGTCACTTCCTTGGTTGGACACTCTGGCAGCTTCTCAGTCTCCTTTCTGAGAATAATTCCCTTGTCCATTCGCCCTGGCTTTTCCCTCTGGAAGTTTCTCCTTTATCCATCATCCTCTTGACCACATCTGAAATGGGCCTTGGAGGGCACACACAATCTCCTTTCACACACTCTTGCTGCTAATGCAGCCTCTGGAACACAGGCATTACTCTACAGATTGCTGCTCACAGGCTTTTTTGTTTCCAATATGATTCCCTCAAACTTTTAGTAGGCTTCCAGTTTATCTGTTTCCATGTGTGAAAAGCCACAGACAACAATGTCATCTAGACACAGCATTTAACCCTAAAGTCTCAGGCTTTTTACTTACTGGCCAGTGTTCAGCCACACCTCTCTCTTTCTCAACATAGTAGCAACTGAAACAAAAGGTTTGCTAAGATTTGATTTTTGCAGCCAGCTAAGCTGATTCCCATGATGGCAGAGAACTCTTAAAGTAAATTGCTTGAAGAGGGTTTGGGGCCACAGTACTACATGTTAGCGAGGCTGCCATTTTGCAGCCACCTCTTGGGGCTGCTTCAAGTTGGGGTACAGACACAGTTAGCTTAATTAACACTTCAAACACCTCCAAATTGCTAGACTCTCAGTCAAATTAGAGTGCAGGCTACATCACAGAGTGCCTCCCCTAGCAAAGCAACATTTCCTTCCACATCTGCTTGTGGACTAACTAGCTCTCAGCTGAATTCAACTCTCTCCTGTAGGACTTTGCTAAAAGCAGCAAAAAGCTGCCCGACCACCAACATTCTAGCCTTTTTCTACTATTTTCACTAACACGTGGTCTGCCTTTTGAGGTATAGCAGATGCAATTTGACCTAATGTTTTGCTACCATCTAATGGGAGTGACCTTCTTCCTATTCTGCAACATCTATGTTTCTGCAGCCTATCATCTTCCCAAGCTAATGCTCAGCACTCCATTTCAAAACAAAATTCTAAATTACTTAGTATTAGGTTCAGTTGTGTCAGACAACCCATAACAATAGTGGATTTGTTTGTTTTTTTTTTTTTTTTTTTTTTTAGATGGAGTCTTGCTCTGTGGCCCAGGCTGGAGTGCAGTGGTACAATCCTGGCTCACTGCAACCTCTGCCTCCCTGGTTCAAGTGATTCTCGTGCCTCAGCCTCCCAAGTAGCTGGGACTACAGGCACACGCTGCCACACCCAGCTAATTTTTTTGTATTTTTAGTAGAGACAGGGTTTTACCTTGTTAGCCAGGATGGTCTTGATCTCCTGACCTCGTGATCCACCGGCCTCGGCCTCCCAAAGTGCTGGGATTACAGGCGTGAGCCACTGCACCCAGATTTTTTTTTTTAACCTCTGAACTTTTCACTGGCCTCCTGCTCCCCAAAGGGTCCCCGGGTTCTGCTGACTTAATGTCTCAGAACTTTGGTGTCGTTGGTCTCAGACCCCACTTTGCCATCCACTGTCCGGCAGGTGGTAGTCTTTTGCATAGTTTGCATGGAGTTGGTGCTGTCCAGGGCATCACCAAGATTGAAGTCCTCGCCATCTTCCAGCAGGTGGCGGTAGGTGGCGATCTCAGCCTCCAGCTTGACCCTGATGCTCAGCAGGGCCTCGTACTCCTGGGCCTGGCACTGTCCCTCTGCCCGGGTCTGTGCCAGCTCTGACTCCAGGTGCAGCAGGATCCTGCTGAACTGCTCCATCTGCAGGGCATAGCAGGCCTCCACCTCCCTCAGGCCATTCTCCAAGCTAGCCTTCAGATTTCTCATGGAGTCCAGGTTGATCTCCAAGCAGCTCCATGAGCATCATCTCAGCAGCTCCAACCTCAGTGGACTGCATGGTGACTACTATGATACTCTCCTCAATCTGCTGAGACCAGTACTTGTCCAGCTCCTCTTGGCTCTTCCAAGCCAGCTCATCATATTGGGCCCGGATGTCTGCCATGATCTTGGCAAGGTCCTGAGATGTGGGGACATCTACCTCCACAGTCAACCCAGAGCTGGCAATCTGGGCTTGTAGGCCTTTTATTTCCCCTTCTTGGTTCTTCTTCATAAAGAGCAGCTCTTCCTTGAGAGCCTCGATCTCTGTTTCCAGCTGCAGCGAGTGACATTGGTGTCATCAATGACCTTGCAGAGCCCATGGATGTCGCTCTCCATAGACTGATGCATGGCCAGCTCTGTCACATACTTGACTCTAAAGTCATCAGCAAGATGGGCATTGTCGACTTGCAGAACGATGCGGGCATTGTCCACAGTATTTGTGAAGATCTGAGCCCTCAGGTCCTCCACAGTCTTGAAGTAATGGCTCCAGTCTCTGACTTGGGGTCCCTTCTTCTCCAGGTGCTCCCGGATTTTGCTCTCCAGCTTCCGATTCTTGGTCTCCAGTCTCCTCACTCTGTCCAGGTAGGAAGCCAGGTGGTCATTCAGGCTTTGCACGTTCTCCTTCTTGTTCTGGATGTCTCCATCCTGCCAGACCCCTGGCCATCCCCACAGCCAGTGCCCCAGACCCTATGCCACCCCGGAAGCTGGTGGAGGGGGACATGGAGATCTGGGAACCAGAGCCCCCAGCCCCTGCAGAGACACTGGTCATGCTGCTGACTGGCCGGGCGTCTTAGCTGGGCACCTGGACAGAGCCCAGGGACCGGTAGTTGGTGGAGAAGGTGGAGCAAGTGGTGAAGCTCATACTGTCCGGGGAGGAGAGAGAGAGAGGACAGGACTCAGGCTTTACCGGTGACAAATAGTGGGTTTTCAAGATGGAAGTTTATTTCTCTCACACATGCAAGTTTCAGTAGTCAGCGTGTGTATGACTCATCGGGGACCCAGGCTGCTTCCTGCCTACTGCCCAACCTCCTCAACATGCTGCTTCCACTTCTGCGACCAAGATCTCAACCAATTGCCTTCCATTCAGTGGGAAAGTGGGTTGAGGAGAAGACCATGCCATCTCCTTTTAAAGATATTTCCTGCAAGTTGCCTACACTGCATGTACCCAATATGCCATTGATTAGAATTTAGTACCATGACAATGGGACTCAATACGCCATTGATCAGAGTTTAGTCTCATAGTGGTTAGCTGTAAGGGAAACTGAGAAATGTCTTTATTCTGAAAAGCCACATTTGCAGATGAAATTCACTCTATCACTGTAGGAAAAAAAATGGAAAAAAAAATTGGGGGACAAGTAGTGTTTCTGCCAAAGTGGTATTTCCCCTCACCTCAAACCTGGTGGAATGAGCTCCCAGGAGACAAAATAGAGCTTGTTCAAGGTCCCCTGAAGTCTGTGGGGTACCAGAGGGTGGTGCCACCACGCTGGATGAATGACCCTAAAGGGAAAGGGTGGGTAGCAGGGCTGAAAGCAGAGAGAGGAGAGGAGGGCCTGCATGACTGAGGGAGAGCCAGCCTGGCACCCTCTTAAGGGACTTTGTCTAAGATGGCCTCCTGGGGGCCACTGGGACACAGCAGAGTCTCTCTGTGTGAGTCAGATTACTGGAAAACCAAAGAAACTGCAGAGAAGAGACTCCCAGAGATGAAAGGCAATCTCCGAAGAATATACAAATTTTTGCTTCTGTCCCCAAAGCAAATCAACTTCAAACTTCTCCCACAGCCAGAAGAAGCCATGTCAGGTGGCATTGATGCCAGTCACATGAGACCCTCCCAGCCATTACCTGTCCTCCTCTCCTACCCACCCCAACCTCAGAGCAGTCAGCAACATCGGTGAGCAAGCTGGCTAGGAGGAAAACACTTGTAAGGTCAGGTGAGAAGTCAAGGCTTCCCAAGTCTTTCTCCCTAACTCAGAATTGTAGGCCAGAGAAAGAGAACAGGAGAGGTTTTCATTTTAAATAGAATTGGAATTTTTCATGATTTATCTGGAATTGCATATTTCATTTCTGTGGTTCTCAACCCTGTCTATCCATCTGGAATTCCTGGGAAGCTTTAAAAATACTGATGTCTGGGCTTCATCCTCAAAGATGTTTTTTCAATCACCAAAGATTCTTATTTCAGTGGTCTTGGGGGTAGCCTGGGCATCAATATTTTTTAAGAGCTGCCCAGGCAATTCTGATGGGCCGCCTGGGTTGAAAACCACTGTGATAATATTGAATTACGAACATTTTTGCAAACAAAAGATCCTGGAGTAGCCAGAAAACTGATGGAACTTTCTCTAGATCTGACCCAGGGAATGGAGAGCTAACCCCACAGCCCAGGCTTAGAAGGAAAGGATGACAACATTTTACAACTGCATCTGCAGGAGTCCTCACTTTCAGTCTAACAGTCATACAAATCCTACCTCTGCAAAATCAGAAGCCTCTTTGGGGCAAAGGCCATGACAGGATTCTATGGAGTCTGCACACCGCACTGCACTTGCTACACCCATGGCAAGAGCTTAGTATATGCTTGTTGTCCTGTTGTTAACCTCTGACCTCTTTGCTGGGATAAATCAAAGTGTCCTTTCTGATGCACTAAAGGCAAACTAAGGTGACTCCAAGAGAGCCTTAAACTATATCTTGGAACTAATGAAGAAGATTAAAAAATGCATAAGATATAGTTATTATTATGAAGTGGCTAGAAATCTTCTATCAACCTATGACCAAATTCCATGGCCCAGATTATGACTTCTATATTGAAATTGTCCCACATTTAAGCAAATTGTTGTCTCACTAACCTAAGGAAAGGTCTTCCAGACGGCTAAAATCACCAACATTGCATTGCAGATTTAAGGAGTAGGTTTTGGTGTCTAGGAATGCTTGAAACCTACCTGGTTTCGCGAAGCCGATCCAGTTGATTAAGTCAGAACATACCCCTCCATCTCTGTCTCATTCCCACATCTCCTAACCTGAGGTAGAGGGCAGTCTTACTGTTCACACCATCACCACAACCACCATCCTCAGTCATGGGGAATCCTGCCCTACTAAAAAAGTCAAGGCACAATGACAGAATGCAGGAAAAAGCCAAGAACTTACAAAACCACCAGCTGACCTCCAGGAACAGCTTTAGTCGGCCAACCCAAAAATGTCACATCCCAAAGTAGAGGCCTCCAGCATCAGGATTCCACCAGAGATGCTTCTCGAAATGTTCCTGATTCCCCCAAGCCCATGTTTATTGTACAACTCCGTCAAACAGGCAGGGGCTGATTGCCTAATGCATCGTGCACCAAGACTCGACACTTGAGAAATCACCTTTTCCTGTGGGTGGATCCTGAAGCTTAATATCAAAAGAGCCTCCTTTCCATAACCTACAAAGAAAAAGCAAATACTGTGAAGCATGTGCTAGTATGAGAATGGACCTTCTCCATCACTACCTGTTATCTTTTGTCTGATTCAGGGACGTTTCTTAACCTAGAAATAAAATGCATTCCACCATGAGCCCGAACCCAGAGAGAAGTCTGCTTAAACCACATTTGATGAAAAGAGGTTTCCAATCCCAATATATTTTTCTAGACTTTTTCCAGCAGAGAGAAGCCCCCACATGAAAGGTAAGTTCAACCAGAGATGAAGTCCCTTGTTCATTCAGACACGAAAAGCTTCACCCTGTTGCCCTCCCCTGCAACATTATGTCATCCTCAGGAAGGTCAGTTACCTTCCAGAGGGATCCATTTAAAAAGTTCCCCCGGATACTGGCAGTGCTGTTTGCAACATCCATATTTTACCCTTTAGAAGCCCCACTTGCCGTGCATTCTATCCTGGGTTGTTCCAACAGCACCAAGCCATGAGCCCCCGTCTTCGGTTTTAATCAGGTATTAAACACTGGAACATTAGACAAGCGAAGCATTTGATGATGACGATAACAAGTGGCCCATTAAAGGTAATTTTTTTTTAAGTTAATGAGTTCTCCCCAAAGAACAGAGCCACGTACTGTACTGAAAAATGTCCGTAGGACGTACTGCGCTTTCTCGTTATTTATTTAACTTTATGTGGATGCCATAAAACTTCTTTATTTGCTTTCAGTTAGCCCATAGGTTTTGACAAGATAAATTTTTATTTAGGTCTTTGCCGAGCTACAATCAGAAACAGGAGACTCACTTTCCAAAGCCAGGGTGATAGATGGATTAATCAAAGTACTCCCCACCCTCCTTTCCTTCCAGCAACCACAGGGATCCACAGACGGAGTTTTTCCTTAATTAGAGAAATTCAGCAACAAGGTGATTTATCGATGATGAATCTGGCAGGCCTTTTCATTGTGCGGTTACTTTTGGCCACTGTTTGAAATTTACCAACATAAATAAAGCCTCTCCATGACTAAACAAAGTTAAAGTAGCAATAAATTGAGCCTGCCACGTACTCTGGGCTAGATCCGAAGTCAACATAAATACCAGAATGCCTTGGCTGTGACACGCTTGATACGATGACATCATGTACTTCCAAACAGATACAGCCCAGCCCAAGCCAAAGTGAAAACCTAATACAATTCCCCTAAATGAATCAAATTGCAGCGGTCTAGACTCGGCTGCACTAAGTATTCAACTTCCTTGTTCTCCACTGTCAAGCAGTCGCATTAAAAAATAATCTATACGCTGTTCTAAATTTTGCTTTTTCTGCATGATTAAATTTTGGCAGGAGTAAATCTCTGTTATTCTCACTCCCCAGGAATGTTTGGAAAGTTACTAAAAATTCAGGATTTATCAGCTTAAGGTCCACCTGCTGGATGGGATCCTGCAGCCGGCCTGCCGCTACCCTCAGCAGGAGACAGGACACCGAGTGTTCATACAGGAAGAGGGGTGAAACTCTGCTCACTTCACAGAATGGCTCAACGCTGGCTTCTCTCCCAAGGGACTTGCTCTGCCCACATCTAGCAACAGGCTGTCATGAAAGCCTTCATGAAACAAGAAAGTCAGCTAAATAGGGGCTCAATGCACTCCAGCCCTGTTACTACTAAGAGATGAAAGGGGGAAGAAACCTTTCAGAACGCACATGCAGGACAGCGAATTAAAAATGGAGAAAATCTAATAACTAATTGGTGAAACCATAAAAGCTGCCATAAAAGACATTTTCCTTAAACTACTTTACACAGGGCTGTATAATTTTATGTCACTTTTTATTTATGTTGCCGTAATGAAAGCTGCTCTGGGAGCTGAGGAGCTTGGGAAGAAAGAAATTGAACTACTTTTAAAAAGGAGGGGAGAAGTCCATTTATAGGGCTTCAAACAAGATTCCTTTTGAAATATAGCGGGATTGGGGAGGAGAAAATATTTACTTCCAAAAGCCTCTGAGCAAAAATGTTTGCAATGAATAACTTTCTCCCACCACTATTCTCTCTACCCCGAAGGATTTAATTACTTAACATTCATAAAGTGGGTTTGATAGTATTTCACAAAACAAGGGCTGGGCACAGCGGCTCATGCCTGTAATCCCAGCACTTTGGGAGGCCAAGGCAGGCAGATCACTTGAGGTCAGGAATTTGAAACTAGCCTGGCCAACATGGCCAAACCCATCTCCATTAAAAATACAAAAATTAGCTGAGTGTGGTGGTGCATGCCTGTAGTCCCAGATACTCAGGAGGCTGAGGCAGAAGAATTGCTTAAACGCAGGAGGTGGAACCTGCAGTGAGCCAAGATCTCGCCACTGTACTCCAGCATGGGTGACAGGGTGAGACCCTGTCTCAAAAAAAATAAAATAAATTAAATATAGTATTTCACAAAACTAGGATGTGAGCTAGATAGACCAATGCTATTTAGACTCATCTGTGAAACCAGGCTTTTCTTGTGTACAATAGATAAAGAAGCAAGCTTTGAGCATCTAGAGGGATTCTTATAAAAATGAACTCCATTTTGGCAAGATATTGATGAATTTACAAAGCTCCATAGGACATTACAATGCCATATTGAAGGATTCTAGATAGGTACTGTTTATTATGACCCAGCAGATCAGACAAGTTCTTTTCCCTTATTTGTATATGATGATTCAGGGAATGTTACACCACTGAGAAAAACAGAATAAGTTGCAATACAGAAAACCTTGAATAAATTATAAATAAGAGAAATTTAAAATCGTGTATGTTCCCATGGAGAGGCATGAGGGGGCTTTTGGGGTGCTGATGATGTTCTATTTCTTAATCTGGGGCCAGTTGCTACAATGTATTGAGTTCGTTAAAATTCACTGTATGCTTATAATATGTGCTGTCTTATCTGTGTACATTATATTTTAATAAAAAGCTTTTTAAAGTGGCATATGTTCAGATGAATCCCTTTAAAAAGCTGCAAAGAGTGAGTAACACGCATACGAAAACACAGAAGTGCTCTATGATTTTCCCAGAGAAAACGTAGATCACCCATTAAAATGCAGGGGCCCTCTGAACTCTGGCTAACTTTCAAAGCACGATGAGGTTGTTTTTAGAAACAATTTCCCATCTATTAACAATGAAATCCAATTCAGCCTCGAATATTAGAAAGTGAAACATATATACAACTCCGAAGGACTGTTGAAGTATCAAACAGATAGGGCATTATTTAGGGAGGCTCAACAGTCAAGGCCACTTTACACCATTACGGACCAGACTAAACAAACCTGACCCGCAGGGTGACCCTCCCAGGATCCCAAAAGATTGGAAACTCCGAAAAGGCAGCCCTGACCAGACTTTACAGCCTGGTAATGGCATGCAAACGACACTCCGTCTCTGTCACGCAGCCAAAGGTTGGTGTTGTATATGAGAGCAATTTCCTCAAGAATTCAGAGGAAAATGTGATACTTTCCCTTTTATGTATGGGGCTCATAACAGCAAGTGTATTTACTCGTCGGGGACACCCAAACCTCCTGATGAATGCCCCATCAAATCATTCCACCCAATCAGTAGGTGGTGGCAGGGATGTCAGATGCAGGAGGAGGGGACACTTTTTTCTTCCACAGAACAGATCCGGGGCCTGGATCCTCATTACATGTCTATAACTGCTCCTCAGATCCCTCTTGAAGCTGTAGGGAAGGGAGTGTGTCCCAGTATCCAGACTTCCAGAACATCTTCTCTGACCTATTCAAACGCAGATCCCTTTCAGGACCATCAATAACATATCCCAGGCCGTCAGTCCTCTTCAAGAGCAAACTGTATCTTGGGATCACAAGAAAGGGACATCAACCCCATACTGGGTATTTAAAGGCCACTCGCAACCTCTTTTAGAAATCCTCTTTACCCCTCTATGATAGAACACAGCATTTGACTTTGAGCCGTCATATTTTTCAAATGACTGCTGGCCCCATATAAGTTCAAACAAGACATTCCTTTCAGTGTGGGCCACAGCACATTGCTGTCATTCCACAGGACAAGCCCTCATTTTCGGGTGGATCCCAAGCTCCGTGCTGGAGGTGGCAAATGCGTATTATGTGTGTTGGGAAGCATGTGCATCTTGACTTTTTCCTTCCTTAAAACAATGATCCTGCTTCCAAAAGATAAAAAGAAAGTCAATGTGGCTACCAGATGAAGTGTAGACCTGGCCTGGCAGTGAAGAGGAAGCAGCCATCAGAAAAGCCTGCAGAACAGTGGTATCCTCCCTGCCCTGGACAGAGAGGAGGGCACTGGCTCAAAGTAGCCCAGGCATTAAACACACAACCTAGGCTCAAGATGACCAAAGCCTTCCGTGGGGAAGAGCCACCAGGGAGCTGGGAGCTTCATTCACCTCCCAAAATGGAGAGCAAGTTCCTTCTTCCTAAGCACCAACAGGCTTGAGCAGTTTCTGTATCCATCCCACCAGAAACCAGACTCGAGGCAGGGAGGCCCAACCACCAGTCCAGGGGCCCTATATCCTGCTGCCGCAGCCATCTCCCCTTTCATCTCTGTGAGAGTCACCTCCCAGGTGACCCCTGGCCCCACTCAAGTTTAAACAAGGCGAGGTGTTGCTTTCAGCCCATACCCACAGCACGTTTTGGTCCTCCCATTCAAGGGGCCTCAGCCTCCACCCCCCACCTTCCTCTGCCCTTTAATCCCCTCCTGGGGAATTCAGTTATGCATATAGCTTGAAATGGGGACCACAGCCTGGGCCTCTACAAGCTGCTAATTGAAAACCTTGTCAGAAGTGGGAGGAAGAGGCAGAGGGGGAAAAACAACAACCCTTGACAGGACCCCACTCTCGTATTATGAACAGCAGCAGCATGCCCTCCCAGCAGGGCGGCCCTTGCTCCACCTCAGCTGCATGGGAGGCCTTCCTCCCGGCCTTGAGGACTGAGTCTCTGGGAGACGCTGCCTACCACACCAGAAAGGATGCAGCCAAGGGTTCCTCCAGCCCCTGCCTGACGCTGGGGCTGCCTTGCTATCTGAGCATGCAGTTCCTGCTGCTTCTGGGGACAGGCTGCCTGGGTCAAGGCCTGGCTCCACTACTCTCAGCTGTGTGATCTTGGGCAAGTGACTCAACCTTCCTGAGCCTCAGTTTCTTCCCTATGAAATGTGGACGAGAATTGTGCCTATTTCAGAGGGTCATTGTGAGGATTAAATGTGATTATACATATAAACACTTCATACAGTGCCTGATACAGTATTCGTAACTTTTAATATTTTGCTCTTGTTTATAATAATGAGAATTCTTGATCTCGCCGAATTGGAGAACAGTCGAGGATAGGGGAGAAGAAGCTGAGGTTGTCATTCTATTCCATTTCATAAGTAACTAAATCTGGTACCAGATTTACTCGGTACCATAACTAAACCTGGAAGCCTTTAAATGAAAACAGACAGGGATGCATGCTTGTGTGAAGGCGGGGAGAGGAGGGTGGTAAGACTTCAGTGGAGGGAAGATACAAAGAGAATAGGGAAGGAAAGCAATGAAGCCAAAGTTTTTCAATCACCTATTGTATAACAGGCACATTTCCGGTGCTCTCGTGACATGTCTGCACAATGCTATAAGGTAGTTATGATCACTCCCATTTTCCACTAAAAATTTGAGGCTCGGAAAATGCTTGGCTCCTAAATGTGGCATTAAATTGGCTTTGAATCCCAAAACCCCCGTCCAGGCTCCGCCTCCCACATGCTCTGCAATGGGGGCTCCTTCCTGCTTTTTAAAAGGGGCAAGAAATCCTCAGATGGTGGTATTCATCCAGTTTTCAGGAATTAGACACGTTTTTCTAGTACTACATTCATAGAAGCTTCAGATTGGAATATGGGCATCTCTCATGTGAAAGGTCTTGATCACTTTTTTTTTTTTTTTTTTTTGGAGACAGGGTCTCCCTCTGTTGCCCAGGCTGGAGAGGGCTCACTGCAACCTCCACGTCCCGGGTTCAGGTGATTCTTCTGCCTCAGCCTCCCCAGAGCTGGGATTACAGGCATGCACCACCACAGCCCAGCTAAGTTTTGTATTTTTAGTAGAGACAGGGTTTCATCACATTGGTCAGGCTGGTTTCAAACTCCCCACCTCAGGTGATCCACCCACCTTGGCCTCCCAAAGTGCTGGGATTACAGGCTTGAACCACTGTGCCCAGTCTTGATCACCTTCTTTATTCAGAACAGAAGTTTCTAGTCCAGACTTTCATGCCAAGGGTAGGCGGGAATGTGTCTGAAGCAGTAAGTGGGAATAGTTTAATACTTCCCTGTGAAGAGCTCTGGCTGAGGTGTTAACATCCAGGTTAAGAATATAAAAAGCAAGCTGAATGAAAACACCATGATTACAATGGCAGTGACTTTATCCAAGGACCTCCAAAATCACTAGCAATTATGTGCTATGAAGCACCTACATTAGGAAAACTGCAATGATTTTGTGTCTACTGATGAGGATAATGACTAATATATTCTGTCAACAGACATGACAGCTGTCTGTACATATTTGGAGGCATGTATTTTTAGAGGCTGTTACTGTACCTCCAACTATTTTAACTACTAAATTTTGTTGTCACCATGCAATCCAGTAACAAGGAGGTTTACAGGGAAAGGTTAAAATTCCTATTTCCAGCCGTTTCTCTTCCTTACATCATTTTTGTTTCATTATTCAATAGGACCCATAAATCTGCCACTCAGATCCCAGACTAAGTGACACGCTACAGGGAAATTGCTAATGTCACTAGGAAACAAAATAAAATTGAACACTGGGTTCACAGCATTCAGCCCTCTAAAGTGTCATTCCTGGCCTGAGATTCATTCTAACACTCACACACTGACTGGAGAACTGTCCGATGAAGAACCTGGGCTTCATTTCCTCTGCCCCCACTCCCCATTTTCCTAACTGGGGGCTGGGAAGAGAAGGGAGGTGGAGAGCTTTGCAAGACGGGCTCTAATTTTAAGACAAAAGCCATCCCATTAAATCTTAACAGATGTTTCCCAAGTTTAGAAGATTAAGAAAGATTTCAGCATCAAAAATCAAAGAAAATACTCCATGACCTTAAAAAAGGATAAAACACAAAGCTCTAACAAACCCAAAGTCCACTTTGACAGCTGTCTCTGATGGAATTGACGAGGTGCTATTGATGTTTGGATTAAACCATGCCTCTGTGATCAAGTACTCAAACATGGGATAAAAGACGAATATATTCTTTAATCCTACCCACTAATTTTGTCTGGGCCCTGAAAAGCAATGAGTACTGAACAAATGTTGAAAGTGGTTTCGCTTCTGTTTATTGACAAAGCTATTTTTATTTCATTAATTTGCCACGTATCTTATCAGCATTTAAACTAACACAAGGAAATCCATACGAGGTACTGAACTCTCCACAAACAGATAGCTGCAACTTCCAAAGCCACTAAAGGTAAAATCAATAGACAATGATTCTAGAAAATGAAGAAGTTGTTACAGGAAAATGTAATAGAAAAATTGTGTTCTGATTTTTCATTTGTCTTTAAAAAAAAAAACCAAACTATAAAATAGCATTGGGAATTCTAGTTTTCAGCCTGCTGAGTTTTAAAGGAAAAGAAGAAAAACTTTTTTTTTTTTTTAAGGAAAGGGTGAAGAGGCAATTAAGTCATTAATTACTGTCTTTGTCTAGCGATGTCCAACCCATCAAATTTGGCCTCTTCTGTCTTCATCAAAGGTGCAGCTCACTCTACTTTACAATAAGTACCTCTTAATAAGACAATCTCATGTTTCAAAAGCTGCACTACGAGGAATTTAGATGAAGATAAATTAAAATAACACTTAGCGGCAGACCCCAGAGTTTGACAGCCACACAGCGCCCACTATCACCCAAGGTTATCAAATGAGTAGTGAGAGGTTCAGGAAACCAAGACACCATAGGGAAACAGGATGCTGTATGCCAAGGTCAAGGGGGATTGGGGGTTAGGTGGAAGAGAGATGAAACTGACACTAATTCTAAGAATTAAGGACTGTGATCTACACCTCACTCTAAAGGAGACCAGGAGGGACACAAGTTCTTTGTAGAAGGACCCAGCAAAAACACCAGAATATCCTAAGAAAGTAACTGAGGGGATGGGGTCCCAGGAGAATTAGATCAGCCTTAAGACCTCTTCAGTGGGAAAACTATGGGCTGGCAGGTGGTGGCCCTGCCCTCCTAACTCTTCTGGGCAGCCACCTGCCTACTCTCCCCTGTATGCTCTGAATTGCCCAGGCCCTGCACTGGCTCCTGCCTTGGAGAATCAGGCACAGGCTGGCTTCCTACAAGAGCAACACCTGACACCAGCGCTGACACCTGGTGTCTGCTGCACTGCCTCCCTGTACCCAACCCCGATCCTGCTCCATCCCTTCAACAGCCATGCTCTTCTCCCTTTGTCCTCACTTTGACCCTGACATCCTGGCACCCATCTGCTCTGCCCCCACCTGTGTTACTAGCATGGCAGGTGTTGAGAATGGGGTCCCTGGTCTGCACCACCACAGCTGGGAGGTTTTGCCTTACTAAGGAGGAGGGGGAATGACATGCAAGGTGCAAGAGAAAGATCCGACATGTATGCTCATGAACTTCAAAAGAGCACAACGTAATTACTTTTATGATTTCTAAAATAAAAGTTAAATTTCAAAAAAGAAAAAGACCTCTCCAGTGGGTGGGAATGACTTCAGGGAGATTTGCTCAGAGGGGCTCTCCACCTCTACCCCTCCAGCATAGCTTCAGCCTCCTGAAGGCCCCCTCTCCTAGACATATCTTCCAGGCATTGAGTGGCACCTCCATGAAAGGGCCCCTCTATTGTATATATGATTAAGTACACTATTTTAGGGAGCTTAATGAGCTTCCCTGAAAGAAAAAATTCTTTTAAAAAATTGACTCAGTATGGCATGCCCACAGTTTGTTTTCTCATGTCAGGTTTCCTGTTGCTGATCTGGATGGAAGCATTCATTTCACAAGACCTTGAACCAATTCTCCCCCATGGCACGGAAACAAAGCCACAACATATAAGGCAGATGCACGTACATGTAAAGGATGAGCAGGAGCATACATTTTACAGCTATTTCGGAAGACTGGACCACGCTTACAAAAGATTCTCCCCTTCCGTACCAATTTCCAAACATCCAACCACATTACATTCTAAGAAATGAGAAGACTCCACTAAGAACTTGTTGATTTCATCCCCAGGTGCTCTTCCTACAAGATACTGGAATTACATAAGTACTAGTATAGTCACAACAGCTTTATTTTTGTGTGTTGCTATGGAATTTCAAAAACAAAGAAAACCACTGATCAGTAATTGTGACAAAACTTCTTAGCCACAACATTGAGAATAAGGCCTAATTATTCTATAAACACACTTTGTTAGCTCCAATGTCAAATTAACTTGAAATATGTAACAGCACACCCTGATTTGATACGGTGTGCAGTGCTGCTCAGACTGTGTTCCACGTACCTGGCATAAATCTGTCTCTTTCTAAAGAGATTCATTTGTACAAGTGTCTCCATGGTATACGCCACACACAAAACTTGGAACCAGAGGAGCATTTTATTGAAAAGAAAGTTGTTTCCAAGGTGGGGGGGTGTGTTTGTGATCAGATGGGTGGCTCACTCTCATTTGTCTCTTTACACAATAGAAACAGGGACATATTTTTAGGAAAATTAACAGCTGGTGACTACACAGATAGTTAAAGATATAATGTGCGCCAAGGAAAATTAAGAACTACGAAGAAACTTTTTAAATTGTTGGCAAAAATCACCACATGCTGAGTGAGACAGGGCTGAACCCAGAGTGAGGCCTACACCCGTCATTTATCAACAAGCATGGATTAAATGCTTATTCCATTATCATTCCCTTATTTAACTCTTACATAGAGCTTAGTTCTCTAAGCAGCTTATGAATATTAGCCCGTGTATTCTTCCTAATAATGCTATGTGGTAGGTACTATTAATATCCTCATTTTACATAAGAGCAAATAGGCACAGAGACATTAGTAATTTGTCCAAGGTCACACAGCTAGTAAGTAGCAGAGTCTTGGATTCAAATCTCAGCCCTCTGTCTCTTTAGTCCATACTATGCTATACTGCTTCTGACAGTCATGTATTCTGACCCTAATCTGGGCTCTGGGGTTACAAAACATGCTCCTTCTCTCAGGAAGCTTCTAGCCTAGAAGACGGTTATAATACGGTGTAGTAGAGCTGTGAAAGCAGTAAGCATAGGGCGGTCCTGGGAGGCCCCAGGAGAGACACCAAACCAGTCTTAGAATAGCATGTGGATCTACGTGGTTATAGCATATGTAATATGTGTATGTATACGTAGTGGGGAGTGGATGGGAGGGTTGGTAAAGACCGTTAAGATCTAGACCAGGGTTCCTCAAACTCACACTCTTGACATTTGGGGCCAGATAATTCTTTGTTGTGGAGGGCTGTCCTGGGGGCTGAGGAATATCCAGCACCATCGCTGGCCTCTACCAGCTGTTAGTAGCATAACTCCCCTCCAGCATGATGACCAAAAATGTCTCTAGGCATTGCCAAATGCCCCCTGGGAACAAAAATCATCCCTGGTTGAGAACCACTGGTTTAAAGGAAGTGGTATCCAATCCAGACCTGAAGTATGAGTAGTCATTACAGGAAAGAAGAATTGGAAGAGAGTTCCAGGCAGAGGATACAGCACATGCTAAAGGCCCCAAAGAGAGAGCTTGGCACTTCCTGAAAACTAAAAGTAATTCAGTACGAATGGCTCTTAGAATTAGATACAGGGGATTAGAAAACCGAGTCTGGAGAGTCAAGCAGGATCATCATAAAAGCTCCATACCCTTCTTTTGGGAGTTGCTCCTAAATGCAACTGGGAGCTATTAAAGGGAGAATGGCTTAATCAGACTTGCATTTTTTTTCTTCCACACAGACAGGGAGTTAGAGAAGAACAAGACTAGAGACCAGCCAAGACACTGTTGTTTGTACTTTCTTTGCATGTTAATCACATTTCCTTTTAACTTATTTAAAATTAAATGTGTGTTCTTCATATATAAAATGTTCTTATGTGTCAATAAGAAAAAGATGATCGCACTAATAGCAAAAGAACAAACTTCATGAAGGCAATTCACAAAGAAGAAGTACACGAGGCCAATGCACTGTGAAAACCATGCTGCTTTTCTGATGATCAAAGAAATGCTGTTTAAATATGAAATCTCATTTTCCACCTATCATACAATTAAAAATTGTAATTGCAGAGAAGCTGCATTCTCCTAGACTGCTGGTGGGAGTTGACACTGGTTCTGCTTCCCTAAAAGCAATTGAGGAAAAATAGTAATAAAACTAAGTTTTGTGAAGGACTAAATGACAAACTATTGAAATGACCTAAACATCTGAAGAGAGAGTGGTTGACCACATTTTAGAATAGTGTGTTTCCATTAGGAATACTTTTGTGGACGTCTGTTAGTTGAGATGGGAAAATATTTGATAAAAGGCAAAAGTAAAAACATGAACAACATCCAGTGTTAGTAGAAGACTGAATAAGTGGCCATGTAGTGTTGGCTACAGTGTAAGAAGGCTGGCTACAACCCTGGGGTAAGTTTTTATTTTCTCATCTGTACAACGGCCAGAATAATTGTATCTAATCATAGAGTGGTGGTAAGGATTAAATAAAAGAATGCAAAATGCTTAACACAAAATCCAACACATAGAAAGGTCTCTATAAGTACTAACCAACATTATTATTGTCAAAGACAAAAATGCTGTATGAATAATCATCTTCATCATAATATATAATAAAAAAAGAAAGGGATTTCAGTTTCCAGCTACAGGAATATAATTAATTAAACAATAACATAGCTATTAAATGACATAGTATGTAACATTTAACTTTAGTGATTGTGTTTACACAATGGAACTTTAACATATATAAATATATTCATGAAAAGTATATAATGACATGGAAAAATGCCTCCATGACCAACATGACCTGTTACAGAAGCTTCAGGTATAAAACAAGGTCACATCACTTCCAACAGGAAATTAAGATGATTCAAGCCTCCATCTCTCTGAGAAAATCTATTTCTTCTCTCTCTGGGCTCTTTCCTCCTATAAAAGACCCTCCAATACCCAAGGGATCAGCCTGGGTTGCTCTCATCCTGTGGTCAGATCAGAGCTCAGATAGAGGACTCTGAACCCACTCAAAGCTGAAGAACTCTATACTGCATGTCCCAAAATAATAGCATCAGACACTAAAATGATTTGCGAAAAAAACAAAAATTGAGTGAAGAATATGATCCGTATTTCCATCATCCAAAGACAAATATAATTAACAGTTAGAGTATTTCATTCCAGAGTTCCCTTCTATGTATAAGCTCGTTTTGTCAAGTTGTTATTGCACTGTATTTTTAAAACTGTATCCTCCAATACTGGAAATGAGAGAAAACCCCATCTTGGCAAGGTAGGATTTGCCCAACTGACCATCCCATCCTGAGCCTCCATGGATTCTCATGAGTCCCACAATATCTGCAGCAATCATTTTCCCCTCAATCCTAACAGGCCTCATGTAGCAAAATGTGCTAAAAAAAAAAAACAACAAAAAAAAACAAAACAAAAAAAAAACGTTGAAGAGTCTCCCCCGTGGTCTTGGATTGATAGTAGCGCCACCATGGTTACTGTTTTTTTGCACACTGCCTAGTGATCCCGCCTCTCTGGAAAGAAAGGTGCTTGTCACAGGGACATCCATTTCATCTGTGGCCCCACTGCATTTTTTAAACTAAATTTAAGAGGTATGATGAGAGTAAGCGAAGACATTATTAAAGGTGTTGAGCTCTTCTTGTTGTTTGCTTAGAAGATGGTTTATTAGCCTCCCTTGCAAAATCGAGAAGGCTGGTCCTTGAATATCATAAAAATGGAACTAAAGTAATCTAATGGGTCAAAGCCCACTCTAAAAGAGGGAACTCAGTTACTCCGTAATCTTGTGATTGTACCTAAGCCAATTTGGTACATAATAACTGTTAGCAATTATTATGTTCTTCCTAGTAAACATGGATGGCATCCAAGAGTTAGAAGTGGTTGGAGTCTACACATCCCTCCCCTCACCATTTGATAACAATGAAATTAAGTCTAGGCTGAATTCTGCCACATATACATTTATTCATTTAGCAAGCAGGCCCCCAAACAATCATATAATCTAGTCTGCAAGTTTGAAGAAGTTCCAGCTTTCTGCCCTTGTAGGAAGTCTGAAGTTCACCAAAGGCAAACCTAACAATCATCTAGCAGCAGGTTTCAGCCGATCTTACAATTAGATTTATGAGACCAAAATTATCTGATCAATGACTAGGCATAAGGTCATTTCAGAATGTAGCCTCAGGCACCATACCTGAAAGGTATAGACTACTAGACTAGATTTCTATGGCCCATATATACAAGAGTAGAGGACCTCTGTAATATTTCTGGCCAATCAATAGATTTGAACACCACTTTTTTCACCTTTGAAAAATAACAAAGCCTCTGGTATTGGTTAGATATAAAGAGAGCTAAAGTCTATCTCTGAAGTATGAGTTTCAGATTAGAAGCTTTCAAAACACTAAATACCTACCCCAAAAGTGTATGTTCCCTTTTAGGGCAACAGACTTTCCCCAGGATATAGAGCAAAATGAATCTACACACAAACACACACACATCACATATGCCAACATGAATTGCATTTGTACATGCACAGAATTGTGTATGTGTGTATATATATATGTGTGTGTGTATATGCTTATATATGCATATAAATATATATATATATGGCAATCTGTGTCAAAGTATTTTAAAGTAAATTACAAGCAATACAATATTCTCATATTAAAAACAAAAAGGTTTTAAAATCCAGATAAAAGAAGGAGGTAGGTAGGAACAACTTAAAGATCTCATTTCATTTTTAGGGATGGGTTTTAAACTCAATTCATTTGAAATAAGTCTGAATACATTAGACACGTTGGGAAATAATCCCACTATTAGTATAATCACTTACATCTGTCAAATATGCCCTGATGTATCATATGCTTCTTTTACTCCAGAGGACCCCAAGGAAACAAAACTTTAGATGAAATTGCAAAGGAAAGAGAAAGAATATCATTACCCAGTGTTGAATCCTGTCACAAAAAGAAATGATACCCTGAAACCACTCATAGGCCAAACAATTACGATCCCGTAGGATGGATGCAATTGAGGAGAGACAAAGACATTCAACAGAATGAAGGAGGAGCTGCCATCACTGTGGAGAAAATCAGGAGAGAGAATCTTAAGGAGTCACATTTGAGCTTGATCTTGCAGGAGAGAAAGTTCACCTGACTGAGACAGGGATGTCTGCTTGACTCCCTCGTCTGTCGAGTGGGAAAGATAGAGCACCTATCTCTCAGAGAAGTGAGAATTAAGAGAGTATGTATTTAAATCCTGGCACATGGTATGTATGTGCAGGAACCTACCTTATAAAACCTGAAACAGGCTGCAAAAATCTCTGGACCAAGAGTCAGAAGCCTGAATCCCAACCTGAGCTGTGTCCCCAGCTACCTGCAGGACTCTACGTTCGTCTCTTCCCCTCCCTGTGCCATCATTCCCACGTGTCTAAAACAAGGTCAACAAAACTCTCCTGCCGCCTCTTATGACAGGCAAGTGAAATCAAAGATTGGGAAGCACATTGAAGAGTTAAGTCCTTAGCAATGCAAGGCATTATTTTTGTCACAAATACAGTACACTTTCCTGAGTCCAAATATGACAGGAAATTCAGGAGGGTAGGGCAGGAAGGAAAGGAATCAAAAATCTCTTCTATTGCAGAGAGTAAAGAAGGCTTCCAAGGATGTCTGAGCTAAGCCTCCACCTTCAAGTCCTCTCCTCCCTGCCTCCATTTGGGATGGTGCTTCAGGCTCTTTTAACTGGACCATGAACATGTCCCTTCGAATCTAATGCTGAATGGAAGGTTTCTCTCTGCTAAAGTTCTGGCATTAGAGTCACTCATCTCCCTTTCCCAGACAAAAGGAAAAAAAAAACAGTTCTGGGGCTGGAGTGGCTTTCCCATTCTTCTCACAGAGTCAAGGGTCCTGATGAGGGCTCTCTAGGGTACAGAGTCAAAGGTGGTGCTCCATGCCTAACTTAGTCCCTTAATCCTCACTTTAAGCCAAATTTAAGTCTTCAAAGTGGATCTCTGATCAGAAGGAAAACGTTTAATTGAAAAAGCTGCTTTTCAGGCACAGTTAGTTGATGCATGCCCCAAGGGGTGGTCATTTTAAAGCATTCCCAAACATGAGAGTCTCTTTGTCTTAAGCATCAGCATTACCAGTACTAGTTCCAGGCTCTGGCAGGTACCAAGGGCTTGACTGGCCTTGCAGCTCACTTAGAAGTAAAAAGATGCTTGAAAAGAGGAAGTTAAACCAAGTTTCAACAAAGGATCTAAAACATGTTCCTCCTTAAGCTGGTCATTGATGGTGCAAGAGTAACAGACCACTGTTACTTGGATTGTTCACATGGGCAAGAAGCATTTATTGAGCACCTTCTGTATGCTAGCCATAGAATAGTCATTGAGTCACCAAAGTTCAATTACTGATTTTCACATGGGCAACAGACATTTATTGAGCACCTACTGTATGCTAGCACTAGTATAGTCACTGAGTCACCAAAATCAGTTACTGATTGTTCACATGGGCAATAGGCATTTATTGAGCACCTACTGTATGCTAGCACTAGAATAGTCACTGAGTCACCAAAGATAAATAAAATGTGGTCACAGCCCTCAGAATTCAGGACCTAGTAAGGAAGACAGGGAAGTAAACAGAAGATAACAATGCCTTCCCCTGAAGGTTTCAAGAGAGTATGTGGGGCTCAACTATCTGACCTTGTGGATGATGCAGAGGGATAGACCAGGCTGCCCACAGCAGGGCTTCTGGATCATCACCTAAATCCCCTGGAGTTCTTGTTAAATGCAGATTCCTGGCTCAGTAAGTCTGAGATAGGCCTGGGATTCTGCACATCTAACAAGCTCCCAGGAGACGCTAAGATGCTGCTGACACACAGGCCACCCTTCAAGTAGGAAAGGTCTTAGAGGACCTGATACCTGAGCTGGCTCTTGAAGGATGACTAGAAGTCAGGGTAAGAGGAAGTTGGGGGTTGGGGAGCAACCTCCTAACCCAGGTTCGAAGGGGAGGGTGTAGAGAGTTCTGGGAAGCATGGGTGCTTCCATTTGGTTAGAGTGGGAAGTTGGGGGCAATGCTGGAGAGGAGGACAAGGACAAAGGCACACAGGGCCTTGTATGTCCTGCAATGGCATTTGGATTCATTCAAAAGACAGCAGGGACCATTAAAACACTTTTGAGCTGGGAACTGATATATTATGTTCAGACAGCATTTTTTAAAGATCTGTCAGCCAAAAGTATAGGAAATGGATGAGCAGCGATTAAGATGGGAGAGAAAGAGGCCAGTAAGAAGGCTATTGTTGCAGTACAAACAGATAAGTAAATGGAATCAGGAGGTATCAAGTAGACGCCATCAACAGGTGTCATTTCCCCATAGGTTCAAATTCGCCTTCCCAAAAGTTCACTCACTTTGGTTAAGGGCTCTTCAGTGCCCTCAATACAATTTTGAAACTTTTAAATCTGGTTTTCAAAACTTGCTGCAACCAGTTTTAGCCCATCTCTCTACTGGATCCCCACTGTAACCCAATGTGACCACCTGGCTGCTGCCCTCCTGCTGATATTACCTTCCAGGCCAGGCTCCACCTCCGTGCTTACCTCTCACTGTTCAAGTCACCCAAGTGTCCCCAGTGCCTCTCTACCTACCCATGTTCCACTGTGCTGCTAGGCCCCACAGTTGACAACCTCATTGGCAAAGCTTCCCCAGACCGTCCCAGCCCCATTGATCTGTGTAATGTACTGTCTGCTTCATTCCGTTTGCACTTGATCCCAGAGGGCCCCACAGTTTTAAATGCCTTTTTTATTTCCTTTTGCTTTTCATAAAATACTTCATCTTTCAGAAGTGTACCTATAGCATATATATATAAATTAGATATGAGTAATAAAAGGAAGCCAGGCACAGTGGCTCACCCCTGTAATCCCGGCACTTTGGGAGGCCGAGGCGTGACCATTGCTTAAGTCTAGGAGTTTGACACCAGCCTGACCAACTAGCAAAATCCCATCTGTACAAAAAAAAAACAAAAAATTAGCTGGGTATGGTGACACACACCTATAATCCCAGCTACTTGAGAGGCTGAGGCAGGAGGATCACTTGAACCCAAGAAGTCAAGGCTGCAGTGAGCCGAGATCATACCACTGAATTCTAGCCTGGGTGACAGAGCGAGACCCTGTCTCAAAAAATAAAAAGAAATTCAAAGAATAAAAAGAAACCTGAGCACCCTCCTCTTGGGTTCAGAAACAGGCATTACCAAGATATTTGAGGCTCCTGTGTGCCCCTTCTCGGGAGCCTCTCCTAACAACATAACCTAAAATAAGACCTGAGAAACAAGAGCAGTCTTCTACATCTTTTGTTTCTTCCAAAGCTCTTGTCACGCTTTTTTTTTTTTTTTTTGGAAGAGACAGAGTCTCACTCTGTCACCCAGGCTGGAGTGCAGTGGCTTGATCTCGGCTCACTGCAAACTCCACCTCCTGGGTTCAAGCCATTCTCCTGCTTCAGCCTCCCGAGTAGCTGGGATTACATGCATGAGCCACCACCCCAGCTAATTTTTGTTTTTTTAGTAGAGACAGGGTTTCACCATGTTGGCCAGGCTGGTCTCGAACTCCTGACTTCATGTGATCTGCCTGCCTTGGCCTCCCAAAGTGCTGGGATTACAGGCATGAGGCACCACACCTGGCCAACACTTTCTACACTAAAAATCTGGGCATGCAACCAGCCAGTATGAGTGTATTTGTGGGAAAGTGGGAGAGAGTATTTTAAATCAAGTCTGCCTAGAATAATCCAGAGCATGGAGTCACTATCACCCTCAGCATTTAGCAGGCCATCCACCACCAGGCAGGCCCTCAGTGAATATTTAAATTGAATCCTGCTCTCACTTCATCTAGTAGATGTAATGTAGATTCTAGCCAAAGTCAGACATAAAACCACTGCCCTCGGCAAGTGCTTTCCAAAGTAATGCCCAACTCCCACCCGGGTGTGCATTTATATCCATTGGGGTGTAGGAAAAAATATTAGAACTTGTTTACACTTAATTTTCTCATTCTTTTAAATGTTCTAATTTTTCGTATAGATCTCATGGTGGTTACAGCATTTGTGTGTGTATATGTAATATATAGTCCACAGTATAACATACTACATAGTGTAGGAGGTCCAGTATGGAACCTAGCAGCACAGCAGTGATGGTACCAAGGCATCATACTGATGGCTAACTGGAGTGGACAGCAAGAAAGCAAAAGGAAAGATCCAAAGTGGGGTCTTACCTGTGAGCTCCTAGAACTCATTCACTCATTCATCCATTCGTCCATTCATTGATCCATCCAAAAAAATATTTTATTGATCTCCTTGGGTACACCAGGCTCTGTTGCCCAAACTACATCAGACAGAGATGGTGAAGAAAGCATCTTTCAGAGGCTTGCCATGCTTGTCCTGTCTCACTACCCACAGGACTCAGGCAGCCAGGGTATAACACCAGGTACTTCTCCCATGCCCAGAGTGAGCAACATACATCCAAATACACACCCCCTCCTAAGAGGACGAAGACGAAAGAGGTCAGCCAGACCCAGTCTGCTAATCCTGGTCACAAATGTGTGTTGTTCACTATGAGTTCAGAGCAACTACTTAACATGGCTCTTTTATTCACACCTGGCTTTTTCTACCAGCAAAGAAAGGAACTGCCTTCCAGATGTGATGCATAGGAAAAATCTCTTGCCCCTGAAAGATGCCTCTCCACCTGCTGCTAGATGTTTGGAACTGCTCTTAGAAGGAGGAAGTCCTGAAGATAAGAGATGTGATTTTAAGTGCCCTTGCCATGGGGCAAGGGAACCTATTGAGGAATTTACACTACATCGTAAATGACTCCTATCCAATACTCTCTGGAGGACCAGTTTTGATAGGGGAGAGAGATGGAAAAGAAAAGCATACCAGAGAATCAGCCTATGATACCTACAAGTGAAGTTAGCAGGTCTCCTGGATACAGAAACAGCCTTGGAAAGAGACACCAGGCCATGGGCCAGGGTGGGAATGTTGAACTTTGCAGTTTTGTCAAGTACACCACTATTTCCAGCCCTGCACTTACTGGCCTCAAAAACTTAGTTACTATAGAGAAAGTTAGTGCTATAGGAAACTCAGAGAGGTGCCTACACATTACGGGAAGACGCTGAGATTCCAGAATGTTACCATGACTCAGGCTGGGCTAGACCTGAGCCTCCGTGGTCACGTCCCACTCCAGAGGTGAACCTGGAAACAGTAAACTGTTGTTTGGTTGGGTAAAATAAGACAAAGAAAGAGACTTCACTTACTACGCAAGACTTGGGGTTAAATGTCCTATGACAATTTTGGGGAACGATAGAAAAGAACAACATCTAAAAAGGTGTCTTCCTACTTCCAAAGGATGAGAAATTGAAACAGCCATGTAATTGTGTTGAATCCAGACATACATACTAAGTTCACTGGCAACTTACAGGGGGGTGATCAGTTCAATCATATGAGTCTCTTTAAAGATTTTATTTCATTTTCAACAATTCCACTTAAAAATTACTGATATCAGGCCAGGCACAGTGGCTCATGCCTGTAATCCCAGCACTTTGGGAGGCCGAGGTGGGTGGATCACTTGAGGCCAAGAGTTTGAGACCAGCCTGGCCAATATGGTGACACTCTAAAGATACAAAAAATTAGCCAGGCGCGGTAGCACGTGACTGTAGTCCCAGCTACTCATGAGGCTGAGGCACAAGAATCACTTGAACCTGGGAGGCAGAGGTTGAAGTGGGCCAAGATGGCACCACTGCACTCCAGCCTGGGTGACAGAATGAGACCGTGTCTCAAAAAAAAAAAAAAAAAACTATTGATATTAAAATTGTTACAACCAAATCACAAGCTCTATTTCAAACATGCCAATATATCATTTTAACACATTGACTTTTGAAAACAATGTTGTATTTGTTATTTTGAAAACAATTTCACATCAAACAGTCCTGGAGGCTGGAAGTCCAAGGTGTCAGCAGGGTTGGTTCCTTCTGAGGCTTTGCTTTTGGGCTTGTAATTGTAGAGGGCTGCCTGGTCCATGTGTCTCCATAGGGTCTTCCCTCTGTGTATGTCTGGGGCATCATTTCCTTTTAGGAGGACACCAGTCACACTGGATTAGGGCCCACCCTAATGACCTCATTTTACCAACTTTTTTTTTTTTTTTTTTTTTCCTGAGACGGAGTCTCGCCCTCTCACCCAGGCTGGAGTGCAGTGGCACAAACTCAGCTCACTGCAAGCTCCACCTCCCGGGTTCACACCATTCTCCTGTCTCAGCCTCCTAAGTAGCTGGGACTACAGGCGCCTGCCACCATGCCTGGCTAATTTTTTTTTATTTTTTTTATTTTTTAGTAGAGACGGGGTTTCACCGTGTTAGCCAGGGTGGTCTCGATCTTCTGACCTCGTGATCCGCCCGCCTCGGCCTCCCAAAGTGCTGGGATTACAAGCATGAGCCACCACACCCAGCCAGCCACTTTAAAAAATTTTTTTTTTTAATTTTTTTTTTTTGAGATAGAGTCTTGCTCTGTCTCCCAGGCTGGAGTGCAGCAGTGCAATCACAGCATACCACAGCATCAACCTCTGGGCTCAAGCAATCCTCCCCCTCAGTCTCCCAAATAGCTGGGACTACAGGCATACTACCACACTGAGATAATTTTTTTTAGAGAGATGGGATCTTGCTATATTACCCAGGCTGGTTTCAAACTCCAGGGCTCAAGCAATCCTCCCACCTTGGCCTCCCAAAGCCCTGGGATTGCAGGGATAAGCCACTAATTTTTACCTCTTTAAAGAGGCTCTAATCCCAGCCTCACTTTTGCTCTTTTAAAGACCCTATATCCAATTACAGTCATATTCTAAGATACTGAGGGTTAGGGCCTCAACCTATGAATCTTGGGGAGGCTCACAATTCAGTCCATAACTATATGTGTATATAAAGGTAGGCCTGCATATAGTATACTGTGCACAGATAACTGAGCATCTTTGCCCTAATTGTCTCAAGGGTTTTTTTTTTTTTTTTTTTTATAAAACCTGGGTGTGATACATGTGGCTGTGCTTCTAATTGAATTTTTACATATTCTTAATAGAAACGATGAGTGTGTGTAAATTATAATCTAGAATTCGTATAAAACATAACACACACACACACACACACACAGCATTAGAATAACTCCCCTCAAAGGAACAGCTACTCCTTAATTCTGAACATTTTAAGACATCCAGAATCACTTTCCCTAAGCAATTATGATTTTACAAAATGCTGTCAAGACCATCACAAAGTTTTACTGCCCAGACAGAGCTAAATGCCTGAAGCTTTCAGCGGTGATTTATTATTTACTCTGGAGGTAAGTTGCTAAGCAAGATTTATTCAGTAAGAACAGAGCCACCCGTAACAGAACCATACGAATTTTACTGTGGCGGGGGCGGATTTTTTTTTTTAACCATTCCTCAAGAGAATTTGTTCTTTATAATAAGAAAAAAATACATCTACATGTAAGTTTTCATCCTTTTGTGAAATCAAGGGCACTGTTATGCATTTGACAAACCAGTTTGGTTTCAAACATTCTTTTTTTTTTTTTTTTTTTATATGGAGTCTCGCTCTGTCGCCCAGGCTGGAGTGCAGTGGCGCAATCTCCGCTCACTGCAAGCTCCGCCTCCCAGGTTCACGTCATTCTCCTGCCTCAGCCTCCCGAGTAGCTGGGACTACAGGCGCCTGCCACCACGCCCAGCTAATTTTTTGTATTTTTAGTAGAGACGGGGTTTCACCGTGTTAGCCAGGATGGTCTTGATCTCCTGACCTCGTGAGCCACCCGCCTCAGCCTCCCAAAGTGCTGGGATTACCGGCGTGAGCCACCGCACCCAGCTGGTTTCAAACATTCTTATTTGAATTTTAGGTCTGAGAAATTTTCAGTAAATTTTCATAATAAAAACAGTAGAACAATTTCAAAGTCCATTGATAGAATCTGTTGGGTATCTGCTTTACCTACACAGGGCTTTTATTTTCTGGGGATTGGCTTCTTTACTACTACAGTAGCCGAACTCTCACACTCATACCATCTCAGAGAGACTTGGGATTCCTAAGAAAAATAAAACACTAATAATGCAGATTTGCCAACTTTCGTTTTCAGAACTGATAACAAGTACTAGAGGCCTATTGCTGGCCTACTTCCGCCCCCTAGTGACGATAACGTATTTTTGCTTTTTGCAAAAGAGAGGCTGGGGAGCCCGGACCAGCGATTAAAGTGGCTGCCCCTGTCCTGTCCTCACTTCAGCAACCTGTTCCCCAGGATACCTCAGGCCCTCTAGTTACCCGTTCACCAGATACAAACAAGGGATATGATAAATTCATTCACATTTCGGTGGTTTCAACTTCAAGAACTTTGCTTCTCCCCAGACAGCATGCATTTGCACAAAAACATTGAAGCAAAAAAGTAATGCTCTGTAATTCAAAAAAGTCAGTCACAGGCCAGGCGCGGTGGCTCACGCCTGTAATCCCAGCACTTTGGGAGGCCGAGGCAGGTAGATCACGAGGTCAAGAGATCAAGACCATCCTGGCCAACATGGTGAAACCCCGTCTCTACTAAAAATACAAAAATTAGCTGGGCGTGGTGCCACGCGCCTGTAGTCCCAGCTACTGAGGAGGCTGAGGCAGGATAGTCGCTTGAATCCGGGAGGTGGATGTTGCAGTGACCCAAGATTGCGCCACTGCACTCCAGCCTGGCGACGGAGCAAGACTGCGTCCCCCCCCCCCAAAAAAAAAGTAAGTCACAAATGGTGAAAATTTAGGCTTAAAGAGAAGGTCTTTTCCCTGGATGTTTGAGTTTTTTGGCTTTTAGGTTTTTTTGGGGGGGGCGGTTGGTTTTGCTTGGGGGAGAATTTTTGCTTGTTTTTTTGGAAAGATGTCTTTAAAAAGTCATACAATGCCTTCTTTTGGTAAATCACTGCCCCTGCTATAATTAGTCAGAGGGGTGGAAATCAGCAGAAGACCTAAGAAAATGGTTCATTTCCCAGACTTCTCGCCTTCAATCCCAACCACTCCTATCCCTGTATCTAGCTAGAAGGTGCAGCTCTGGGGTGGCCACCGCATCCAATGGGGCATTTCACCCTGCAGACACGGAGTGGGTGGAAACATGAGCGAGGAATGTTCTGGTCAGACTCCAACCCTCCCACAGCTGCTAACAGGACTCCCTGCTGCAGTTCCTCAGCAGGTCAGGGAGTTTTTCAGGCAGGTAGCCAATCTCCAAGATGGCTTTAGATCAGGGGAGGCAGGGTTGGGTAAAGGGAGGTAGACAAGGAGACAGGATCTGGGGAGTTTTACAGAGGCTCCAGGCAATGTTTCTGAACTGTGGTTTGGGCTGGTCATTAATCAAGCCCCTCCCAATGTTTGAAATTAGCCACACAACCCCATCAGTAGTCATGCCAGAGGGACACCCCTCCTGCCAGTGCCTAAATCCAATCTAGACAGAACCATGAAGAGAATGGAAAGAATGCACAGAGAGTGAGGGCTCCTTCATATTGCCAGTTAAACTTGCTGAGAAACCACAGGAGCTCTTCAGCTTCAAATCCACCATTACCAACTCCCACAGACACGGCATCTCTGGGGCAGCTGGTGGAGCACGGCTAGGGGCTGGGAGTCAAAGGTCTCCCTGTCAGGGCATAGTTTCAATTGTCTGTAGTAGTGCAATATGGAGAGAGTCTGGTGTCAGGCAGACCTGAGTTTGAATCCCAGCTCTGCTGCGGGCTCGCCGTGCAAGCTTTGACAGCTTCTACTCCATTCTTCAATCACCAGCACAGAGGCTTATGCCCTCAGGGATGCCATCTCTGACTCCACAAATTGGATCAGATCCCCTGTTTACAAATCTTGTGATCCCTTAAAATTTCCATTCATTACATATATCACTGTTTGTAATTTTATATTTTATATATTTGATGATTTGTCTACTTTATTTTTTTTCCTTCCTGCATCCTAAGCTCAGAGAAAGCCGGGACCCATCTCTTTCATTCACTGTTTTATCCCAGGGACTAGCACACAGAACACACTTGATAGAGATTTGAGAAATGAACGAATTACACTGAGTTTTTACTGTCTATAAAATAGAATGGAGGTTTGTTGTGAAATTAATGAAAGAATATACATGTTAAAAAAAAATAAATCCTCCCTGTGTCTGACACAGAGTAGTTGCTCAAAAGGGGGTGGTTCCTTTGCCACTGTCTCTTTGGGGACACTCCATAGGAGAATAGCTGTCCCTGACCTCTGGAGGTGCCACTGAGTAGTGAAATTAACCAAAACAGAAAACCAGGGACCTGAATGATCCACAAATTCCATCACAAGTCCCTGAATAATCAAAACTAGTTGGCACATTACAATTAATCGCCTCTCCTCTCTAGATGTCCCCTGATGGCAGGAAAAGTTATCTCCAGCTTCACTTTCTTTTCCATCCCAGATAGAGAGTAGCCAGAGGGACTGTAAATCCATTCCTAACATTTTCAGTTGTTTGAGTTATGTTCTACCAGAATTAAGAAGGTGACTTTAAAAACATGAAGGAGAAATAAAGGTTGCACTTCCCAGAGCAGAGTACAGGTGGAAAATGGAACTGAACTTTTCATATGAGGCTGCAGTGGAGGAGAGAGTACTAAGAATATTTTTATAGAATACTTGCATTATGGGTAATTTTTTTAAATCCAAGCTTCAACTTGCATGACACTGAGGCATAAGTCTACCACTTAATGACATTTATAACTCTGTAACAATACATTTTGTATAAATTACTGCTGAGGCTTAACATTTCTGATTATGATATATAGAATGAAGTGATGTCATAAAGGCGAAGTTTGTAAGTTACGATCTGTCCTGTTGCTTTAAATAAGAAGATTTCGGAGACAATTGCCTTGATGAATATAAACTCAAATGAACCTTGAATCTCTTCAATTATTCTTATTTAGAATTCATTTTACTTTGAACTTTCATTTAACTCAAAGCACAATGGTTCCATTATAAATCAAATGCAAGCTTGTCTTTCCTGCAATAACAAGTATGCTTTAAATAATGAAGCAACACCTATGATCATAAAAGATAATGTTTCAATGCACCAAAATACAGAAGGTAAAGAGATTTATTATCCTGGTTCAGTGACAAGGAGTTGAATATTTTTGTAGCAACAGACATCTCTATTCCAGACAACACTTTTTGTTTGACTTTTTTGTGTATTTCCTTTCCCAGAAGACTGGGCTGCCTTATTACCAATGACAGAAATCCAGGATTCAACATGCAATGCTTTTGGTGGCCAAGAAGCTTAAATCTCTCCTTGCTTAGTTTCCCCAAGAGGCTAATGGGGATGAAATCTCTCAACTTCCCTGGGCCTCTTTTCTACTATGAAAGGGCTGGGTTAAATCATCCTAAATTCATCCCAAGCTCTGAAGACTATGACTCTGTATGCCTTTCCTTTTGCACAGAATTATGGAGAGGAACAACCAAGTTAATGGAAGCAAACATACTTTGAAAGGCATAAAAGTGCTATACATAGCACTTGATGGTTTTCACTCTGCATTTTGTAAATACCTTTACACATCCATTATGTGAACTATGCTATCCAAACTATGCTAGAAAAACCTTGGAGCATCTCCAAGTCATTACAGATAAAGGAGTATTATAAACAAGATCTTCTAGAGTTCCCATAATAAATTCTCTTGAAGGAGATCTAAATCCCGAATAATAGGTCAAGTAGCCAAACCACCCCAAACAAGAGCCTGCTTCCCCATGGAAAATCTCATCAGCAGACAGGACACAGAACTAAACAGGTAGGCTGAGCAGCTGGAAGGCTCTCTTCCTGTTATCTCTTTATGCATTCCATCTTCAAAGAATTTTGACCTGTCTTCAATACACCCTCAGGTGTAGGATTTACATTTTTAATATTGGCATTTATGACATGGTGCTTTCTCCTGGTTAATTGGTATCAGAGCAAAATGTTTGCCTCTCTCCTGAAATAAATCTCTTCAAGAGCTTCAATCACACATTCTTTTGTTCTATCCCTCATTTGAAACGGGTTCTATAAAGCCGCCAGACAACGCTACATAATCTTTCGCCTCTCACGTTTTTAAATCTGGGGGTTTATGCTTTAATGGCTTTGATGTGCTTACTATTCAGCCTGTTACTTAAACCACGTTCTTCCCCATCCAACACTCAGCTCTCCCTCAGCCTTGCAGCCTGTACCCTCTGAGGCTGAAAGGATTTATTTATCATCTAGAACGTTTCCATAATTTTGGAAACATATGTTTCGAAATTGCATTCCAATATCTCATACTATGTTCTTTGTCTTGCATCTGTTCTATAAAAACAAACAAAACACATATAATTATATTCCAATGGCTGCAAAGTCTACATTTTCCACAAGAGTTGATTCTTCCATAAACAGTAAGAGACACAAAAAAGGCACTTACATACCCCTTCAATGTCATCTGAAATCACATTCTTGTGTTAATTAGAGCTAACCACTGATAATAACAAACTTCTACATCATAACTGTGTGAAACTTTAATTGACTCCTTTCCAAACTCATTTCAATTTTACAGCATAATCTCTTCATTGAAAATTAGCTATTGTTGAAAACTCAAAATCTCAACATAATACTCAACTTTGCATGGACAATGACTCAGTAATCTTTTATTCTCCTAGGGTATGACTTGCATTAAATAAGTATACTTTTAAAAATCCACTTCTCTCTCTGTGATATCCCAGTGGAAAGACAATAAGTCAATGCACAATTCTAAAAAAGACCAGAAAACAAAGAAAAATAAACCTGAATGAAACAATTGACCAAAAAATATATACATATATTTCATATAACTATCTTAAAATATGTTATATTTCATGTAACATATACTATGTTCTTTGTCTTGCATCTGCTCAAAACTTTTACCCACCCACCACACAAACATCCTTCCTCCCTCCCTCTCCTCCCTCTCTCTCACACACACACACTCACACACACATACCATTTAAACATAACCCAATCATTTTACACCACTATGTTTTCCTAGAATGTCTGATGTCAAAATAGGACAAAATTAGATCAATTGGCATTGAAAAAGCCTCTCAAAACTAAGAACTGCTATTTAACCTGTTAAAAATAGAATGTTACCACTAAAATAAGTTTCTTCTCCTAGTGATTCTGCTCTTGTTACCATGCTCCTTTTATTCTTAGGATTTTGGAACTGATAAGAGAGGTAAGCCTGATGTCTGCGATGGTGCACTGGTAAATATTTAACAACCAGCTCCAAGTGAAGGAACAAAACTCTGATGTGTAGCATTTGTCAATTTCTATAATGTAAATACCTTTATCATGGCCAATTTCAAGCTACCAAATGGATGTTGCTGAACGATGGAGTTGGGAATATCTATGCACAATTGGCTCCTCCAAGGTGGTACAAGCCAGTTCCACCACCACCACCAGATGCCTGGGACTCATCTCAGAGATTTTTAAATGTTCCCAGCACCTTTGACCTATGGCAGCAGTTCTAGAGGCACTCTAGTTCATAGAGCTCTGATGGTTTGCTCTCAGCCATCTGTTTCTAGAATGTTTTCAGACATGTCTGTCAATTTCTTGGGCTAAAAATCACTTTCTAGGATCATGGGTGGAGAAGCCAATACTAGTTCCTGTGTTCAGTCAATACACAACATAATCCATATAATACTGGCCTCTGAGTGATCCAGTCTCAAAGATGTGTTCAAAGAAAACATGTATAACATTCCAGAAGCTTTGAAAAACAGTATCAGTCTTGGGGTTTTCTTATAAAATTTTATGCAAGTGTTTTACCCCAAAACCTTTCCAATCAACAACCCTCCTTAGACATTCTCATTCTGCCTCCAAAGTTTTATACTTATGTTAATAGCTAAACACACACAGTTTCTCTCACATTCCCTCTCTCACTGTCCCCCACATTCATATACACATGCACACATGCACACACACACACACATCCTACATCACCATTCTGCTCCCTCATTCAATTCACACACGTTTATGTCAACACCACACTTTCTATCCATGACTGCCCTCATCATGCACAGTGCGCTAGGAAACATAGTTCTCCCAATCTGACTGTTTTTCTCCACTTCTAGTGAGTGATATTCTCTATTCCATTATAGTAACAGAAGCTATTTGTGAACGTGACTTTGCAGCACCCCAATAATACTAGGGAATACTTACCTAGTTCCCATGCTATACCAGGCACTAAGCTAAGCACTTTAAGTAGAGACTCATTTAAATCATGGAGCCAGGACTGAAACCAGGCAGAGTGGCACAAGAGCCCATTGTTCTCAACCACCATGCCCAGCTGAGTCTCAAGCCCATCAGAAAGAAAGCCACCGTGGGACCTTAACCACATCAAATGTTCTGTATCTCGGTTTCCTCATTGATAAAATGAGATTAACAATAATGCCTATCTTTCAGGGTTTGGAGGAGAATTAAACGAGTTAACATACGTAAAGTCCTTAGAACAGTAGCTGGCACATAAAAAAAATTGATTATGTTAGCTAAGTGTCAGCTACTGTTAACTAATGCAAATCCACTCCTCACAGCCTATGGAATCCCATGACTTTTCATAGTGTCCTCTGATAGTGTCCCCCGGGCTGGCAATTTTTTTCTGTAAAGGGTCAGATAAATATTTTAGGCTTTGCAAGCCACATACAGATATCTGTCACATAATTTTCTTAGTTTTTGTTATGTATTTAAAAATGCAAAAACCATTCTTAACCTGTGGGCTAAAACAGATCACAGACTGGATTTGGCCCACAGGCCATAGTTTGCTAACCCCCATGCTAGATAGAGAGAGCCCCATTTTAAATGCCATATGTTTTTAAAGAGGCAGCAGGTGTCATGTCTGGACACAAAGGTGGCAAGAAGCAGTCCCTGAAACAGCACAAGGAACAGGCCAAGGAGATGGACAAGGAAGATGTGGCTTTCGAGCAGAAACAAACAGAGGCTGAAGGGGCCCTGGACACAGGTGGAGTTAAGAAATCTGGCAAAAAATTTGTACACCCACCGTGGAAAACAGTATGGAAGTTCCTCAAAAAATTAAAACTAGAACTACCATATGAACCAGCAATTCCACTACTGGGTATATATCCAAAGGAAACGAAATCAGTATGTTGGAGAGATACCTGCACTCTCATTTTTATTGCAGAACTTCTCACAATAGCCAACATATAAAATCAACCAAGTATCCATCAGTGGATGAATGGACAAGGAAAATGTGGCATATATACACAATGGAATACTATTCAACCATAGAAAAGAATGAAATCCTGTCATTTTCAACAGAATGTTGAAATGGAAGACATCATGTTAAGTGAAATAAGCCAGGCACAGAAAGGCAAACATTGCACGATCTCACGCATATGTGGGCTCTAAAAAAAAAATAGTTAATATCCTAGAAACAGAGAACAGAACAGTGGTTATGACTGGGAAGAGGAGGGGAGAAGGGAGGATGGGGAGAGTTTGGTCAATGGGTACAAAGTTACAATTAGAAAGGTGGAATAAGTTCTGTTGTTCTATTGCACACTAGGGTGACCATGGTTAACAGTAAGGTATTACATATTAGAAAATAGCTAGAAGGCTGGTCACAGCAGCTCACACACACACCTATAATCCCAGCACTTTGGAGCCCAAGGCAAGAGATCACTTAAGCCCAAGAGTTTGAGACCAGCCTGGGCAACCTAGAGAGACTCCATCTCTACAAAAAAAAAAAAATTAAAAAATTAGCCAGGGGTGGTGGTGCACACCTGTGGTCCCAGCTGCTTGGGAGGCTAAAGGAGGAGGGTTGCTTGAGCCCAAGAGGTCGAGGCTGCAGTGAGCCGTGATTGTGCCACTACACTCCAGCCTGAGCCACAGAACGAGACCCTGTCTCAAAAAAAAAAAAAAAAAAAAAAAAAGAAAAAAGAAAGAAAAAAAAAATAGCTAGAAGCAAGGATTTTAAATGTTCTCACCACAAAGAAATTACAAATGCAGCCAGGCACGGTGGCTCACACCTGTAATCTCAGCACTTTGGGAGACCGAGGCCGGTGGATCATCTGAGGTCAGGAGTTCAAGACCAGCCTGGCTAACATGGTGAAACCCCATTTCTACTAAAAATACAAAAAATTAGCCGGGCGTGGTGGCACACACCTGTAATCCCAGCTACTTGGGAGGCTGAGGCAGGAGAATCGCTTGAACCTGGGAGGCAGAGGTTGCAGTGAGCCAAGATGGCACCACTGCACTCCAGCTTGGGCAACAAGAGTGAAACTCTGTCTCAAAAAAAAAAAAAAGAAATTACAAATATATGAGGTAATGAATATGCCAAATACCCTAGTTTAATCATTATACAACATATAAATGTATGGAAACATCAAACTGTTCCCATAAATATGTACAATGTGCCAATTTTTTTAGAAGTATTATAATAGGGAAAAAAAGAAATATGGCAAATAAGCTGCTCATTGTGCCTGAGATGATGATGACCCTCAATTCCATTCCTATTTAAACATCTGGATTCTCTGCCATAATATATTTTACCACCTATAACTAGAATAAAGAGTTGTCTTGGAGCCTATTGTACATTTAAGAATAAACTTGGCTGGGCGTGGTGGCTCACACCTGTAATCCCAGCACTTTGGGAGGCCAAAGTGGGCGGATCATGAGGTCAGGAGATAGAGACCATCCTGGCTAACACGGTGAAACCCTGTCTCTACTAAAAATACAAAAAATTAGCCGGGCGTGGTGGCATGCACCTGTAGTCCCAGCTACTCAGGAGGCTGAGGCAGGAGAATGGTGTGAATCTGGGAGAAGGAGGTTGCAGTGAGCCGAGATCAGTGCCACTGCACTCCAGCCTGGGCAACAGAGTGAGACTCTGTCTCAAAAAATAAAATAAAAAATAAAATAAACTTTTGTAAAAAATAAAAATGAATAAATAAATGTCGTATGTTTTTATGCAAGCGAATACAGGAACTCAGAAAAACAAACATGTAGCAATTCACGCGTTGCCTTCACAAATGTTCACTTATCACTTACTAAGTGCCAGGTGCCATGCTGGTTGCTGAGGCGACAAAGATGGAGAAGGGTGTGGCTGGTCTCTGGGATGCTCATAGCTGGCTCGTAAGAAAGTCGCAGCACAGGGTGTGATGAATGCTTTAATAAAGGAGCGGGGTAACAGCTCTAGGTAGGGGAAGGTGATGGATGAGGAGAGAGTCCAAAGAGGAAAAGATGCTGGAGATAAAGCTTGAGGGAGATGAGGAATTCACTCAGCAGACAGTGGCACAAGAGAGTGAGGAGGTATTCATAAAATGGCAGTGCCTGGGATCCAAGGAAGTCCAAGAGGTCAGTGAGAGCCAGATTGGGAGGAGGGGAGGGCCCGGAAGACCCTGCTTCAGCACTAGGACTTTGTCCTGTAAATCTGTGGTTCTCATACTTTTCAACATAGAAATCCATCCTCAGGGAAAATCTTTTTTTTTTTTTTTTTTTGAGACAGGGTCTTACTCTGTCGCCCAGGATGGAGTGCAGTGGTGCAATCATGGCTCACTGCACCCTTGACCTCCTAGCCTCAAGTGATCCTCCCACCCCAGCTTCCCAACTAGCTGGCACTATAGGCTCACACCACCACGCCTGACTAATTTTTGTATTTTTTGTAGAGATGAGGTTTTGCCATGTTGCCCGAGCTGGTCTTGAATTCCTTGGCTCAGGGATCCACCTGCCTCAGCCTCCCAAAGTGTTACAATTATAGGCATGAGCTACTGTACCTGGCCAAGGAAAATCTTAATCTGGAGCCCTAGGTATAAAAGTAATCTGATTGAAGCTAGGAGGTGAGCCCATCCTCCTGCAAAGCCTCTTCACCATCGGCAGGTCACAGCTCCCTCAGAGTTTCCTGGTAGAACAGATGAAATTTTGGCTTCTGGCAGTGGGCAGCAAGCTGAGGGCCTGGGGAGTCCTTTGTACTTAAGCAAATTCTTCTGAAGTCAATACATTCCATCTACCTATTTTTATCTTCAACAGACATCCTGCTCTTCCCCAGTCCATCTCCCTTTGCCGAGCTGCATGCTGACTTGCGTCATCACAGAATTGTTTCTTGAGCATGTTTTCTCCCCATCTAGACGAATCATCCTGAGGACGGGAAGTACATCTTGCTTCTCTTGTATCTCCCTCAACAAGCAGTGCAGGGCAAGACAGGGCTGTTGAAGGGAAGGTCTCTTCCAACCTTAAGATCGTTTTCTTCTTTTTTTTTTTTTAATTCTTAATGTTTCAAAATTGATGTCCCATTCCACCAACCTTAAGATCTTAAAACTCTCACAGGATAAAATTATTTTCAGGCCAGACATGGTGGCTCATGCATGTAATCCCAGCACTTTGAGAAGCCAAGGCAGGTAGATCACTTGAAATCAGAAGTTTGAGACCAGCCTGGCCATCATGGTGAAACCCCGTCTCTACTAAAAATAAAAAAAAAAATTAGCCAGGCATGGTGGCAGCCACCTGTAATCCCAGATACTTGGGAAGCTGAGGTAGAAGAATCACTTGAATCTCGGAGGTGGGGGTTGCAGTGAGCCAAGATCACGTCACTGCACTCCAGCCTGAGTGACAGAGCAAGACTCCATCTCAATCAATCAATCAGTCAATCAATGGAAGTGGAGTATTTCATGGCAAAGTGTTTGTGTGTTTCAGGACTCAGGGTTGATTTGAACAAATTCTGTTCATGAGACATTACTGTTTGAGGTCAACACACAACGCCACATGCCCCACTTTTTACTAATTCGCTTTCATCTCCATTCCACAGCCCAGTTTCTCTCCCCACAATTGACAAGCATTGTATTGTGCTTATATGTATATGTACTTTGACTATTGTCTTGTATGCATATATTTTAATGTATAGAAAGGTTATGTTCTCATGTTTTATATATCATCCGGTCTCTTCCTTTTTTCACCTAGCATGATGTTTTTGAGATCTCTCCATATTGCCACGCATGCATCTGGTCATTTCTCCTAGATGCCGCATACTGTTCCATAATCTGTACCCACCAGATTTAACATATGCAGCCCCCCAAGGATGGACAACTGGAATGTTTCCAACTCCTCACTACCACAAACAATGCTGTGATTATCTTCCCATATATGTCACTTATGAATCTGTATGGGAGGCTATGATGGGAGCGGTATACTCACAGTTGTAATCCCAGCACTTTGGGAGGCCAGGGCAGGCGGATCACTTGAGCTCAGGAGTTTGAGACCAGCCTGGACAAACCCCATCTCTGCTAAAAATACCAAAAAACAAAACAAAACAAAACTATATGGGAAATTCTCCAGCACGTATTCCCAGGATCAGGAAAGCTGCGTCGTGTGGTGTGAGTATACTTGGCTTCACTGAGTACTGCCAGGCTGCTCCCATTCTCCCTCCCACCAGCATAGTCTGAGGGTTTCAGAGGCTCACATCCCCACCAATGTCACACAATACTCAGTGTTATGGATTGAAATATGTCCCCCAAGAAAGATATGTTAAAGTCATAACTCCCAGTAGCTCAGAATGTGATTGTGTTTGAAAATGCAGTCAAGTTGAGGTCATTAGGGAGGGTCCTAATCCAACATGACTGGTGTCCTTGTAGAAAGGAAAATATTTGGATGCAAAGACAGTCATGTATAGAGGGAAGGCCATACGGACAGACACAGGAGAACATCATGTGAAGATGAAGGCAGAGATTGGGGTGAGGCATCTATAAGCCAAGGAAGAACAAAGATTGTCAGCAAACCACCAGCTAGGAGAGAAGCCTGGAACAGATCCTCTCCACACCTCTTAAAGGAACCCAACCCTGCTGACACCTCGATTTTGAACTTCTAGCCTCCAAAACTGTAAGAAAATTAGTTCCTGTTCTTTAAGCCACCTAGTGTTTGGTACTTTGCTATGGCAACCCTAGGAAACTAATATCCTCTACTCTCCAAGTTCTGCCACTCTGCTAGGTGTAACATAAGATCTTGATATTCTTATTTTTGTTTTTCTACTCATTTGTGAGTTTGCACACTTTCTTCATATGCTTTTTAGTCATATGAGCTTCCTTGTAAACTGAAAGTTTTTAGTCTTTGATTGCTTTTTCATAGGGGCTGCTTTCTTTTTCTTGTTGATTTGCAACAGTTCTTTGTAAATTCCAAATATTAGACTGTTGATATTTACAACTATAGTCTCCCAAACAATTATCTTTCTGTTCATTTTATCAATTTCTCATTGGGCAAAATTGCTTACCTCCTATTTAAGCAAAGTCATCCATTTTGGGCACATGATTTGTGTATTTGGGATTTTGCTTAAGAAATCCTTCCCCACTCCTATGTTACAAAGATAGTCTATTATATAATATTCCACAAACTGTATGTATTATCTTTAACATTTAGAGCCAATATATGTATATGGTGTGACATAGAGGCCTGTTTAACACACCGGCATAACAAAACACTCCAAAATGTAGTGGCTTAAAACAACAAAAACATTTATTTTGCTCATGTATCTGCAGCACTGGCAAGGATAAGCAAGGATGGTTCATCTTTCTACCATGGAGTGTCAGCTGAGATGACTCCACTGGGACTGAAAGATCCACTCTCAAGTTGGCTCACTCCTATGGCTGGCAAGTTGGTGATGGCTGTCAGCTGAGAGTTCAGCTGGGACTGAGGGCAGGGGCACCGAGTTCCTTTCCACTAGTGCCTCTTCACAGGCTGCTTGGGCTTCTTCACATTATGATGGCTGACTTCCAAGACAAAGAAAAATTCAAAGGCTCTATGACTTTATAAAACCTTAACATCACTTGCTCAGGCTATATTAGCTTTATATATGGCTTCAGAAATCATTTAGCATGACTTCCACTGTCATCACAAACCTGCCCAGATTCAGGGCGAGGAAACATACATTTCACCTCCAATAGGAAGGGCTCAAAGTCACTTTGTAAAGAAGCACATGTGGGAGGGAGATAATGCTGCAATCCTCTTTGGGAATGGAATCTGCCACAGGATCCAATTCCCTTAGTAGGTCATCTTTATCATTTGTTAAATTCCTTACACACATGGGTCTGTCAACTGAGTGCTCTACTCTGTTACTCCGTTCTATTTGTATTTTGCCACAATAAGGCTATGCCTTAATATCTTGATACAATATGTCTTAACATCTGATAGGGCAAGTTTCCTCTCTGTGTTTTCCATTCTCAAAGTTGTTATTCATGAACCTTTTAATCTTCCATACAACTTCTAAAATACATCAACAAGCTCCTTAAAAAAATGCTACTGGAATTTTGTTAAGATTGCCTTGACATTATAGGTTAATTTGGGGAGAATTGTGGCCAGGCACGGTGGCTCACACCTGTAATCCCAGCAGTTTGGGAGGCCAAGGCAGGAAGATCACTTGAGGTCAAAGTTTGAGACCAGCTTGGCCAACATGGTGATACCCCATCTCTGCTAAAAATAGAAAAATTAGCCAGGCGTGGTAGTGCACATCTGTAATCCCAGCTACTCAGGAGGCTGAGGCACAAGAATCACTTGAATTCAGGAAGAGGAGGTTGCAGTGAGCCAAGATCACGCCACTGGACTCCAGCCTGGGCAACAGAGCAAGACTCTATCTCAAAAAAAAAAAAAAAATTGAGGGAGAATTAACACAACTTTATATTGTCATCTGACTAAAATATGTAAAAATTACTCCATTTATTCATGCTTTTTATAGCTTTTAATTTTTAATATTTTACCTATAGAGATCTTATTTCCTAAATATTTAATAGTTTTTGTTGCTTCCATGAATATTATTTAATTATATTTTCTAATCAGTTTTTGCTGGTATTGAGAAATTCTGTTGCAATACATAAGCTGATCTTGCATCTGGCAACCTTGCTTAACTCTAATAGTATGATCTGTGGTTTTTGCTATGTAGATTATCACATTATCTGCAAATAATGATAGTTTCATTCCTTCCCCTCTAATTCCCATCTCTTTTTGTTCTTCATTTACAGTTGTCTAGAAAGCCCAGTGTTACGCTAACAATAGTGGGGGGTAATGGGTATCTTTGTCTTACTACTAGTCTTAAAACGTAATACATCTTTCTCCATTAAGTATGATTTGTGCTCTAGGTTTTTCAATATAAATAGGTATTTAACTTTATTATTTTCTACATTTACTGAGATAATTATGTGATTTTTTCTTTTTGTGTATTAATGTGGTAAATTATATTATGTTAAACCATCCTTTTACTTCTGAACAAACTTACCAAATGACAATAAATTAATACTTCTAATATTAACATTTAATAAGCCACAACAATTTTTTTAGGGTTTTTGTATCTGGAATCATAAGCAAAAGAGGTCAGTAATTTTCTATTTTTATCCTTATTTAATTGTGGAACAAATGTTATGTTCAGCTCAAAAATGAGAGTGGTAGTTTTTGTTATTTCTCTATTTTCTAACTTGAGATTGCTAGAATTTTACTGTAAAACTGTCTGGGCCAGGTACCTTTTTGGAGTGGAGGTCTTTGATTACCACTTTAATGTTCTGGTGCCTATTGGTTTATTTAAGTTTTCTATTTCTTCTTTTACCAATATAGGCATTTAATCATGTTCTCTAAATATTTTCATTTCATATAAATTTCATTCCAAATTTAACAGGATGAAGTTATTCATGATTTAGTTATCTTACCAGCTGTATCATATAGCTGTTTCTCCCTTTTTCATTGGTATCTTGTTTATTAATCTTTTTGCTGATTAGTCTTTATTGATTCACATTTTCATTAACTATGAATTATTAATAAGATAGTTCCTGCTGTTTATATTTCCAAAAACTTGTGTTTGCCTAGTTTGTCTATTGCTTGTATTTATTTGTTCATTCTTCACTGATTTTTGTCCCTATATTTATTATTTCTTTACTTCTTGTTTATTTTTATTTGTTCTGTTATTCTTTTCAAACCTTTTGGGTAGAATTCTTAACTCACTTGATATTAACATTTTTATTCCCAAAAAAGTAGATTTAAAGCAATAGATTCTTCTCTGACAACTGTTTTAGCTATGTCCTGCTTATCTGGATAGGAAGGATTCTTATTGTCATTTAGCGCTAATTATTATTTATTTTTATTAATTTCTCTTATACTCATTAGGAATTTGACAAGTAAGCCTCCCTTCTAATTAAAGAGTTTCTTAGTAATATTATTTGGTTTCCAGACATATGAGATTTTTCATTTTTTAATTTTATTCAGATGGGATTTTTCTAGGTAACTTTTAGTCTTCTAGTGTTATGTTCAAAGAACATAATCTGCGTAATTATCATTCCTCGGAATTTATTGAGGCTTCCTTTGCAGCCTGGTATGTGGCCAGTTTTTACAAATGTTTTTTGCGTGCTCCAAAAGAAAATATATTCTCTATTACTGTGCATAGTGTTCTACATAATTATAATAGCATGAGCTTGTTATTATATTAGTCAAATTATCTATGCCTCTGCTTACTTTTGTTTGAGTTATCAGTTTCTAACCCTGGTGTCTTAAAAGAACTATAATTGTTGATTTATAAATGTCTTTTAAAAAGAATATTTTGTAGAGTAACAACAGAGGTAACAGAGAACAGTTTGTCAGATCCCCTCAAATCACAGGGATTTCATGCTAGGAAATGAATGAAAATTCAAGGCCTACACTCAATCTTGGCTTGGACTGAGGGCTCCAAAGAAGCAATGTAATTCTTGGCTACTTCATCTGCCCAAGGGAAACCTGTAAGTCTATGTGAAGGTAGGGCTAACCTTGATGTGCCCTTCAGGAGCTTCTGCCCCCAAGATCTGAATCTAAATGGGGATGGGCACAAGCCCCATCTTTGTACCAGTGGCAGATCTTACCAATCAATCACTCACTCCTTAGGTAGCCCTCCAGAAGCCAGAATGAGCTTTTTTGGCAACCTTTGTATCAACAGCAAATAAATGCCACCCTGACTTTTTTTTTTTTTCTTTTTTTTTTTTTGAGATGGAGTCTCACTGTGTCACCCAGGCTGGAGAGCAATGGCGTAATCTCGGCTCGCTGCAACCTCCACCTCCCGGGTTCAAGCAGTTCTCCTGCCTCAGCCTTCTGAGTAGCTGGGATGACAGGTACACCCCACCACACCCAGCTAATTTTTGTATTTTTAATAGAGACAGGGATTCACCATATTGGCCAGGCTGGTCTCGAACCCCTGATCTCATGATCTGCCCACCTCAGCTTCCCAAAGTGCTGGGATTACAGGCATGAGCCACCACGCCTGGCCAACCCTGACTTTTGAGACTGAAGCCATATCTAAGAAACTGAGGACTGTCTCTGAATTCTAGGTAGCAAAGTCAACCCAGTGGCTCAATATTGATTGCTGACTGGCTCCAAAGCTCTGGACACAAGGATCACTCTACACCCAAACTCCTCCAGTAACATGAAAACCCATAGCATGTGAATAAGGTACCCACCTATTTTGTGAGATTTCTCAAAGTATTTCTGTTCTCCTCAGTCTGAATGAGGTTAATTTTCCTGAGCAACAAGAACAAAAGTGCGAATGTCCACTCCTCAACTTGGAGTCTTCTACATAACTTGGATGTTGAGAACTTAAATACACTATGGTGAGCTGCAGGCTCTTCTTGCAGATATAACAATGCTCTTGGTTTAAGCAGGTGCACCAGTCAGGGTTGTTGGCCACAAACAATAGAAATGGCTCTGCCTGAACTGAGCAAAAACAGACTTTACTAAGGGCAGCTCATAGACTCCAGAATGCCTGGAGAAAGAGGTTCAGGTAATGGGCAGGCACAAAAGAAAGCCGGGTCCTGGAACCACAGCCCCAGATTCCCTACAGGCACATTTTGAAGAGTTCACCTGAGCCTGTGTCACCACTGCAAGTGCCTTCACTGGTGGCACAGCCCCTGGAAACCCGATGTCACTGCCATTGCTGCTGCTGCTGCCACGACCCTAGCGGGACCATCCCCATTTCTTGGCCTCACCAGCTCTCAATTCAGAGCCTCAGGCAGGGTCATGCAATTGCCGGAGCACCAGCACTTACTTGCATCCTAGACACCTGAGGGGCTCAGGAGGGCGGGTATTGATTGGCCTTCTAGGCTTCTCTGCTGAAAGGCTAGCTCTGCTCACCCTAAGAATCACATGGTGGGAAGTTTCTCAAATGTAGGAAGGGGATTCCCATGCACTGCGGACCTAAAAACACAAAACCCACTAAGCTGGTTCGGGTGGAGTGCAGAATGGGCTCCTCAGCATCCTTCTAGGGGGGCATGGGTCCCAGAATAATTTGAACCCAACTTGGACCTTATTTTCATCTTAGAGGAAAATATCAACCAACACATGTGTTTGAAATAAGGTTTAAATGAAATGAAGTACGTGTGGGTGATTTGTAAATTATACAATGTTATGTGGATGTTAGTGATTCCACTCACTCCTTTGTTTTTTCGACAAACTTCTCAGGCTTCATCTGGTGCTGGTCCATCACATAAATTTCATCTTCAGCCTCTCAGCAGACAATATTGTCTCTTACTCCAGAGAGTCAACAGAACCCACATGAAAGAAACTCTACCAGCTTCCCACCACCAAACTGACAGACCCACCTGCATCTACTTCACCCTCTCCGCCTTCACTGCTGTTTCCATGGAGATACCCCTACTCTCTATCCACAGCCAATCTTGCCTTAGATAAGTGGCTCCCACCCTTTCCTGCCTTCTCCAGAACCTGTCATTATCAGTTACCCTCTCTGTGTCCTGTATCTCTCCATTTCTTTGTCTCCACTAAATCCTTCCATCCTACTCTCTCCCACGTTATCCTCCCTACCTGACGCCCCAGACCCACATTTCCCATTAGCCACCACCCACTCTTACTTCTTTCCTTCACAAACATTTCTTGAGTTACCTGCATTGGCTCTCTCCTCTTCCTCATCTCCCATCCACTCCTCAGCCTATCCCAGCCTGACTCTCACACTTATGTATCCGCCAAGCCTGACTTTGCCAAATCCAAGTTGCCTCTCACCAATCTGTCTATGGCTTTTGACACAGTGACCCACTGATCCCTCCTTCTAGAGACAACCCCTTCCTTGGCATCCAGGACACTGTCCTCTCTCTCTCTCTGAATGCTCCTTGCAATCATCTTAGCCAGCTCCTGATTCTCAGGACAGCCTTTAAAGGTTGAATCCTCCTTCCCCTTCATGCCTCCCACATACACATCATCCATCCCTAAATTCTATCCATTCCACCTCCCAAATATTTCTCTAATCTTTGCACTCCTACCCACAAGCAAAGGACTGTAAAATCCTCCTATCTGGTCTTTCCACATCCACTTTGGCCTTCTGAACCATTCTCCAACCAGCAACCAGAGTAAGCTTTTTAACATATAAAAACGACCAAGTTGTTTCTTTGCTTAAAACCCTTCAATGACTTAAAATCCTTGAAATCCTTCAAATCCTTAACAGGGACTTCCATGTGCTACATGTCTCAAACCCGGCCAACCTCTTCCCACTCCTCATTCTCTCTTTTCCCCTGGCTTACCTGCATTCAGCTGGTTGCACAGAGTTTTCCTCTAATAGCCCGAGCTCCTGCTCACCCCAGGGCCATTCCTCTTCCTGAAGCCAGAGCCTCCCTTGCACTGCACCAGCCATGCACTGCATGACTCCAAGGGACACCGTTTGCCTCACTGGCATCACAGATGCAGAGTTACTACAATGATTCAGCAATAAACTAGCTTAAAGAGGTGCGCTCTTCTAATTACCAAAGAGTCTTTGCACTAGCTGGCATCAGGGCTGTCTGAACACCCTTCCCCTGCTCATCTTTTGGATCTCTTAAGTGTCATGTGGAGGGAGAAGCCTTTCCTGACCCTGCAAACTAGGTCAGGTCTCCCTGCAAGTCATGACCCCTCCACACTTTGCCTTTATGTTACTTACCATAATTATAGTTATATACATTTGGGTAACTATTCATAACGTATCTGTCTTCCTGATGGACTATAAGTTCCCAAGGAATTGTGACAGTTTCTGGGATGCTCTACCCTATGTTACCCTGAGTCCACCAAGGAGGGCATACTCAACTAACTGAGAAGTGACTTAAGGATAAATGAATGAATCAACCACACAGGCTTCTGTTCTGGCTAAACAGTTCTCCTCTGCTGTCTGAATATATCTAAGGCCCTGTTCAGCAACTGTCTAAGTTTCCACGCTTTTAAGCCACAGGATAGAGGTCCAGTTGGTCGGTTTTCCACACACAAGAAATGAAGTTCCCCAGGACCATAACACCATGTTTTTTTGTTACCATGGGTTTGCCATTTCTTTACTTATTTATCCTTTTTTAAGAGATGGGATCTCACTATGTTGCCCGTGCTGGATTTGAACTCCTGAGGCTCAAGCTATCCTCCCACCTCAGCCTCCCAAGTAGCTGGGACTACAGGTGCATGGCACCATGCACCCAGCTGGAGGCATATTTCAAACAAGCTAACCCACAGACTATGAGCCTGCCCAAACTCTCCTCTGCTGGCTAGGAAACAAGAATAACCCTCAGCCCAGAGCATGTGGATAACCAGGACCTCACCCACCACCCCATCCTGGAGATCAGCTCTCAACCCTATACTCTTTCAGGCCAGGAGCCTGAGCCTGTGTCCCTTTGGGCCACTGCTCGAGTGTGCCCTCTGAGAGGTACTGATCCACAGGCTGCAAGAGTATTTGTCCCATTTTTCTTATCCCTTCCCAAAAAGCAGCACGACTGAGTAACAATTACAGATTGCCTACTGTGTACCTGCCTTTGTACAAAGTAATACAAACCATAATATTTGCCCTAAACAAGTTTAGTCTCCAGCTGTGGAGACAAGAGTGCACATGAACAGAAAAGGAACTCTGAGCAGGGATTTGGAACATCCCAGCCCCGGCCTCAACACTAAGCCCATCTGAAAGCTGAAGAGGAAAGTGGTTCAATGCGAGGGCAGCGCATTGGGAAGCCGAGGTGGGAGGATCTCTTGAGCCCAGGAGTGCAAGATCAGCATGGGCAATATACTGAGACCTGTTATCCACAAAAAAAAAAAAAAAAAAAAAAATTAAAAATTAGCTGGGCATGCTGGCACGTGCTTATAGTCCCAGCTACTTGGGAGACTCAGGCAGAAGGATCGCTTGAGCCCAGGAGTTGAAGGCTGCTGTGAGTTATGATTGCACCACTCCAGCCCAGGTGACAAAGTGAGACCCTGTCTCTAAAGGAAAAAAAAAAAAATTGTGAAAGCAGAGGTCCTAGCCAGAAACCTGGAACTCTACTCCCCTCTGCTGTTTCCTTGTAGACTAAATAAAGATCTGCCATTGCAACCAAAGAGGGAAACAGAAATACAGGGCAAATAAATAGGAGGGGAAGAACAGGACAGAAGGACAAAGAAGCAGGAACAAGTAAGGTGCGATAGTGAAATCAAAGCTGTTAATACAGAGTGTGTCTGATTATGACAACTAATATGTGTGTAGTTTTTCACACAGCACTTGCACACAGGGACTAGCTCTCTGGATTCCCCTAGCATCCCTGAGAAGTACATCATCCCAGCTTTACAGATGTGGAGACTGCAGCCCCAAAGATTGTGAGGTACCCAGTCTTACATAGCTGGCAAGTGACGGAACTAGGACCTGAAACCCTGGCCCAAATCTGACTCCAACACAGTCCTCACTCCTCTAAACTCCTTTCCTCCAGAAACAGCAAGTTTATAGGACAGACAAAGGAGAAGTGGCTCCCAGTTATTCTTCCCACTTCTGCAAAGCCTCATCTTTCCTGCCACACTCACCTCCTCCCACCCCCACCCCAACCCTCTGCACAGAAAACTGCAGGTCACCTTATTGGCTTCCTAAAGAACATGGCAGTGTTTATTTGCCAACAACCTTGGCAGGACCTCTGTGCTGCCAAACATCCTGTCCTGGGAGCCAAAGGGTCAGCATAGGGAGGAGATGAGGCTTATGCCATCCTCATCCTCCCCTGGGACAGCTTATTACCTGTAGGCACAGGTCTGGTAGATACTGGGAAGATGTTAAAGACCTTATGATGGGACATGATGATCTATCAAAACGATTATAATAATAACAGCAACGACAGCAGCTAACACTTCTTGAGTGCTTACTACCCACCACCACGAGAAGAGCTTTCAATGGCTTTGAACTGTGTTTAAGCCTCATGACTACCTAATGAGGTATGCTCTAGTCTTCCATGAGAAACTGAGGCTCAGGGGGTGAACTGTCATGTCAGGGCCACACATCAGCAAGGGTCAGAGCCAGGACTCAAGCCAGATGAAGACTCCAGGGGCCAAACTCTTAGCCACCATGTATACTGCCTCTTTGCTTTATGAATACCCTAGGTGGGGCAGCAGGGTAGTATAAACCCCAAACAACAGGTACAATTAATGTCTACCAACATCTGGAGTGGCGAGAAAAGTTTCAAAGATGAAAAAAGACTGATGTGGACCTGTACGAAGGAAGAAGACAGATGAGGGGCCCAGGGTCACATACAAGAGGAAGGTCAGAGCAAAGGTGAGATGGATTCTGGCAGGGCTTACACAGGGAAAGAGGGGAGATTGGAAGTAGCCCGAATGGTGCCGTGGAAGTCGCCATTGATGGCTCATTCTTCAGACTAACAGATTTGACACCAGAAAGAAGAACAGGGAGCAAAGGAGAACAGAGGAAAGGAAATCGTAGACACCAGGTGAATTTCAAAAGTACCTAGTAGGAATGTGAGAATTTTTCCCATAATCTGATTATTGGTCCTCTGGGGTATCTGGGACAAAGTTTCCACCCTCAGAGTAGCTTCTTCCAAATAGTCCCAGTCGCCACCCTAGGAACCAAGCAGGTGTGTGCTCTTGAAACTTAGGAAGCCCTCTAGCTGTAAATAAAGAGAAAAGGATCTGGGAAAAGTGAGCCAATGGGAGGGGCGGGGAAGGCATTTGCAGTCAATTTGGGATGTCCCCACTGCATTGGATCCTCTCTGTCATGGAAACGATCCATGACCCTGTGTCATACAATTTTCAGTCTTATCTAATTCCAGCCATATCTACACATCACAAAGTAGCACAGCGAGCTACCCACAATCTGTCCAATTTGTTTACTATGAACCTCCAAACAAAGTAGCCAGGCTCCCAGAGGAAAGGGGACTTCCTGTCAAGCCAGTTGGGTGCTCTGTCCATCAGTCTCAAGCCTAGGAATGGAAATGCACTTGAAAATCCTTGTCAATGCAACCAGTGCATTCAGACTCTCCATCGTAGCCATGTAACCTGTGTCCTCTGTCCTCTTTATCACTGACTATCACTAGAACACAGCTTCCTAACCTTCCCTGGGCCCCTGCAACCACTGAGAAACAAACAAAACAAAACCAGAGAGAATCTGCCTCCCAAAAGTTAACATTATTACTGGTCAGGAGAAAGGTTGGACATTTGGTCAAATTCCTCTAAGGTTTTGTAGTTCCCCATTATTAAGAAGTCCTGCTTCAGGAGCACAATGTTAACTGGTTCAAAGCTTTCATATATATACATGTGTGTGTGTGTGTGTGTGTAATGATTTTACCATTTAAGTTATAGAAGACAGCAACCACAAAATTGAAATTCTGTCTTTCAAAGGGTTTTATGTACTCTCTAACTGAAAACAGCTTCACAATAAAATGATCCAGTTTTACAAGTAAGCGCTACCCAAAATAGTAACTATGGCCTTAAGGGCTATTATCTCGTTGCTATATGAAGGGTTTAGGGCATATAAATGTCCATTAACACAACTAAGCATAATAATCTGATTTATAAAGTACCCCTTGCCAGGGCCTTTGTGGCACCCTACCATTACACTGCCCCAATTAAAACATCCTAGAAGCCTAATAGGCTTACCCTGAAAGAAACAGCCCTATAAAAGCATGACCCACCCCACCAAAAAATCTTGATGGAGGGAGTTCTACAGCAAGGTGGTGGCAGCAAAGGGGGTTTTTGGATGGAAAGGGAGAGCATTTTAAATGTCTGATTCCCATGCTCAAAGCCTGCCAAAGTATACAGGAGCAACAGTAACCCCAAAGCAAAGAGGCATTACCAGTATGGTTGTCTGCTTGTCCATCTAAGGCCTTCCTAGTAAATTTGGCATTTACTTCACACAAAAGAACACTTCTGGGTCCTAAGCTTGGGAAATCCAAATGACATTTGCAGCTGGAAAGCAAGAAGAACTCCTCTGTTCCAGAGACCTATTTGGAGCATGAAATTTGGACACCTTCTCTCAAACTTGGCCCAAGTCAACCCCAAGTTGCTCAGCTGAAATTTGCAGAGTCTCAGCCACTTGTGTGTATGTGTGTTGGGGCAGATGGGGGTGGGGGGTCTCATCTGTCTTGACTACTCTTAGACAAGTCTATCACAACAAAATGGAAATATGCCTCTCAAAATTTACCCTTCATTCCTAGATATCAGTGGACAAATGAAATTTCCAAAAGACATAAGAAGATGCTAAAGTAAATGTCTTCAAAGTTGGCTCAAAGGTCATCTTAGTGAAGAGTGAAAACTGCCCCCTGAGTATTCTGTAGAGAAAAGCATGTAGCAAAGGAGAACATTTCTAAAAATCTATTCACAGATAGGCAGAGGCAGCCATCTAATGCTGTGTCCCACCCACCACTTAACTCATTCACACCAACTTAGCAAAGATACTATTAATACTAATACTCAAAATGCTGGTGAGAGTTCAGCCAGACAGGTACTCTGACACTACCAGCAGGAGGGTCAATTATTTGAGCCTCTCTAAAAAGCCATCTCTCAATAGCTACCAAAGCCTTTAAAATGCCTAGATCCTTTGATCTGCTGGAAATGTATTCTAAGGAAATTGGCAAAACGTGTTCAAAGAGCAAAGCATACTAATGCTCCCTGTCACATCGTTTAATCTAGAAAGAGATGGGAACTGATTCAGCAATAAGGGAAGAATCATGTAAATTATGGTAAATCCATAGGCAAAGTATTGTAAAGCCTTTAAAAGTTATGCTTACTGAGAAACACAAAATAAGATATTAATAAAATGAAATAAAAACTGTGTTCTTGGATAGGAAGTCTCAGTAGTGTAAAGATGTCAGTTCTCTCCATCTTAGTCTATAAATTCAACATAATCCCAATCAAAATCTCAAAAACAGTTCTGTTTGTTTTGTTGGGGGAGTAGAAATTTGACAAAATGATTCCAAAAATGATTCCACAGTCATCTGGAAAAATAGGCCATGTGAAAATAGCCAAGAAATGTGTTTTAAAAGGAAGATTAACAAGTATAGTCTAGACCTCACTGTTATAAAAATACGTTAAAACTACAGTAATTAAAACAATAAGGTACAAATGTAGGACTAGAAAGAGTAGAAGGTTCAAAGGAAGCCAAATCATAGATAAGAATTTAGTATATGATAAAGGTAGCATTTCAAATCAGAAGAGAAAATATAGATTATTCAACAAATGGTGTAAGATAACTAGCTAAATGTTTGGGGAAAAGTTTATGCCAGTGCCCTGTATTACATTTTTGTTTAATTTAAACATGAAAATAACATGATCTTATAACATGAAAATAATAACATTTTTTAAACCGGTAAAGGAAAGACAGAGGAATGGTCTAAATTATCTTGGAATAAATTAGACTCTTCTTAACATGAAATAAAATAATTGAGAAAAAAAACTAACAAGCTTGAGTACATAAACATTTTTAACTGCTGTAAAAACACCATAACAGGTCAGAGAAAGACAAAAAAAAATTGTGGAACTACTTCTATCACATACAACAAATAATTTTCTTAATATCTAAAGATATATAATGTATTAATTAGAAACTTATAAATAACATGATACAAAAATATACAAAGTATGTGAACTGCAGTTTATAGAATAAAAAATACGAGTGGCTAAATGTGTGAATAAATGCACAGACTCACTTACAATGAATGACATGTAAATTTAAAAACAGTGAGATTATTGTTTGTTTGGTTTTGTGTGTGTGGTTTTTCATTTTTTGTCCCCATTATTGATAAGAGTATGGGAAACCAGAAAGATTATGCATAGCTGATGAGAATGTAAATGCATAAACATTTTTGGAGAGCAACTTGCCCATATCTTTTAATACTTGACATGTGAACCCTCCCTTTAGCCCAGAATTTCCATTTCAGGCATTAATCCTACATAAACACTTGTACGCTAAAACATATGTGCAAAGATGCACACAGAAATACACGCACAAAGATGCCTGATGCAGCATTGTTTATAATAGGAAAAAAAAAAACGCCTGGGCATGTGGTTTATGCCTATAATCTCAACACATTGTGGGGCCAAGGAAGGATTGCTTGAGGCCAGGAGCTTGAAACCAGCCTGGGCAGAATAGTGAAGCCCTGTCTCTACAAATATATATATAGATTTTTTTTTTTTAATTAGCCAGGCATGGTAGCATGGGCCTATAGTCCCAGCTACTCAGGAGGCTGAGGCGGAAGGATCACTTGAGCCCAGGAAGTTGAGACCGCAGTGAGCTGTGAGTACACCATTGCACTCCAGCCTGGGCAACAAAGTGAGACCCTGTCTCAAAAAAAAAATTTAAAAAAGGGAAACCACTTAAATAGCTATCAATAGAAGTTTGGTTGAAGATGAGATTTTCCTAGAATGGAATACCTAGCAGTAGTTTAAAAGAATAAGGTGGATTTGTATGTAGTAACATAAAAGATGTCCAAGATATAATACGTGCAAAAATGTCACAAAACTGTATGAATAATATGAACCCAAGTTTTCTGTGTCTATACACGCAAAACTAATGTCTGAATAGAAATATAAGAAATTGCTAAAAAGGAGTTACATCAACCGAGTGAAAAAAAGGAGAAAAGAGGAGAGAGGATATTTACTTTTCATATCTTCAACTTTTTTTTTTTTTTTACAAGATATGCATTACTGTTGAAATCACAAACTAACAAAAAATAGTTGAAGTTTTAAAATTAAAAGTCAAGTATTTTAATATTTGCCAAGACTCTTTTAAAGATCCAGAGAAGTAGTTATAATGTAGCGTAAAAGGAAAGTCCAGATCATGTAATTATAAAGTATGCTCTAAATTATTTTAAAATTTATATGTAAATATGTACATGTAATAAAATGCTGGCAGGAAACTCACCAAAATGTTCACAGTAATTACTTCTAGTACTAATGTTTTAAGATCTTTTTTTATTTACTTATTTATATTTTTTCAAGTTTTCCAAAATTAATATCTAATCACAAAAAAAATTTACTGAGCAATTCAGAATTTGCTTAGCAAATTATTATATGTCCTACACTAGACTAGGAATCAAGGGGAGAGAAAATGTGGGACATAATCCCTTTCCTCAAGCAATTTATAGTTTCACAGATGAATCTGTACCTATGGCTAAAACGTTTGTACATATAGAATCTGTACATGTTGCGATCAACAGAGAACAACAATGAGCCAAGTGCTAAGCTGAATCTTATGAAAGGTCAAAATGTATGAAAGAGACAGTGTGATTAATGGGACAACAGAAAGGGAAAAAGAAACACATGTCCCAATTATTAGCACCTCCCTAACCAGACAACCAGGGAAACAGCCTTGGGAAACAATATGAGAACTGTCTTCCAATGACAGAGTCAGAACTATACACAAGCTTGATTCTGGGCATTAAGAGGCTCACTTCCTCAAAACAATGCCTTCGCCACACATTGATATCTAAAATTTTACTGTTAAAGATTTATCTCCTTATTTCATACTCTCTATCCCTCTTAAAAAGCAAATGGATCTCGAAGTGCCAACACTTGACACTGGATAGGACCCTTCCAGGCTTCTGGTGACCATGACAGACATCACTAGTCAATCTCAGCACTTCCTTGTAAAAGAATCTCAGAATCTTTCTCAGCACAACACTGCAAGCAGCTACAACCCACTGAGCAAAGCTGGGATCTGAGTAGAACACTATTTGCCATCCCTTATTAAAGTGATTGTAATAATAAACTCGCATGTGAATAGGAGCTGAGAATTTACAAAGCTCTGTCACATCCATTATCTCATTTGAGCTGGTGTTGTTTTCTTTATGCCAAAATTGAGGATTTAAGAGTATCTGCAAATTGTTCAATGGCCGCTCTTAAGAGGTAGGCCCCAGTTTCTAACGGGAAACACAATCTTTGTTCCAAGTCCACTTCTTTTCCTTCTCTTCCTCTTAAACATCAGTCTAAAAGAGTTGAGCCTATGCTATTCTGAGAGCCAGTTCGGGGAGGGGAGAGCATGAGGATCTTAGGAAGCACTGGGTCTCAGCAAAGAGCATCCCCTAAAAATGCAGGACACCAGAACCCAGAGACTATGGGCACAGGACATAATAATTTTGCAAAAAGCCAGCTCTTTCCCCTGAAGAGAGCAGTAAATATATTCAGGTTCCCACCTACAACTGTTATCTCACTGGAATTCAACCAAGAATCCCATTAAGGGCAAGAACAATTCCAACCATATGAAAATCTGACAGGTACTGAGCTGCACAGACAAGTTTCTGTGCCTTGGGCTCTGTGGCCTCATTCTTGCCAGTTTCCCCACAGCCTCCTGTCTGTTCTCTAGGTTGGGGAAGACCAGAGCCAGCCTGATGGTCCTCCCAAGGTCTCCCCCAAGTTCCAAACACCCAGTGGAAAAATGCACAATCTACCAAGTCATTTTCTCCTTTGGTGCTTCAAACGTGACTCTCAGATTCCCCTGGGCTGCTCCATGATCATCTGAAGCTCCTCTCATCCGGCTCCATTTGGAGGCACATGAAGGTTAACTTCCATAAGCAAGAGGTCCGCCTTGCACAGACCTTGTACGCACGCGCGTTTGTGTGTGTGTGTGTGTGTGTGTGTGTGTGTGTGTGTGTGTGTGTGTGTGTCCAGGGACACCCATGAACTCACCCTCCAATCCAATCCAATATTAAAAGTGCAACAGTCCTAAAAGGGTTTTTAAAACACCAGAATTAAATAGCGTGTTGAATTTGAGGTTAACATATGGATTTTTGACTTTAAAAGGCTAGATTTTCACAACAAACACACGTTGCTATAGAGACGGCATAAGCCTATGTAAACTTCAGGCATTCATATTCACAGAAACTCCTGAAGCAAGACCAAATGTTGGCCCCAACATTCTTGCTCTTGCCAACTTCCAAAGAGTGCACGAATTATGCCAAAAATAAGTGGGTGTGACTAATACAAGCTTAGAACATTTTTCAAAAATTTACCTTGAGGGCAACATTTGTTGATCTAGGAGCTGGGTGCGTAAAGCATACTTCCCCCCTCCATAAATCCATCTGTTTTATTTACACTTCCTAAAAGACCTGCATGCACATTTTTTCCATAAATTGTACAACTGCTAGTAATCATGTATCATTTCAATCTGCGCCCCAGTTCTATTTTAACACTATGTCTCTTCCTTTTTGTTTGTGTTCCATTAAGCACATACTAGAGGCAAAGCAGTCAAGACTTAACCCTGCCATTCCCAAATACACACTCCAGGGCTGCAGAATTGGCCACAAGCTTTTGCATAGGCGACACTTCCCAGGTCTACAAGCCTGGGGTAAATCCTATTACAAAAGCTCAGAGATGTCAAATTGGTTTCTGCTACTGACCTTCTTTCTCACGACCCCTGCCCCAACCCTCCAGGCCCCAATCCCAAATCCCTCATTTCTCCCACACCAAGGTCAACCTGCATGACGACTGAGGTCTGCCCTGAATCTGCTCTATCCTGTGGTGGATACTTGCTGCTAATTACTGTAGTCACACTTCTTAATTCAACAAGCGCCAGGCGGCTGCCCGCCATCTCCCCAGTGGGATGGGTCGCTAGCTATCTCACGCAGGTCACTAAGTCGGCATTTATTTCCTGATAGGAGATGGCGTTACAAGGTAGCTGTTCCAACACGAATGGTAATCAACAATAATTAAAAGTGATACACCTATTCTGACTCATATGATAGTGTTAAAAAAAAATCCAAAAAGGGTGGTGGAAGGACGGGGGAGAAAGAAAGAGAAAATAAACTGCTTAGCCAAAGCCAATAGGTTTTTCATTTCAACTTAGAATCTCTGGAAAATGTTTGTTTCTGTTTCCTTTTAATTCACCCAGAAGGAGTACTTCCACACTGCAACCACAGTGAAAAGCAGTGAATTGGGCTTTTCCATAAGGGAAAGAAAAGCCAAATGAATCCCTTTACCTTGGCACTGGGGAGAACGGCAGAGCAGGGGTCAGGCCACACTCAAAATCTCCCTGTCCTTGGAGGCCATCGTGACTATCTCGTGGGTGATGCCAACTTCCAATCTTAGAAACCGAAAAGATCAACTACAACCAACTCTCCAGCATCCAGAAGTGGTTTAGCCTGAGCTGCATAAATGACCGTGGCCCACTCAGATTCTCAGCCCCTGTCTTAGTCCTCCTCTGGAGAACACAGGCAGCCCAGCCCCATGCTATTACTCACCAGGCCCTACTGGGTAAATGGGCACTCCGGTCATCCCATGGGCCTCTATGCAGGGATCCTGTGCCCACAGGGCAGCTTTACTTCAGCTGTGGTTAGGATTATCTATGATCTACACTCTCATGCCATCCCCCCACCTTCTGCCACCCCCATCTTACAACAGGTCCCCCAGAATCAGATCTGGAGACTACAATTCACATGTCAGTTATATATCAATAAGGTGCTCCCAGGAGAAAATGGAAAGGGGATGAGGAGAACAGAACAGAAATGGGGAAAAAGCCAAGCACAGGTGAGATTCTGGCCCAGCCTCTGCCAGATTCCAGAGCATAAATGGACCCACATTGAAGCAAGGCCACTGACCTTTATCACTGCCGTATTCGGTTCTCTGCTACTGGCCACCTCAGGGCGAATGTAAACCCCCAGTCACTTCTGGCTCTCTGTACCTTTCCCCAAGCAGCTCCAGGGGCCCAAGGGCATCCTCCAAAGAAGGCCGCTGGGGCCAGTGTGGAGGCAAAGGGAAGTGAGGCTGGATGATGGGCACTCAGAAGGAATCCCAGGAACACCGACCTCTCTATTGCACCCCCAGGGAAGAGAACACTGTAGTATTTTAACATTAATTTCATAAAACAATTCTTAATATTAAAATCTTAAAGAAGCAGGCATGAATGGGGGAGAGAAAAATAACCCCATCACTGATTGTACCTGCTATGCAGGAAAACACCAAAATGTAAAGTCTGCTTATCGACTGGCACACCTGGACCAGGAAGTAAGAATGTGAGACCTGGACACCTGCGTATTCCTGTGTTCTGTCCTGAAGCACCTATGGAACTTCAAAGTGCCACTTGATCACCTCCCCTCATGACCAGCATGCAAGCATGACTATCCAGATCCCACAGCGTGGCAGAATTTTAAGGAACTGCCTCCCATGCCCAAGACACCCTCCTGACTTCTGACTCCTGTGTGGACTACATCTTGTCTACTTTGGCCAGCTCAGGGAAGATAGACAAATGGAGGGTAGGAATTGCACAAGAGCCCTCATGCTCCCCATGAATGCCTCAGAACAAGAGCCTGCTCTGATTGATTGATCTACAGTGGCTCTGATGGAAAGAGTCGTCAGACTGAGGAGAGTGTGATGATCTAGTTTTGATGCCTAATGCAGGAGGAGGAAGTAAAGGCATATCCCTGTGGTATAGATGAGGCTAGAACCTCATCTACTCCTGAGGGTGCATCCTCTCTTCCAGTGTCTGCCCTCCTCATTTCATATAAATTATACTCACACACAAAAAAAACTAATGGGGGCCAGGTACAGTGGCTCATGTCTGTAATCCCAGCACTTTGGGAGGCCAAGTCAGGCCGATCACTTGAGGTCAGGAGTTCAAGACCAGCCTGGCCAACATGGTGAAACCCCGTCTCTACTACAAATACAAGAATTAGCCAGGTGTGGTGATATGCACCTATGAACCCAGCTACTCGGGAGGCTGAGGCAGGAGAATCACTTGAACCTGGGAGGCAGAGGTTGCAGTGATCCAAGATTGTGCCACTGCACTCCAGCCTGGGCAACAGAGCAAAACTCCATCTCAAAAAAACAAAAGAAAAAAAGTAGTGGGTTTTAAAATGCTTACAAAGGGCCGGGCATGGTGGTGCGCACCTGTAGTCCCAGCTACTTAGGAAGCTCAGTGAGTCAGGAGGATCACTTGAGCCCAGGAGGTCAAGGTTGCAGTAAATTCTGATTGCACCATTGCACTCCAGCCTGGGCAACAGAGCCAGATTCTGTCTCAAAAAAAAAAAAAAAGAAAATGTTTACAAAGTTTAGAATTTCAAAGTATATCAAAGGACTAGGCTGTATTGTTTGTCCTAAAGAAGTTAATAATCTCAAGAAGAACATAAGACATACAGACAGAGAGCAAGTCTTAGAACATACATCATCAACTGGCAAGATAAATAAATTCCCAAGTGCCAACATATATGTAATTTCAGGTAATCAAGTGCCTGCTCCTGTGATGAGCATAAACAGGGTTCTGGGCACTCATGCAGTGAAGAGACGACTGTTCTAGAAACAAAGAAGGAGGTGGGATTGAACAGTGCCCTGGAGTTTGAGTTGGATTTAGACAGGAGGAGTGAGAGAGGAAGGAACAACAGGAGAGAAGCCATATTCTGGGAATGTTTGGTGAAGCTCTTGAAGATCCCAGAGTACAGAAAATCGTTTCTCCTATACCCCACACAGAAACAAAGCCCTGTTTCCTGGCCACATCCCGTGGGCCGCTTTCAGAGAGGCCCTTCATACTCAGGGCTGCTCTCAGGGAACAGAAGGGCTCGATTTGCTAGCCGTTGGTGAGGGCAGAGGATGGAATTTCAACTCCCCAGCTCACGGGTCTTCCTGTGCCGCCCAGCCCAGTCGCGGGAATCTGGGCCAATCCGTGGCCTCTAGCTAATCCTTGAGCACATTCAAGCCTCCCCCAAGAAAAAAATGAAAATAGCCAGCAAGGAGGGAAAGGCAGCCAGGGACGCCCCTCTTCCACTTCAAAAGAGCAGTGCAAACCGTCACCTCCCTATAGGACAACAAATCACCCCCATAAACACCCACCAGCCACCTCTCGCCCCTTCGTGATTTATTTTCCAGCAACTGGCCCGCATTTAGCAAAATTTGAACAGCAGTGAGAATAACAATCAGACCCAGGAACTGACCACCTCAAACCCTCCCTCCTGCCCTCCTACCCACTCTCACCACCCCCACGACTGGCTGACAATGCTGTGAGCCCCACGCGGAAGCAGGCCTAGGAAGAGAGGGTGCAAACTTGGACTTCGGCCTCCCATCTCCTCCCAGCTCCCAGACTTTCCCAGCGTGCACCCCCTCCTCTTCCTGCAAAAGCAAGCCCTTCTCCCCTCACTCAGCCAAGCCAAATACACACAGAACCAAGTCAGTTTCCAGAAGTTACAGATCAGCTCCAAGCCGAGACTTGTTCTAAAATAATGGAAGGGGGATGGGAGGGTAGAGAAGAGATGTGGGAACAGAGAGAAAAATTAAGGCTATTGGCTTTCTGTCATTTGGCAGTGAACCTGCCAAAACAAAGTTTGCAGTTTTTAGAGGCTTTAGAGTAGGATGGGAGGTCGGGGGTCAGAGGGAACCCTTATCCATTCTGATTTTAATAACTCTTCATCCTGTTCACTCACGGTATACACTGGGGGGGATGTTCTTTGTTTTGTTTTAAAGCAAAAATCCCATAAATGCCACCTCTTTCCAAATTGCCCCCAGTCTCCTTAGAGATGAGACCCTTTTCAAGAGGAGCACCTCCCCGACAGCTGTGGATTAACAACAATAACAACTCGCGCTCGTGAGGAGCTTTTAACTTTTCAAAGTCCTCCTCCATCCATCATCCCCCTTTATCCCCCTGACAGCCTGGTGATGCAGGTGGGGCAGGGACTCCAGGGCCAGCGTTCAGTGTAAGCAGAGCAGATTATGCGCCCAGCAGACCCGGGGGCCCAGGAAGGGACTGACTGCCTCAGAGAACCTCTCCCAACAAACTATACCTGAAAATCCCCTTAACAAAAAACTACCCTTCCACTTCACACGACAGATAAGGCTCAAGAAACAAATACCCTCTGGAAAGAGAACCCATCAACCAGTGTGTAATGTGAGGCAAAGCCGGCAGGAAGGCTTTTCAGAGGGCAGGGTTTAGTAGGGAAGGGAAATGGTCCACCACCAGGGAAGACACAGGGAATGGAGGAAACCTGGCTTGGCTCACAGAGTTGCCTGAGGTCACCCCCAGGAATTGCTAACCCTATTTTAAAGGTAGGAAGACACAAAGAGGTCAAGTCACTCCATGTTTACTCATTCCTTGATTCGAACACTTTTTTAGTAGCTGCTATTGTGCCAGCCTAGCCCTGGTGTATAAGATGAAGACATAGAGCCTGCCTGCAAGAAGCCTGCAGTGGAGTGCAAGAGGCAATGTGAGCGTCAGGATGGCATCAGATCCTCCTCTCCCCTCCACCCTCCTCATCCCCTTCCCTCTCCCCTCACTTTGGGCAATAGACCGTTGCCTTCTAAGCAGGCCTACATAGTCCAGGATGAAAAATGTAATTGATTTCAGAATGTGTATTGTAGACACGTAGCAGAGACTTTTTTCAGATAAATTTTGGAATTCTAAAATCTCAGTTTTTGTATCAAAAGGCAACTTCTGGAAGCCTCAGAGCATAGTGTCATAATTGGTAGAGCAGGGAAAAATTTTCAGCAGTGATAGTTTCCCTTACCATAGGAGGGGACCCACCCCACCAGCTGGTTTTTTTTGTTTTGTTTTGTTTTTTTGAGACAGAATTTCGCTCTTGTTGCCCAGGCTGGAGTGCAGTGGCGCCATCTCTGCTCACCACAACCTCTGTCTCTCAGGCTCAAGTGATTCTCCTGCCTCAGCCTCCCGAGTAGCTGGGATTACAGGCATGCACCACCACGCCTGGCTAATTTTGTATTTTGAGTAGAGACTGAGTTTCTCCATGTTCGTCAGGCTGGTCTCAAACTCCCAACCTCAGGTGATCCGCCCACCTCAGCCTCCCAAAAGTGCTGGGATCACTGGCATGAGCCACCAAGCCGGGCCCCACCTCACCAGCTCTTATCCCACCAGCTGTGAACCTTGGTGAGTCCTTAGTGATCTGATCACATGAGGACACTGAGCCCTGGGGATGTAGGAGGATTGAAGCCCTGATGCAATGCTTATCATTTTAGTTACCTATCACTCAGTCACAGTTCTGGTGGTTTAGCTATTTCCTCAAATGCACAGAAAACTGTGATTTGGTTCTCTACAAATGACACTTTGTTTTTGTGTTTGTTTTTCAAAATACCTTGGCATAACTCATACAATGAGATTAGAATTTGTTGAACTATTTTTCAGCTCAGTAACCTATTTTTTTAATTGTGGTAAAAATAAAACCACATAACATAAAGTGTACCATCTTAACCATTTTTAAGTGTACAGTTCAATAGTACTAAATATATTCACATCGCTGTGAGATACATCTCCAGAACTTTTTCATCTTGCAGAACCGAAACCCTATAACTATAAATAACTCTCTTTTGCCCCTTCCCCAAGCTCTTGGCAACCACCCTTCTCCTTCCTATTATCTACGATTTGACTAATTTAGATATCTCATGTGAGTAGAATTATACAGTGTTTTTCCTTTTGTGTCTGGCTTGTTTCACAGAGCATAATGTCTTCAAGGTTCATCCATGCTGCACCAAGCGTCAGAATTCCTCTCCCTTTTAAGGCTGAATAATATTTCATTGTATGTAAATACCACATTTTGTTTATCCATTCATCCACTGATGAATATGTAGGTTGCTTCTACCTCTTGGCTCTTGCAAATAACACCGCTATGAACATGAGTGTGCAAATACCTTTTCAAGACCCTGCTTTTAATTCTTTTGGATATAGGCCCAGAAGTGAGATTCTGGATCATAAGGTAGTCCTAGTTTCCATTTTTTTGAGGAACCATGATACTGTTTCCCATGGCAGTGGCACCATTCTACATCCTCCAACAATTCCCAGGGTTCCAACTTCTCCATATTCCTTTCAACACTTACTCTCTGTTACTGTTGCTGTTTATAGTAGCCACTGTAATGGTTGGGTAATGCCTCAGTTGTGGTCTTGATTTGCATTTCTCTGACAGTTAGTAGTTGAGCATCTTTTCATATGCTTTTTGGCCATTTGTAACTCAGCAACCATTTTTAAAAGTGTTGATTTTTGAAGCTCTGAAATTTAGTTTTCCTATTTTGGGGCAGGCCCCAACTGCCGCTTTTCACACAGGAGGTCCCAGTGAAAAAGATGCAGTTTCTGTTTTTGACTTTAACGTATGACTAAAGCAAGGTTTCTCAGCCTCATCACAATTGACATTTTGGTTGAGGAATGTCCTGTGCATTGTAGGGTGTTTAGCAGCATCCCTGGCCTCTAGATGCCAGTAGCATTCCGGCTTCCCTGGTGACAGCCAAAAATATCTCCAGACATTACCGAATGTCTCCTGGGGAACAAAACTGCCCCTGGTTGAGAGCCACTGGATTAGAGTTTTCAAACTAGCATGTTTGAGTTGGCCAACATGATAATTTTCAATTTTTGAGTCAACATTAAAAATTTTGTAGATATCACCTAAAAATTCAGATTTCCAGCTTCTCTTGAGGAAGCAGAGGATACAGGCTATCTTGGGCCTGCATTGCCCCATGGCAATATTTGGCTGGGCTGAGTAGCTACTGCCCCACCCAAGTTTGAGTTGGTTCCCTCAATATAGCCCATAAAATAAAATCAATGTGAACGCCAGATACATCTGCCTCTAGTTTATCCAGTGAAATAATTCTGACTTGTCTGAGTTTTCCTACTAGTATGCATGATAATGTAAAATCCCAGACCACTGGACCAAAACCACTGGAATTATTTGATAGTCCAAAGTTTACTCTCTGTTTTTGTCTCTCTCTCTCTCACACACACGCCCACATATACACACATACACACACAAACACACACAGAGACAGCAAGGTTCACAGAACACTGGACTAGAAGCTGGGAGAGCGAGGTTCTAATCCTGAGTCTGTGTCCTTGATTAATTCAATTTAACAAGTATTCATTGAATGCCTACTACATGAAAGATTTCAAGTTGAGGTCCAGAACCATCTGGACCCTGGCTTCCTTAACTAATGCTCTTATTGAACAGGTGAGCTCCAAGAGCTGATTGAGCTCTAACTACCTACAATCCATACATGAACATAATACAGTAAAACCCTGCTGCTCTGGAAAAATTGAGGCTGGGAATAGAGAAAGAGAGTTTGGACTAGTGGCCAGAAGAGACTATAAGATCCTTTTAAATAAATGCAGTTATATATTTTTCACACTCATGTAGTTATGCACACTGGGCTATGACAGACACAGTTGGCATGACATACATGGGGGTACTACAGCACCCTGATCCCCCAGCAGGGCAGGACCTTCTGCCCAGCTATGGGGAATGTAGCCTTCCAAATCTGCCTCAGCTGCAGAGAGCTGCCTCTCCCAGCAGCCCACATCTGATGAGTCATCTCCTAGGTGTAAAGTCCTGGTCATTTCGACCCAATGCAGGATACAAGCAGGCAATACTTGCCCCAGAACCCTCCAAAGCCAAGAAATGGCCCAGACTTTTTCAGGCCTACCTTGCAGTTCAACTCCTTCCACTACCCAACCCCGCTTCCTCTCCATTCCCTTCAAAGGAATTGAACCCTAATAACATTTTGCACCCCAAACTTGGCATCAGCATCTGCCTCTGGAGTGCACACACTTCAGCAGTTGGTTATTATTGGATAGGCATGCATGTATGTACATATGTGTGAGATTTTGGTCAGGGATCCACCTCTCCCCTATTTGACCCAGGAGTAAATTTTGATTCATGTATAGCTCTAAGTAGTCAGTGTGAGCCCATTCACCTCCCTACTGACTGATTTAGGAAGCGATTGTGATCCAATGCTGGCCAATGAGATGTGACAGAAGGTCAGTGAAGGGGTTTCTGAGAAATCTTTCCATAATAAAAAAAAAGCAACACATAGGGTGAATTTTCTTCTGCTGGACAAGGTCATACCTGTTTTGATGTCAGAAATCTGGCTGCTATTTTGGCATAAGGAGAAAGCACCAAGCTCATTGAGAAGGGCAAAATGGAAAGAAGGGGAGACGCTTGTACATCTTGGGATGTTGATTTTGGAACCAACCTGCAACTTACCCTATGCAAGATGACAAATTATCCAGAATGGCCTAAACCATTCTGACCTGTGCTTTCTATAACTTGCATTCAAAGGCATCCTACCCAATGTACACGCAAATCAAGCAGAGCTTAGTAGAGATTCTTGTGGAGTCTTTTTTTTTTTTTTTTTTTTGAGATGGAGTCTCGCTCTGTCGCCAAGGCTGGAGTGCAGTGGTGCAATCTCGGCTCACTGCAAGCTCCGCCTCCCGGGTTCATGCCATTCTCCTGCCTCAGCCTCCCAAGTAGCAGGGACTACAGGCACCCGCCACCATGCCCAGCTAATTTTTTTTTTAGTAGAGACGGGGTTTCACCGTGTTAGCCAGGATGGTCTCGATCTCCTGACCTCGTGATCCGCCCGCCTCGGCCTCCCAAAGTGCTGGGATTACAGACGTGAGCCACCGTGCCTGGCCTTGTGGAGTCTTTTTTAATGACTACATTAAAAGTCATAAATACCATGCCAATCTTTTGTATGTGAGGTAATTAAAAGTTTGTCATCACTGAGCAATTTATGCCTTTGAAATCCCATTTTGCTTGTAGTATGTTAGAAGAATTTGCCAAGGAGAAACAAATCTTATCCCAGTTCTCACTAATTGTTAATTGTCAAAGTATTTCAAGTCCAAGGTAGCAGCCTCATAGTTAAGGTTTCCTCCTGCAATCCACTCAATACTACTGACCCAGCCTGCGTGTACAAGTTATGCCCTGCACGTCTCGTAGAACCTTGTGGTAGCATCTAACTCTTCCAGACTTCCAGGGGACCATTTCTAGGTATAAACCCAGAACTCGTTGAATGATTTCCTAACAGCTACATTTCCAAAGGAAAACACAACAAAACTTGTTCATGACAGCCACTAAACTTCTTGTGGGCTAACAGAAAGCAAAACTCTAAATGGAAAGAAATGCAAATTTCGGCACACAGAGCACGTGTGCAGGTCAGAGGGGCAATTCACTTGTGATCTGGCTGGGCCAGCAGGGCTCCACTCCCCAGCTGGACCTAGGCAATCTGTCTTCTGTCTCCATCAGCTTGTGGCTTCCAGAACTTGGGCTCAGAGACAGTTCCCTATGCCAATTCCCCTTGGCAGAAAAGACACCTTCTGGCAACACCGTTGCTATTCCCAGTCCTTCACCCCTGCCAACCTCCTCATGTTTTATCTATTTTTATTTGAATTGGTGATCAAGGGATTAACCCAGCTTATACAAATTCCATCTTCCAAAAGCCATTATGGTGCAGTTGCAATTGTGATATTTCACTCTCCAAATGAATCGAATTGGATTTTAATGACAGTAGACTCCATTAAGCAACACCTGATTGGGTTATTTCCTGGAAATTTCATCTTCATTGTTTTCTCCATCCCTGCTACCAAAAAAAAACACATAGCAGGAGAGCTATCAGTGGCTGCCGCCAAGCTACATTGGATCATCCTTGAAATCATGGTCATGTTTCCTTCTAACAAGTCGAATGTCTCAGTTTTACTCATTCATTCCATAGGACACCCTCAACCCAGTGTCAATTTCTACTAAAAAAAAGCGGGGGAAAAGTAAATTGTTTTTTGTAGGGGACTTGGTAGTTGTAGGGGACTATAATTCCTCACAAGAAACTCTCATGTGGGGTATATAATTGGTATGTAATTTTTTTTTTTTTTTTTTTTTGAGACGGAGTTTCACTCTTGTTCCCCAGGCTGGAGTGCAATGGTGCGATCTCGGCTCACCGCAACCTCCGCCTCCCGGGTTCAAGCGATTCTCCTGCCTCAGCCTCCCGAGTAGCTGGGATTACTCAGGCATGTGCCACCACGCGCGGCTAATTTTGTATTTTTAGTGGAGACAGGGTTTCTGCATATTGGTCAGGCTGGTCTCGAACTCTTGACCTCAGGTGATCCACGCACCTCAGCCTCCCAAAGTGCTGGGATTACAGGCATGAGCCACCGTGCCCGGCCATTTGTATGTAATTTTCTATATTTATTGAAATGCATTTTAAGAAATATGAAAGCATTTTTCGCCTTACAATGGAAAAGCCAACTTGATTTTACATTTATTTATATAACCTGACTTAATTCTATGTAAGTCAAGTGAAAACAGAAACAACTGCTCCTTGGAATCAACCTGAAGATGTCTAATTTTTCCTCTGATACCACCAGACTTAAAGCAGTTCACAATCCTCTCTACAAAGAAGTATATTTAGGATTTACCAGAGTGCAATAATACAAGTCCCTGAGGGCAAGGTCATGTTTGTCTTGCCCTCACTGTATTTCTAGGGCTGTGCAATGCCTGCCATGCAATCGGTGATCAATACATCCTTGCTGAAAGAATGAATAGATGAAGGCCTGGGAATAACTGAGATGTGCCCACACTATAGAAAAACTACCCTAATGCTGTCTCCAACCAGTCTGCTTTCTATTTCACCTTCGTAAACAGTGCCCATCATCAGAAGAGGAGAAAATGGTAAAAACCATCCTGCATAGATGATTTTATGTGCATAAGATTATCAGAATAGGAGAGGTGAGAAAAGCATTTTTAAAGATAGCAACTTTGTCTTTCACCCCTCTCCCAAATCTAAATACTCTGATTTTGTTTCTTCTCCAAATAAAATCTTCATAAAATGAAACTCAACTAATTACCACTTTTGATTATCCAGAACTTTTTATTCTTGGGCCTCATTCCTGGGTAGCAGATTTGAACTAATCTAATGCCAATTTGTGCTTATAAGGAAAAGTATTTACTGAGTATCTATAGTGTGTAATATCCTTCAAGTGACATAGAAGAAAAGAAATACAGGATATAGACTTAGACTATTCAAGGAGCTTACAATTTAGCTGGGAAGCTAAGACACATGTGGAAATAACCATAAAACACCACAGTGATTGATTCAACAAGGCAAAGCATAAACACAGACAAGTTAATGGGCAGAAAATAAGTGTTACACTTTAGAAGATTGCATAATAAATCTCCCTCTTACTAAAGAGTGCAAACTAAAATGCAAAATATTTTAAAGAGAATTCTAAATAATAAATTACATAGTTTAATGGGCAGTTACAAAATTATGTTATTTATCAAAAATGCCACATTAAGAATATTGGCCATGAAAAGATACATTCCCAAATTTACAGGAAAGGAATTTTTGACCCCATGCTATTAGGTATTTAAGAAGGTAATTTGCTTTTTTATATCAAGTAGCTCTTCATGGATTACTTCTATAACTTAAATAATTTTTTTTAATATTTAGGGACAAAGCCTAATTTAGTTTCCTGATCTCTTACTGAAGCCTATTTGGTATCCTCTCTCAACAGTCTTCATGTTAATAGGGCATATTAAACTGAATTTGGACAAATGTTAAGAATGGAATATTTGAATAATAACCTTCTTATGCTTTGATAAGTGCCCATTCATGTACCGTAAGGCAAAGCACAATGAGTTGGAAAATAAATGAATTCTGACACATCAAAAGCATTTTCTTTCCTCTGATATTTTATCTGTGTGTGGATTTTGAAATACTGTAGAATATTATCATGAATTCCAAGTATAATTATATGTTTCTAGAAAGGAGACATCATTATGATAGCATAAATGGCTTTGGTATGGCATCCGATGTCATTTCCCCCACTCTGTTCTCGTAAGTCATCCTAATTGAACACCTGGAGGAAACTCAGGCCCTGTCCACATAGGCAAAGTCACAAATGGCATTAAAGCTATGATAGAACATCCTACTAAAGAATTACTTCTACATGATAATTAAATCAAAAACCAGACTTAAAGGTGGGGGACAAGCACTAATCTCATACTCTTTTCTCATAAAGAAAATGACATCACCCCAAAACACAAGGGGTTTGTCTTTCATAAGATGCAGAACAAAAGAAAGATCATGCTCACATCCTAATCTTCTTGATTTCACTCCAAATGCAAAATAGAGGCAGGAAACTCTGAGTATGACATCATATCAGGATAATATCAATTCACTCCTTCAACTAGAAGATTAATACACTCACACTGGGCAAAATATGGCATATATCAATATCCCTGGGCACTGATTTTTGTTTAAACAACTATTCTACTTGGTTACTTACTAAACAGAGTTTGCAGAATTTTCTACATCTATTCACATCCATGCTGGCCTCCATGGCAGTGGGGAGCATACAAACGGCTAGAAAACAGGTGCCTCAGAAAGTTGTCATTTGCCTAGGCCTGTGACCAGTGAGCTAAAGGCTCAGGAATAATAAAAAGGGAAATTCTTCCATACCTGCTTCCTCCTTTCTGAACAGAAAGGCCTCCTTCCTTAGGGAGAGTACCCAATGGCAGAGCTACCAGTAAAGGCCAAAGAGGGAGTTGAAATGTTTCCTCTCTGAGTTTGTGACGGTGCCACACTTAGTTCTCTGTCACAATTCATGAGGACTCCTGGACTGAAGGAGACTGCTAATGGAGATCCAGTTGCTTATGGATTCAAACAGTCATTCCACAGTAGAATATACTCAGAGTACCTGGATTCTAAAGCACCCACATCCTCTTTGCAATTAAAAGTCCACACTCTCTGGAAAGATTAGGATCCACACACAAAGAAAGGTAGGCAAAGCAGACCAAAAAGGTATTCTACAAGCAATGACAGTGCCAAAATGAGAGATAAAACTATGTGACACATTCCACAAAACTAGATATCAGAAGGTCATACTCAGGCCACTCCTGCACACTCATCTCAAGAACTAGAAGGGTTTCAGAAAAGATCTCTAGTACCCTCTGAGTCCCTTTAGACCTAGATGATTTGGGAGTTTACTGTTAAGAGACCTAGACATTGAGATCAAGGCACTGCACGCACGTGTGTGTGTGCATATATACACATTTTTAGTGGCTGCCTTAGACAGCCCAACAGGAAAAGAATCTGAGGAACTATGCACAGCTTTGAGTCACAGAGTCTGTGGAAGAAACACAGCAGAGAATTTTGTATAGCACAAAATTTACTGCCCAGGCCCAACAGGAGTCAAACAAAGAGCTTTCTCAAAAAGGGAAACTATGAAGAGAGGAGAAGAGGGGACAACACTGGAAGAGCCCAGCCGTCTAAGGTGAATTAAAATAGCCATAACTTTAAAGGAGGAGCCCCTTTCTACTTGGATTAAAGAGAAGAAAGCAGAGGGAATGAGTCATTAGATCAAAGAAGCATGGTGACTTCTAGTGCCAGCCAAGATGGAGTAAACTGCATCATAGCCTATCCTTCCCACTAATTACAATTCAAAATTCTCATGGAGCACAAAAAGCAACTACCTGAGGACTCTGAAAGGTAAACAATGGCAGACAGCTCAGAGAGGAAAGTCAAAACTTGTAGAGTTTTTGGTACAACAATGAGTTTCCTTCTTTATCTTCCTGCATTAACCCAAAGGGGACCAAATTTTGGAACTGTGAAGCAGGCATAAACAGCAAAACTCCAAGAGAAATCCCCATTTTCTGACCGGATGACTGGGATACTCTCTGGGCCTGAGAGTATGGGGGAAATAACCATTTATTTGTTTGTTTATTTATTTATTTATTTTTCTCTCCAGCCCTGACCTAAGGCCAGTCCCAGTTTTTGAGCTGCACTGCCACCACTACACAGACATCTAAAACCCCAAGAGAAAAGCCTGTCTCTCTGGCCACAGGAAAAAGGGGTCCCTGTGCTCCAACAAGTGTAGAGGGAATCCCTGTTATTTGTTCTCTCTCTTTTCTCTCACTACTTTGAACTTGAGGGCAGCCCCAGTTGTGCAGAATTATGTGAGAGAATGGGGGGAATGGGTTAACACTGACAGAAATCCATCTTTCTGGCCAGAAAAATAGGGAAGAGAAGGCTCTGGAAAGCTGAAGAGTCTGGGGACAATCATAGAGAACAGAGTTGGAGGAAGGGATCCCCTAATTCTATGTCTGCACCAATACAAGTCTGAGGTGCACATATGTGAAACAGACCCAAAGAAGTATGTCAAAGACTTTGAGAGCCAGCCAAGCCCCAGACTAATCCCTAAGTGGCACATGTTCAGAGAAGACCCAACAGCATAACAAATCTGTGGAAAACTGAACTGATATTGGATTCACTGCCCACAGAATGTGGGCCAGAACTCCCAGTCTGAACCTAATGGGGTTGGTTATCTGCCCAAAAGCAAAGAAAAGTAATCAACATTCTCCAGAGGATTTCAACAGGACTCAGAGTCATGAAACATAATACTCAAAATATCCAGGATACAATCCAAAATTGCTCAACATGATAAAAACAGGAAAATCTGATCAAATCTCAAGGAAAAAGACAATCAACAGATGCCATTCCCAAGATGACTCAGGTGTTGGAACTACAACATAATGACTTTAAAACAGCTACTGTAACCATGCTATATAATCATACCGTAAAAGTAAATACTATTGGAATGAATAAAAAGACATTCTTAGCAGAGAAATATAAACTTTTTTAAAAAGAACCAAGTGGAAATTTTTGATCTGAAAAATACAATACAGAAAGTTTAAAAATTCACTGAACCTTCCCCTTCAAAAACAAAAATAAAAAATAAATTCAGTAAATAAATAAATAATTCACTGAATGAGCTCAATAGAGAATGGAAATGACATAGAAAAGAGTCAGTTGGCCGGGTCAGTTGGCCTGTAATCCCAACACTTTGGGAAGCTGAAGCAGGAGGATCTCTTGAGGACAGGAGTTCAAGACCAGCCTGGCCAACATGGCAAAAGCCCGTCTCTACTAAAATTAGAAAAATTAGCTGGACGTGGTGGTGCACCCCTGTAGTCCCAGCTACTGGGCTGGCTGAGGCATGAGAATTGCTTGAACCTGGCAGGCAGAGGTTGCAGTGAGCAAAGATGGTGCCGCTGCACTCCAACCTGGGCAAGAGAGCATGACTCTGTCTCAAAAAAAGAAAACAAAACAAACAAAAAAAAAAACACAGAAAAGAGTCAGTAAACTTTTAGATAAATCAATGGAAATTATCCAGTCTAAAGAATAGAGAGGGCCGGGCATGGTAGCTCACACCTGTAATCCCAACATTTTGGGAGGCTGAGGCAGGCGGAGCACCTGAGGTCGGGAGTTTGAGACCAACCTGACCAACATGGAGAAACCCCGTCTCTACTAAAAATACAAAATTAGCTGGGCGTGGTGGTGCATGCCTGTGATCCCAGCTACTCGGGAGGCTGAGGCAATAGAATTGCTTGAACCCGGGAGGTGGAGGTTGCAGTGAGCCGAGATTGCGCCATTGTACTCCAGCCTGGGCAACAAGAGCGAAACTCCATCTCAAAAAAAAAAAAAAGAATAGAAAACAAGACTGAAAAAAAAGAACAAAGTCTCAGGAACCTACAAGACAATATAAAGAAGTTTAATATTCACTACATTTGGGTCCCAGGAGAGGAGAAAAAGATTAATACAGAAAAAAACTGAATAAATAATGGCTGAAATTTTTCCAAATTTGGTGAAAGACATAAATTATAGATTTACGCTTGGATGAATCCCAAACAGGACTAACTCAAATAAAAATACCCAACACATCCTGATAAAAGTGCTGGAAAAAATAAAAATAAAAATAAAGAAAATGTCTTGAAAGCAGCCAGAGAATAATAACAGATTATATCTAGGGAACAAACATCTGCAGATTTCTCCCCAAAAGCAGTGGAACATCTTTAAAGTACTGAAAGAAAAGAACTGTCAACAGATAATTCTATAGTCAGCAATAATATCTTTCAATGATGGAAGAAAATAAAGACATTTTTGGATTAAGGAAAACTAATATAATTCATTGCCAGCAGACTTGCTCTGAAAGAAATGCTAGAGAAACACAAAAAGCTGAAGAAAAGTGGTACCAGATGATATTGCTTTGCAAGTACCTCAGACTTTGTTCTTTTTTGTCAATCTTGTTTTCTCTCCATTTTCAGACTGGATCATTTCCACGGATTTATCTAAAAGCATACTGACTCCTTTTCTATGTCATCTCCATTCTCTATTGAGTTCATGTAGTGAATTTTTTAACTCCATACATTGTATTTTTCAGATCAAAAATTTCCACTTGGTTCTTTTTAATAAAAATTTATATTATTATTGACTACACAAATAAAAGCAATAAAATAATAAATGTCTGGGTAAACATAATGGACTATTTTTTCCTCTTAAATTCATTGAAATATTTATGACTATTTACAAAAATTAGAACAGTGTTTAGTAGGGTTTTCAATATGCATAGATACAATATCTATGGCAACTGTGATGTTAAGGTGGTGAGGGTAAAAGGAACAAATAGCTAAGAAGATAAACAGAAAAAGAAATGACTAAACACTAAGTCAATCACATAAATCATTTAAATACACCAATTCAGAGATAAAGATTTTCAGACTAGGTTTTTTTTAAAAAACAGCATATGCTATCTACAAAAAAAAAAACATTTAAATATAACTATATAGACGGGTTAAGGATAAAATTATGAAAAATATATGCCATGCAATGCGACTATTAATTTTAAAAAGTTGAGTCTGGATGTAGTGCCTCTTTCCTATAATTCCAGCACTTTGGGAGGCCAAAACATGGGGATTGCTTGAGGCCAAGAGTTTGAGACCAGGCTGGGAAACATAGTGAGACCCTATCTTTACATTAAAAAAAAAAAAAAAATTAGCCAGGCATAGTGGCATATGCCAGTAGTTCCAGATACTCAGGAGGCTACTGAGGTGGAAGGATTGCTTGAGCTCAGGAGTTCAAGGTTACAGTGAGCTATGATTATGATACTGCACTCCAGCCTGAGTGACAGAGTAAGACCCTGTATCAACAAACAAACAAATATATAAATAAATAAATAGCTGGAGTGGCTACACTAGTATCAGAAAAATTCAACTTCACAACAGGAAATTCACAGAGATAAAGAGACATGATATAATGATAAGAGGGCCAATTCACTGAGAAGACATAACAATTCTAAATGTGTATATACCTAACAACAGTCTCAAAATACATGAAACAAATAACTGAATACCAAATAAGCACATGAAAACGTGCTCAACATCAGTCAATAGGCAAATGCAAATACTAAAACCACAGTGAGGAATTACACACCTATTAGAATGCTCCTCCCACCAAAATATGAGAGTGCCAAGTACTGGGAAGGATATGGAGCAACCGGAACTCTCATACATTGCTGGCAGGAATGCAAAATGGCACAGCCACTTTGGAAGAGAGTTTGGCATTGCCTTATAAAATCAAATATATACTTACTATATGATTCATCAGTCCCATTCATAGGTGTTTATCCTAGAAAAATGAAGGCTTGTGGTGACACAAAAATCTTTACATGAATGTTCATAGAAGCTTATAATAACTGAAAACTATAAACAATCCAAATATCCTTTAGCTGGTATATTCAACAAATTGTGATACATGCACATGATGGAATACTACTCAACAATAAAAAAGAACAGACTATTGATGAATCTAAAATCCATTAACCTAAGCTAAAGAAGCCAGACTCAGCCAGGCGCAGTGGCTCATGCCTATAATCCCAGCACTTTGGGAAGCTGAGGCGGGTGGATCACCTGAGGTCAGGAGTTCAAGACCAGTCTGACCAACAAGGTGAAACCCCATCTCTGCTAAAAATATAAAAATTAGGCAGGCATGGTGGCAGGCGCCTGTAGTCCCAGCTACTCAGGAGGCTCAGACAGGAGAATAGCTTGTATCTGGGAGGCGGAGGTTGCAGGGAGCTGAGATGGCGCCACTGCACTCCAGCCTAGGTGATGGAGCAAGACTCCTTCTCAAAAAAAAAAAAAAAAAAAGCCAGGCCCAAAAGGCAATATACTGTATGATGCCATTTAGATTTCAACATCCTGGAAAAGGCAAAAATCGTAGTGTCAAAGAACAGATCAGAGGTTGCTTTGGGTAAAGAATGGGAGAGGAATTGACTTCAAAGGGACAGCATGAGGTTTCGGGGGTGATAGAACCATCACCAGCATTCCCACTGTAGCTATGACCCTGAACCTCAGCTCCTGGCCCATGTCGTGATTATGATCAGGGTTATGTGACTCTATGCATTTGTCAAAAACTCATTGAATTGAATACCAAAGGAATTAACTCTTGCTATATGTAAATTTTAGAATAAATTTTGTTTAAAAAAAAAAAAAAAGTACTGTGGTCAGAGTCTATCAGGATCTAAAGCAGTGGTTTTAAAGTCTGAAATCACCTGGGAACCTCAGACCAATTAAATAAGAATCTCTGAGGGGGCCAGGCACAGTGGCTTACACCTGTAATCCCAGCACTTTGGGAGGCAGAATCGGGTGGAGCCCAGGAGTTTGAGACCAACCTGGGCAACATGGCAAAACCCCGTCTCTACCAAAACTACAAAAATTAGCCAGTCTCATAACCCAGTCTCTAATAAATAAATAGAAATTTTAAAAAAGAATCTCTGAGGGTAGGACTCAGGCATCAGTAGTTTAAAAAAAATCCCAGGCTATTAAAATATACAATAAATATGGAGAAACACAGTAGTCAAAGTGTGGGCTTGGCACCATAGCATCGGCATCACATGAAAACATGTTAGAGATGCAGATTCTTAGAACCCTGCCCAGCCCTATTGTATCTAAAACTCTGGGGATGAGCCCCTGGGATCTGTGTTTTAACAAGCCTTCCAGGTAGTTCTGACTCCTACTTAAGTTTGAGATCTACACCTATGTTGCCTTCAATGTTATGAAAATCCACCACCTGGGTGACCCTGGCTCCCGGCCTCTTCCTTCCCACTGGGGTCCTTGGTCTGCCATCTAATAGGCCAGCCCTGCCTCAGTACCCTAGTCTAAGCTTAATCTTGGACACGAGAAACTGAAGAGGCCAACATAGTGGACACTCACCAGCATTCCTGTTATAGCTATGACCTTGAACCTCAGCTCCTGGCCCATGTCTTGTTCGCTCTTTCTGAATCTCTATTGGTAATGTAAGTTCTCTCTAGGATTAAGACCTTGCCTTGTTTTTCCAGCCCAAAGACTAGAATTCCATTTCTAAACCCAGCCCAGCAGCTGGAAGTCATGAAGTAGTCAACCTGCCTGGACATCAAGCTGCACTCTGCTGCGCCATTCTATCCACCCATCAAGACTCCCCTCCCTTCTACTGTATGTCGCCGTAAGTTTTTGTGCCTGTTCTGCATGCTCAATTGAACTTCCCTCTATCAGGTCACTCAAGCCATTCTCCTGTTCCCACTCTAACCTGCTTTGGAATCTATGGCTGCCTAATGACACTTACAAACAAGTACATTCAAGGTCAAATATCCTCAGGTCAAATTCATGGCAAGAGGGATGATCTTTTAAACCTACATTTTTGGGCCAGGTGAGGTGGATCACACCTGTAATCCCAGCACTTTGGGAGACTGAGGGGGCAGATCACCTGAGATCAGGAGTTTGAGACCAGCCTGGCCCACATGGCAAAACCCCATCTCTACTAAAAATGTTAAAAAAAAAAAAAAAAATAGCCAGGCTTGGTGGCACACAGCTGTAGTCCCAACTACTCAAGAGGCTGAGGCAGGAGAATCACTTGAACCTGGAAGGCAGAGGTTGCAGTGGACCGAGATCATGCCACTGCACTCCAGCCTGGGCAACAGAGCAAGACTCCATCTCAGGGGGGGAAAAAAAAACTTACATTCCCTCCACCCCTCCCTCTCTTTGTTTTAATGAAGCATCAGTAACTTCAGCTGTTATGATAAGTTGAAATGGCTGCAAATCAACAAAACTCATGTTTGATGGGTTATCTTCTATCAAAGAATGAGAGATGCCTTGCCCTGATCATTCCTATTCCTAACATAAATTCCATTGAGTTCTTAGGTCTAAGAGGAAAGAAAGTAAAGAGAAGAGGAATGGACTGCAGAATGAAGCTATCAGATCAGCCCACATTGGGATGGGGTCAATAGATGCAAAATGAACACCATTCTTCACGGTAATCATTTAACAGCATGGTAAACATCTACTGACCCCTTAGCAATAACAACTCATTTAACACATTCCAATGGTTCTATTTGGCAGGGAGGAATGGGAGACATTTATCTCTTCGGGATGGATAATTGCACATGGCTGTTCTTCCTTTCCATTCTCATTGCCACTAACCTGATCCAGAGCCTTAGCACTACCCACCTAGGGAATGTTTCAGCAGCCCAGGACGAGTGCCACTGGCTATGTGCTTTCCCATTCTAATGCACCCTACTCTATCCTAGGATAACCCTCCTAAAAGCCAACTGGGATCGAATTACTCCTCTGCCAAGAACCCTCTGCTGCACGTTATCCAAGGCCCTTATCCATAAAATGATGGCAACCCACCTTACCCAAAACCTCTTCCAGAAAGTCCCAGCTCCACCCTGGTCCTCTCCTCCACAGATGTCAGACCTATATGTGGTCTGATGGCTCTCTCGGCCTCCTTCATTCTCTCCCCATTTCCGCCACATTTTCCCCAATAAATCTTGTGTGTGTCTAATTCCATTTTCGTGTCTGCATCTCAGATGATCTGAACTAACACAAATGGAGAGTGAAAAACAAAAAAAAAATGTCTGGCCACATTTATAAATTCATCCCAGGCTGCAAAGAGTTAGACAGCACTTCCCCAAAGAAAACTGTCATGCAAAACATTCGAAGATTCTCAGTTTAGCCATCATCTAGCCAGTTCTTCCCACTGATCACATTTTCCCAATTTATAGATGGGAATACTGAGCCTTAAGAGGTTAAGTAAATCGCCTGAAGATTATACAGCTAGTAAATGATGAAATCAGGGCTCTTGACTCAAAGTCCCAGTGTCATCCAACTACACTTCAGTGGGCTTGAAACGAATCCTAAGAGTTTTGTAAATGGTATATCATTATCTAACATGAGGTACTATGAACCACTGCCATCATCATCCTCATTTCTCTCTGAGGATCTTTGCAGTAAAGTGAAGGTAGTAGATCTGTCATACTGAATGTTGAAGTCAGAATAATGGCTTCCCAAAGATGCCCAAACCCTAACCCCCAAACCATGTGATTATATAACCTTACACAGCAAAATGGACTTTGCAGATGTGATTAAGTTTAGGATTCTGAGATACAGAGATGACCCTGGATTATTCCAGCGTCCCAGTGTAGTCACAAGTGTCCTTATGAGAGGACAGCAGGAGCACCAGAGTCAAAGGAGATACAAGGCTAGAGGGTGAGAGAGAGCCCTGAAGATGCCACTCTGCTGCTTTGAAGATAGAAGGGGCTACAAGCCAAGGAACACAGGCAGCCTCTAAAAGCTGGAAAAGTTGCCGGGCGCGGTGGCTCACGCCTGTAATCACAGCACTTTGGGAGGCCAAGGTGGGCGGATCACGAGGTCAGGAGATGGAGACCATCCTGGCTAACAAAGTGAAACCCCGTCTCTGCTAAAAATACAAAAATTAGCCACGCATGGTGGCGGGCACCTGTAGTCCCAGCTACTCGGGAGGCTGAGGCAGGAGAATGGTGTGAACCCAGGAGGTGGAGCTTGCAGTGAGCCAAGATCACGCCACTACACTCCAGCCTGGGCGACAGAGTGAGACTCTGTCCCTTAAAAAAAAAAAAAAAAAAAAAAAAAAAAAAGGCTGGAAAAGTCTAGGAAGCAGATTCTTCCCTAGAGCCTCTGGAAAAAATACAGCCCCACTGACACCTTAATTTTAGGATTTTTAATCTCCAGAATTGTAAGAGAATAAACTTGTGGCTGGGGCAGTGGCTCATGCCTGAAGTCCCAGCACTTTAGATGGCCAAGGGAGGAGGATCCTTTGAGATCAGGAGTTTGACACTAGCCTGGGCAACATGGCCAGACTCCATCCTACAAAAATAATTGTGTAATTAGCTTGACGTAGTTGTTCACACCTGTAGTCCTGTCTACTCAGGAGGCTGCAGTGGGAGGATCCCTTGAGCCCAGGAGTTTGAGGCTGCAGTGAGCTATGACTGCATCACTGTACTTCAGCCTGGGTGACAGAGCAAGACCTTGTCTCTAAAAAAAAAAAAAAAAAAAAAATTAAAACTTTAATAAATTTGTGTTGCTTTAAGTCACTACATTTATGGTCATTTGTTACAGCAGCAACAGGAACCTAATACACTGAATACTCTAGACACACACCTCTCACTCACCCAAAAGACACATGCACTCACATGCACACACACACACACACACACACACACGCAGATCACTGAAGACTGTCCATTTCAGCTCCCCAACCCCTAAGTCTTACTTTAGCCTCTACATGGACATCAAGCCTCATGGTTCTTGCAGGTGTCCACCCCACCCGCTCCTCTCAGAGCTACCTCAGATCCCCTTAAAGACTCTCTCCCAGTCTTCAGTTTTTGTGGTTCTCATTCACTTACCAGTGGAGCTATTCTTTTTATTAAGCAATTAACAGAAAAAGTCCAGATTTCCCTAAGCCAAGCCTGGTAGTGACTATGCGAGAGAGGGGTCTTTTATGTAAGATGTAAAGTACATTATATCAAGACCAGGAAAAAGCACAACTCCCTTAAAAATAAATACACAAATAAATGGGGACTTCCTCCAAGGAAGCTTGCAGGAAGCTTTATATAAAAGTAGACCACCCACAGTAACTTTCTGAACCAGTTATTTGGAGATCCCCCAAAAGAAAAAAAGGATTCCTGCCGGGTGAGGTGGCTCAGGCCTGTAATCCCAGCACTTTGGGAGGCCGACACGGGCAGATCACAAGTTCAGGAGATCAAGACCATCCTGGCTAACACGGTGAAACCCTGTCTCTACTAAAAATACAAAAAATTAGCCGGGCATGGTGGTCGGTGCCTGCAGTCCCAGCTACTTGGGAGGCTGAGGCAGGAGAATGGTGTGAACCTGGGAGGCGGAGCTTGCAGTGAGCCGAGATCGCGCCACTGCACTCCAGCCTGGGCAACAGAGCAAGACTCCATCTCAAAAAAAAAAAAAATTGAAAAAAGATAAAAAGGATTCCTGGCCTCTTGGAATCCATCCCCTGCCTTTGGGAAGCTTCAGGGTTCAAGTACACCAGGACTATGTCTGATGGCTTCTCTTGGACTTAATGAGGAGGACAGAGGCACTGATATAGGATATTCTGGATTTAGTAAATATCCCTGAAACCTGTAGACATAACAGAAACTAAAGGACAGCTCACAAAATCCCAAGGACATTTCAAAAGGCCTGGCTTGAAGGCCCCAGTGACAATGCAGTAACTAATTTGGAGGGTCACTGGAGTTAACAGTGATGGATCTGTGAAACCATCAACCTCAACAAAGTGTCCACTGCCCTCTTTCCACTGCCTGGTGCCCATTAATCTCTGTGTGGTTAGTGCTGATAATTGTTAGGAAAAGGAGAAAATAGATTGATGATAGCCCTTGCAACTCCCAGCCTGGGATCTGACCACGGAATTCTCCCCTGAGCAGCGATCATGGAATCTACTGTTTTATGCAGTTGAACAAATGAACTTATAAACTGTCTGAGCACAGGATCTTTAGTCAATACCTCATTGGAGAATTAACATTTAAACTTCTTATCACATCCTAAGTGGATAATCAACTTTAAATCAGAGATATGGAGAATTACGCAAGTAGTGTTTATACGTTCAGTGCTAGCTTAAAAATTTCAAGGATTCTTTTACACAGCCAAAGGAAAATAAAAATGTTTCTGAAACAGAAATTATTTGGGCCAGGGACCCTGGCTCACGCCTGTAATCCCAACACTTTGGGAGGCCAAGGCGGGCAGATCACCTGAGGTCAGGAGTTCGAGACCAGCCTGGCCAACATGGTGAAACCTCGTCTCTACTAAAAATACCAAAAAAAAAAAAAATTAGCTGGGCATGGTAGCATGCGCCTGTAATCCCAGCTACTCAGGAGGCTGAGACAGGAGAATCACTTGAACCTGGGAGGCGGAGCCTGCAGTGAGCTGAGATCATGCCACTGCACTCCTGGATGACAGAGTGAGACTGTGTCTCACCAAAAAAAATCAGTCGGTGAGCAAAGGTACAGAGTATTTAGGAAAAGCATATTGCCCTACACTTAGACTTTCACAGAGATCTGATAGTCTCTTTAAAAAAATGAAAGACCCTGGCAGGGCACAGTGGCTCACGACTGTAATCCCAGCACTTTGGGAGGCCAAGGAGGGCGGATCACAAGGTCAGGAGATCGAGACCACCCTGGCTAACACGGTGAAACCCCATCTCTACTAAAAACACAAAAAATTAGCCGGGCGTGGTGGCAGGCACCTGTAGTCCCAGCTACTAGGGAGGCTGAGGCAGGAGAATGGCGTGAACCCAGGAGGCGGAGCTTGCAGTGAGCCAAGATCGCACCGCTGCACTCCAGTCTGAGCGACAGAGCGAGACTTCATTTCAAAAAAAAAAAAAAAAAAGAAAAACCCTGTAGACACAATATCAAAGATAAGAACCATGAACAATAACATTAATAGGAATGATCATTAAAATTTTTGTAATTTTGTAGGTCAAAGATATTGAATAATATTAAAATATAAACCACAAATGAGATAAATAACTGCAACATATTTGACAAAAATAGGTTGATGTCCTAACGAAGACCTCTTTACTCAGTAGGAAAAAGGCACACCACTAAAAACGTAAGCAAATAAGACAAAAGGAGGAAAATATATGATAAATATATGAATATAAAGTAATATCCAACTTTATTTAACCAAGAGGTGGACATTAAAACAATAAGTTTTTCCCATCAAATAAGACTTTTTAAATGAGCAGAAATTTGACCAGTCACGGTGGCTCACGTCTGTAATCCCAACACTTTGGGAGGCCGAGGTGGGCAGATCACTTGAGGTCAGGAGTTTGAGACCAGCCTGGCCAACATAGCAAAACCCCGTCTCTACTAAAAATACAAAAATTAGCCAGGCATGGTGGTGCACACCTGTAATCCCAGCTACTCGGGAGGCTGAGACATGGGAATTGTTTAAACCCAGAGGTAGAGATTGCAGTGAGCCAAGATCATGCCACACTCATGCGTGGGTGACAGAACCAGACTATGTCTCAAAAAAAATGAAATACAATAAAATGAGCAGAAATTCCCTTTAGTTGCCATCTCTGCTTTCTGTTAAAAAAAAAAAAAAGGAGGAACTACAAAACCTGTTCTTTGTATCGTTTAAGGAGCCCTTCCATATTTGTTTGGTTTTTTGTTTTTTTTTTTTTTTTTGAGAAGTAGTCTTGCTCTGTTGCCCAAGCTGGAGTGCAGTGGCATGATCTCGGCTCACTGCAAGCTCCACCTCCCGGATTCACGCCATTCTCCTGCCTCAGCCTCCCAAGTAGCTGGGACTATAGGCGCCCGCCACCACGCCCGGCTAATTTTTTTTATTTCTAGTAAAGACGGGGTTTCACTGTGTTAGCCAGGATGGTCTCGATCTCCTGACCTCGTGATCTGCCCACCTCGGCCTTCCAAAGTGCTGGGATTACAGGCTTGAGCCAACGCACCCGGCCTACTTGTTTGGTTTTTATCCTGGGCTGTTTTCATCATTCATTTTCTACCTAACTCTGTAGGTCACACCTTCTCTAAATAGAAAGGAGTGGTTTTTCAGAAAAAAATAAATAAAGTTAAATCAGATCAAGATAAATAAAATAAAAATAAAATGGTCAGAAACCTTCTCACACACCACCAGTAAAAATGTAATTTAGCCTGGGTGCAGTGGCTCACGCCTGTAATCCCAGCACTTTGGGAGGCCGAGGCGGGTAGATCACCTGAGGTTTGAGACCAGCCTGAGCAACATGGTGAAACCCTGTCTCTACTAAAAATATAAAAATTAACCAGGCGTGGTGGCGCACACCTGTAATCCCAGCTACTCGGGTGGACGAGATGGGAGAATCGCTTGAACCCAGGAGGCGGAGGTTGCAGTGAGCTGAGATCATGCCACTGCACTCCAGCCTGGGTGACAGAGCGAGACTCTGTCTCAAAAAAAAATATATATATATATATATGTGTGTGTATATATACACATACACACACACATATAATTTAACACAATGCTTCTGCCACAAAAAAATGGAAAATACATCTTGAAACCTTAAAATTCCTTTTTGCCAGATTTCAAAAGGAAAATTTTAAAAAAAATTCCTTTGACTCACTAATCACTTCTAAGGCTGGGTGCAATAGCTTACACCTATAGTTCTAGCTACTCAGGAAGCTGAGGCAGGAGCATCACTTGAGGCCAGGAGTTCGAGGCCGCAGTGAACTATGATTATGCCACTGCAATGCAGTCTGGCCAACAGAGGGAAACCCTGTTTCTAAAATTTCAAAAATAATAAAAAATAAAAATCACTTCTAGCACTAGTCATCTCACTGCTATGTATATTCTAAGGAAATCATTGGGAATGTGGGCAAAGAGAAGAACAGCATTTATAATGGTGAAAAACTGGGAAGTTCCTACATATTCAAAACTAGAGATTATTTAACAAATTATGGGCCAGGCACGGTGGCTCACGCCTGTAGTCCCAGCACTTTGGGAGGCCAAGATGGGCAGATCTCTTGAGGTCAGCAGTTGGAGACCAGCCTGGCCAACATGGTGAAACCCTGTCTCTACTAAAAAAAAAATACAAAAAATTTAGCTGGGTGTGGTGGCACATGCTTGTAATCCCAGCTACTCAGGAGGCTAAGGCAGGAGAATTGTTTGAACCTGGGAGGCGGAGCTTGCAGTGACACAAATCATGCCATTGCACTCCAGCCTGGGCAACAGAGTGAGACTCCATCTCAAAAAAAAAAAAAAATTATAATAAACCAAGCAATGGAGTACCACATAACTACTTAAAGTAGTGTGTGTGTGTGTGTGTGTGTGTGTGTGTGTATATATATATACGTGTGTGTGTGTATATATATGTATATACATATATACGTGTATATATGTATATACATATATACGTGTATATATGTATGTATGTATATACGTGTATACATATATATACATATATACGTGTATATATGTATGTATGTATACACGTATATACATATACATATATATATACACACACAGAGAGAGAGAGGGGTAGAGAAATATTTATGGCATGTTATTAGATGAGAAAAGGAGGTACAAACAGGATATACAGTATAAATTTATTTTGGTAAGATTGATTAGATAGAGAAAGAAAAAAAGGGAGAGAAAGGATAAAAGGGATGAAGGGAGGAACTGGGAGATGCTGCATCCTGTTAGGAGAGAATACGTCCTCACCACTCGTTTCCCTGAGAAAGGATGTTCCATAAACTCTCCTGGTTTCTCTCCATCGCCTTTAACTCACTCCACATCGGGGAGGAGAAATGGCTTACCTGGTGGTAAATGTGGGAAGAATAAACAAGGCATCCCGGGCTCACTCCCCACTCCTTACTCCTGGGAGCGATCTGGCTGCTGTCCCTGCTGTTCCCTGCTGTTCCTCCGGGTCAGGATCACACCCAGTACGGTGCCATCTGTGCCTAACTAGCTACATCTGTCTCATTCTGGGGTTCGGTCTGCAGCCCTGTGTTGCTCCCACACTAAGTCAGACCTCCAGCTTTTCCTTCTTCGGTAATAAAGAAGGTGTCCTGGTCTCTGTTTGTACGCTTGGCCAGATTTCCCTGCCTTGGACACAGATGGGGAAGTAGGATCTAACTTGCTGTGTCTCCTCAGAAATCCAACATGCATCAGTCAGGGTTCTGGGTGAAAAGCAATACAACCTTACTTGGCAAACTGAGGCAAAGAAGAATTTATTAAAAGAAGTAGCAAGGGTGAGAAGGCTGTTTTTAGATTAGACAGACCAGAGAACCAGGCTTAGGGAAAGTCATAAAACAGGATGTTCAACAAGGGAGAATCAGCAGAGAGCCTGGGTCAGTGGCCTCCTCTTCAATGCGCCTTCTAACTGTTCCTGCCATTCTTGCATGGATTGCTTAAAATAAAGTTTGAAAACAAGCTGTCCAAATGGCCAAAGGATAACCTACCCACCATCCCTCCCCTACTCCCCTCTTCCTATGAAACACAGATTAATATGTATCCATTGCCCCTCCACTTATTATTTATGGAAAGCAGATCCCATCAGAGTGATAACTGACCTAAGCCCATTGGCCTATTCTGTTCCCCTCATGACAGGCATTGGCTCATGAATGAGCAGGCCATCTGGGCACGGCCAATCAGATGATGACTTGAAATTCTGGGTTAAAACGTCTCTTTATATCCGTCCCCCTGGACCTGGGCAGGTAAGCATGTGACTCTGTGGGGGTTGTTCGCCAGTTTAAAATGCAACTGACACCACAGAAGGCTAAACAGAGAGACACAAAGACAGTCACTCAGTCAAACCAACAAGAAGCCAGAATGGAGGCTGGGCAAACCCAGATGATAAATGTGCACCAATCATTAAAAGGGGAAAGAGTGGACCCGATTCAGAAAGCTTGGGTGTGCATCCTGGATCTACCCTTTTTAACTGGGTCATCTGGGTAAACTTAGCCTTTCTGAACCACAGTTTTCTAATGTCGAAAATGGGGATAATAAGAGTATTCCTCCTAGGGTTACTGGAGTCTGAAATGAGATAATCCATGTGAAGCACTTGGTACTGGGTCTAGCTTATAGTAACTGCTGGACATGTTGCTGTTTTTGTATACCAAAATGTAACCTCTTGCACATCACTTTTATCTTTGTTAAGGCAAGGTCTCTCTCTGTTGCCCAGGCTGGAGTGCAGTGGCACAAAATGGTTCACTGCAGCCTCAAATTCCTAGCTCAAGCAATCCTCCAGCCTTATCCTCCTAAGTATCTGGGACTACAGGCACGCCCCAGCATGCTTGGCTAAATTTGTTTAATTTTCTGTAGAGACAGAGTCTCCCTATGTTGCCCAGGCTAGGTTTGATCTCCTAGGCTCAAGCGATCCTTCCACTCCAGCCTCCCAAAATGCTGGGATTATAGGCATGAACCACTGTACCCAGCTGTTTGTTTTTGAGACAAGGTCTCGTTCTGTCACCTTGGCTGGAATGTAGTGGTGGGATCATGGCTCACTGCAGCCTCGACCTCCCAGGCTCAAGCGATCCTCCTGCCTCAGCCTCCCACGCAACTGGGATTACAAGTATGATCTACCATGCCCACTGTGCACCACCTCTGAATCTCACCTGTCTCTTAGTCCAGTCAGACCGGTTCCTACAGCACCACACTCAGGTCCACAGTGGTCTCCCCAGTCTGTTTTCTCTGTGACACACTCACTCAATGTTCATGCATGCATGACCCCAAAATGCAGATGAGGTGACCTCCCATAGGCAAATGTTTGAAGAGAGGAATGAAAGTGAGTAAGTGCTGGCCGGGTGCCGTGGCTCACACCTGTAATCCCAGCACTTTGGGAGGCCGAGGTAGGTGGATCACCTGAGGTCAGAAGTTCAAGACCAGCTTGACCAATATGGTGAAACCCTGTCTCTACTAAAAATACAAAAATTAGCTGGGTGTAGTGGCGCGCACCTGTAGTCCCAGCTACTCTGGAGGCTGAGACAGGAGAATCGCTTGAACCTGGAAGCCGGAGGTTGCAGTGAACCCAGATTGCACCATTGCACTCCAGCCTGGGCGACAGAGTAAGACTCCATCTCAAAAAAAAGAAAAAACGAAAGTGGATAAGTGCTTTCCCCTCTCTTCTCCTCATGAAAGGTCCCAATATGTATTTCAAGTGGCACAAGGCTCTTGAGAGGTCAAAGAGTTGCCTACAGCGTTGGTCAAACGCCAAATCAAATACGCATCCTTCTTCTGAAACTCCCCTGCCCTACCTCAGTCCCGTCCCTCACCCCAGCTTCCTCTCAGGCTCCGCTTTCTGGTAAATCCAGGTGGCTGAGCTCAGACTATCTGTAGGTGGCACATTTTAATGGTCGGTTCTTATTGCTCTTCCTTTCCCTTTTCTCTATTTTCTAATTATTCTTACAATAAACACATCTTAATCTCACAATTTTAAAACCTTTTTTTCCCCCTCAAGCCTATAATCACATCTCCAAGACTAATTTACCTATGTTATAAAAGTAACATGAAATTAGAATTAGGGGAAAGGGCAGGCATGTGACATTAAACATTGCTAGCAAAACACATACCCAACACAGGTACGGGGAGTGGGGAGCAGGAAGTCGGAGAGAGGGAGACAGTTTTTCTTCCTGATTGTTTCTGGATGTTCTACAGCCAGCTCTGAGGCTGCTTCTCAGAAGAGGAAAGAATCCTGTGGAGAAAGAAAAGGAGGCAGGGAGGCAGGGATGGAGGGGGAGAAGAAGGATGGGCATTCTGTCTTCCTTTGTTCTCCAGCCTGGTTCCCCGAGACAGTCGGGAGGAGGGCCCCTTCTGCTCCAGGCCTTTTATTCAGCAGAGGTGCTAACTGGTTGGCAGGCCCAGGAAAAAGGCAGACTCAGAGGGGAGCGGAGAAGGCTGGAGGAGCCACAAACCAGGTGTGAAAACCCCTGCAGAGCTGGAGCGAGCCATTTGCCGGTGGCTCAGACCAGCAATTGGAAGAATGCACCGAGATACTCTGCGCGAAGGGGCAGGAGCACGCCTTGGGGTATCTCATAATTAAAAAGCAGGAGGCTCCGCTGCAGAGTGTGGAAAAGGCCACCTCGACTGTTTCCACCACTAGGGAGAAGTTGAGCCCCTTCTGTTTAGGAGCCTCCTGCTGCCTGAGGACCACGGCTCTGGATCTGGTGTGACCCAGGGTCCGGGCATCCAACCCTCCTCCTGGGTCAGTGTGGCTGAGTGACAGAGAAGCACACACCATGGTCAGGGCTGGGGCAGAGGCTCAAACAGCATGAGAGACTCAGTTGGGGTGCCCTGGAATTGGATATCAAGGTCACCTCTGAAACAAGCAGGTGAAATCTCATAAATCAGCACAAAACAATGAAAGAAGCCACCTGAGCCCTGCCTCCTAAATCCAATCAAGTCTCCCAAGGTATAGCCCCCATGGATGATTTATTTTATTTTATTTTATTTTATTTATTTATTTTATTTATTTATTTATTTATTTGAGACAAAGTCTCACTCTGTCATCCAGGCTGGAGTGCAGTGGCATGATCTCGGCTCATTGCAACCCCTGCCTCCTGGGTTCAAGCAATTCTCGTGCCTCAGCCTCCCAGGTAGCTAGGATTACAGGTGCCTGCCAACACACCCAGCTAATTTTTGTATTTTTAGTAGAGACGAAGTTTCACCATGTTAGTCAGGCTGGTCTCAAACTCCTGACCTCTGTGATCCACCTGCCTCAGCCTCCCAAAGTGCTGGGATTACAGGCGTGAGCCACCGCGCCCGGCTGATTTATTTTTTATTGATTGATTGATTTCAAGAACAATGAAATCACTATATTGCCTAGGCAGGTCTCAAACTACTGGGCTCAGGCTATCCTCCTGCCTCAGCCTCCCTAAGAGCTGGGATTTCAGGTGTAAGCCACCTTGCCCAGAGGGTTTTTTTTAAATTCTCACCAAATACCTTTTATTAATTATGGTTTTAAAAAACACAGGACGTAAGATTTACCATCTTAGGCCAGGTGGGCATGGTGGCTCACACACTTTGGGAGACTGAGGCGTGTGGATCACTTGAGCTCAGGTGTTTGAGACCACCAGCATGGCCAACATGATGAAACCCCGTCTCTACAAAAATTAGGTAGGTGTGGTGATGTGCCCATAGTCCCAGTTACTCAGGAGGCTGAGGTGAGAGGATTGCTTGAGCCCAGGAGGCGGAGGTTGCAGTGAGCCATGACGATGCCACTGCACTCCAGCCTGGCTGACAGCATGAGACCCTGTCTCAAAAACACACACACACACCTGTAATCCCAGCACTTTGGGAGGCTGAGGAGGGTGGATCACGAGGTCAGGAGTTCAAGATCAGCCTGGCCAAGATGGTGAAACCCCGTCTCTACTAAAAATACAAAAAATTAGCCGGGCATGATGGTGGGCGCCTGTAATCCCAGCTACTCAGGAGGATGAGGCAGAGAATTGCTTGAACCCGGGAGGCAGAGGTTGCAGTAAGCCGAGATTGCGCCACTGCACTCCAGCCTGGGCGACAGAGTGAAACTCCGTATCAACAACAACAACAACAAAAAAAAAAGATTTACCATCTTAAATTTTTTTTTTTTTTTTCTTGAGATGGAGTCTCGCTCTGTCGCCCAGGCTAGAGTGCAGTGGTGCAATTTCGGCTCACTGCAACCTCTGCCTCCCAGGTTCAAGTGGTTCTCCTACCCCAGCCTCCTGAGTAGCTAGGATTACAGGTGTGCACCACACACAGCTAATTTTTGTATTTTTTAGTAGAGACGGGGTTTCTCCATGTTGGCCAGGCTGGTCTCGAACTCCTGACCTCATGCAATCTGCCTGTCTCGAACTCTGAAAGTGCTGGGATTACAGGCATGAGCCACCACACCTAGCCCATTTAACCACTTTTAAGTATGCAGTACATTAATGTTAATTATGTACATTGCTGTGCGGCAGATCTCTGGAACTTTTTTATCTCACAAAACTGAAATTCTATACCCACTGAACAACATCTCTTCTTTTCCTCCTCCCTTCAGCCCCAGGCAACCACCACTCTACCTCTACTTTCTGTTTCTAAGAGTCTGACTGTTTTGGACACCTCATATAAGAGGACTTATGCAGCATTTGTCTTGCTGCAACTGGCTTCACTTAGCATAGTGTCTGTCCTCCACATTCATCCATCTCTACTAAAATTACAAAAATTAGCCGGGCATTGTGGCAGGTGCCTGTAATCCCAGCTACTCGGGAGGCTGAGGTAGGAGAATCGCTTGAACCTACATCCTTGTAGCCTATGACAGGATTTCCTTCTTAAGGCTAAATAATATTCCATTGTATATATGATGGATGATCTTGCTACATCATCTTACTGCTGAAAGGTGAATGGACTTGCGAAAATACCACTGTGTTGGCCGGGCACGGTGTTTCACACCTGTAATCCCAGCACTCTGGGAGGCCGAGGTGGGTGGATCACCTAAGGTCAGGAATTTGAGACCAGCCTGGCCAACACGGTGAAACCCCATCTCTTCTAAAAATACAAAAATTAGCTGGGCATGGTGGTGGATGCCTGTAATGTCAGCTACTCGGGAGGCTGAGGCAGGAGAATCTCTTGAACTTGGAAGGCGGAGGTTGCCGTGAGCTGAGATCGCACCATTGCACTTCAGCCTGGGCAACAAGAGCAAAACTCTGTCTCAAAAAAAAAAAAAAGAAAGAAAAAGAAAATTCCACTGTGTTTATTCAGTTCCCGCCCACAGAGAAAGAAATACTGCCTCTGACTAACTCAAATATCCGAGTTATGAGTCATTCATTTGTCATTGATTTATTTACATATCAAGATCTACCAGTCCCAGTGTCCTGAATGCACGAGAGAAGACAGACTGAGTCCCTGCCTTCCCAGCATCTCCAGCCCATTGGGGGCCAAACACACACCAATGAGCCCTAAAATGCCCAGCAAATGCCATAGTGAGAAGAGCCAGGGTGTGGAGAGATTACAAGGAGAAGGCAGCCCCCTGGGCTTGTGAGAGAGGCTCGGGAGGGGCTCACCAGGCACTGAGAGAGGGGAGCATGGCAGGTACAGAAATCCAGAAAAGCCAGGAGAACAAGCCTGTTGTGATGTAAAAGCAAGTACACAGTACCTACAAAGCATCCTTGCCAAAAAAAAAAGAACTTAGATCTAATCAAATCTCTAGGTCAGAATCTCTCAACCTCAGCAATATAGACATTTTGGGCCAGATAATTCTATGTTGCAAAGGAAAGAGTGCTCTCTTACATACTATAGGGGATTTAGCAGCATCCTTGGCCTCTATCCACTGGGTGCCAGGAGCACCCACCCAGTTGTAGCAACCAAAAATGTCTCCAGATATTGCCAAATATCCCTTCAGGAGCTAAATTGCCCCCAGCTGGGAACCACTGCTGTACCTGAGAAGTTTAATATAGTGACGGGTTCAGGAGTGGCTGGATCAGGGCTCCGGCTCTGCATTTCTTTCACCAATTGCCTTCTCTCCTGTGTCAGCATCATCTCAAATCTAGCTTTGTTCAAGATACCAAGTGGTTGCTACAGCTCCAGACCTCACAGCTATGTATACTGACCAGACAAACAGTTTCTTCTCTCCCAGTCACTGAGCAAAGGCCTGACTTTGTAGTAATCGTGCTAACCTAAAACCTGTCCCCTTTCCTATCTCAATCACTGTCGTCAGGGGAAAGCTCCTTACTGCCTGGCTTGAGTTTACATTAAGTGTCTATCCCTGAATTTGCTCATTTATTTCTAACTCATATTAGTCCAGGCGTGGTGGCTCATGCCTGTAATCCCAACACTTTGGGAGGCTGAGATGGGTGGATCACCTGAGGTCAGGAGTTCGAGACCAGCTTGGCCAACATGGTAAAACCCCATCTCTACTAAAATTACAAAAATTAGCCAGGCATTGTGGCAGGCGCCTGTAATCCCAGCTACTCGGGAGGCTAAAGTAGGAGAAATGCTTGAATCCAGGAGGCGGATGTTGCAGTGAGCTGAGATTGCACCACTGCACTCCAGCCTGGACAACAGAGTGAGACTCCATCTAAAAAAAAAAAACAAAACAAAACAAAAAATTGAATGCCTACTCTTATAGCCACCTATGTAACCTTACAGTAAATTCTTTTTCCTGTTTAACCTGCTTTAAGGAGGGGTCTGTTATTTTCAACCATTCAACTATTCAACCATTCAGCTATTAAGACAGACCACATCTAGAGCATTTGGAGAGGGAACGCTGATGATGAGAGGAGCCCTGAAAGCAGTCCTAATGCAATCAGTACATGGAATAAGCAAGATGCCTGATTATAGTGACCAAAACAGCTCATTTGCTCTATCTCTCAACCCTTTCATTTTTACTTACAAAGATACCAGCCTATTCCTCAGGTGAAAATGTCATCAGTTTTTTTTTTTTTTTGCCCACTTCTAGGTCAGAGACAATTCACAGGTCACTGTAAATCCCAAACACCGTCTTGACTTCAAAATAAGGATGTCCTGTCAATATAATATTTGGCACATACTTTTTTTTTTTTTTTTTTTTTTTTTGAGACGAAGTCTCACTCTGTCGCCCAAGCTGGCTGCTCCATGTCTTTCCCGTGGAAACCACTTTTCGAAATTCTCCCGGTGGTGTCAAGCCTGGAGTTAGAATGAGCACTTCCCACACCTCCCTGAAAAGGGAAGTTGGGGGCCCAGAGCACAGCAACAACTCTCTCCAAAGAAATCTCTTCACCAAGTCTTGTTCTTTTTCTTTCTCTCCTCTCTAAGGATGTCCAAGAGTCAGGGAGCAGTTCCCCAGAGATTTCCCTTGAGAGTCTGCAAATGAGGAATTGTCTCCCACACACATTGCCAGGAAAAGTCTCATTCTAACACCTCTCACATTAGTATATAAAAAGGCTTACTGCGGGAAAAAGTGTGCATCACAAATCAGGAAAGTCATGGAGTATCCGCAAGTCATGTGGGGAAGATGGACCCTCAGGGTCAAGAAAAGAATAGAAAGTTCAATACTCACTATGCACCATACGCGGAAAATTTAATCCCAGTTATTTTAAGCCATAAAATATACAAAAGAAGTTTTAAAACTAGAAATGCTGTAAGTGTATATTTCACTGGTTTTGTAATAATATAGAACTTTCTAAGCCTCAAGACAATGGGGAGAAAAGCACAGAAGAAAAGCTAATAGTTTAACATTTCTTTTTAACTAGAACACTTAGTAGACGTTGAGAACCTGCTGCTATATTGAAACTCAGAAAATCCTCTCCTAGGATCAGAGGCATAAAGATGCCAAGAAGTCAACCAAAGTTGTATGACAGACCAAGAAACGTCTGTTTCAGACATTTGGAATCCCATAAGATTCCATAAGTTACTTTCAATTGAACCAAATATAACATGTCCTAAACTTCACAGTGAGACTGCTGTTTCACATGACAGTCATATTCCAGATTAATACAACCTGACAGCATGCTGTATTTTTTTTTTCTTTTTTTTTTTTTTTTTTTTTTGAGACAGAGTTTTTCACTCTTGTTGCCCAGGCTGGAGTGCAATGGCACGATCTCGGCTCACTACAACCTCTGCCTCCCGGGTTCAAGCGATTCTCCTGCCTCAGCCTCCCAAGTAGCTGGGATTATGGGTGCCCACCACCACGCCCAACTAATTTTTGTATTTTTAGTAGAGACGGGGTTTAACCACATTGGCCAGGCTGGTCTCGAACTCCCGACGTCAGGTGATCCTCCCAACTTGGCCTCCCAAAGTGCTGGGATTACAGGCGTGAGCCACTGAGCACCTGGCCCCACGCTCTATTTTTCATTCATTCATTTCACAAAAGCTATTATGAGCCCAGACTGTGCAGTACCGTTCCAGGCTCTTGGCATCCAAACGCTAACCAGACCGTGCTCCCTCCCTCATGTATTTTACCTTCTTTGGAGGCAGAGGGACAATAAGTACAGAAGTTAACAAACTTTTTCATATTGTGAGAAATCGCAACATAATATGAGCTCATATTTTTACAATCCAGAGTTGCTTTCATTAAGAATCTGTGCTTCTCAACCTAGGGTACACTTTGGACTAATGTAACAAGCCCTTTTAAATACTGATGACTGGGTCCCATTCCCAGAGATTCTGGCATAATTGGCTAGGTAAAGCCCAGGCATTGGCTTTTTTTTTTTTTTTTTTTTTTGAGACAGCGTCTCGTTCTGTCACCCAGGCTGGAGTGCAGTGGCACGATCTTGGCTCACTGCAACCTCCGCCTCCCTGGTTCAAGCGATTCTCCTGCCTCAGCCTCCCGAGTAGCTGGGATTACAGGCGCATTCCCGGCTAATTTTTTGTTTTGTTTTTTTTTGTTTGTTTGTTTTAAGTAGAGACAGGGTTTCACTGTGTTGCCCAGTCTGGATCTCCTGAGCTCAGGCAATCCATCCGCCTCGGCCTCCCAAAGTGCTAGGATTACAGGCTTGAGCCACTGCGCCCCGCCTTTTGTTTTGTTTTGTTTTTCCCATCCCCTCAAGTGATTGTAATGTACGACCAAAAGAGAACTGAAAAGGGTATATAAAAGAAACTACCACTAGATGTCGCTGTCCCCAAAGGTTTGAAGAGAAACAGTCCTCAAGTAGTCAATGGCTAAGTTCCCACTAGAAAAACAGACTTGATTTTGCCATATTTTGGATCCAAGCAAATGTCCAATTAAAAAAAATACATATTCCTCAATTTACCTTTGGCCTGAATGAAGCAAGTCACACAAAACCCAAATGTATTAGTTTGCTAGGGCTGCCATAACAAACTTGGGGGCTTAACAGAAGCCCGAAGTGTTTTGTTGGAGAGTTATTTTCTCTTGAGGCCTCTCTTCTTGGTTTGCAAATGGCCATCTTTTTCTTTTCTCTCTCTCTTTTTTTTTTTTTTTTTTTTTTTTTGAGACAGGGTCTTTCTTCTCTGTTGCCCAGACTGGGGTGCAGTGGCTGGATCTCAGCTCACTGCAACCTCCACCTCCTGGATTCAAGCAATTCTCCTACCTCAGCCTGAGATTATAGGTGCATGCCACCATGCCTGGCTAATTTTTTGTATTGTTTTGTAGAGACAGGGTTTCACCACGTCGCACAGGCTGGTCTCGAACTCCTGGGCTCAAGCAATCCTCCCACCTCGGCCTCCCAAAGTGCTGGGATTCCAGGTGTGAGCCACCATGCCCGGTCTTGCAGATAGCCACCTTTTCATTGTGTCCTCACATGGCTGTCCTTCAGCCCGTGTTGGCTGGGTCCTAATCCCCACTTCTTATAAAGATACCAGTAATACTGAATTAGGGCCCACCCTAAAGACTCTGTTTTAACTTGATGACTTCTTTAAAGGCCCTATCTCCAAATACAATCTACAGTCACATTCTGAAGATCTAGGCCATTAAGGGCTTCAACATACGAATTTGTGGGGCGGGGCTGGGGGGAGGGCAGATACACTTTTCAAGAAATCACCAAGAAATCAAAAGCAAAACCCATCTACTTGATGAGTGGCAAATGAGTAGTTTCCCAGCCATCCACAATTCTAAAGATCTCTCACATAGTAACTATGGAGCAAATTGGTTACTTTAAGAAAAAAAAAAAAAAAAACTTCTAAAAATTATTTTTATTCTTTATTTCTTTAGGTTTTTTTTAGCCAGGACATGTTCTTGTTTGGTTTTTTTTGTTGTTGTTGTTGTTTTTTTGCAAAAATCGTACCTCTTGGCCAGGAGTGGTGCCTCACACCTGTAATCCCAGCACTTTGGGAGGCCAAGGCAGGCGGATGACCTGAGGTAAGGAGTTCGAGACCAGCCTGACCAACATGAAGAAACCCCCGTCTCTATTAAAAATACAAAAATTAGCCAGTCATGGTGGTGGGTGCCTGTAATCCCAGCTACTCAGGAGGCTGAGGCAGGACAATCGCTTGAACCCAGGAGGCAGAGGTTGCAGTGAGCCAAGATTGCGCCACTGCACACCAGCCTGGATAAGAGAGCGAGACTCTGTCTGGAAAAAAAAAAAAAAAAAGGCCTAATCCAAATAGGGAAAGAGGAAGAAAAACTCTCTCTCTTTGCAGACAATATGATTTTTTTCTTTTTTTTCTTTTTTTTTTTTTTTTTAAGAGACAGAGTTTTACTTTCGTTGCCCAGGCTGTGCAATGGTGTGATCTCAGCTCACTGCAACCTCCGCCTCCCAGGTTCAAGCAATTCTCCTGCCTCGGCCTCCCAAGTAGCTGGGATTATAGGCACGCACCACCATGCCCAGCTAATATTTTTCTATTTTTAGTAGTGATGGAGTTTCACCATGTTGGCCAGGCTGGTCTTGAACTGCTAACCTCAGGTGATCCACCTGCCTCAGCCTTCCAAAGTGCTGGGATTACAGGCATGAGCAACTGCACCTGGCCCAGACAATTCGATTCTATACCTTGAAAACCCCGTAGTCTCTGCCCAAAGATTCCTTGATCTGATAATCAATTTCAGCAAAGTTTCAGGATACAAAATTAATGTACAAAAATCAGTAGCATTTCTATACACCAGTAGCATCCAAGCTGAGAGCCAAATCAAGACTGCAATCCCATTCACAATAGCCACACACAAAAATAAAGTACCTATGAATATAGCTAACCAGAGAGGTGAAAGATTTCTACAGGGAGAATTACAAAACACTGCTGAAAAAACTCAGAGACAACACAAACAAATGGAAAAACATTCCATGTTCATGAATGGGAAGAATCAATATTGTTAAAATAGACATACTGTCCAAAGCTATCTAGAGATTCAGTGATATTCCTATCAAACTACCAATGACATTTTTCACAGAATTAGAAAAAGAAACATTCTAAAATTCATTTGGAACCAAAAAAGGGCCTGAATAGCCAAAACAATCCTAAGCAAAATGAAAATAGCTGGAGGCATCACACTACCCAACTTTAAATTATGCTATAAGGATACAGTAACCAAAACCGCATGGTACTGATACAAAAACACACAGACCAATGGAACAGTTAGAGAACACAGAAATAAAGCCATACATCTACAACTATCAGATCTTTGACGAAACTGACAAAAACAAGGAACAGGAAAAGGTCTCTCTATTCAATAAATAGTGCTGGGATAACTGGCTGGCCATATGCAGAAGATTGAAAATGGACCCTTTCCTTACACCATATACAAAAATCAACTCAAGATGGATTAAAGACTTAAATGTAAAACTTAAAACTATAAAAACCCAGGAAGAAAATCTAGAAATAACATTCTGGACATTGACCCAGGCAAAGACTTCATTATGAAGACTCCAAAAGCGGTAACAAAAAAAAAAAAAAAATTGACAAGTGGGACCTAATTAAACTAAAAAGTCTCTGAAAAGCAAAAGAAACTATCAGCCGGGCACAGTGGCTCACGCCTGTAATCCCAGCACTTTGGGAAGCCGAGGCGGGTGGATCACAGTGTCAGGAGTTCAAGACCAGCCTGACCAACATTGTGAAACCCCCATCTCTACTAAAAATACAAAAATTGGCCAGGCATGGGGTGCCTGCCTGTAATCCCAGCTAATCAGGAAGCTGAGGCAAGAGAATCGCTTGAACCCAGGAGGCGAAGGTTGCAGTGGGCAGAGATCGCACCACTGCACTCCAGCCTGGGCAACAGAGCGAGACACCATCTCAATAGGAGAGAGAGAGAGAGAGAGAGAGAAAAGAAAGGAAAAAAGAAAGAAAAGAAAGGGAAGGAGGGAAAGAAAAGAAAGAAAAGAGAGAGAAAGAAAAAAGGAAGAAAAGAAAGAATGAATCACCGGGCACAGTGGCTCACGCCTGTAATTCCAGAACTTTGGGAGGCCGAGGAGGGTGGATCACCTGAGGTCAGGAGTTTGAGACCAGCCTGGCCAACATGGTGTAACCCTGTCTCTACCAAAAATACAAAATTAGCCACGCATGGTGGCAGGCGCCTGTAACCTAGGCTACTCAGGAGACTGAGGCAGGAAAATCGCTTGAACCCGGGAGGTGGAGATTGCAGTGAGCAGAGATTGTGCCATTTCACTCCAGCCTGGGTGAAAGAGCAAAACTCTGTTTCAAAAAAAATAAATAAACTGTCAACAGAGTAAACAGACAACCTACAGAATGGGAGAAATATTTGCAAACTATACATTTGACAAAGGTCTAATATCAAGAATCTATAAGTAACTCAAATAAATAGGCAAAAATCAACCCCATTAAAAAATGGACATGAACAGATACTTCTCATAAAAAGACACTCACGCAGCCAACAAGTATATAAGAAAAAATGCTCAATATCACTAATCACGAGAGAAACGCAAATCAAAACCACAGCGAGATACTATCTCACACCAGTTGAATGGCTATTAGTAAAAAGTCAAAAAATAACAGATGCTGGCAAGGTTGCAGAGAAAAAGGAATGCTTATACACTGCTGGTGGGAATGTAAATTAGTTCAGCCACTGTGAAAAGCAGTCTGGAGATTTCTCAAAGAACTTAAAATAGAACTATCATTTGATCCAGCAATCTCATTACTGGGTATACACCCAAAGGAATATAAATGGTTCTACCATAAAGACACAAGTACATGTATGTTCATTACAGCACTATTCACAATAGCAAAGACATGAAATCAACATAAATGCCCATCAATGGTAGGCTGGATTAAAAGAATGTGGTACATACACACCGTGGAATGCTATACGGCTATTTTTTTAAAAATGAGATCATGGCCTTTGCAGCACACGGGTGGAGCTGCAGGCCATTATCCTAAGCAAATTAACATAGGAACAGAAAACCAAATGCCACATGTTCTCACACACAAGTGGGAGCTAAACGTCAAGTACACATGGACACAAAGGAAGGAGCAATAAGGCCAGGCACGGTGGCTCATGCCTGTAATCCCAGCACCTTGGGAAGCCAAGGCAGGCAGATCACCTGAGGTCGGAAGTTCGAGACCAGCCTGACCAACATGGAGAAACCCCATCTCCACTAAAAATACAAAATTAGCCAGGTGTGGTGGCACATGCCTGTAATCCCTGCTACTCAGGAGGCTGAGGCAGGAGAATCACTTGAACCTGGGAGGCAGAGGTTGCGGTGAGCCGAGATCTCACCATTGCACTCTTCAGGGAAACAAGAGTGAAACTCTGTCTCAAAAAAAAAAAAAAAAAGGGAACAACAACAACAAAAAAAAGGGAGCAATAGACACAGGGGCCTATTTCAGGGTGGAGGGTGGATCAGTATTATACTGATTACCTGGGTGACAAAATTATCTGTGACCACGTAACTTACCCATGTAACCAACCCATACATGTAACCCTTGAGTCTAAAATAAAAGCTGGAAAAACAAAAAAAGAGAGAGAGAAGAGGCCTATAATAATTTTATGTACTTTTGTATTTTTTTCAGATAAAAGTTACACAGGTATGCAATCAAAATTTTAAGCCACAGTGGAGGCTATAAATGAAAAGGAAAACCCTTCTTATCTCCATTCCCACTCCCAACCCCCAAACTCTTCATTCTAAGACAAAACATATTGCACTAGGACTGTCCCAGAGTTCCGTAGAATATTGGATGACTCCACAGGAGTTATCCCCATATCCCAGGAACACGTCACCATGTGAGAGCTGTGTGCTGAAGAATCGTGACCTGGAGGTTGCCGAAAGTCCCCATCTACCACCAGAAGAAAGAAAAAAATGCCCATCAGGGTGGTCTGCAAATCCCACCCCCAAAGCCACTCTTTAAGAGCCTTCTGGTGGCTCCCTCTCTTTTTTGTTGTTTTTTTGTTTTGTTTTGTTTTGTTTTTTTCTCGAGACGTCGTCTCGCTCTGTTGCCCAGGCTGGAGTGCAGTGGTGCGATCTCGGCTCACTGCAAGCTCCGCCTCCCGGGTTCACGCCATTCTCCTGCCTCAGCCTCTCCGAGTAGCTGGGACTACAGGTGCCCGCCACTACACCTGGCTAATTTTTTTTTTTGTATTTTTAGTAGAGACGGGGTTTCACCGTGTTAGCCAGGATGGTCTCGATCTCCTGACCTCGTGATCCGCCCGCCTCGGCCTCCCAAAGTGCTGGGATTACAGCATGAGCCACTGCGCCGGGCCAAGGCTCCCTCTCTCTGGTTATGATGTTGCCTGGGAAGCATGACTCACAGTCAACACGCTATCACACATTCCTGTTCGCGGAACCCCACCTACGAGGAGCCTCTAGAACTGCGCTCTCTAATAGCCACTAGACACATATGGCTATTCAAATCTAAATTAGTTAACATTTAAAATTCAGCTAAATCGTGAAGTTTAGCACCCCCTTTCCTGCACCCGCCTCACTATTCCTGGGCAACCACCGACCCTATGTACGTGGGGTTGACCCCAGCTGTCCAGAGGCACAGATGGAAAGAAACTGGAGCCGGGCACGGTGGCTCACGCTTGGAATCCCAGCACTTTGGGAGGCCGAGGCGGGCGGATCACGAGGTCAGGAGATTGAGACCACGGTGAAACCCCGTCTCTACTAAAAATACAAAAAATTAGCCGGGCGTGGTGGCGGGCGCCTGTAGTCCCAGCTACTCGGAGAGGCTGAGGCAGGAGAATGGCGTGACCCCGGGAGGCGGAGCTTGCAGTGAGCCGAGATTGGGCCACTGCACTCCAGCCTGGGTGCCTGGGTGACAGAGGGAGACTCCGTCTCAAAAAAAAAAAAGAAACTGGAAGGTACCACAGTGCCTGGAGTCAACCCAGCCCCCTTTAAAATCTTTCTGCCGCGTCTCAACTGGCATTTTTGTTGAAGATGAACCACTTAGGACCTCGCCAGGAGTCCAGAGTGGTGTGAGTACAACCGAGCAAGCCGAGCGAGAAAGGAGCCCCTGTGAGGAAGAGCTCCCACTCACCAATCCCAAACCCACTTCTTTTCCACGTCTTGATCCATATACGGCTTTCAGGACCCTGTGCAAAGACCCGGACAAGCTCATGATCTTCTGAAGTCAGAGCTAAGACAGCCTCAGCCCCAAACCACAGCCGGAATCACATGTCCAGACCAGCACTGAACACGCCCATCTGCCGGCAGAACAAAAGAACACCTTCCCTGGGGTGCCCAAATCCATCTGCGCAAGCAGCCCGCAGGGATTCCAGCTTTATCAGAAAAGTCATGCTGAGCCGTTTGGTAAGGATTTGCTGAGAAGAGAGGGCACCACACCCCAAAAACAAACCAAAACAGCCCCAGGACACCCTGAGCAAAAGAGAAATTTCCCAGAGCTTCTCCTGGCAGGACTGTATCTAAATTGCCACCCCAAAAAAATCCCAGAGTAATAGTAATTCCCCCATTGGTTCAAAAACACCAACAACACAGCAAGCTAACTTGAACTTCAAGCTGCCGCATGCTATAATGAGTGTGTGGCTAAATACCTTTCACGAAATCTAAAATATAAGCCACACAATACCTCCTTTCAGCAACTCAAGCACACACATGCACACATTCAACTGAGGGTTTTTTCATGGCAAATGAAATATACCCTGTGAAAAGTTCCTCTGAAAATTTTCTTCTGAATTTTCATACCAGCCAAGTGAGTTTCACAGAAGCTGAGAAATACAGAAGCAAGTTTTTGCCCTTTTTTGCCTTTCTTTCCTGCTCTTTTCCTCCTTCATGCCCTGTCTACTGCCCTCCCACTCCAGCCAAGTGAGCTCTGCCAGAGACAGCAGCGTGGGCATCTTTCACAGCTCAGAGTTCACTAGCCGCACAAGCCCGTGGCCACCTGGATCAACGAGGAGAGGCAGTGAGTTTATTCACGCTGACCAGCATCCCAGGGGCCTCCCCTCAGGGTGCGCGGAAGGAAGGAGCGGTTCAAGCAGTTCAACCAGATCTGAGAGCAGGCCTTGGTTGCCTCCCTAGCAAGGCGGCAGATTGTGAGCCTGGGTCCCCGGAGATGAAGTCTGCCCTCAGCTACCGTCCAGGAGGAGGGAGAAAGCCTGGCAAGGTTCAGGCCCTTCTATGCCAGTGAAGCACACAGTGGACCAAGTGCAGTGCCTGTGGACAGCAGCTCCAGCCTGTCACAGGCCCAGCCCAGAAAGCTGCACCCTAGTCATAAACTTTAGTGATTTCTGGGCTTCAGAAGCCTTCATTATAAAGCAAACAGCCAAGAAAGGGAAAATCTTTGGGTTTATCAGTTACCAACATCCAGTTGCCATGAGGAAATAGGAAACAGTCTACATGAGGACCAGCAGGAACTCAAAGCAAAGGCCAAGAAAACGGAGAGGACGGGCCAGGCACCGGTGGCTCACACCTGTAACTCCAGCACTTTGGGAGGCCAAGGCAGTGGATCACTTAAGCCCAAGAGCGGCCTCAAGACCAGCCTGGGCAACAGGGTGAAATCGTCTCCAGCCTGGGGGACCAGAGTGAGATCCTGCCTCAAAAGAAAAGGAAGAGGGTGGTGGAGCAAAGGTGTCACTTTGGCCAAGTTCCAATCTAGTCCAAGTTCAGGGACCCCATATCTGGTCCACACACTAGTTCCCAAGGGTTTAGCCAGAGACCTGGCTCAGGTCACACGGGGAACATCAGCTTTCTGCTGGGCAACCAGAGAAAACAAGACCCAAAAGCATCTGTCAATCAGTGAGTCTGTCTGTCTGTCTACAAGAAGACAGCTCTTGGCTCGAGCAGCCCTTGCCAAGGAAGCTAGATACAGAGGCCCTCCAGCAAATGGGACTCACAGATGTGTTCAGTTTGTCCGATACAGTATTGGCCCATGCAGTTTCTAAAGTTTGAAATCATTGCCAGCATTTAAAGATCAAGAGAAGAATTCTACCTTAAAAAAAAAAAAAATCCAGATCATTGCTTCTCTTGAGAAATCAGCTCTCTGGCTCCACTGTGTTTACTTTTTGGCCAGAGCCAAGTCATGGCTGTCCCTTTGCAGCGGGGCATGTGGCCTCCACAGTCCCCCACTCTCCACTGTCTCCCAACGCTGGAGCCCCTTTTATAGGCCATTCATCGCAGCTGTGGCTATAGCCTTAATACACACTCCCAGCCAGCTTCCCTTGTGTGTGATGCCTCTGGTCCCATAAGCAATGGGCTGGGGACTTACTCTAATGCATCTGAGCAGAGGCTATACCCTGGGGGCATAAAGAGGCCATGGCAGTCCCAGTGCCCCCAACTGGAGGGCACAGGCTACTGGGGAGTTCAGGGGAGTGTATAGGAGAGGATTTTGCCTGAGGACCCTATGTTCCGCCACCCAGAAAGAGGAGGCTGCAGGTTGGTCTGTCAACACCAATACTGGCCTTGGTGGAGGCTGGCAGGCCTGTATCCTCGCCAATCTGGTCAGGAAGAGCCACATGCAAACCCAAGGGGGGCTGCCCAGAGAACCTCCAGACACACGTTCAGTGCGCCAAGGTTGCAGGAGAAGCAGCACCCCAGAGAAGCAGGGCCTGATGTTGATGACATTGATGGCCAGGCTCAGTGGTGTTGGGAGCCCAGGGACAGCAGAGGGGTCTGTCTCCCTTATGGGACGGGGTGTTCTCATCCTGAAGCCCCCCACTTTCTCAGTCAGTGTCTCTGAAAAGAAGTAAATGGAACCATCAGAGGGTGTAACTGGGGAGCGGGTAATGGGGACTGGTTACCCAGGTATTTAAACTGCTCTTAGAGACCAGTTAAACCCATGAATGTAGCTCTTACTGTGTCCTCAGGTTTGGAGTGCTATTTGTAACTTGTCAGTGTCACGACATTAGGCAGCATTCCTTTAGGTGTCATCAGGGCTTAGAGCAGGATGGGCCTTCAGCAATCATCTGATGGGCGTCTCTTCCATCAACAGAGAAATGAAGCCCAAGGGGTCAAAAAACACATATGGGGGGCCAGAGCTAGTGACCAGCAGAACCAGAAGTAGAACCCAGGAGCGCAGACTTCCGACTCAGCCCTTCCCACTGCCCCACACTGCTGCCATCACCTGGAAAGGAAATGGAGCAATGTTGTAGGCAACTAAATTCTTATTTGATTGAGCCCAGATTTCTTTTTTTCTTTCTTTCTTTTTTTTTTTTTTTTTTTCACTCTGTCGCCCAGGCTGGAGTACAGTGGCATGATCTCAGCTCACTGCAACCTCTGCCTCCCGGGTTCAAGTGATTCTCCTGCCTCAGCCTCCCTAGCAGCTGGGACTACAGGCACCCACCACCACGCCCAGCTAATTTTTTGTGTTTTTAGTAGAGACGGGGTTTCACCGTGTTAGCCAGGATGGTCTCGATCTCCTGACCTCGTGATCTGCCCACCTCGGCCTCCCAAAGTGCTGGGATTACAGGCGTGAGCCACCGTGCCAGTCCCAGACAACATAATTCTTACAGAATATACTTTCCAGTAGCTTTCGGGAAATGACCCAGCTATAACCCTACCTTAGGAATAAGCAAGGTGCCAGCTTGAACTACCTGTCCCCACCTAGTTACTCAATCTGGGAAGGGCAGTCACACTATCCATGCCTGGGTCACTGCTGCAGAGTGAGCTGGGTGGCTCCCAAAGACAGGTATCAGAAGTGGAAGTCATACTCACGACTGCCTGCTCCTTTTTGAACTTACTCCCCAGCCACCAGGCAAATGCCCAGGAGCTCTGCAGAGCATCCCAGTCTGGCCTATTGCCCACACCTTGCCCAGGCATTGGCTGCCACCTTGGCCCAGTTACACCAGCGGGAAGAGAGCTGTGTGGGGACCACAGAAGGTCACCACAGTAACCCAGATAATCCACTCATGCTGCAAAAATAGAAAGCAGCCTCCAGGCCAGAGGCATTCTAGGGTGGAGGGAGCCCTTTGAATTTTTTTAGGGAACTTGGGTAAAAGCTCCTGGGTAGTCACTCTGCAAGGATTTTAAGGATTACCTAGAATGTTCAATAAATGTTCGTTGATTGATGCTTTTAATGTTCTTTGAGCTTTTAGGTGGAAACTGTCATTTCAAGGTAAGTCCTCTTGTTTTCAGTTTCTTAGGATTACTATGTAGGGACTAGTGACTGACAAGTTCTTACACATTTTCCTCTAATTTCAGAAGTGTTTGCTCTTCACACTATGTGTGATATGGTTTGGATTTGTGCCCCCACCCAAATCTCATGTCGAATTATGATCTCCAGTGTTGGAGGTGAGGCCTGGTGGGAGGTGATTGGATCATGGAGGCAGACTTCCCCCTTGCTGTTCTCATGATAGTGAGTGAGTTCTCATGAGATCTGACTGTTTAAAAGTATGTGGTACCTTACTCCTCTCTCTCTTCCTTCTGCTCCAGCCATGTAAGATGTACCTGCTTTCCGTTCACCTTCTGCCATGATTGTAAGTTTCCTGAGGCCTCCCCAGTGATGCTTCCTGTACAGCCTGCAAAACCATGAGCCAATTAAACCTCTTTTCTTTATAAATTACCCAGTCTCAGGTAGTTCTTTATAGCAGTGTGAGAATGGACTAATACAATGTGTGTGTGTGTGTGTGTGTGTGTATGTGTATTCTCTTAAATTGCTCAGGCATATATGTCCTGAAAAGGCCGTATTTTCCACCATGGCTAAGCTGGCTGTGGCCCAGCCCTGGCGCTGGTGGGACCTCAGGCTCCTGCTCCCTGAGAAGGGAAGACCTAAGTAGGCAGGAGGAGCCAAGACAGCAGCTGCCTGAAAGCAGCGGCCGTTTTAAAGACAGTCTTCAAGGTCCCAAATCCACAACAGGAAGGCAGAGAGGGAGGAGAGAGCACTAAAAAAGAAAGTAATCAAGTATGAAGATTATCCTCCGTGGCTTTAATTCTATTTCCCCACTTCCAAAACAAACAGATGTACCAGTTTGCTTCTTAGGGCTAAGTGTGGTTAATACAACATTCCACAGCTCTCCACCCTCACCCCTGCCCTGTCAGGCCCACAGGTGGGGAAACCATACAATTTATTGACATATATATAGAATGTATATATACAATATATATGCAATATATACAATTTATTGTATATACACAATACACACACCATGTATATATACACACAATATATACACACACACACTACATAGTATGAATTGTTACTATATATATACATATATATTTAAAGCTTAAATGTCTCCTGGGCCTTGAGCAGGGGAGACTGATAGGTTTTCCCTTGCATTGATCTCAAATCCATTCCCCTGTTACATAACATATATCCCCGGGAACCGAACATAACAAAGCACCAAGTTTTCTCTCTTCCACGGGATGAAACCTTGAGATAACTAAAAACTGCACTGACACCTTCCCTGAGTTTCTGTTTTCTAACCCAAATGTCCCTGGTTCCATTGCTCATACGCCTCATCACCATTCAGTATAGTCGCAGCCATCTTTTAAAATGCGGTGCTTAAGGACTCAACACATTGCTCCATCAGTGAATACTGAAGTTCTATCAACTCCCATTTGCCAGATGCTACAGTTCTGTATATAAAACCTAAGATTCTACTAACAGTTTGGGTAGCCTCATGGCATTCTTTTTTCTTTTAATCCATTTTACCAACCCTACCCTCTAGTGTATGGAAGATGCTCAGTAAATGATTCTCACTCTGTCACCCAGGCTGGAGTGCAGCGGCATGATCTCTGCTCGCTGCAACCTCCCCACCCCCGGGGTTCAAGCAATTCTCCTGCCTCAGCCTCCCGAGTAGCTGGAATTACAGGTGCCTGCCACCATGCCTGGCTAATTTTTGTATTTTTAGTAAAGACAGGGTTTCACCATCTTGGCCAGGCTGGTCTTGAACTCCTGACCTTGTGATCCACCCGCCTCGGCCTCCCACCACTCCTAGCCAATAAATGATTCTTAATTAAGTGAATAGGTAGAATGAGTGTTTGGTACACATTGAGCTTTCTGTAGACTCACTTTTTTTTTTTTTTTTTTTTTGAGACAGAGTCTGAATCTGTCACCAGGCTAGAGTGCAGTGGCACGATCTCGGCTCACTGCAACCTCTACCTGACCAGGTTCAAGCAATTCTCCTGCCTCAGCCAGGATGGTCCTGATCTCTTGGCCTCATGATCCGCCCACCTTGGCCTCCCAAGGTGCTGGGATTACAGGCATGAGCCACCGCACCCGGCCTAGACTCACTTTTAAAATACATGCATTTCAGAATAGATAGTGTTGATGTTGCACAACAGTGTCATGTAATTAATGCCACTGAATTGTACATTTAAAAATGGGAAATGGGGCCAGGCGTAATCCCAGCACTTTGGGAGGCCAAGGTGGGTGGATCATTTGAGGTCAGGAGTTCAAGACCAGCCTGGCCAACATGGCAAAACCCCACCTCTACTAAAAATACAAAAATTACTTGGGTGTGATGGTAGGCACCTGTAATCCCAGCTACTTGAGAGGCTGAGGCAGGAGAATCTCTTGAACACGGGAAGTGGAGGCTGCAGTGAGCCAAGATCGTGCCACTGCACTCCAGCCTGGGTGAGAGAGTGGGACTCTGTCTCAAAAAATAAAAATAAACGGCTGGGCGTGGTGGCTCACACCTGTAATTCCAGCACTTTGGGAGGCCGAGGTGGGCGGATCACAAGGTCAGCAGATGGAGACCATCCTGGCTAACATGGTGAAACCCCGTCTCTACTAAAAATACAAAAACTTAGCTGGGCATGGTGGAGGGCACCTGTAGTCCCAGCTACTTGGGAGGCTTAGGCAGGAGAATGGCATGAACACAGGAGGCGGAGCTTGCAGTGAGCCGAGATCATGCCATTGCACTCCAGCCTGGGCAACAGAGTGAGACTCCATCTCAAAATAAATAAATAAATAAATAAACAAACAAATAATAAAATAAAAATTTAAAAAATAAAAATAGGAAATCGTAAATTTTATGGTATGTTTATCTAATCACAATAAAAACCCAAAAACATGTTGCACAAATATTTCTCTTCACACATCTCTTTCATCCCTTCCTGATACAGCTAGGTATTAGCAGAACTATGTTTAGGACCTGACACTTATCCCAGTAAAATTCCATCTTGCTATGCTGAACCTATAAATTAAACTTTTGTTTATTCTGATTTCTGTCATCCAGCATATTTCTGTCCCCTCCTCCCTGATTGTGTCATTCATAACTTGATGACGATGCTTTCTATAGTCAAGATGCCAATAAATACGTTGACTGTTACTGGCTTTCAAGTTGTCATGCAGCTAGTTAGCTAAAGAGGCAGGACTAGAATGGGCCCAGCAAACGCCACCCAGTGCTTTGCACCATTCCACACTACCTCTGAGATGCCTGAACCCCCCACCCCAAGCCAAGAGCCATCCTGGCACAGCCGCACAGCTACAGAGGCACTGCAGAGGCCTGACCGTCCTATATAGGATCAAAGGAACCGTTCTTACTCAGAGGCCCAGGAAGCACTCACAATGTTAGGTTCATGATGTTCTAGTGAACAACATGAGATTTATGAATGAAATTTATAAATGCTTAAATGCTTGTACTCAAAGGGGGTGGGGAGAGTATAATATATATAATGTGGCACTTCTCAAAGCTTAGCATGAGCTTTTTCAAACACATAGCCAAGCCCTATACCCAGTTTTCTGGTTCAGCGAGTGTCTTAGTCCATTTTGTGTTGCTTTAACTAAAATACCTGAAAGTGATTTGTAAAGAACTGAAACTTACTTTCTCTTACTTTCATCCCAGTTCCGGAAGCTGAAAAGTCCAAGATTAAGGCACCAACAGGTTCAACTGCCAGATGAGAGACGCTGTCTGTTTCCAAGATGGTGCCTTGTTGCTGCATCCTCCAGAGGGAAGGAATGCTATGTCCTCACACAGTGGAAGGCGGAAGGGCGAACCAGCACGAAGTCCTCTATGAGGGAGGACCCTCGTGGCCTAATCACCTCTTACAGGCTCCACCTCTTAACACCATCACATTGTCCATTAAGTTTCAACACCTGATTTTTGGAGAAGATACATTCAAACCATAACACGAGGTCTAAGGTAGAGCCCAAGAATTTTTATTTTCAACAAGTCCACCGGTGATGCTGATGTTGCTGATTCAAGGACTACATTTTGAGAACAATTAGTATAAGGAATTCATATCGACCTGATTCAAGGGACTCCATTTGAGAACAATCAGTATAAGGAATTCCTATCAATCTGCAGGAAGATTCTGGGCTTCCTAGGTTTCCAAAACCCTTTTCCAGACGGTTCACAGCACTACAGAAGTCGGCTCCAGATACCGCCAAGAGAATCTGCCTTTCTCACAAATTCTGAAATCACGCCAGACCTCTGGTTTGGGGTGGGCTACATAATACCTCCTGGAGGCACAGGTAGTAAGACAATGTTTCAGGGTGACAAGACAAAAGAAACAGCCTTCCCCACCAGCAGTACCTAAAGCTCTGTGATTTACATACAGATAACAAAGCCAACACTCCCTCTTTTCTCCTCCCCCCATAAAAAGTAAAAGAAAGTGTTAGGATTGCCCCTCTCCTTTTTGCTACCCACTCAGGCAGTATATTGTCTTTTTGTGATTTCAAGCTGAACCTGATGCTCATTTTAAAGCTAATTTCATCTGCATGAGAATGATGGAGAAAATTAGCTTTGCCTGCAGCTGTTCCCTATAGACCTGAGCTGGGTCTCTCTGTGAGCTCCCAACCTGAGATGATGAGCTCAGGAGGACGATAGAGAAGCTCACTGCCTTTGCTGTTCACTAGTCTCCAGACCCAGGGAGAAGGTCCAGATGGTGATGATGATGACGATGATGATGATGACGATGATGATGATGATAATTTGTATCAAACACTTAAAATGTGCCAGGCACTGTTCTTATTTCATCCTTACAATAATGCAGTGGGTTAAGGCTGCTATGATCACCAGTTAATAACCAGGGCAGCTGGAGCTAAGAATGATTATGTATCTTGCCCAAGGACACCTGCCACGGGCTGAACTGTGCACCCCTCCCCCAAAATTCATATGTTGAAATCCTACCTCCAGCAGCTCAGAATGTACTATTATTCAGAGAGACAGGGTCTTTACAGAGGTAATTAAGTTAAAATGAGGTCACTAGGGTGAGCCTGAATCTAATCTGACTGGTGTCCTTATAAAAGCGGGAAATTGGGAGACAGACATGTATTAATACAAAGGGGAAATGACATGAAAAGACATAGTAGGGCCCAGGCACAGTGGCTCATGTCTGTAATGCCAGCACTGTGGGAAGCCAAGGCTTGAGCCCGGGAGCTGGAGACTAGCCTGGGCAACATGGCAAAACTGCATCTCTACAAAAATTACAAAAATTAGCCTGACATGGTGACAAGTGCCTGTAGTCCCACCTACTAGGGAGGCTGAAGACGGAGGATCAACTGAGCCCAGGGAGGTTGGGGGTGCAGTGAAACGTGATTGCACCACTGCACTCCAGCCTGGGGGGCAGAGTGAGATTCTGTCTAGAAAAGAAGATAAAAGAGAAGAGGAGGAGAGGAAGGAGGCGGAGGGAAAAGGAGGGGAGGGGAGGGGACAGGAGACACAGGGAGAAGATGGCCATCTATGAGCCAAAAAGAGAGGCCTGGAACAGATCTGTCCCTCGTGGTCCTCAAAAGGAACCGACCTGACAAGCACCTTGATTTGACTCCTAGCTCCAGAACTGTGAGACAACAAATTTCTCCTGCTGAAGCCCCTCGGTCTGTGGTACCTTGTTATTGGCAGCCCTAGCAAACGATTGCAACACCCAACCCTTATTCAAACCAGATGCAACTGCTTCCACCCATGGGCTCTGGGGTGACTGCCATGCCACCTGGCCGAGAGAGCTCAGCAGCTGCCAAAACTATAGGCGTCAAAGATGGGAGCACTGAGGCCCATTACTTCATCCATAGTCCTCCCACACATCCTATCCACCCCATCCCACGTCTTCTACTTCCTGCTGGCTGCCTCCCCCAGCTGGTTCCTTGGGCCACTGATAGCCACCCCACTTCCCCAAGGCCCTTCCCCCACCTGGAATACCCTGGAGACCTTATTCCCGTGAAGACAACCCCTTCTGCTTCTCAGTCTTTCTGCTGAATGCACCATCCACCTCCTGATTCCGCAAGGAGAGGCTGCTTATTGTCCCACATGCCCAGGACCCAAGGCAAGAAGACAGAGAAGATATGCTTCCTGCTCCCAGTTGCTTCCAGGACGTTAGCTTCCACCCTTGGCTTTTTCTCTTCTGACATTCCTCTTTCCAGACTATGCTTTATCTCCATTGAGAACTTTGGCACCCACCATCGTCTTAAGAGATTTTAATATCCACATGAAGAACTCATCCAACATCCCAGGCTCAAAGATCCCCAACCACCATGACTTTCACCTCCACTCCATCCACCCATGTTCATGGCCTCAGCCACACCTACACCATCTTCCTGAATCACCCCACCGCTGACATCATAAATCATGGTTTTGCACACTTTGACCTCACTTCTACCATCCCTGCTCCCTGCCCTTCCCTCCAGTCCCAGCAAAAACCTGCATTTCCACCACCAAGCCAGTCCTCTTCTCTCCCCTCCCCTGGGTTCCTTCCCCACCCCCGGGAGTGAGCTGGCTACCAGTTCTCTCCCATCAGCCTTCTGTCTGTCTTCACCATTTTCTCTATATAGCTCTTTTCCATCAGTATTTAAAGTCAGCCAAATCTCTCTCATCTTTAAAGAGAATTCCATATGTATAAAATTTTTTCTGGATGAATATATAAGAAATTGATCATAACTGTTACCTTTGGACAGGGAGAGACGAGGGAGTCTGAAAAGTACAGAATTTTACTTTTCATTTTATACATTTGCTATAGTGTTTGATTTTTTTTACCACGTACATTAACATTTTTATTAAAAATAGCAAATAAGACCTGGCACGGTGGCTCACGCCTGTAATCCCAGCACTTTGGGGCGCCAAGGCAGGTGGGTCACTTAAGGTCAAGAGTTCAAGACCAGCCTGGCCAACATGGTGAAACCCTGTCTGTACTGAAACTACAAAAATTAGCTGGGCGTGGTGGTGCATGCTTTTAATCCCAGCTACCTGAGAGGTTTAGGAGGGAGACAGAGGTTGCAGTGAGCCGAGATCGCGCCACTACACTCCAGCCTGGGCAACAGAGCAAGACTCCGTCTCAAAAAAAAAAAAAAAAAAAAGCGAATAAATAAATAAAAGGCAATGATGTAACCACCTCCTCTTCTCCCTTAGATGAAGCCCTCTCTTGGGTCAGCTTTGGCTCAAGTGGTTACTTCCTCATGCCAGACTTTCCGTCTCTCTAACGCCTGTGCTGGGGTTTGAATCCTGCAGGTGCTTTCTGATCTTTTTAAAAAACAAAAGCCCTCCCTCGACCCATCCTTCTGCTGCTCGGAGTCATGCCCTTTGCAGTTGACTGCACTCTCTGCCTCCACTTCCTGGCCTCACACTTGTTCCTCACCCACTGAGACCCGGCTGTTTCATGCAACATCCCGCTGAAATGTACCAGCTGGCAAAAGGCACTTATCATCATCGTCACTAAATCCAGGGCTTGTACATCCTGATCCTCCTTGATGGTCTTATGGCATCTGGTGCCACTGACCACGCCCTTCTTAGACCACTCTGTGGCAGGCTGGCTGTCCCACTTCTTGCTCTAGATGATGCTGGTGTTTCCCAAGGGACCAACCTCATCCTTCCCCTCAAGCACCATGAGAGTTCATCTTCACCCAACTTGTGGTTGAGTAGGATATGATGAAGACTCCACACCCCAGCCTCCGGGCTCAACCTCTTCTTATCTAACACCCACTGGTCATTTTCTCAGTCAAAAGGTCCTCTCCCTCCACATGCCCCAAGCCTGCCCACTTTTGCCACCACTACCCACAATGATAAGTCACCCTTGACTCTTCCCCCGCCTTCTCTTCCACACACTCCACCACTATCCCCATACCTCTGAGTTTACGGCTAAGCATTTCCATGACCTGCCCTCTCCTCTGCCTTATTTCTACTGTCACTGCCTTAGGGTTCAGGCCTAGCCCACCTCTCTCCTAGATGAATGCAGCAGCCGACTGCCCTCGATGACTCCAGAACTGTCCCTCTCAGATCTGTCCTCCCCACCAGCTGCTAGAGTGGAAAGTAAAAAGGTATGGCTGTTTATTTGAAAATGCAAAATTAGCCAGGTGTGGTGGCTCACGTCTGTAATCCCAGCACTTTGGGAGGCCGAGGCGGGCAGATCACGAGGTCAGGAATTCAAGACCAGCCTGGCTTAATATGGTGAAACCCCGACTCTACTAAAACCACAAAAATTAGCCAGCTGTGGTGGTGCGCACCTGTAGTCCCAGCTACTCAGGAGGCTGAGGCAGGAGAATCACTTGAACCCGGGAGGCAGAAGTTGCAGTGAGCCAAAATCACACCACTGCACTCCAGCCTGGGTGACAGAGTGATACTGCGTCTCAAAAAAAAAAAGCAAAATCTGGCTTAAGATTCCTCACTGCCAACCTACAACTAAGACCCTTCCATCCCACTCACTTCCAATAAAGGCTGAGTTCATCTCACATTTCATAAGCCCTCCAGGACCTGGCTTGACTATGATCCAGCCTTATTTCCTACCACTCTCCACCTCAACTGCTAAGCTCCAGGTTCCCTGAAAATCTGAGTTGACAAAGCACCCACTGCCATTTCACACCTCGATGTGCAGGCTCCTTGGTGACATTTTCAGGACCCCAGGGGCAAAAGTACAAATGAGGCCCATGTGTACCATGTGTCTGAATACAATTTTTAAATCAAGCTAACAACCTGCTCAATAAAATATTTCCTTTCTAAAATTGAGATGTAATTTGCATACCATAAAATCCATCATTTTAAAGCATACAATTCAGTTGGTTTTTGGTATTTGGTGTCCACACGCAGGCAGCCCCAGGACCCTGGAGGCCTGCCCGGACTGTGGTTGGGTGAGCCAAGGCGCTCGTGCCTTGTCCCTGCCAGGAACATACACCTTAGCCGCGGCACCCCTTTGGGTAATTCTGTTCCTCCTCCCACCACGAGACGGGAAAGAGGGGGGAAAAGAGATCCCCAAGCCAGTTTGTTCCTTATGAATTGCCTTGGGAGAGAGGTTTACTGAGGGCCAATAAGAAAATGATGGGCTAAAATTTTTTTAATCATCTGCGTATTCTATTTGTAGAATAGAATATAAATACAATTTATACTCCCCCACCCAGTGACTTCCAATCCCTTTTGCAATACACAGCAAAATACAACTCTGTCTCAGACCATATTTTTCAGATCACATTTCCTGGGGCTGTTTCAGTAAAATAGTATTTGCCCATATGCAGAGCCCGTTTTCTTCCCGCATGTTTTCTCCCTGTTCTCCACAAGAGGGAGCCAGCAGGTCCTGTTTGGGCCACCGCTTCTCCGCTCCTCACATCCCTTCTCCAACCAGGGCAAAGGAGACATGGGATCAGAACCCGGGTGCGGTAAACCAAGCCCACAGCTCTCACACTGTTTGGTAAGCAGTGCCGTGTAGAACAACAGGATTTTTCAACAACTTATTTCAAGGGAATAAGAGGTGAACACCTGTTTTTGTTGTGGTGGTTGTTGTTTTTTGTTTTTTGTTGTTTTGAGACAGAGTCTGGCTCTGTCGCCCAGGCTGGAGTGCAGTGGCGCGATCTTGGCTCACTGCAACCTCTGCCTCCCGGGTTCAAGTGATTCTCCTGCCTCAGCCTCCTGAGTAGCTGGGATTACAGACACATGGCACCACGCCCGGCTAATTTTCATTTTTTTAGTAGAGACGGGGTTTCACCATGTGGCCAGGCTGGTCTCGAACTCCTGACCTAGTGATCCGCCTGCCTTGGCCTCCCAAAGTCCTGGGATTACAGGCATGAGCCACCGTGCCCGGCGAACACCTGTTCTTTAAAAAAAAAGAGAGAGGTCAGGCGCAGTGGCTCACACCTGTAATCCCAGCACTTTGGGAGGCCGAGGTGGGCAGATCATGAGGTCAGGAGATTGAGACAGTGAAATCCCGTCTTTACTAAAAATACAAAAAAATACAAAAAAAATTAGCCAGGCATGGTGGCGGGAGCCTGTAGTCCCAGCTACTCTGGAGGCTGAGGCAGGAGAATCGCGTGCACCTGGGAGGCAGAGCTTGCAGTGAGCCGAGATGGCGCCACTGCACTCCAGCCTGGGCGACAGAGCCAGAATCTGTCTCAAAAAAAAAAAAAAAAAAAAAAAGAGAGAGAGAGAGAGGGATCTGGAAACAATGGAAAAAGCTTTCTGTTCATTGAAGTCCATAATAGCATTGTATGTACATGTTTAGTGAGCACAAAATTATTCCACATATATAAATTAACTGGTTTTAGAAAAAATATATGGAAGACATTTTTGTTAAGTCTCAGTTGCTGTCCTCTTTTTTTTTTTTTTTTGAGACAGGGTCTCACTATGTTGCCAGGCTGGTCTCCAACTCCTGGCCTCAAGGGATCCTCCTGCCTCAGCCTCCCAAAGTGCTGGGATTACAGGCACATGCCACCACACCTGACTTAAATTAATGTATTTTAATGGAACACAAAACTGATTTTTTTTTTTTTTTTTTGAGACAGAGTCTCACTCTCTTGCCAGAGCTGGAGTTCAGTGGCACAATCTTGGCTCACTGCAACATCTGCCTCCTGGGTTCAAGCAATTCTCCTGCCTCAGCCTCCCTAGTAGCTGGGATTACAGGCATCCGCCACCACGCCCGGCTAATTTTTTGTATTTTTAGAATAAACAGCGTTTCGCTACGTTGGCCAAACTGGTCTCAAACTCCTGACCTCATGATGCGCCTCGGCCTCCCAAAGTGCTGGGATTACAGGCGTGAGCCACCACGCCTGGCCACAAAACTGGTTTTTAAAAGTTGTTTTTTAAATATTAGACAATGTAAATGATAAGGTGACTTGTTTTGTGTTCAAGAGATAGTTCTTCATGCCACACTGTAAAGCAGGTGGCATATCAGGTTAAGGAGACTGGAAGCCCTAAATATTTTTACACCAAGGACTTGTGTGGGCCAGTAGGAAGATGTACTTGCTGGCAGTGGGAGGGACGCTCTGGATTCAGGCCTCGGGACCACATGGGCAGCCCTGGTCCTCGTGAGTGGAGGAGTGATAAGGGCTAGCATTGGGTGACAAAGGCTGAAGAAAGGACACATATGTGAGACTGTGAAGGAGTAACTAACAAGGCCTGGTTCCTGACTGAAGAGGTGGAAGCGGGAAGAAATCAGAAGCAAGCTAGGCAACCGATGTGACATTGGTTGTGGTTTGAGGCAAGAGTAGCAGAGGAATGACAATTCACTCTGAATTCCACACTTTTTAATCAATCCCTTTATTGTAATCACAGTAGTATTTATATATATTTGAAAAACAGTAGAACATAGAAGTGTGAAATATGCATTTGAAAAATAGTAGAACATACATGGGTAACGCAAGATATATTTGCTCTATAGGCAGGGCTTGTTGCACGGGTCACAGACCCCCTTGCAATAACTCTGCAGCATCTTACACTCCAACCTGGGCTCTTTGGTGTAGACTATGAGGAATATAAATCTGTGATAGTAAAGAGACATGTTATGCTAGAAGCCCATCAGCAAAGAAACTGTCCTGGCATTCTTGTTCCAATGAAGCAGAAATGGAGACAAATCCATAAATGGGCTGGGGTGGAGTTAGGGCAGGCCCAGGCAGCCTTCAAATTTTATGCCTCGAGTAGAGTTCATACCTTCTGGCTTTTCCATCACCCTCCAGCCCAAATTTCTTTTTTCTTTTCTTTTTTTTTTTTTTTTTTTTTTGAGAGAGTCTTGCTCTGTCGCCCAGGCTGGAGCGTGATCTTGGCTCACTGCAAGCTCTGCCTCCCAGGTTCACGCCATTCTCCTGCCTCAACCTCCTGAGTAGCTGGGAGTACAGGCGCCCACCACCATGCCAGGCTAATTTATTTTTTATTTTTTATTTTTTAGGGGGTTTCACCGTGTTAGCCAGGATGGTCTCGATCTTCTGACCTCATGATCCACCTGCCTCAGCCTCCCAAAGTACTGGGATTACAGGTGTGAGCCACCGCGCCCGGCCCCAAGTTCTTCTATGAAACAAACCTTCACAGTGCACTGAGCTCGTGTGGTTCAAAGTGCCATCAAGGGTGGTAAGAATGATTGAACTCTGATGACCAGATGATTTTCCTGCTCCAAAGCTCCCTTGCCAGGACACCTTCATGCAAGAACTGCCCTCCCGAGCAGGGCTTCCTGAGGCCAGATGTGGAGGCTTTTCTTCAGAAATCTCCTGGTCAGCCATGAATAATCACCATTGTGCAAGAGGATGAGCTCTGGCCTCTCTTAGTCACCTTTGAGTCCATCTCAGTTACTGAAATGTCTGTCCTGTGGAGTGGGAGGCTACCCGGATGAGAAGAGGAACAGAAACAGCACATGGACCAACTGAACTCCCCCGTACTGAACCATAGTACAGGTCCTGCGGGGAAGTTTCCCTTGTTTCCGACCCCACTCCTGAATGGATGACAGGCATTTGCTGAGAACAAAGGCTACCATTAGGCATCGCGGCTGATGCTGTGAGAGGCTAAAGGATACACATTCTCCCTGGGGGCTTTCCGTCTAGGAGAGGAGAGACAGGAATCTAAATGCACTAGATGAGAGAGCTGTGTAGACGTGTGTCTCCTTCACTGGTCTCAGTCATTTTTTAACCTCCCGCTTACCCACAGTACTGCACCTGGCATGCAGATGATGCTCCCGTCATGTTTGGTAAGCATTACATGCGAATACAAGACAGTTCATAAGAGGAAGAGAATGTGTACATGCAATTGCGGTGCATTGGGGCCCATTTATAACAGGGTTTCCCAAGAGTGGCACTGTCAACATCGGGGACAGGTAATTCTTTATTGTGGGGGCCGTCCTGGCTCTTGTAGGATCTTTAGCGGTATCCCTGGCCTCTCTGCACTGGATACCAGGAGCACTTCCCCTCTCAGCCATGATAACCGAAAGTGTCTGCAGCCATTGCCAGACATTCCCAGAGATAACGTCACCCCCAGTGAGAATCGCTAGGTTATAACTTTTGTGTCATCCCACTGTCCAATCCTCCTGCCAGGGTCCTGTGTTCTGAGGTTTCTCTATTCCATTTCTTTTTTTTTTTTTTTTTCTGAGGCAGAGTCTCGCTCTGTCCCCCAGGCTGGAGTGCAGTGGCGCCATCTCGGCTCACTGCAAACTCCGCCTCCCGGGTTAATGCCATTCTCCTGCCTCAGCCTCCGGAGTAGCTGGGACTACAGGCGCCCGCCACCACGCCCGGCTAATTTTTTGTATTTTTAGTAGAGACGGGGTTTCACCGTGTTAGCCAGGATGGTCTTGATCTTCTGACCTCGTGATCCGCCCACCTCAGCCTCCCAAAGTGCTGAGATTACAGGCGTGAGCCACTGCACCCGGCTCTCTTCCATTTCTAAGAAAATTACGCTTCCTAAAATCTGTGACCTCAGAACTTTATTCTCTGTTTTTCAAAATGTTGATCAATTCATGCAATAGTGAATTCAAATGAAACTGGTTAATGGAAAAAGATACTAGTAGTTCCCTCACCCACATTCATCTCCAGAATCCATTTGTCACTGGAACATCTGAATAGGGCCACTTGGAAGCAGCCCTATGACATATTAACATCCTACGACATAAACACCCAGATGGCACAAGGGAGGCCAACACTTCACAAGAGCTGCCCCAACCAGCCACTGAGCACAGAAGCTTCAGCTTACAAAAGGCAGCTTGCTCCCACCTACCAGGATCACAGAGCATGGCAAGTGGCCTAGTCACCTTTGAAAGATTGCCTACTCTGTCCAAGACCTAAAAGCCATTGCTTAGAATGGTGACAGTTTTAGGTTACATCCAAATCTGGCTCTGAAACCACTTTCCAACTGTCTGTGTGTCCCCACCTCCTGCTGCAAGGGCTGCCTCAAGATGGGATGCAGGTTACATGACCTAAACGCCCAAAACCCCAGTAAGCGTTTCTCATTGAGATCCACCTGCTGGCCCTTCTTAAGGGACAGAGCAAGCAAGTGGAGAGAAAGCCCAGGGACTCGAGTCACCTGCAGAAATGACAATCAGGAAAGCCTGAGCCGGTTCCCCCGCTGGGGCATATTCTGCTTTCTCCTCTTGCCTGAGTTGACTGTGACATGAAGACATTCCTCAGACCCAGTCCCAGTTACCAGTGGTGAGTCAGCTCAGCCCAACAACTCCAATTCAATGCTTATTCACAAATTGTAATTTTAGTACAATAGGGCACAGCTTTAAATAAGAGCTATGAGAAACCCACCCACCTATGACACGGCAGTGGGCTGCTCATCTCCCCACTCTGGGTGGACATTCTGTTAGTCATAGAGGAGCATCTGGGCCCAGCTCACTTGTCTCCCCACTTTTTTGTATCTCCAGACATTTTACCAAACAGACACTGAGTCAGAATAAGTAGGTTTAGCAATTAAAATCTGCGTGGAGGCTGCCTTCAGAAGCATTTGGAGGATTTGGAAATAAATATTCCTCCACTGCAAATCAAACACTCATTGTAAAAACCTGAATGTAATATGCATGAAGACAAACTCGAGCTGAAATCTCATGACATAATCTTTTTCTCCTTCAACGAGGAACATAAAGGACTTCCACTCGCTTGCAGGGCAGGCTGAGTAATTCAGAGTAGAAGCAGAATGGTCTCTAAGTACAAGAAGCAGTGAGATCCTGTCCAAGTAAGCATCTACCTGGTTCTGAACACAGAAATTTCCATCAGAAACACTGTGCAGACAAGGAATGCCCCAAGACGACATCCTATCACACTAAAGCCGGGGTGTTGAAACGAGGTAGAGTCAGGTAATCTGAACACACCCGATTTCTGGTCGATGCTGTCCTTCAGCCTCAGAGGGGAAGTCAGGAGCTAGATGTTTCTGTATTTTGGCCAACCCTACAAGGCCAGCTGGAGGAGGCCCCCTGCAGCATCTCATCCCAGATAGAAGGAAAGGCACCTGAGCCACCAAGCCTGACGTCATGCCAGGAAGACGGTCCTTCAGGATGGGTCATGTTTGTCCTCTCCAGGTCTGTTGTGGAAGCTGTGAGCCTCCTGGACCTGCTGGCCTGCTCTAACAGGAGGTGTAGAGCCCCAGCTTAATATGGCCAAGGTTTGTCTTCCATTTACATGAGGATCACTGGATATCCCCCTTTTATAAAGTTCCTGGATTACACACTGCACCTCCCAGCCCTGGTAGCTGGTGCAAACATCTGCCACCCAGGATCCATGCAGATCCAGTCTCACACACATGCATACACACACACACACACACACACATACACACAACCCAAAAGCATCATTCCCAGGGCCAGAGCCTGCCACAGCCTCCTACAGGCAGCCCAGCTCCTGTTCAAGGTGAGGTCTAAGAGTTCCCAGTAGAACAGGGCCTGTCCCAAGGACATGAGCTATAACAAAGCCAAATTGTTTCACACTCTAGTCTTGACTAAGGAGCTCTCATTTTTCCATCTGGATGTCCAAAGCACACTGCAGGCTGGCAGTGGATCCAGGCTAGAATGGACTTCTACTGTCAATGTAAGACACTGTTTCCATCATATTTTATGAGATACAAAAGCTACATTCAAATGTCTCAGTCTGTAAAACTCCAGGCTAGTGGTTCTTAGCATTTTTAGGGTCACAGACTCTGCCGAGAAATTGATAAAAACCAAAGACTCTTTGCCCAGTCAAATGCACTTTCACATAAAATTGATGGCACAGTTTCAGGGCTTAAAAGAAGCCATGAAAACCATCCGTAAATGACTAAAAACCCCTTCCCTGGTCACTGGATTGTAAAGCAAGAGGGCACTTCCTAACCACTTTGCACCTGCCCAACTTCAGGTAATCTCAGTTAAAACGTCTCTTGTGTTACAGTAAAGCACCAGTATTTCCTGGACTGGTCAAGAGTTAAGCCTGCAAGTAGCAGAAACTTCCTGGCTCACATCTATGTGCTGGCAATGGCCAACATCTCTCAGCAGCTATGTTTTTTTTTTTTTTTTTTTTTGAGACGGAGTCTCGCTCTGTCACCCAGGCTGGAGTGCAGTGGCGCGATCTCGGCTCACTGCAAGCTCCGCCTCCCGGGTTCACGCCATTCTCCTGCCTCAGCCTCTCCAAGTAGCTGGGACTACAGGCGCCCGCCACCAGGCCCGGCTAATTTTTTTGTGTTTTTAGTAGAGACGGGGTTTCACCATGTTAGCCAGGATGGTCTCGATCTCCTGACCTCGTGATCTGCCCACCTCGGCCTCCCAAAGTGCTAGGATTACAGGCGTGAGCCACTGCGCCTGGCCTGCAGCTGTGATTTGTTGAGCGGTTACTACATGCCAGGCCCAAAGCAGGGCTCCCATGCATTTTTGTCCTTTAACCCTTAAAATGACCCTGTAATTGCAGGATCAATGTTTCCATTTTACAGATGAGGGCATTAAGGCTCAGAGAGGTGAAGTGCCCTTCTCAAGAAGTCCTGCAAGCTGCAAGTATGCCTGCCAACGCACTAAGGGCCCATCAATTGCACCAGGCATGGTCAGCCCGAGCAAATGCCTTCCTCTAAATTAGTAGGACTGGGCTAAAATCCCAGAGTACTTGGTGAGAGAGTTGCTAAAAATTTTGACTAACTTTGTTTGCAAACTGGGATTGTCTTCATTTTTATTTGCCTTTGGACTTCCTGTTTAGAGATGAAAACAAGCACAGAATTTTCCAGAGGCCTACTCTTTCTGAATTTGCAATAGAACTACAAAAAGAACACTAATTTCAAGGAAGCCTCTATCTCCTCTTATAGATAAGATGTGTGTGTGATGAATGAAAACAAAAACTTAGCTCAGCGTGGAAGTTGATCATCAATAATGACATCAACTCAGTTTTAGTCACATTTAAAAAAAACTAGTAGTCTAACAACTGCATTTTAAAATATCAGTGACTGAACAAGCTTGGTAAGTAAGGTCATTAGACAGACATTTAGAGAGTGACTTAGCCCTATGCCTGGCACTGTTCTATGCCCTGGCAATGCAGAGGTGGTAAGGCAAGGTTCTCTCCACAGCAAACTCATCATTAGCAGGGGAGGTGGGGAAGGCATGTGATTGACTGGAACAACAATGTGTTAACTGCTTTACCAGTGATTTGACTGAGGTGCCAAAGGCCAGAGAGCAGGAAGTGAGTAATGCTGGGGAAAGGAGAGGCAAGGCCTCAGAGGCTCAGGGAAGTTCTCAGGAGTTCAGGGAAGGAAGAAGATGATCTCTCCAAGTCCAGAAGGGCACTGTGGACAGAGGACACAGCGTCAATGGGACCCAGAGGGAAACTCACTAGAGAGCTGGCTGAAGTGCAGGCTCTGTGTGTGGCAGGAGGAGGTACAGGATGGGAGTCAGAATAGGAAGGCGGTAGCCACATGCTGAAGGCCTTGGTGGCTGGGCAGTGGCTCACACCTGTAATTCCAACACTTTAGGAGGCCGAGGCAAGAGGATTGCTCAAGCCCGGGAGTTCTAGGCTATGGTGCACCATGCCGATCAGGTATCTACACTAGGTTTGTCATCAATATGGTGACCTCCCTGGAGCAGGGGACCACCAGGTTGCCTAGGCAGAGTGTACCAGGCCAGGTCAGAAACTAAGCAGGTCAAAACTCCCATGCTGATCAGTAGTGGGATCATGCCTGTGAATAGCCACTGCACTCCAGCCTGGGCAACATAGTGAAATCCCAACTCAAAAAAAAAAAAAAAAAAAAAAAAGGCCTTGGTCAACTATGAGGAGTCACCAAGAAGTTTTTTTTTTTTTTTTTTTTTTTAATGGAGAAAGGACTCAGTGACATTTATGTGGTAGAAAGGTAGCTGTGGCAGACGCATGAAAGGTAGAATTTATCTGGGAGAAACCGTAAGTAAAAAATGGAAGAGAAAGTCTCTGCAATTAGTTTAAGCCAAGGACGAAGAAGGCTGGATTCCAGATATTCACAAACAAACATTCCCACAGCAAACCAGCAGGGTCAGATGGTGACAAGGAAGGCACAAAGCAGAAAAAGAAATGCCTCCGAGGTTTCTAAGTGGAGCCGTCGGTCAACGATGATGCCAGTCGGAGAAAGGAAGCCCAGGAAGAAGAGCCAGTCCCGAGGTAAGGAGACATCGGGATGATGAGCTGTGTTTTGGACAGGTTGATTTTGAGGTGGCCAAAGGAGAGCAGGTAAATCGTCTGTAGATGACAGCTTTAGAGGATTATGAGCATAAAGCATGAAGAAAAAGAGACAAGAACTAAGGATAGAAGCTTAGGAATATTAATTTTTTAAAGGGAATTGAAGGAGAGAAGAGCTAGCAAAAGATACTGAGTATGAACAGTTGAACCTGGGCTGTGGTCAAGACACCTTCCAAGAAGTCAAATACCAAAAGCCACAGAGAGATGAGGGAGAATAAGACCAAAAAGGAAGGCCCTCGATCAGGCTTTTAGAAGTTCCTAACTGGGTTTTCAATTTCAGCAGAACCTTATGGGATTTGGGAATGGAAGCAGAAAGTTGATACTACTCTTTGAAGAATTTTAACCAAGGATGGAAGAAAAGAGATCATCCACCCTCGTGACAAAGCCTTCCTTTGTCATGGAGGGAGTGTGTGACCTATTACATGCCAGACCATGTAACCTCACCAGCCTCATCACGTCACGCCTGTGTTTGAGTGAGGTAGGTGAAGAGGGACATGCCTATACTGTGGCTAACATCCAGAACTGGCTAATGATGCTCATTGCTAGTACCGCCAAGTATTCATACTTCAGGGCTTAAATCATCCTAGAAAATGTAGGGTAAAGACTACTGCTCAACATTCCAATGAGAGGTTGAGGCTTAAGTGGCCCATCGGAAGAGGAGACCTATTTACTAAGAAAACACAAAACCAGGCCAGGTGCAGTGGCTCATGCCTGTAATCCCAGCACTTTGGGAGATCAAGGCAGGAGATTCTTTGAGCCCAGAAGTTCAAGACCAGCCTGGGCAACATAGTGAGACCCCACTTTCTGCAAAAAAAATAATTTTTTAAATTAGCTGGGCATGGTGGCATGCACCTGTAGTCCCAGCTACTCAGGAGGCTGAGGCAGGAGGATCATTTGAGCCCAGGAGATCGACGCTGTAGTGAGCTATGATTGTCCCACTGCACCCCAGCCTGAGTAACAGAGTGAGACTTCACCCAAACCAAAAAAAAAAGAAGAAGAGAAAACCTAAAACCAACAGTGCAAGTGGCAAATATACTGCTGTTGATAATTTTGGTAATACCAAGTTGAAGGTTCCAGGAAGCAAGCATTTTCAGACACCACCGGTGAGGATTTACAATAGCACAACTTATCAACAAGTAACTCAAAAAAAGGGGAAGAAAAACCTAAAAGATTGCAGACACTGTAGCCCAGCGATTCAACGTACACAAACTTATTCTACAAAAGTCACAAGGGATACCTGCAAAGATTTATCTACAAGCATATTTATCATAACTTTGTTTATAAGAGTTTAAAACCGGAAACAATGTAAATTTCCAACAACAGGAAATTAGTTAAACACACCGTTACACATCTCCATAGGATACAATACTTGGCAACCATTTAAAATGTTAAGTAGGCTGAGCATGGTGGCTCATGCCTATAATCCCACCATTTTGGGAGGCCAAGGCGGGAGGATCACTTGAGCTCAAGAGTTTGAGACCAGCTGGGACAACATAGTGAAACCTCATCTCTGCAAAAGAATTTTTAAAAATTAGTCAGGCATTGTAATCTCAGCTACTTGGGAGACTGAAGCAGGAGAATCGCTTGAACCAAGGAGGTGGAGGTTACAGTGAGCCAAGATCATGCCACTGCACTCCAGCCTGGGCGACAGAGTGAGACTGGGTCTCAAAAAAAAAAAAAAAATTAGGCATGGTAGCGCACGCTTATAGTCCCAGCTACTCAGGAGGCTGAGGTAGGAGGATCACTTGTGCCCAGGATGTTAATGAGCAGTGAACGCATCATTGCACTCCAGCCTGGGTGACAAAGTGAGACCCTGTCTCAGAATAAAATAAAATGAAATGTCAAACAGGCAACTATTTAGCAACCCAGAAAAATGGTCACATTCTATTATTAAATTTTTAAAAATAGTTCACAAAAGATAATGAGTACATTAAATATGTATGTATATATACACACATGCACTCATACACACTCAGACAAAAGACTAGAAGAATGGACACCAAAATAGTAACACATTCAAGTGAAAGAGGAAGAATATGCACCAGAATAGTAACAGTATCTAAATTTCTGGATGGCACAATAATGGGTGGTTTTAATGTACTTTTTGCTTCTCTGTATTTTCCAAAATATTTACAAGAAACACTCTATAGCTTTGGTAATTAAAAATAGTCTGTTATTTTTAATATAATAAAAATAGTTTCATATAATTAAATAGCTTAATATAATAAGATAGTCTTTTTAAATATAAAAGTAATAGAATCTGATCATTTAAAATCCAAAAAGTATTAAAGCATACTAAGAAAAAATTAAAGGTGTTCCATTCCCCTAATTCCTCCAAATCAGATTCCCCATAAAAAAAAAAATCACAGAGGCCTCTGTTACATTATTGTGGATTTTTTTCTATCTAAATATATGTATACATTAAAAGTAATTTAAAAGATTTTTTTTTAATTTTAGTAGAAGACTAAGATCAGGAATCAGCAAGCTTTTTCTTTTTTCTTTTTTCTTTTCTTTTTTTTTTTGAGGTGGAGTCTCACTCTGTAGTCCAGGCTGGAGTGCATTGGTGCAATCTCGGCTCACTGCAACCTCCACCTCCCGGGTTCAAGCGATTCTCCTGCCTCAGCCTCCTGTGTAGATGGAATTACAGGCACACACCACCATGCCCAGCTAATTTTTTGTGTTTTTAGTAGAGACAGGGTTTCACCATGATGGCCAAGCTGGTTTTGGACTCCTGACCTCAAGTGATCCACCCGTCTCAGCCTCCTAAAGTGCTAGGATTACAGTTGTGAGCCACCGAGCCCGGCCACAAACTTTTTCTATAAAGGTCCAGATAATTAATATTTCCAGCTCTTTTGCAACTACACCACTCTGCCACTGCATCACGAAAGCAGCCATAGATGATATGTAACAAATGAGCATGACTATCTTCAAATAAAACTTTATTTACAAAAACAAGCAATATAACTGGGCACAGTGGCTCACACCTATAATCCCAGCAGTTTGGGAGGCCAGGGCAGGAGGATTGCTCGGGCCCAGCAGTTCAAGACCAGCCTGGGCAATAAAGTGAAACCCCTTCTCTACAAAAATTTTAAAAATTAGCCAAGTGCATGTCTGTGATCCTAACTACTCCGGAGGGTGAGGCAAGAGGGTAGCTTGAGCTCAGGCATTGAAGGCTACAGTGAACTGTGATGGCGCCACTGCCTGCCAGCCTGGGCAATAGACCCTATCTCTAAATTAATTAATTAAATAAATAAAATAAAATAAAATAAAGCAATGGTCTGGACTTGGCTCATGGGCCAGTTTTCAGACCCCTGGACTTAAGTGAACAAATAAAACAAAAAATGCCAACTTAAGAAAAAATAAAAATGCCAACTCACTGAGCATGCTGGCTGAATAATGCAGCTTGTTTGTTTTCTGTTTCATGTTAACATCAGTTTCAGTTCAAAATGTCCATGCTGGACAGGTGTGGTGGCTCATGCCTCTAATCCTAGCACTTTGGGAGGCCAAGGCAGGCAGATTGCCTGAGCTCAGCAGTTCAAGACCAGCCTGGACAACACGGTGAAACCCCGTCACTACTAAAATACAAAAAAAAAAAAAAAAAAAAAAAAAGCTGAGTGTGACGGTGTGCACCTGTAGTCCCAGCTACCAGGGAGGCTGAGGCAGGAGAATCGCTTGAACCCAGGAGGCAGAGGTTGCAGTGAGCCAAGATCGTGCCACTGCACTCCAGCCTGGGCAACAGAGCAAGACTCCATCTCCAAAAAAAATCCAAACAAACAAAATGTCCATGCTTCTGAGTGGCCACGTGGTACTTCTTCCTGTTTAACATCAGTAACAATGATGCCCTTTTATACATTGAGTTCCCCACCTTCAACCTGGGTTCCACATAGCAAGTGCCACCCCCACCCACTGCTCCACATCCAGGCTAGCTGGATAAGGGTCCCACACCAACCTGCTGGGATCTGCCACCTTGGAAACACTCACTGAGTACCTGCTGTGCAAGGCACTGTGCTGCCATCACAGCCTCACAGAAATTATGAGTGCATTGTGATCAAGGCCCATGTCTCTTTTGCCTTTGCATTTCTAGTGCCAGCACACATCGATCACGAAATTTGAGTTAAATGAATGGATGAATGAGCTATATGCAAACTAAGGATCTTATTCTCAGGCACTGTGGCTTGGTAGTGAAAAAGGCACCAGCACATGGTGTGTACTCAATCAACATGAGTCTCTTTAACGCCTGTACATAATAAACTCCACAGCAGCAAATGCTAGTGCTGCAGTCACCAGTATTTTAGGTAAGTATTCCTCAGAGTTCTAGGTGGATGTGAATCATTTGGACTTCATATTAAAATGCAGATCTTGATTCAGGAGGTCTGAAGTTGGGCCCAGGACTCTGCATCTTTGACAAACTCCCAGGGATGCCAGTGCTACTGGTTTAAGTAGCAACGTTGTAGCAGTATGAGGCAGAGGTAACAGCTGAGCAGTGAGGACTTGGAGAAGACACTTGCCCCCACAAAAGCCTAGATAACATGGCCACTGTTCCCTGTGAAGTTTTGTTATGCTGGCTAAGAGAAGAAGCCTATTTCAAGATGGGCCTCTCAGAGAACTCCACCAGTATGGTCCTTCTTGGTCCAGGTTTAGGTTCTCAGTTTTACAGATCTAGAAACTCACTTTTGTCAATCTTCTGGCCTAAATAGAAAGTCCTGATCACAAAGCACCAGGAAAGAAGAAATAGACTAAAACAGGGGCAAGAGCTGGGGAAATGAACCAGGACAGATAAGACTTGTCGCCACTCAAGAAAGAGTCCCCATTTCAAATGACCACATCGCAAAGGGCAGAGAAAACTCTGTAAAATGCAGCATAGCATTGATACCCTAGGGTTCTATTCTGGAGAAGAAAAGGGACGCAGCGTCCAAATCAAAAAGGCTTCTTTGATCAGATGGATGCATGACTCAGAGCTCAGGGAGGCCCTTGGAGTTGAGAGAGATGCCAGGTACAGGTTCCAAAAGAAAAGGAAAGAGACCCAGGCACAAGGCTGGCCAGCAGACTGGCTGCACGTGGGAGGCTGTCCCTGACAGGGATGGGCTCCCACACCCTTAGGACACTCAGCACAGGCACGGAGACAATTTCCAGATCCAGGCATTAGTGGGAAAGGAGCTAACACACTGCCCTCCCAGGGGCTCCTGGATTCCACCCTGGCCCCCGTCCAGCCTGCAGCAGGTAATTATTGCTGACAGCTGGCTGGAGCAATGACTGGCAGGGACTCATACAGAAGCCATCAGGTAATACCAAGCTGAATCCTTGTTAGCCTTATATCAAGATTACTACATAAAATAAGAAAGCCAGTTTATCATGAGAACTGCATGGCCAGTTGCAACAGGCAAGTCTTCCACATACCCTCCTCCTGGTGGAGGAACCTGAAATATAATCCATAGGTTACTTACTAGATGCACCAAGTCCCAGGGATCTGGATGGTCCTAGTCAAGTTCACCCCTAGATCTGCCAAGCCCCCAGAACTCGCACCTCAGCCAGGCAATGAGCCCCTAGGCCTTGGCTGGTGATCTAGGAAGTCCTAATCTTCTGTCTTTTTCCTAGGCCTAAGCACAATTACATCCTCTCTATTTTCACTGCCATTAACAACCCAATTCTGGCCAGGCGCAGTGGCTCATGCCTGTAATCCCAGCACTTTGGGAGGCCGAGGCAGGTGGATCACTTGAGGTCAGGAGTTTGGGACCAGCCTGACCAACATGGTGAAACCCCGTCTTTACTAAAAATATAAAAATCAGCCAGATGCAGTAGTGCACATCTGTAATCTCAGCTACTTGGGAGGCTGAGGCAGAAGAATCGCTAGAACCTGGGAAATGGAAGGTACAGTGAGCCAAGATTGCACCACTGCACTCCAGCCTGGATGACAGAACGAGACTCCATCTCAAACAAAACAAAACAAAAACAACCCATGTTTTTTTTTCTTTATTTTCCATGTTTTCATACCACATTGTGCTTTCCCAACTTCTCAGATTATTTTTCTTCGGTTACATTTTAAGTCGAATGCCTCATTACCTAGCTAGAAGTTGTCTTTAATTTTGCCAGTAAGCTGCACCGAAAGGAGATGAACACCCAGGTAGGTATTCTCATGTCCACCTCACTCTGCTATAATTTGTAGGCTCTTATCATCATGGCTTAGTCAATAAACATTTATCAAGTACTTATTTTTTTTTTTTTTTTTTTGAGACAGAGTCTCGCTCTGTTGCCCAGGCTGGAGTGCAGTGGCACAATCTCGGCTCACTGCAAGCTCCGCCTCCCAGTTTCATGCCATTCTCCTGCCTCAGCCTCCCGAGTAGCTGGGACAACAGGCGCCCGCCATCACACCCAGTTAATTTTTTGTATTTTTAGTAGAGGCGGGGTTTCACCATGTTAGCCAGGATGGTCTCAATCTCCTGACCTCATGATCCACCCTCCTCAGCCTCCCAAAGTGCTGGGATTACAGGCGTGAGCCACCGCGCCTGGCTATCAAGTACTTACTTTATTCCTTACATGATACTAGGCACAGTGGAGACAAGTAGGAATAACATGTCTTTGCATGTCTCCTGAGTAGGGGTTCCTGGTCTAGGGAGAGAGACAATATGTAAACAAGTATAGATGAGGCTGATACAATGGGTGGGTTAATGAACAGGGTTCTGGCCAAAGTACCCTGGAGCTCAGAATGGTAAAATTGATGCCCCCCAGAGAACTGAGTAAGGCAGTGAGTCACGAGAGATGTAGCAACTTTAGGGCTGGAGCTGGAAAGATAAGCACTGAGTTCACCAGTTCTAAGGCACACGGTTTTCACGTTTTAACATCACTAAATTAGTATATGTGTCATAGAATCACTGTCGGCCCGGGTAGGGGGGTAAATACACCCTGGTTGTCATTGCCTGACACCATTAGCCACAGTCAGGAAAGCGTCAGCATCCAACCTTGCAGATGGGTGTCAGGAGCTTGGGAGAAAATTCCAGAGACAATAGTGGAACACTCTTCTAAGAAAGGCTGCATCACCAGTGCATCTGATGGCAAAGCGGATGATGCTGTGTGGAAAATCAGAGTTCAAAAGTGATAAAAGATGAAAATGTTCTGCAAGTAGATAGTGGTGATGGTTGCACAATCTTGTGAATAAACCTAAAAACCACTGAATTGTACACTGGAAAAAGGGTGTGTTTTATGATATGTGAAATGATAACTCAATTTTTTTTTAAGTGGGGAAAACGTTTGACAAGATCAGAAAAGTTCTAGGTATGAATGGTGGTAATGGTTGCACAACAATGTGAATGTATTTAATATCATTGAACTATAGATTTTATTTATTTATTTATTGAGACAGGGTCTCACTCTGTCACCCAGGCTGGAGTGCAGTGACACAATCATGGCTCACTGCAGCCTTGACCTCCTGGGCTCAATCAATCCTCTGACCTCAGCTCCCGAACAGCTGGGACGACAGATGCACACACCATGCCAGACTAATTTTTATTTTTTGTTTTGTTTTGTTTTGTTTTTGGTAGAGATGGGGTTTCACCATGTTGCTGAGGCTGGTCTCAAACTCCTGGGCTCAAGCCATCAGCAGGCTTCGGCCTCTCAAAATGCTGGGATTACATACGTGAGCCACTGCACCTGGCCTGAAGTATATGCTTTAAAAATGGTTAAAATGGGCCGGGCGCAGTGGTTCACGCCTGTAATCCCAGCACTTTGGGAGGCCAAGGTGGGTGGATCACGAGGTCAGGAGATCGAGACCATCCTGGCTATCACGGTGAAACCCCATCAGTACTAAAAATACAAAAAATTAGCCAGGCGTGGTGGCGGGCGTCTGTAGTCCCAGCTACTTAGCAGGCTGAGGCAGGAGAATGGTGTGAACCCGGGAGGCGGAGCTTGCAGTGAGCTGAGATCGCGCCACTGCACTCCAGCCTGGGCGACAGAGCAAGACTCTGTCTCAAAAAAAAAAAAAAAAGTTAAAATGGTTTATTTTATGTTATCTATATTTTACCACAATAAAAGAAGTGGGGAAAGAGTACCACTACAAGGCGTTCTCTCATCCACTAACAAAATCATGTGATGACTCAATCTTTGTTTCAATAGTTCTGTGGAAACCATCTATGTATGAAGATCCCTTGTGTATTGCAGCTACAGGTGATTTAAGAGTGAAAGTGGGAAGTTGTAAAACTAATAAAATAGAAACAAATCATTACTAACCTCCCAAGATAGCTACAGCAGAGGCTGGAGTGAATAACAACTACATACCTATTGGGGCAAAACGCTAAAATTCTGGTTGGCAGCAGTCACATGGATCAATAGAACCCCTATCTTGACAGAGGGTCCCCCAGCTGGTGCTGAAGACAGAACTTCTGGCTCTCAGAAGATTCCTTTTATCTCCTCTCAAATGACCACAGCAGGGGTTGCACACCAGTGCCTAAAAGCCTGGAGGACTGGGCAGCAAAAAGAACAGTAACAAAGAATAGGTTATCACCAGGCTGGTCCCAGGTCTTCCTTCCAGAAGATGAAGAGTTATCATTCCCTCTCCTGAGGGTTCACACAGCCAACCAATGGACTGTTCTTAAAGCCAAGTAGAGATGTGACATCTCATTCCAGCATTAAAATGGCAGAGTTCCCTCTGTCCAGCCTGTACAACCCCTTACTGTGAGCTACCTACCAAACTAAGAGCTAAGGTGGGAAGGCCCTACACTCACCACAGAGACCAAATCACTTGCCTGCCCAAACATCTGAAGATAAAAACTTTTTTAACAAATAAGTTAACTGAGATCAGAGCTCTCTATTTGAAGTGATCTGTGGGCAATAAATCTTCTCCGGGGGGCTTTATTTAACTTGATTTATAAAACGTGCTAAACAATAGGAAGGAGGGCCGGGCGCGGTGGCTCAAGCCTGTAATCCCAGCACTTTGAGAGGCCGAGGCGGGCGGATCACGAGGTCAGGAGATCGAGACCATCCTGGCTAACATGGTGAAACCCCGTCTCTACTAAAAATACGAAAAATTAGCCGGGCATGGTGGCGGGTGCCTGTAGTCCCAGCAACTCGGGAGGCTGAGGCAGGAGAATGGCGTGAACCCAGGAGGCGGAGCTTGCAGTGAGCTGAGATTGTGCCACTGCACTCCAGCCTGGGTGATACAGCAAGACTCCATCTCAAAAAAAAAAAAAAAAAAGGAAGGAATGTTGCCAGCTCCTACTGTCTGACCAGGTCCACAAACAGAGCAGGTAGCCTCCACTTACAAGCCGTGAACAGTTAGCCTCACAAGCAGCAACCAGGAGCTGAACTTCCAGCATCTCTCCAAAGAAAATCCTACCAGGGAAACCGCTCCAGAAACTCCCTATCAGCAAAGTGGATGATCAAGTTTAAGGTCTCCCTAGTTCATCTGTGGCAATGAAATGTTTGTATTGAGTTTTGCATTTCACGTGTTACTAGGTGGCCGTTCACGATTTTCATTTCTCATGTTTGTTGACGCCTGACTCAGGGCTTCTGTGTGGACAATGAATAGAGAATGGTCTAGGACCTGGACTCTAGGTGACATGTGATGGAGATGGAAGTCAATGTGAAGACCTTTCCAAAGTCAATGCGGAAAGAAAGCACAGCCCATTAGAATTGGCAGGATGAGTGACCAATTCCATGTGGGAAGTGAGAGCTTAACAGTTAACCGTAACTGAAAGTTTCTAACGCCGGTTAGAAACCAGGTGTGGCCTTTAGCCAAAAGAGCATCCTAACCAGAAGTCAGTGCTCTCCCTTCTGAGACTGGACTTGGTCATCTCTTGAGAGCCCACACTTACTTTGGGGGGCCTCCTGGCATCTATATAATGACCACATGGAATTGGGGCCACTGTCAAGGATCCTGGTCAACTCGTTGAAGCTTTGTTTACACTCTAAAAATTGCCCAGGTGGAAGGAGGGGTATGAGCCCCTCATTTCCCACCCTGAAACTCAGCACTCTGAGCTTTGGGGAAATCTGTATGTAGGTATGACTCGGTCAAGTTGAAATTTGAGTCAAATATTTTCATGATCACGTGTTGCTTTTTTGCCATTCAGCCCTAAAGATTATTTTGTAGTCAAATTTTCACCACTTCAGGATGAGCGCCGTTGTCCTTCGAAGACCAGAACAGCACTCATGCTCACATACACTGACTCCAGAGGAGGGAATGGAAGAGGGAGAGGGCATGGCTACTTGCTCATCCACACATTCCATCCTTCGGGAGACTGAAGCTCCTCTCACTTCCAAAGCAGGCAATATTAAGTTTGGAAGCTTTGAGAGGGTTAAAAGCAGATGGCATAATATTTAAAAGCTTCGATTTTGCAGTCTAAGAGACCTAAGCCTCTGTTCTTCCATTATTAGCTGTGTGCCCTTGGGCCATCCATTTAACCTAAGCCTCAGTGTGTCTGTAAAACGAGGATAGGAGTAATACCCACTTCACAAGAGTTCCTGTGAAGGTTAAATAAGATAATGAATGTAAACTGCTTAGCACAGTGCATGGAACATCATAAACACAAAATTATATTATCACTGTGGATGACTTGAAAGTGAGTAGAGTTTGACAAGCTTCTCTATCTCTCCAACAGCAAGCACAGCCAGAAGGATATGGATTATGCAGTGCTTTTCAAACATATTGAGCACAATTCCCGTAAGAAATACTTACATATTGCAGCCCAGTTCACACACCCATAGATAAATGACTGAAACAAAATAAGTGCTACCAAATAATTATCTTTACTGTGGCAACACGTCACGTACCCTGAGACTTCTTTTTTTTCAAGACGGAGTCTCGCTCTGTCGCCCAGGCTGGGGTGCAGTGGCGCGATCTCAGCTCACTGCAACCTCTGCCTCCAGGGTTCAAGCGATTCTGCCTCAGCCTCCCGAATACCTGGGATTACAGGCGCCCACCATAACACCTGGCTAATTTTTGTATTTTTAGTAGAGACAGGGTTTCACTATTTTGGCCAGGCTGGTCTCGAACTCCTGACTTCAAGTGATCCACCCCCCTCGGCCTCCCAAAGTGCTGGGATTACAGGTGTGTGCTACAGCGCCTGGCCTGGGACTTCTTTACTAGTCTATGTGTTTCATTTATTTATTTACTTTTGAAATTTTTCAAACTTACAGAAATGTTGAAAGAATGATACAAAAACACTTTTTACCCTAGAGCAGTTTCTCAACATCAGCACTATTGACATTCTAGGGTGGATAACTCTGCTGTGGGGGGGCCATCTGCGCATCGTAGGATATTTAGGGCTATGCCTGGCCTTTACCCACTAGATGCCATTAGTACCTCATACGCACACCCAGATATTACAACCAAAAACGCCATTGTTTTCTGAGGGGTAAAATCACCCACAGTCCATTGAGAACCATTGACCTAGGCCTACCAATAGTCAACAGTGTACCATATTACTCTAGCTTCCTCTCAATACAGGCACACACACACACACACACACGCGCGCACACGCGCACACGCACATGCACACACACAGAGAGACATCTTTTGGTTGAACTGTTTGAAAGTAGATTACAAACTTCATGATATTCAACACCAAAATAGTTCATCGTGTATCTCCTGAGAATAATGACATTCTCTTACACAGCCACACTGCCATTACTGTGCCTAAAAAATTAACATTAATATCTTTTCTTTCTCCTTGTTTTTCCATGTTGTGTGTAATCCACTAAGTCGGTTTTTGCCCCACTATGGGTCATGACCCATAGTTTGAAGATTCGAGAAGGAGGATTACGGAAGTGAACATAACTCTCTTCTCCTAAAGATCTCTGAAAAGCCAGAACAGAAGCCCATGCCTGCCAGCATTGAAGGCATAGAGCCAAGTGCACATTTATAGGAGCCTCACCAAACACCCTGCCGTTTCTCTCCCTGGCTGCTCCCACCTCACAGAGCACACCCCCATGGCAGCACTGGCAGCAGATGACCCAGCCAGCCCCACCCTGCAGGGGACCCAGGAGCTCTCCCAGGCGCCAGCGGGCACCAAGTGGTGTGTGCCCTGGCCCGGCGTCTGCCCAGGGCTGGTGGGGCGCACTAGCCTGACCACATCACAGGCCCAGGCTCGGGTTCAGGTTCAGGCAGGCCGCCCACCCCTTCCCTGTTTGCTAAACTCCTTTCCTTTACCTGCACTGGCTCCAGGAAAGTGGTTACAAGTGGGTTCAGAAACTGCCAACAGGCCAGGGCTGAGAAACATGAAAGCGTGTGAGTCACTGGCCGTCTTTGATTCTCCTGACCTTATAAATCTGGCCTTTGAATCTAACATCAGGATCCAAACAGCAGAGAAAACTGAAAACTAACACGACCCAAAATGGATAGGGAAATTGCCGCCAGAGCCCTCTACATAAGCCTCCCCAGGGGTCTGTAAAGATCAGTGAGGGGCAAGAGGTAAAGGAGAGCTTCCTTTTTTTTTTTTTTTTGAGACAGAGTCTCGCTCTGTCGCCCAGGCTGGAGTGCAGTGGCGCAATCTCGGCTCACTGCAAGCTCCGCCTCCCGGGTTCACGCCATTCTCCTGCCTCAGCCTCTCCGAGTAGCTGGGACTACAGGTGCCCGCCACCACGCCCGGCTAATTTTTGTATTTTTAGTAGGGACGGGGTTTCACCATGGTCTCGATCTCCTGACCTCGTAATCTGCCCGCCTCAGCCTCCCAAAGTGCTGGGATTACAAGCATGAGCCACCGCGCCTGGCAAGGAGAGCTTCTTACCTAGGCCCCAGCCAGCACCTCTGTCATCCAGGCAGGGAGGCCCCTTTTGGACTTGCTCTGGCTTTTGTGTTCTTATAAAGGCTTGGACCTGTAAAAGCCAGACTTCCTTGAAAGTCAAGAGTCTCTCCAGATTGCAGGCTAGAGGCAGGGGAGTTAGATTAGCCCTGGTGTTTGAGGAGAAAGCATTGCCTACAGCCTGAAAAGCTGAGGAGAAACCTCCACTGAGGCTGACGGTTAAGTCTAGGAAGCAGTTGCTATGACAACAGCCCATCACCTCTAAGAAGAACCCAAAATACAGGTTCTGCATCCCAACTCCAAGAGTGTTGGAGTGATGTGCTGCCTGATAGGGGGCAAGATGTAGGGGAGGGATTTCAGCGATGGGGCCGCAAAAGGATAGAGTTGTCCGAGAAAACAAGAAGTGCCACCTCTGTGGCAATGCCCTATACTGTTCCTGTGATTCAGGACAAAGGTGAAGAAGACATTTCCAAAGCTGGCAACGTAGCATGGACAGTGATCAGAAGCAGCTATGGGTGGGAGTGCCACAAATATTCATTGATTACAAACTATTTTCACCTACTATTATGCCTACAGTATCTTCAAGGCTATTATCACAATCCAAAATTATCTCATTTCTTTAGTTTTCTGTCTTTCTTCCCCCACTGAACTGTAGGGATGTGAGAGCCTGGTCTGTTTTGTTCATCATTGTATCCTCACTTCTGAGAACAATGCCCAGAACACAATAAACAGTGCTCAAAAGATATGAGACCAATGAGTGAGTGAGGGAGGGACCACAATGTCTTGGTCTGCTCAGGGTGCCATAACAAATGCCATAGACTGGGTGGCTTCAACAACAGACATTGATTTCTCATAGTTCTGGAGTCTAGGGGAAAGTCCAAGATTAAGGGGCTGGCAGATTCTATTCCTGGGGAGGGCTCTTTTCCTGGCTTGCAGATGGCCGCCTTCCCATTCCAGCCTCACATAAAACACATGCACACACACACACACACACACACACACATACACACACACACACACACAAAGAGAAAGACAGAAAGAAAGCAAGAGCATGCTCTATGATGTCTTTTCCAGTGAGGGCACGAATCCTATCATGAGAGCCCCACCTTCATGACTTCATCTAAACCTAATTATATCCCAAAAGATATATCCCTAACTCTATCCCACCTCCAAACACCAGCACACTAGGAGTTAGGGCTTTAACATAGGAATTTGGGGTGTGGCAGGACACAACTCAGTCCATAGCATATGATCTCCCCTCAACTACAAGTCAAGTACGATTTTCCCCACTTAACAGAGGAAGAAAGTAACACCCAGAGATGTCAGGTCCACTGAGCTAATCAGTGGTAAGCCTGGGCCTCAAAACCAGAACTCCTGGCTCCAATTCCCACAATGCCTAAGACAAGTGGAGAGACAAAAATTGTCTTTATCACTTCTGTCATCTCCTTGTGTCCTACAGTTTGGCAAGACTCACAGGACAATCCCAAGGATTTGCTTGCAACAACTTGAGTCTAAAAATGACAGGACAGTTTCTCAAACCGTGGGAAACTCCCTTTGTACCTTTCCTGTAAAGCAGGGATCCCCAACCCACAGGCTAGAGACCTGTACCAGTCCATGGCCTGTCAGAAACTGGGCCACACAGCAGCAGGTGAGCAGCGGGCAACTGAGCATTACTGCCTGAGCTCCGCCTCCTATCACATCAGCGGTGGCATTAGATTCTCTTAGGAGCAAGAACCCTACTGTGAACTGCGCATGCAAGGGATCTAGGTTGCATGCTCCTTATGAGAATCTAATGCCTGATGATCTGAGGTGGAACAGTTTCATTCTGAAACCATTCCCATTTTCCCATCCATAGAAAAATTGGTTTCCACAAAACCAGGCCCTGATGCCAAAAAGGTTGGGGACTGCTGCCTTAAAGGCACCCACAGTGAGGCTGGGGCCTGTCTGAGAAGTGACTCAAGTTTGTCTTCAGCATCCTGTGCAACCTTTACCCACCCACAGTTCCCTAGGATGGCTGAAGATGCCCACTCCAGAAGCCAACTCTGTGGATAACAATCTTTTACATTTAGAATTGTGGATCTGGTTGGCTCTGGCAGAGACTAAATAAATGCCTAATTTTAAGAGGCCCAGAGAGACAAGAGGCCCTTGACTTAAACAAGGTCATGAGCAAGTTGTCCAGATTTCTCCAAACTAGTCGTGGACACAGCACCGTTTCAGAAGGAGCTACCTGGGTGTGTAGTTACAGGGAGCACAAAAGGAAAGAAAGACACAGGATTCCAGAGAGAGGCAAAAAAAAAATAACTTGTGCTGTTTTAGTTATTTCAGATTAGTATGCAGAAGAAGAAACATTTAGGAACACTGAAGGGCATGGGGCCTTCCAGAGCTTCTCCACTGTTGGCACAGGTGATCATTCTCCTGCCTCTCCCCATCCACCTGTGACTGGTCAATTGATCCCACTCCCTTCCTGTTAACAGCACCCAGTGCTGGGCTGATTTATCTTCACAGAACCCAAGTTTCTTTTTTTGTTTCTTCAGCTACAGAAAATGATGGACACAGAACCCAAGTTGTTTTGTTTGTTTGTTTGTTTGTTGGGTTTTTTTGAGACGGAGTTTCGCACTTGTTGCCCAGGCTGGAGTGCAATGGCGTCATCTCGGCTCACCGCATCCTCCTCCTCCGAGGTTCAAGCGATTCTCCTGCCTCAGCCTCCCGAGTAGCTGGGATTACAGGCATGTGCCACCACGCCTGGCTAATTTTGCATTTTTAGTAGAGACAGGGTTTCTCCATGTAGGTCAGGCTGGTCTCAAACTCCTCACCTCAGGTGATCCGCCTGCCTCAGCCTCCCAAAGTGCTTTGATTATAGGCGTGAGCCACCGCACCCGTCCCCAAGTTTCTGATATCACAGGGATGTAGTATAAGATCAAGCTAAAACAGCTCCTTCCCTTGAAATCTCTAAAATTAGGCAGTCTCTCTCTCTCTCTCTCACACACACACACACAAACACACACACACACATTGTTCCTCCAACTCCATGTCTGCCACCACTACCAAAAACTCCCAAAACTCAGCCTAGAAAGCCTATGGAGTCACCTTCAAATGGGGATCCCTGACAATTTAGGACATCCGGGGCATCTATAGTTGATCCTTGCATTGCTCTGGGGCGCACCCACTGTACAGAAAGATAAAGGAGGGCATCCTCTGTCAATGTCCTCCATCCCAGGCCCTGGCTGGTGCTTTACAAACAGTATCTAATTATCTCAACAATCCTGCAAAAATCCCCTTTTAACTAAAAGATGAAGAAATCAAGGCTCGGAACGATAAAGTGCTAATCGCAAACACCACTAAAAATCTGACACTAAAACATGTGCTCTTTCCATTAAACAAAACTATTTCCCCACTCATCATTCTACCATATTTCAAGCTGAAAATACATAGCTTTCTATTCTCCAAAATAAAAGACTATATTTAATTTAGACTAGAAAATGAAAAGCTTTTTAAAAAATTAATCACAAATAATATTAAAATTGCAAATTAGGGTAAAAAATCAAGGGCAAATGCTAAGAGTTTTGTCTCAAAGTAAAATGAACCCACCTAGAAAAAAGACTGAATACTTTAGCATATACTTATACAGAGCCAAAACATTATGCTTTGCCAAATCTAGCAATATCCCTGGCTCTCAGCAGAGAGAGGGCAGACCAGGGTAGAAGGGTGTCCCCCACTTTACAATGGCAGCCTCCCCACACTGGAATGGGACCCCATAAAGGTTAAGCATGGCAGAAGGAATATGTTGCTTTGCAAAAGTTAACCTTTCTCATTACCACCTAGAGAGGATCCCAGGCTTTCTCTCCTGGATGGAAAGCCTCCTTACATTCTCATATGCTCTTTTCAGTGGAAGAAGAAAAAGGCACAGGGTAAGGGCAAGTGTCCTAGTGCTGAATATAACTCAGGGAATAGGCATGGGGTGAACTTGTCCATCTAACGTCTCACTCATCAAACATAAAAAACTGCCAGCCATTAGTCCAAGGGAAAACTGGTAGACAAGGGCAGGACCCCATGGTGGATTTTTAATGTGTTAAGTAGTCCCAGAGACTCCCTGAGGGGTTATCAGGGCTAAAAAATGGTCTCATTCTACAGAAAAGGACCCAAGCCTTAGGTAGACACCAGAATGCAAATGCATTATGGTACAAAGAGAAACATAACTCCACTTCGGCCCAAATCACCTGCAGCAAGATCTGCATTATTCACTCTTTATGCCAGCAACTTGGGAAGCCAAATCCTGACCTGCAGCTACTTCATTTATTTGCCATGAGCCATCCACATCACAAAGACCAGAAAGGCTCAAAGTCTCTATGATCAGCACTTTCATTGTAGGAGATCCAGGTGTGAAACCAAATTGCAGCAGAAGAGGGCTTGGTGAAGGAGACATCAGAGCAAAGGTGATTCAATGAATGAAAGTTTAATGGCCTTAGCCTGAGAAGAGCCTGCTGCACATTGCTCACACAGAGCTGTCTTGACAAACCCTTTCCTTTCCATTCCTGCAGTGCTACTGAGACCAGAAATACTCTAAGAGAGCTCAGTGAGAATATTCTTCCTGCAAAGCAAGGATGACACCACCACCATTTCTCTTGTTTTGCAGCCAACCAGTCCTGCTTCGAGGGCCACTCTGTCTTCAGATGCATCCATTTCCTTGAAGGCTACACTCAAGTCCTTTTGGCTTCGGAGCCCTCTTGTGTCTCTCTTTCTAGTAGCTTGCTTATCCTGCTCTCATCCAGCACCCATGACTCCCACAGAGATAGCTTAACTTCCTAAGTTCACGGTTCAGTTCAGCACCGCCACCCCAAGCACTGATAAGAGTACTCCTAGGCAGAAAGAGGAGCAGAAGCATTTGAAAAAATGCACTTTGGACTTGACCTGCCTAGATAAGCAAAGCAAAATGTCTGGAGTTTACCAACTTTGCAAGGAGGTCTCTTTAATGAAATTCTCCAGGGCTGAAGAATGTAATAAAATTCTTCAGTGTCAGACACAGGCTTGGCTGCTCCAAAAGAGATCTAAAACAACTGTAGTTTAGACAAGAGAGAATGTAATTTCCCTTTTATGTAATAGTCTGGGTATATCTAGGGCTGAGACAGTAGTGCCCAGGATTGAGACTCAGGTGCTTTCTATGCTGTTGATCTGCCATCCATGGGCATAGTCCTTATCTGCATGGTCTAGGATGTCTCATGATGACATCCACACCTCTGTCACTGGCAGTAGGAGATAGGGGAAGTTCAGCAGAAGTGTCCTCCCCTTAAAGGCATGACCTAGAAGCTGCACACATCACTTCTGCCCATCCCATTGGCCAAAACTTGGTCCTAGCTACAAGGCAGATTGGTCTTCTTGTCATTTTAGCTGGGCAGCCCTATGCTCAGCTGAAAATTCTATTTCTATATAAAAATGAAAGAACGGATATTGTCTCTGCCCAGTTACCCTTATTTCTCCTTTCTCTATTTCCATTACTTTCCTTTTAAAGTCAGGCTGTTCCACAGCTCTTTAATGAGAACAATTATAAACTGCTGTATAAAATTAGATTAGAAATATGCTGAATGATTGCGAGTAAAGATGGATTCAAATGTCCTATTAATAAATCAAAATGCAACATTCACACAATAGCATTCTAACGCTCAAGACTAGGAGTAGTTCTCCATTAATAAGTGAGTGGAGGTGTGGGTAAGTTTGCTTGAAAAAAGGTTTTCTGAGTGGGGAGAGCGGCAAATAGGATTGGGAAAGGAATTTGAAGTTCTACTGGGGAGGGCTCTACACAGACAGACTAGAGAAGATGCTCTTCCTTTCTTGGGGCTGGATTTTAATTTTTGTTTACACATTCAGTTTTATAGAAATTATTGTGTTTCTCTTTAAATAACTAGGGGGTGCATAGCATTGAGCTTCTTAGACAAAATCTTTAGAAGATATTTGTTCCTGAATGAGGGTTGTTCTATGCTCAGCTGTCATGGACCAAAGCATATATCCCAAGTGCACACTAACGAGGTGACTCTATTACCACACTTCCACCCTCCCTCTCCCAATCATCAATGAAATGCCCTATACTGTTTTTAACTGAAAGAGAAATCTCTAAGCTCTTTAAAAATAAATAAAATGAAAATGAGATATAATTACGTACAGTTGCAACCATAACCATAGCGTTGGTTGGTATAAATGTTGCAATATTTTATTGGTCTGCTTCTGATCTACCACATGAAACATTTTTTTTTTTAATTTCAAACCCTTCTCCTCACCCCCACTCATTACATGCTCATTCAAACCATTGTTCCCAAAGGACAACAGGGGGTTTCTCTGCAGCATCCGTGTAGGAGGGAGGGGTTTAGTTCACATACTGTTGTCTTTTGTTGGGGTAGAAGGGGCATTTACAGTTGACGATTTTAATATTAGTTCCAGCTATTTCTTGCCTAGAATATCTCACTTAAGAATGAGCTCAACTCTCTCTGTGGCTTCAAACACGAACACACCACATTTCAAAGTGCACGAAACAGGAGCAGTAAAGTGTCGACTCAGTTTGAGGAAATTGAATTCCCAAATTTTATTCCCTTGGCCCGATTAGATTCCATTAGCTGGAGATGGTCTTTCAACAAAAAAGTATGTGTTCCTCCCCATTGTAAAATCCATCCAATAAAAATGTTTAACCACAGAACAGAGGAAACTAGCTCCAGCAGGAAAGAAGAAGAAAGAAAATAGATGAGGTTCCCCATAAAATCCCAGATTGAAGACTCTCTGTGTTAGTGCAAAGGTCAGTCTCCCTCCCATAGAAGCTTCTGAAAATATACTCCTCTCTTGCAAATGGAAACTGTGCAGCCTTTCTTTCAAAAATATCCCTCCACGAAAGAACATATGTGCCTGGAGTTAGTCAACAAAAAATATCATTTCTGGGTTGGTCAGCCCATATTTGAAGACTGCAGACTGGAAAGACCCCGGAGGCCTGAGAGGGAAACTTCTGCCCCCAAGGAAAGACAGAATCCAAGCCAGGGATTCTTGGCCCTGTTTTAACAGCACGTAGAAACCTCAGAGTGTTGGGAGGAAAAAGAAAACAAACAGCTGAAAAATCAGCTTTTTCTTTCTCCCTCCTTAGACTGTTTTGAGTTAAGAAGGGGGAAAAAAACAAACAAACCTCCTCCAATGTTTTACAAGGTCTGTAGCCCTCTAAACATACCAATTAATAGTTTTACAAGCAAATCAACTTGCTTGTCACACAATAATGTATTCTTAAGCTAATAATGACATTTTGGACCTATAAAGATAAATCATTGGGGTTTTGTTTTTTATGTTGCACACATTCAGATTTTTTTTCAAATTTTAACATCTAGCAATACTCCACATGGTCTAATTATGCCAAATTCATTCAATAAAAAAATCATTGAATTTCTGCTATGTGTCAGGCACCATCCTAAAGCCCAGGGATAAAACAGTGAGCAAATAAAGACATAGGCTCTGCCCTCAGAAAGCTTACAGTCAAACAGAAGAGATGGACTTTCAAGCAATAATTATATGAGCAATTCTTTTTTTAATGTTCCCATTGATCTTAAACCCGAAATAAATTTGAATCTACCTTAGCACAAGCATGTCACTACCATGTGACATTTTTATTATGGAAGTGGTGCCTCACACAGGTGTGCATTCAGGGAAAAGTCTAAACAAGATCTTGCAGAAGCTGTCCATGCCACACCCATTTCCCCTCTCTCTTACCATCTCAGGACAGCTGCCCAACTTCCAACTGCCAACCTGTCTCTCTTCGCCTAAGGGCTTTCTCTGCCTACTGGACCCACTCCGCTGGATAATCACCCACCACACTACCATCTAGCTGCCCTCAACCAGTGACTGACCGGGCTGGTGTATAAATATCCCAGCTCCCTCACCTCTTGGGTAGCATATGTGGGTATGTTTTCTACAACCCTCCAAAGTTCCCAAGTGAGATTAAGCTCCAGTTCCACATTTTGGTAACCTGCTTGATAAAGCACATTTCGTTGGCTGCCTTCCCTTTCCATCTCACTTCCTCCCTCTCCTACAGTTGTTTCCTAGAATCGCTTCCTAGAATCATTTCCTAAATAATTTACTTGCAGTCAAATCTTTCCTTCAGGGTCTGCCTCTAAGCAGAATCGAAGAGCTTCTCTGATGCATGCTGCTTTTTTATTAAATAAATCACTGTTCAGCTGAAGTTTCTCAGCCCCACTCTTTCATTTTTCTTATCTAATTTATTAATGTTCACCTTTTTAAAGAAAGAAAGGTGGGAATGGGCATGGTGGCTCATGTCTGTAATCTCAGCATTTTGGGAGGCCGAGGCGGACGAATCCTTTTGAGCCCATGAGTTCAAGACCAGCCTGGGCAACATGGCAAAACCCCATCTCTACAAAAAAATACAAAAATTAGCTGGGAGTGGTGGCACACACGTGTAATCCCAGCTACTCAGGAGGCTGAGATTGGGAGGATGACTTAAGCCTGGGAGGTTGCATTAAGCCAAGATAGTGCCATTGCACTCCAGCCTGGGTGACAAAGTCAGATCTTGTCTTTAAAAAAGAAAACAAGTCAAGCTATGGACAAACAAAAATGCAGCTGGGCCTTGGGAATGACAGAAATCAGGGCCTTGGCCCCCTTGGGATGGACTCTGCACCTTTTCCCTACCACTCTCTGAGAATTGAACTTACATTTCTCTTTCATTAAGAACTGGTTCTGGGCTGTAGGCAACAAAATTTATATGGCTTAAGGAGAAAAGGATTTTTGAAAGGACATTATTTTTCCTCGGACTGACAATCAGCTTGTGTACTGCACCGTCCTACTGGCTGTTTATAGCCGCTTCCCTTCTGCCTGTCAGGTGCAGCAGGGCCCAGGCTGTGCCACTTGTGAAGTATTTTGGAAACTACCTTGGATTAGCTCACAGAATCATTGAGAGTGTGGAGAAACAGGTTTTAGGCTGCTCTTCCTAGAACAACTCCCAGAACCCTGCTAAAGAACTGACCCAATAAGGGACCTGATACCAATCCACCAGCCACTCGCCCAAACTGCTTTCTCACGTATTTGCAAATCAAAATTCCACATAGGATTATCTGGTTAGGAGAACCTAGACCATGATTCTACTCTCTTGCTGCAATGGAAGCTAGGAATTGTAGGTTGGCTGGTTGGTTTACGGTTTTTGGAACCTACCTTGAGGTGACAAGATTCATGAAACATGGCACTACTGAAATGTGGAAATATTTACAAGATTTGGGCAGCCACACATGGCAGATTTCCATTATAACTCACAAGGCGGAAAGCAGTGGCCACAAACTGTACAGCTTATAGCTTCAACCACTGAAGAAAGATTGACCTGACTAGCTGTACTCTAGTCTAAAAATTGCGGGGGACAGATCATTGCCCCCAAACCCTCAGGTGCCCATCTGAGACCAGGGTGGCAGGGTCATGGAAGCACGTGGCTGCTCTTGAGGGACCCATGTATATAAAGGAGAAGGAAGTGAACAAGGAACAGCATCCAAAAAAATGGGGGTTTGGGGCAATCTAATGGAGAGGAAGAAAAGAAAAAGTGGAGGATACATGATGGCTCTTATAGCTTCTGCTTAGAAGAGGACATGTCACTTCTGCACACAACTGATTGGCCCAAGCAAGTCACATGGCCAAGAGTGTCAAGGGATAGGGATTTCTCATTATTCTGCAGGAGGGCCGGGTAGGGAGAGTGCAGTAAGTATGGGCAGCTAATATTTTTTTAACACTGCAAGAAAGCAGGCACTATTATTTGGGTTGTCTATAGAATAATCACTCCTAAGACCATAACAACATATCAGGGGATATGTGCATCTCTCTTTACCGTTTTAAAAGTATATTTTTTAAACTTTCTTTTTTTTTTTTTTTTTTTTTTATTGAGACGGAGTCTTGTTCTGTCACCCAGGCTAGAGTGCAGTAGCACAGTCTCAGCTCACAGCAACCACTGCCTCCTGGGTTCAAGCAATTCTTCTGCCTCAGCCTCCCAAGTAGCTGGGATAACAAGTATGCACCACCACGCCTGGCTAATTTTTGTATTTTTAGCAGAGACAGGATTTCGCCATATTGGCCAGACTGGTCTCAAACTCCTGACCTCAAGTGATCCACCCACCTCGGGCTCCCAAAGGGCTGGGATTACAGGTGTGAGCCACCATGCCCAGCCCAGTTTTTAAACTTTCAATCATTCATTTAATCTTCACAAGCCCATGAAGTATTGTGAGACTCAGGTAAAACATGTGACTTGGCTAAGATCTCCCAGCTAGCAAGTATTCGAGGTGGAATCTGGACCAATTTCATTTCGTTCCAGATACAGGACCAAATTAAATTCCCATACTTTAAATCTCAGCTTTAAAGAAAAGGAAGAACAAAGGTAGATTATACTATCTGATTTCAAGACTTTTTATAAAGTGATAGTAGAAAAGGCAGTGATGGTATCAGCACAAAATAGAAAGTCAAGAAATAAACTTATATGTATATGGCAAATTGATTTTTACAAAGGTGCCAAGGTACTTCAATGAAGTAAAAACTAGACATCCAACAAATGGAGCTGGGAGAATTAAATAGGCATGAGCAAAAGAAAATCTCAATCTCTACCTCATAGTATATACAAAAAATTAAAATAAATTGGATCATAAACCTACACATAAGAGATAAAACTATAAAACAAACAGTAGAAAACATAGGAGAAAATCTTAGTAGCCTTGCATTGGGCAAAGATTTCTTAAAAATAGGGCACACAAAAAGATCGATGAATCGAACTTCATCAAAACTTAAAATTTTACTCTTGAAAAGATACAGTTCAGAAACAAAACTAATAAGAAAAGACAGTTAAGGAATCAATAAGGAAAGCCAGAGACCAGGAGAAAATATTTGCAAAACACACATCTGGTAAAAGATCTGTGTGCACAATACATCAAAAACTCTTGCTGGGCTCGGTGGCTCATGCCTGTAACTCCAGCACTTTGGGAGGCCGAGGCGGGCAGATCACCTGAGGTCAGGAGTTCGAGACCAGCCTGACCAACATGGAGAAACCCTGTCTCTACTAAAAATGCAAAATTAGCCGGGCGTAGTGATGCATGCCTGTAACCCCAGCTACTCGAGAGGCTGAGGCAGGAGAATCACTTGAACGCAGGAGGCGGAGGTTGCAGTGAGCCAAGATTGCACCATTGCACTCCAGCCTGGGCAACAAGAACAAAACTCTGTCTCAAAAAACAAAGCAAAACAAAACAAAACAAAACAAAAAAACTCTTATAACTCTATAAGAAAAAAATGAATACATACTTTATAAAAGATATACAAATGAAAAATAAGCACATGCAAAGATGCTCAACATGATTATTCAATAGAGAAATGCAAATTAAAGCCACAGTGAAACACCACTGTGTATACACACATTGGAAAGGTTAAAATTTAAAAGACTGACAATATCAAACATTGATGAGGACGTGGAGTAAGTGGAATTCTCATACTTTGCTGGTGGGAGTACAGACACTTTAAAAAAATAATATGGCTGGGCAAGGTGGCTCATGCCTGTAATCCCAGCACTTTGGGAGTTTGAGGTGGAAGGATCCCGTGAGCCCAGGAGTTTGAGACCAGCCTGGGCAACATAGTAAGACCCTGTATCTAAAAAAAATTTTGTTTTAATTAGCTGGGCATGGTCGTGCATACCTGTAGTCCCAGTTACTTGGGAGGCTGAGATGGGAGGATTGCTTGAGCACAAAAGGTCAAGGCTGTAGTGAGCTATGATGGTGTCACTTCCATCCAGCCTGGGCAACAGAGGAAGATCTTGTCTCAATAAATAAATAAATAAACAAACAAACAATATGGCTTTTTTTTTTGAGACAGAGTTTCACTCTTGTTACCCAGGCTGGAGTGCAATGGTGCAATCTCGGCTCACTGCAACCTCTGCCTCCCGGGTTCAAGCAATTCTCCTGCCTCAACCTCCCGAGTAGCTGGGATTACAGGCACCCGCCACCACATCTGGTTAACTTTTTGTATTTTTAGTAGAGACGGGGTTTCACCACCATGTTGGCCTGGCTGGTCTTTTTTTTTTGAGAAGGAGTCTCGCTCTGTCACCCAGGCTGGAGTGCAGTGGCATGATCTCAGCTCACTGCAACCTCCACCCCTCGGATTCAAGCAATTCTCCTGCCTCAGCCTCATGAGTAGCTAGGACTACAGATGCCTGCCACCACGCCTGGCTAATTTTTTTGTATTTTTAGTAGAGACAGGATTTCACCATATTGGCCAGGCTGGTCTTGAACTCCTGACCTCAGGTGATCTACCCGCCTTGGTCTCCCAAAGTGCTGGGATTACAGGTGTGTGCCACCGTGCCCGGCCATCCTTTTACTTGTAATAGCACCCTGTTTATATTTGGTGCAACAGCTCCTCACCCACTCTTGGCCTACATGGCTCTGGTGATACAAAATCAACACCATCCCCTAACCCATAGTTAGACAGATTGTCACATGACCACGATCTGGCCAACTGGTATCTTCTATCCTGGCCCCAGGGTGAAATGTTCAGTTATGAGTCAGGCACCCCACTGGGATCACTGAGACTCAGTCCTGAGACTTATTGGCACAAGCTTCTCTCTCTTCTAAACTCGAAGCTGAAAATGACGTGGACCCAGTGTTGCTGCGGTCACCACACACAGAGAGGCTGCCTGAGAACGAGGCTAAGATGAGAGAGAAGAGCACCAAATACTGACAGCACACTGGGATAGCGCCAGGCCTGAAGCAAGGTTTCCCCAGGGACTGGTCCGTGATAGAAGGGAGTAAGTTCCACTTTTTACATAAGCCAATTTGAGGTGGGTTTTTTATCATTGGAAAACCTTTCATTATGATTTCAGTGGACTCTGAAATCACGATGCCTGAGTTTAAATTGTGGCCCCATGCTTATTAACAGTGGGACTTTGAGTAGTTTACTTAATATCACAATGACTCAGCTTCCTCAACTAATAAATGGATAATAATAGTGCCAACTTCATAAAGCTGTTGTGGGGATTAAATGAGTGAATATACATAAAGCACTTATAATAATGCCTGGCACATAGAAAATGTAGAAAATGTGTATTGGCGTTAGCTATTTTTTTTTTTTTTGAGACCGAGTCTTGCTCTGTCGCCCAGGCTGGAGTGCAATGGTGCCATCTCGGCTCACTGCAACCTCCACCTCCCAGATTCAAGTGCTTCTCCTGCCTCAGCCTCCCGAGTAGCTGGGATTACAGGCACCCACCACCACACCCAGCTAATTTCTGTATTTTCAGTAGAGATGGTTTCACCAGGTTGACCAGGCTGGTCTCGAACTCCTGACCTCAGGTGATCCAACCGCCTCAGCCTCCCAAAGTGCTGAGATTACAGGCATGAGCCACCGCGCCCAGCCCGAAGCAGGATTTTAAGCAAGGAGGTGACATCTGACTTTTGTTTCTAAAGATCACTCCAGTTTTTGTGTTGGAAGTAGACTGTGGAGCAAGGGTAGAAACAGGAAGACAAGTCAGGAAGCCCTTGCAGTATCCAGGAGAAAGATAATGCATATCTCAGCATGTTGGCTTTATTCTCTCACACTGTCTTTCTCCTGATAAAGGAACTATGTCTGCTGGTGGCTTCTAGGCTCACATCCTCACAGCTTATGACCAGAGGGCAACGGGCTTCTTCTGTTTAATTCAAATTTTGAAAATAAATAAGTCCAGTGGAGGGTATGTACCCACTCTACATTTCACTTGCCACACGCAGCTGGCACTCATTGAATGCATTTTGGAAAACAAATAAGTAGCACATAAACATGCAGACTTCTACCAGGTTAATTGTGTGAGATGGATTGTAGTGCATCGTTTACAGCCTTTTGCTCATTCTACTTTATAACCAATGGCTATATGTGCAAACTTGACTAGATAAATCTCATAGGGGTGGCCAATGACCATGAGAGAAGCATACAGTCATACCCAGAGAATTGGGTTCCTACTTTCAAATATTTTATCAACATTTTTATCCAAAAGAATAAGGGCAGAATCATCAAGTAACGCATAGAAGAGGACAGGGAGGACATAGAAAAAATAGGGAGTGTCAAAATCAGACTCTGAAAACCAGCAGCCCAATAATTGAACCTATAGACATGTACTGTTCGGCCAGCACAGTAGTGGCCCACTTGTTGATTTTAATTTTTTAAGTTATTGGCTGATAGGTACAAATCAGGGTTTTTCATAGGAACTCAGATTTCTAATTTGTAGTTAAAATGTTGTAGTGTACTCCAGATATCTGGCAATGCTGAGCCACCTTTTCCCAGTCCCTGATCAGCGGGATTCCCTGGAGAAGGAGCCTCTCATTCCCCACATACACTCTCCTTCTGAAATGTACAGTACCTCCTTAGTTCCCGTAAAAAAAAAAATAATAATAAATAAATAAATAAAACTTGAACCTCTAATTTTTAATTTTTAAGTGTATTTTCTGAAACACCATACAAAATCCAGAATAGTGTTCTAGAACTAACATGGTAAAAGAAATCTCAAACCATGGGAATGCAAAACTTATGAGTAAGAACAGAGACATTTTCAATTAGGTGCATTTATATCACAGAACAAGTATGAAACAGGCTAATGTGTTAATTTTGGCACGTCCGTCATGAGTGAGACCTTTAATCATGCCAAATCACACAGATAAATTTAGAGTCGTTCAAAGCCATTAGGGTTATTAGCTCCTACATAAGAAAAGCAGGATTAATAAACTCCAGCCTCAGTGGAAACCAGTTCTTTGGCCCATGTCTGTCTTTCTAAGTCATAACTACAAAATGTCTAGGGTGGATACATCAGAACCAGGAACTGGAGTTGACTCAAATTATGAACCAAAAATTCAAAGAGATCACACTCATTTCTGAAACCGAGTACTGAACTGAAATACAACATTATGTTTTTCTAAATTGTGGACTCATCCAAAAGGATTTCCATGAAAACCAGTAAAATCCTACTGAACTAACATGAACTAAAACTAACCATTGTTTTCTAAAATGATTTAACCAGAACATTAGAATATTATCTGAACTAAACCAGTATTTTTTTATTTGAATATCTTCTGATAAATATCTTTAAAGGCTTACATATTTCTGCTTTGATTATTGTGTATATCAAAACTGCAGGAAACAATATTTCAATCAATAATTAACTCTTAAATTCCAGCAGATACTGCTAGTTGCCTACTAAATACCTATTCCATCCTTTCTTTAACAAATCACAGATTTATTCAAGGAGACAATGTATCCAACTTCCTTTTCCTAACCTCCCTTGGAACTACATGTGGCCACTTATCTAAGTTTCAAACTATGAGATTTAAGTGGAAGTTGGGTGGAACTTCCAGGAAAACCTTTTGCCATGGATGCATTCTACATTCTTCCATCTTGGAATTTAATTGAGCTGTATGGCTATAGGTTCAGTATCATAAGATAAATTTAAGGACGGAAGCCATACACGAAGAATGGTAAAACATAACCAGAAGAGATGAGGACATTGTTGACAACCTAAAGGTCCACATTTCTTTCACAGATAAATAAATCTTTATTGTATATGAGCTAATGTTTTGGGAATTTTCTGTTATATGTAGCCACACCATATCCTAACTGATACAGATAGCACATGCTAATATTATAGAAAGCAACTCAGTACATGTTTTTAATTCAACAAATATTCATTGAATACCTACTATGTACCAAGAATTGCATTAAGGATACTGACATATCTCTTGCTCTCATGGAACACAGAAGAAAGAAAATTTGGCTAGGCAACTAGATGCAGACTCAGCCCAACTATTAACTAATACAGTCTTTGTACTTGGAGAAGTCACCTGACTTTTCTAAGCCTTAGGTGCTTCTTGTGTAATATCCTGGGGTTTGACCACATTTTTCTAAGGTCACTTCCAGCTCTCTCATTCCATGATTCAGTTGGTTTTCATAGAAAGTCTGTCATTTCCTTGCTACCCATAGAGACTTACCCACCCTCAGTCCCCAAAAGCCGGTAAATATCCACATCCCTGCGTAAAGGAGCAGGAAAGTGCAAAAGAGAAACAGAGATGCAAATCCTGAGCTGTCATCCCATCCTTAGGTGGATTTTCATTTGGCCCTCGACATTCTTTTAAATTTGGATGAGTTGTCAAGATTTTTAAAAGAGGTAATTTTAGGCTGGGTGTGGTGGCTCACGCCTGTAATCCCAGAACTTTGGGAGGCTGAGGCAGGTGGATCACGAGGTCAGGAGATCAAGACCATCCTGGCCAACATGGTGAAACCTCGTCTCTACTAAAAATAAAAAAATTAGCTGGGTGTGGTGGTGCGTGCCTGTAATTCCAGCTACTCGGGAGGCTGAGGCAGAAGAATGGCTTGAACCAGGGAGTCGGAAGTTGTGGTGAGCCGAGATTGTGCCACTGCACTCTAGCCTGGTGACAGAGCAAGACTCTGTCTCAAAAAAAAAAAAAGAGAAAGAAAAGAAAAAAAGAAAGAAAGAAAAAAAGAGGCAATTTTACATAAAGTTATGGGTTTCCAGCTTCTCTGAAACTTTCCTAGAAGATCCAGCAGCACCAGGCCTTCTTTCTTCCACGGTCACAGGAGATGAGAGAAGAGTTGTCTAAACAAGGTGAGTTATGTTTGTCCCCACCCCTTCCAGTTATCTTGCACCCATGTTTTCATTCATTTTCTCTCCCTAGAGAGCCCTTGTTGGTATATTGGTTTGAGGCCCTGTTCCAGGCAAATGTGGCCTCATGAGAAAATGACAAGTGAGCCATGATTGTCTAATTTCAGGGTCCCCTGTGTAGTGTCAGCTCTGCTTTAATAACTTTGCTAGAATATTTATTAGATTCCACAACCAGCAGTGAGAAAAGCCAAGAAACAAAACAACTGACATCTAAGAACACCAAAAAGGTTTGGGAATAGTCAGTACCAGCTACTTCTGGAAGTGGAAGGTTAAGGTAGGGCTAGCAAAGGAATATTGGTTGAAAACTCAATTAAAAAGCAGTTCAAAGAGACTTTCACTTTGGCTAAGATGGAATAGCAGAGAACAGATTTACTCTTCTTCTGCCAAATGCAACTTATAAAATAGACAAATATATGAAACAGTTGTTCTGAAGACATCGGGTATAAGGCAATGAAGTATACCAATTCCTGAGAGACAGGAAATAAACAAAATGAGCTCTTTGAGTGCCCCGGCTTACTGGCTTGAGAAAGTTTCCAGGTCCACCCAAGATTGGCAGAATATACATTTTTTTTTAGTATACAAAAAAACATTTACCAAAATCATCCAATTCTGGGCCATAAAATGAATTTCAATAATTTAAAAGGGTTCAAGTTATACGAAGTATGCTCTGTGACCAAAACGAAATCAATAAGAAAAATATATCTCAATAACTCTGTGCGCTCTCCCCTCCCGTCCTCTTTCCTTTGTCTTTCTGCACTGCCACAATGGTGCACATGAATGTCCTGGCTGATGCTCTCAAGAGCATCAACAATGCTGAAAAGAGAGGCCATGAACTCAGGTTCTTATTAGGCTGTGCTCTGAAGTCATCATCCAGTTTTTCACTGTGATGATGAAGCATGGTTACATTGGCAAAATTGAAATCACTGATGATCAAAGAGCTGCCTCACAGGCAGGCTAAACAAGTGTGGCATGATCAGCCCCAGATTTGATGTGCAACTCAAAGATCTAGAAAAATGGCAGAGTAATCTTCTTCCATCCCACCAGTTTGGTTTCATTGTACTGACAACCTCAGCTAGCATCATGGACCATGAAGAAGCAAGACAAAAACACACAGGAGGGAAAATCCTGGCATTCTTTTTCTAGAGATGTAATACAGATTTACAAATAAAATGACTCCTGGACAAAAAAAAAAAAAAAAATCTCAAAAACACCAAATGTTTGAAAACTAAATAACTCACTTCTTAATTCATAGGTCGAAGAAGAAATCAAAGATAAATTAGCATTGTGAACTGATGCAAAAGAAAACACAACACATCAAAATGGGTGGGATACAGGGAACGCAGAACTTAGAGGGAAATCCATAGCACTCAACTGTCTAAAGTAGGAGGAAAAAAAGTGCTCAAATCAACAACCTCAGCTTCCTTCTTTCTTAAGAAACTACAGAAAGAAGAGAAAGTGAAACTCGGAGTAAGCAGAAGAAAAAAATAATAATAATATCAAAATTTTAAAGAGGTCATACTAATTCTACATGAACTCTTCCAGAAAGCTAAAGAAGAGGGAGAGAATCCTATGAGATCAGCATTCTATAAATCAAACCAAAGACATTGCAAGAAAAGAAAACTTATGAACATAGATGCAAATTTCTTAAAACAAAATTTTAGCAAATTGATTTCAATTATATACAAAAAGAATTTTAACCAAGAAGGCTTTATCCCAGAATTGCCAGATTAGTTTAGCACTTGAAAAATTTCAGGGTGGGGCACTGTGGCTGACGCCTGTAATCCCAGCACTTTGGGAGGCCGAGGCAGGCAGATCACCTGAGATCAGGAGTTCGAGACCCGCCTGACCTACATGGTGAAACCCTGTCTCTGCTAAAAATACAAAATATTTAGCTGGGCCTGGTGGCATGCCTGTAGTTCCAGCTACTCAGGAGGCTGAGGCAAGAGAATCACTTGAACCTAGGAGGTGAGGTTGCAGTGAGCCGAGATTGCGCCACTGCCCTCCAGCCTGGGGGACAGAGATGCACTCCGTCTCAAAAAAAAAAAAAAAAAAAAAGAAAAGAAAAGAAGAATCTCAGCTGCACATGGTGGCTCATGCCTGTAATCCCAGCACTTTGGGAGGCCGAGGTGGAAGGACTGCTGGAGCTCAGGAGTTCAAGACCAACCTAGGCAACATGGTGAAGCCCCGTCTCTATAAAATAAAAATAAAAATAAAAAAATAAAAAAATTAGCCAGGCATGGTGGCACATGCCCATAGTCCCAGATACTTGGGGCGAGGTTAGGTGTGGAGGGAGGTTGCTGAAGCAGGAAGATCACTTGAGCCCAGGAGGTTAAGGCTGCAGTGAGCCGTGTTTGCACCACTGCTCCAGCCAGAGCGACAAAGTGAGACCCTGTCTCCAAGAAGAAAAAAGCATTTGAAAATCAATCAATGTAATTCACTATATTAACAAAATAAAGGTCAGGCATGGTGGCTCACACCTGTAATCCCAGCACTTTGGGAGGCCGAGGCAGGAGGATCACTTGAGGTCAGGAGTTCGAGACCAGGCTGGCCAACATGGTGAAACTCCATCTCTACTAAAAATACAAAAAAATTAGCTGGGTGTGGTGGCAGGTGCCTGTAAACCCAGCTACTCAGGAGGCTAAGGCAGGAGAATCTCTTGAACTCCGGAGGTGGAGGTTACAGTGAGCCAAGATCACGCCACTGCACTCCAGCCTGGGTGACACAGCAAGACTCCATCTCAAACAAACAAAAAAACAAACAAACAAAAATTTAAAAAGAAAAACCATGCGACCAGCTCAATACATACAAAATAGAGCATTTAACAAAATCTAACCTCCATTCCTGATGAAAATTTTCAATAAACTAGGAACAGATGGGAACTTTTACAACCTGATAATGGATAACTATGAAAACCCTACAGCTAGCATCATACTTAACGGTGAAAGACTGATTGCTTTCCCCAACATCAGAACAAGGAAAGAATGTCTGCTGTTACCACTTATATCCAACACTGAACTTGGTAAGATGTAAATTTTCCCCAATTTGATCTATAGCTATAATATATCCAAGTCAAAATCCCAGCAGGCTTTTTATATTACACATTAAATCATACATATATGTATACATTAACATTTACATTTTACGTTATATTATTCATTTTTACATTAACAATGTGGTTTTTAAAATTGACAAGCTGATCATATAATTCATTTAGGGAAAGGCATGATGGCTCACGCCTATAATCCCAGCACTTTGGGAGGCTGAGGTGGGCAGATCACTTGAGATCAGGAATTCAAGACCAGCCTGGCCAAGATGGCGAAACCCCATCTCCATCAAAAATACAAAAATTAGCCGGGCATGGTGGCGCATGCCTGTAGTCCCAGCTACTTGGGAGGCTGAGGCAGGAGAATGGCTTGAACCCGGGAGGTAGAGGATGCAGTGAGCTGATACCGCGCCATTGCACTCCAGCCGGCATGACAGAGCGAGACTCTGTCTCAAAAATAAAAAATAAAATAAAACATAAAAATATAATTCATTTAGAAATGCAAAAGACTTGGAATAACCAATTCAACTTTGAAAAAGAAGAATATGGAGAATTTACCCTATGTAACTTTAAGACTTAATATAAGCTACAATAATCAAGATGGTGTGGTATTGAATTCAAAATAGACAAATAGAAAAATAGGAAAGAGACTAAGAAATAGTAACTTGAGTAAGTGCAAGGGCAATTTGATGGGGAAAATGGTCTTTTTTCACAAATAGTGTTGAAATAATTGGATATCCATACACAAAAACGAAAAAAAAAAACCCAGAACTTTGACCCATCTCATGCTATACAGAAAAAATTAACTGAAAATGGTTCAGAAACATGGCACTCCCCTGTAGTCCCAGCTACTCCAAAGTCTGAGATGGAAGGACCACTTCAGCCCTGGCTTCAAGGCTGCAGTGAGCTATGATCATACCACTGAATTCCAGCCTGGACATCAGAGTAAGATTCTGTCTCGTTGTGTTTTTTTGTTGTTTTTTGCTTTTTTGTGGGGGGAGGGGCGGGGTGGAGTCTCGCTCTATCGCCCAGGCTGGAGTGCCGTGGCGCGATCTCAGCTCACTGCAACCTCCGCCTCCCAGGTTCAAGCAATTCTCCTGCCTCAGCCTCCTGAGTAGCTGGGACTACAGGCACATGCTGCCACGCTCGGCTAATTTTTTTATATTTTAGTAGAGACCGGGTTTCACCATGTTGCCCAGGCTGGTTACAAACTCCTGAGCTCAGGCAATCCGCCCACTTTGGCCTCCCAAAGTAGCAGGATTACAGGTGTGAGCCACCGTGTCTGGCCAAGACTCTGTCTCTTAAAAAAAAAAAATTAATTAAAAATAATTTAGTCAAAATGGATTACAGACCTAAACCTAAAACTATTAACATCTAGGGAAAAAAAAAAAAAAGAGAAACTCTGTGTGACCTTGGGTTAAGCAAATATTTCTTAGAAACAGCACCAAAACCAAAATCAATAAAAGAAAATCAATAAATTGGACTTCATCAAAATTAAGAACACTTATGCAAGATTCTAAAATCTCTTATAGAGAAAAAAGGAAATAAAACTGAGAACATTTGCTCTTTGAAAGACATTGTTAGGAGAATGAAAAGGCAAGCTGCAGACTAGGAGCAAATATATGCAAGTTACACATTTGATAACAGATTTGTATCCAAAATATGTAAAGAAATCTCAAAACTCAATAAGAAAACAAAACAATCAAATTTTATAAACGGGCAAGAGATTTGAACAATTTACCAAAGAGGATATACAGATGGCAAATAAGCACATGCAAAGATGCTCAACATCATTAGTCATTAGGAAATGCAAATTAAAACCATGAGATACCACTACATACTCACTAGAATATCTAAAATTTAAATGATTGACCAAATCACATGTTGGCAAGGATGTTGAGCCACCTAGAACTTTCTGGTTCACTGCTGGTGGAACTATGAAATGGTACAACCACTTTGGAAAATAGTGTGGCAGTTTCACTAAAGGTTAAACATGTTGTTCAAAGTACAACTAAAAAAAAAAAAAGTTAAACATGCACCTGCCATATGGCTCAGCCATTCCATTCCTAGGTGTTAACCCGAGAAAAATGAAAAACCATGTCCACACAAAGACCTGCACATGAATGTTCATAGCAGTATTATTTGTAATAACCAAAAACTGGAAACAATCCAGATGTCCATCAACAAGTAAATGAATAAACAAATTTTGGTGTATTAATCCAATGAGATACTACTTAACAATAAAAAAGAGTATCTATTGATATACTCAAAGACCTGAATGAATCTCAAAGTAATGATGCTGAGTGAAAAAAAGCAGAATCCCTCCCCCCTAAAAAGAGCAAGTACTATATGATTACTTTTACATAAAATCTTAGAAAATACAAACCAATCTAGTGGCAGAAAGCAGATCAGCAGTTGCCTGAGTAGGCAACGGAAACTTAAGGGGCAACTAATATGCTCATTATCTTATTTTTATTTTTTGGTGGGGGAGGGGGACAGGGTCTCATTCTGTCACTCAGGCTGGAGGACTGTGGTGTGATCACAGCTCACTGACTGCAGCCTCGACCTCCCCAGCTCAAGTGATCCTCCCACCTCAGCCTCCTGAGTAGCTGGGACTACAGGCATGCACCACCATGCCTGGCTAATTTTTAAATTTTTTGTAGAGACGGGAGTCTCACTTTGTTGCCCAGGCTGGTCTCAAACTCCTAGGTTCAAGCCATCCTCCTGCCTTGGACTCCCAAAATGCTGGGATTACAGGCGTGAGCCACCGTACCCAGGTGCTCATTATCTTGACTGTTGATAATTTCATGGGTGTATACACATGTCAAAACTTATCAAATTGTACATTTTAAATAAGTGATATTTATTTTATGTCAATTATATCTCAATAAAGCTTTTTTTTTTTTTTTTTTTTTTTTTTTCAAAAAATAACAATTTGATCCTTAGCTACCTTCCCCAACTCTGTGCAACTGGGCAACTGCCCTCCCACAGTCCTGCCAGTAGGCTTAAGGTTTATTCTCTGGAGGAAGTTAATGGAGCTTCTAAGGACTGACTGGAGGACAGCGGGCACCACTGATGGCAAGGAATTACAACAAAAAAACGAAAGTCCACAGAATGAATGCTCAGACTCACTGCTCTTTAGCCCCACCTGGGTCCCAGGACCCCGGCAGCCAGGTCTATCTCCTTGGGCAGAAGACTGGAAGACTTACTGGCCCAAGAAGAAATACTCAGATATCCTGACATTGGAGGGTAGCACAGCCAGATAACCCAGTGGGGAAGATAGCAGTCAACAGGCTCCACTCACGAGATCAGAGCTGCTATTTGACTTTTTAATACCCCACTCTTAAATATAAGCAGACAGCTAAAATTAGAATTTCACTGTTCTGAGAACATGAAAGGTCAAGAAAGGCTTGTACTGGGGGCTAGAGAGCATTGTCAGAAAGATAAATTATATTTTTTAGAAAGAAGTCCTTTTAAAATGCCAAAAACAGAAAAACCATGAAGTAGCAATTTAAGCGTATTAGGATGTATGAGGATAAATATTACAAGAACCAACTGAAAGAATTGAAAGTGGTTGCCTCTTAGGAAAGGAAAATAGGGAGGAATGAGGAAATTACCGCAGCAACAAGTTTAGGAGAATTATGTGCCTCTTTCAATTATGTGCCCGTGGGCCAAGCACGGTGGCTCATGCCTGTAATCCTAGCACTTTGGGAGGCCAAGGTGGGAGGATCACTTGGGGCCAGGAATTCCAGACCAGCCTGGGTAACATAGCAAGACTCTGTTTCTACAAAAGAAAAAAAAATTATCCAGGCATGTGGCACACATCTATAGTCCTAGCTATTTGGGAAGCTGAGGTGGGAGGATCACTTGAAGTAAGGAGTTTGATGCTACAGTGAGCTATGATCAAGCACTGCACTCCAACCTGGGTAACAGAGTGAGCCCTTGTCTCTTAAAAATATATGAACTTGAAAATAAAAAAATTATGTGCCTATGTAACTTTGATTAAAACTGGTAAAAAAGTGAAAGAAAATTCATTAGAGATGAATAAAGCTCTTGAGAAATCAATGGATAGGATAATCACATGTCTCTGTTTGCCTGAAACATTCCCAGTTTTCATCTATTAATAGCACTCCCTTTTAAACTCAAAACATGCCCATTTGGCTAATTTTATGATGTGTGAGGTTGACGCCTCCTGAATCCACTGATCAACCTAAACATCACTTTAACATCAGACACGGTGTCCTCCTGATATGATGCGGCAGGAAGTACATGGTTCCACCTATGAAATATCCTTGCCAAAAGCAAAACTTGAATCTCAAGTCTCCCGGTCAGGGTTTCTCAACCTCAGCACTACTGACATTTGGGGACACACGGTTCTTTCTTGTGGGCAACTGTCCTGTGCACTGCAGGATGTTTAGCAGCATCCCTGGCCTCTACCCACCAGATGCCTGTAGCACCCCCACCCCCCGGTGTGACAACCAAAAGTCTCCAGACATTGCCAAATGTCCCCTGGGAGGTGAGGGAAGCAGGGAAGCAAAGTCTCCCCCAGCTGAGAATCACTGTTGTCTACATCTTCAGTACCAATGTACAGGAAACAGGATGGAAAAATAGGTTGAAGGACACCAGCAGAATACAACCAGCCACATTCAGAACATGGGAAGTTCTGAAGGACAGATGACCCAACTATGTCAACAAACAAATGGCATGGGGAAGGTATAGGGGAGGGACCATGACAGTACAAAAGCCCTTAAAAAATGTCAACAAATGCAATGTGTGGACCTTGTTTGGATCCTCATTTCAAAAAACTGCAAAAAGACATTTTTGACACAACCGGAGAAAACTGAGTTCGAAGGCATTATGACACTAAGAAATAATGCTAATTTTGTGGATGTGATAATGGTAACTATGGTTACACTATTTTTTAAAGCTTTTTGTTAGAGACACATATTGCTGTACTCGTGGATAAAGTGTTACGACGTCTATCTGGTTGCAGTGAGGGTAAATGGGGACTAGATAAGACAACATCGTATCGGCGACCGGTATTGACATTGAGTGATGGGTACATAGATGTTCATTATACTCTTCTCTCAACTTTTGTGTATGTTTGAAAGTTTTTGTAATAAAAACTGAGATGTAATAAATCAAATCAATGAAATTAACAAAGCATGGCTCAATGGAAAGCTTCCAGAGTTTGGGGCTGTATCCCTGACTTCTAATAGTTCTGTTCATTTTAAGCAGGGAAGTCACTTCTCTGGCCTACAGAAAAAAGGATCTTGAAGAAGAAACTATGATGTTCATAGTTTCTTCCAGGTGAGATTTTTAATGACTCTGTGACATTTCTTGAATAAGTGAGCAGAGTAACAGCCCTGAGGACCCAGCAGTCTCAAAAGCTTGACTTTGTGGTGGAGATGTTGGTGACTTGCTGGTGGTGGATGCTGGCCCAGGGCTCCCAGGTTAAAGAATGTGCCCCCTCCTCAGCCCCTTCACTAGTTTAGAAGTAGCAAGATCAACTGCCTCGGAACATTCTGAATTAGAAAGCGTCTGCTGGGCCGGGCGCAGTGGCTCACGCTTGTAATCCCAGCACTTTGGGAGGCCGAGGCGGGCGGATCACGAGGTCAGGAGATCGAGACCACGGTGAAACCCCGTCTCTACTAAAAATACAAAAAAAATTAGCCGGGCTTGGTGGCGGGCGCCTGTAGTCCCAGCTACTCGCAGAGGCTGAGGCAGGAGAATGGCGTGAACCCGGGAGGCGGAGCTTGCAGTGAGCCGAGATCGCGCCACTGCACTCCAGCCTGGGCGACAGAGCAAGACTCCGTCTCAAAAAAAAAAAAAAAAAAAAAAAAGAAAGAAAGCGTCTGCTGAATAAGGCTTGCGTCAAACTTCTCTTTAAGCGGCTGTGGCTGCAGTTTGAGTAACTTGTCAGGAAAGTGTGAACTACAAGTCAGTATTACAAAAGTGTTTATTTTCAGCCTTTCCAAAAAACAGTGAGAAAGAGGAAAGCATGCATAATAAAGCAGCCGGGCATCTGAGGCAAAAGTTGTCTTTTCCTTAATCCTCTCCTCCCATCCTCCTACCCTTTTCGACTACAGGTACCTCTTTTCTGTGAACTTGAATGCAGCCTCCCACAGGTTTGGACAAAAGAATGGCAGGAAGAGGACAGGTGGAACAGGATGGAGGAAAGAGGTAGCCCTCATAGGTACGGGTGCAGAGCTCAGAGTGGCAAAGGAACAGCAGAAGTCCTGTTCTCCCATGCCCCTGCCAAGTCCTGCTGCAACAAAATGATGAGCTTGGAACTGACTGCCAACTGCCACAAAGGGAACCCTTATCACAGAGAGCTCCCTGAAACACCCTTGGAAACAGCGTCCAAAAGATCTCTGCTCGTGCTTTGAAGAATGCAGAAAACTTTCCTTGCCACCGTATGTGGAGCATCGCCCACAGAGAAGGGAAGGGGGAAACTCACACTCGTCTCCTCCCCTCCACCCCAATCCTGGGCCCCAACTAAAACCTCAGCTTCTCTCTCTCAACTTATCACAAGGGCCTCCCACCAGTCTTCCATCCGTGAGGGTGGCCTTTTGCAAATGCAAGCCTGCCCGAGCTACTTACTCTACTCTTTAAGATATTTTCACAAGCCCTTATAGCTGGGGGGAATAAAATCCAGTGTACAGAAGTTCTAGTAGAGGCAGTGAATACTAGTGATTTAAAAGCATCCTCAGAAATCACAGGCGATGCAAGAACCCCTGGATAAACGTAAAATGAGTTTCTCTATAATATTCAGATGCCAGGCCTAGGGCCAGAGCCAAAGGAATCCCACCTAGACTCTGGGGCCCTTGGTTTTGCGCCTGTTCCCCAGCTTCTCCTATGCTGCAGCTCTTCCATCTCCCCAGAAGAGAAGTGGTGGGGGCGAGGGGGGTCAGTTACCAAACAGCAAGTCCCTCCCTGAAGAAAGTGCTGTGGAAAGGGCAGCCCCAAACAGTGGGTCCCCCAGCCTGAGGGAGTACGAAGGATGGAGCAGCCCCAAGAAGGCTAAAGTGTGCATTCCAAAAGTCTTGTACACCTAAGTTGTCAATCAAAGCAGTTCAGCTGGCAGCCCAGAGACCAGCAGCAGAGGCAAACAAGAGTCCTGAAGGGTAGAGAGAGTCAGACAGTCAGCAGAAGGTGGATCAGGTCAACTCTGAAGATGAAGTACAAATGCCTAAGGGGTTTTACCCTCCTTCAAAAAATGTGTAATTACAAAAGTAATGCATGAATAAATTATATTGAGAAAATACATCGCTTCATGATGGGCATGGTGGCTCACATCTGTAATCCCAGCACTTTGGGAGGCTGAGGTGGGCAGATAACCTGAGGTCAGGAGTTCGAGACCAGCCTGACCAACATGGAGAAACAGCATCTCTACTAAAAATACAAAATTAGCCAGGCGTAGTGGCACGCACCTGTAATCCCAGCTACTCGGGAGGCTGAGGCAGGAGAATCGCTTGAACCCGGAGGCGGAGGTTGCGGTGAGCTGAGATAGTGCCATTGCACTCCAGCCTGGGCAACAAGAGCAAAACTCCGCCTTAAAATAAATAAATAAATAAATAAAATACATCACTGCAGATTAAACTGTTATATTGGTTAGGATGTGTTTTATTGTAACAGAACACCTGGCTAACAGTGGTTTAAGAAACAAAGGCTTTTCAATATCTCAGGTAACAAGAAGTTTGGAGAAAAACAGTTTCTGCTTTGGAAAAGCAAGAAGGTATCAAGATGCTGGGGTGGGCCAGGATTATGCCTGTAATCCTAGCAGGTTGGGAGGCTGAGGCAGGAGAATTGCTTGAGCCCAGGAATTCGAGACCAGCCTGGGCAATACAGTCAGACCCCCATCTCTATAAAAAATAAAAAATTAGCCAGGTGTGGTGGCACACACTTGTGGTTTCCACCACAGGAAGCTGAGGCAGGAGGATGGGTTGAGCCCAGGAGCTTGAGGCTGCAGTGAACTATGATGGTACCACTGAACTCCAGCCTGAGTAATAGAGCAAGACTTTGTCTCAAAAAAAAAAAAAAAGGCAGAGTGTGGTGGCTCATGCCTATAATCCCAGCACTTTGGGAGACCGAGGCCAGTGGATCACCTGAGGTCAGGAGTTCAAAACCAGCTTGGCCAACATGCAGAAACCCCACCTCTACTAAAAAAATACAAAATTAGCCAGGCATGGCGGCGCATCCCTATAATCCCAGCTACTCAGGAGGCTGAGGCAGGAGAATTGTTTGAATGGGGGAGGCAGAGGTTGTGGTGAGCTGAGATCATGCCACTGCACTCTAGCCTGGGCAACAAGAGCAAAACTCTGTCTCAAAAAAACAAAACAAAACAAAACAAAAACAAAAAAAATTGAGATTCTAGGCTAATGTCTCTACATTTCTCCGTTTCTCCTGGTCTTTTTTTTTTTTTTTTTTTTGAGATGGAGTCTTGCTCTGTCGCCCAGGCTGGAGTGTAGTGGCGTGATCTCGGCTCACCTCAACCTCTGCCTCCCGGGTTCAAGGGATTCTCTTGCCTCAGCCTCCCAAGTAGGTGGGACTACAGGTGCATGCCGCCACACTCAGCTATTTTTTTTATTTTTAGTAGAGACGGAGTTTCACCATATTTGTCAGGCTGGTCTTGAACTCCTGACCTCGTGATCTGCCTGCCTCAGCCTCCCAAAGTCCTAGGATTCCAGGTGTGAGCCACCGTGCCCGGCCTCTCTTGGCCTTTTCTCCTGGGTCACAAGATGGTTGCCGTAACTCCAAGCATCACATTTCCAACAACTCCATCCCAAGGCAAAAAGGAAAGGGAGAAGCAGAACTTTTCACCTTCATCTACTTACTTCATCTACTATACTGTCTGTTATTAGAACAACAACAACAAAAGTACTTCTTAAAAGTCAACAGCAGGTTCCATGCTCTGGTTCTGCCATGTAATCCAATAAGGATGAAGCCGAGCTCTGTATCAGCATCACCCTCAAGATCATCCAGTGCAACCAGCCTGACCAGGAGAGGCACAGTGGGTGTACCCAATGCCGTGAGTTTGTGGCCCGATGGAGTCCCTCAACTAGGAACCACAAACTGCTGGTGACCAGCCCGAACCCACAGACGCAACCCATGCCACCCACAGGAAAGCAGGTGGGACCGATGCTCCCTAGGCCAACGGTGAAGCTGGAGGAGGAGAGAGCCCCAAAGTCTACACTGCAGAAGGAGATGCAGCCGTGAAAAGGGTCAAGCAATGTAAGGATTATTATGAGATCCTGGGGGTGAGCGGAGGGGCCTCAGATGAGGACCTGGAGAAGGCCTACCACAAACTGGCCCTCAAATTGCACCCAGACAAGAACCATGCACCTGGCGCCACTGGAGCTTTCAAAGCCATTGGCACAGCATATGCAGTAATCAGCAACCCGGAGAAGAGAAAGCAGTATGGCCCAGCACGGTGGCTCATGCCTGTAATCCCAGCACTTTGGAGGCCAAGGTGGGCAGATCATGAGGTCAGGAGTTCGAGACCAGCTGGTTTGAGACCAGCCTAGCCAACATGGTAAAACCCTGTCTGTACTAAAAATACAAAAATTAGCCGGCCGTGGTGGTGCATGTCTGTAATCCCAGCTACTCGGGAGGCCAAGGAAGGGGAATTGCTTCAACCAGGGAAGCAGAGGTTGCAGTGTACTCAGATCAAGCCACTGCACTCCAGCCTAGGCGACAGAGCAAGACTCTGTCTCAGGGAAAAAAAGAAGAAAGAAAGAAAGAAAAGAGGAAGCAGTATGACCACTTGGGCGATAACAGGAGCCAGGCAGTCAGGTCCGGCATCGTCATGGGGACTTCCACCATGGCTTTGAGGCTGACATCTCCCCTGAAGACCTCTTCAACATGTTCTTTGGCAGTGGCTTCCCTTCTAGTAAAGTCCACGTCTACAGCAATGGCTGCATGCGCTATACCTACCAGCAAAGGAAGGGCCACAGGGAGAAGCAGAGTGACGGCAGGTTAGGGGTGTTTGTGCCACTGATGCCCATCCTCATCCTCATGTCAGCTCTCAGCCAGCTCATGGTCTCCAGTCCACCCTACAGTCTGAGCCCAAGACTGTTTGTGGGCCACATCACAGGCGAGTCACTGACCACCTGAGTGTCATCTACTATGTGGCAGGCACTTTCTCCGAGGAGTACACAGGCTCCAGCCTCCAAACAGTCAAACTGAATGTGGAAGATGATTATATCGCCAACCTCTGGAACAACTGCTGGAAGGAGAAGCAGCAGACGAAAGGCTTGCTGTACCGGGGCTGCTACTTTGGTGACACAGATATGTACCACAAAGCACAGAAGATGGGCAGCCCCCTGCTGCAGCCGACTGTCACAGGAGCAGGTCTCCCTGCATGGATAATCCGGGGCCAGCCATGCCACCGAGGTCCAAACTATGAAATTCCTGGAGAATTTTTGGTGACATGCACTGAGCCAAGGCGATGGACTATATATTTAAGGAAAGACATACAAAGAAACAAAATTAAAATGGAATTGGAAGCAAAAAAAAAAAAAAAAGTCAACAGCAGACTAGGTCACATGCCTACCCCTAGACAAATCACAGGCAAAAGGGAGTGGTATAAGCATACTTGGCTTAGCTCAATCGTGATTTGACACCTGGACCTACATTCCCTGAGCACAATGCTACCCTTTGATACCTGAACAAGATTTGAGTTGTTAGCATTAAAGAAGGGGGTGAGCGGGAAATGGCTGTTATTAAGCAGCCAGTACTATCTACCACAACTGAAGTCCCCTTTGACCACCCCCCAAATCTTGAGCTGCCTCCCACCTCTCCAGAGCAAACCACTCTTACCAGTTTGATGTATGTTATTCCAAACTTTGCATATGGACATATATATATATAACAAAATACCATAAAAGACATGGGGCATTTAAGGCCGGGCGAGGTGGCTCACACTTGTAATCCCAGCACTTTGGGAGGCCGAGGCTGGCAGATCACGAGGTCAGGAGATGGAGACCATGGTGAAACTCCGTCTCTACTAAAAATACAAAAAATTAGCCGGGCGTGGTGGCGGGCGCCTGTAGTCCCAGCTACTTGGAGAGGCTGAGGCAGGAGAATGGCGTGAACCTGGAAGGCGGAGCTTGCAGTGAGCCGAGATTGCGCCACTGCACTCCAGCCTGGGCGACAGAGCAAGACTCCGTCTCAAAAAAAAAAAAAAAAAAAAAAAAAAAAAAAAGACATGGGGCATTTAATAAACTTTTTTATTTTTATTTTTATTTTTATTATTTTTTTTGAGGCAAAATTTCGTTCTTGCCGCCTCAGCTGGAGTGCAATGGCGTGATCTCGGGTCACTGCAACCTCCACCTCCCAGGTTCAAGCGATTCTCCTGCCTCAGCCTCCCAGAGTAGCTGAGATTACAGGCACACGCCATCATGCCCGGCTAATTTTTGTATTTTTAGTAGAGATGGGGTTTCACCATGTTGGCCGGGCTGATCTGGAACTCCTGACCTCAGGTGATCTGCCTGCCTCGGCCTCCCAAAGTGTTGGGATTACAGGCGTGAGCCACCATGCTGCACCTTAATAGACTTATGATAGTGTATGTGGTGGTGGGGAGTGGGAGTGAGTATCGTAAACATGCCATCCTACTCTGGGCATTTTTCTGCAATTTGCTTCACCACTCAACAATAGGTCTCAGCAATCTCTCCACACCAATAACTACTGATTTATTCTGTCTTTTCAACTCCTGCCTAGGATTTCCTAGCATGGACACATCACAGTTTATTTAGATATTTCCCTATGGATAGCATCGTGGGTTGTGTTCCCAGCAGTTTCTAAGTACATCTGTGGATAAAGGCAGAGGATGCTCTCTTTGCTCCTCAGATCCATCCTTGTCTGCTCTGCATCCAGGCTGCTGATAACATGAGCTGACTCCCTCACCTTTTGGCATCTGGTTGGATGAAACTGATGTGAGTGGCAGGAAATCAAAGGGTGAAAGAAAGAGAACTTGGAGTGTTTATCCACCGGCTCACTTCCTACCATGCTGCAGGTTGGCAGTGGCCGTGTTTCTCTTGCAAAGGTCACAGGTCCTGTTAGGGGCCTGTCCTAGAGCTAAAGCTCTCAGGGGGTTCCTGTATCTGCTCTTGTCCCCTTGCCCCTTCAGGCCCATGAGTAGGAGCACCTCCACCTACTGCTAGCCCGAGGTGCTTCACCAGCCCCTGTTGGTTTCTCTTACTTTCTCTAAATAGCCCCTTTATTAACCTCTCTTTGACTTTACCTCTTCAGTGTACTGGCTGCTTCCTGATAGATTCTGACTGATGGAGCTAATTCCGTTCACTTAAAAGGGCAAGAACAATGAAGACCACAATGTCAATTTGGGGGGGCTTTAGCTGACCCCCCAGTTTGTCTCACTGTTTCTCCTAGCATCTCCCCTTCCCAGCTCTGCTTTTGTGTCCTCTCTATCACTTGGTCCTTATAAGCAGCATCCCAGATGGCCCCTACTCCAGATCTACCTGGTCCCTGGGCCTCTCCTCTATATTACTACCCCATAGGCACGCTACGCTCCCATCTAGGCTGAACTCTCCTCGCATGTGGAACCCACAGGAATCTTCAATTGACTGCTAAATCAGAGCGAGAAAATACTCTCAGTTCTCATGGAGCAGAAACAGGAAAATGCATGTGATCCCCAACCACAAAAATATCCCCCAGAAACATGATTAAGAGCCCAAAAGCTCCCTGTCACCCCTCAGAGGTCTCTAATACCTTACCTCATACCACCTCTTAAGCTCAGTACTAAGTACTCCAGGCTGCGAGATTAGTTTAGCAACCGGTCAACAAATTTCCAAAATTCCCAGCCTAGTCGTTAAAAATATGGGCTTTTCAGCAATTTCTCATCTGGGTGTATACCCCAAGGAGATGAAATCACCACCTCATAAACACATCTGCATTCCCATGCTCATTGAAGTATTATTCACAATAGCCAAGATATGGAAACAACCTAAATGTCCATCTATGGACAAATGGATAAAGAAAATATGATGTGTACACACACACACAGACACACACACACACACACACACACACACAGACACACAGAGGAATATTACTCAGCCTTAAAAAAGGAGATCCTGTCATTTGCACCAGAACATGGATGAACCTAGAAGACATGTGCTAGGTGAATTAAGCCAGACACAGAAATAAAAATATTGCATGATCTCACCTATACGTGGATTTAAAAAAAAAAAAAGCTCAAATACACAGAGACAGAGAATAAAATAGAAGTTACCATGGCAAGGGGGAGGGGGAGAGGAAATGGGGACATGTAGGTCAAAGGACACAAAATAGCAGATAACGCAGGATGAACACCTTTAGAAATCTAATGTACAACATTAGGGCTAAGTTAATAAAATCGCATTGCTTTGAAATTTGTGTTAAATAAGTAGATTTTAGCTGCTCTTGTCACAAAAAAAGTAACTGTGAGATGACAGATATGTTAATCAGCTTCACTATAGTAACCATTTTACTATCTATATCTGTATCCTATAACATCATGTTGTAAACCTCAAAGATACACAATAAAATTATTTTTAAAGAAGAATATAGGCTGAAAAAATCAAGGTTCAAATTTTGATCCCAGCACTCAGCAGCTGAGAGGCCTCATGAAAGCTATTCCACTCTGTGCCTCAGTTTCCTCATTTGTAAAATTGAAATTATAAAATTACCTCATAAAGCCCAGGCATGGTGGTTCACGCCTGTAATCCCAGCACTTTCAGAGGCTGAGGCAGGTGGATCACCTGAGGTCAGGAGTTCAAGACCAACCTGGCCAACATGGTGAAACCCTATCTCTACCAAAAATACAAAATACAAAAATTAGCTGGGCATGGTGGTGGGCACCTGTAATCCCAGCTACTCAGGAGGCTGAGGCAGGAGAATCGCTTGAGTCCAGGAGGTGGAGGTTGTGGTGAGCTGAGATAGAGCCATTGTACTCCAGCCTGGGCAACAAAGCGAGACTCTGTCTCAAATAAAATAAAATAAAATAAAATAAAATAAAATAAAATAAAATAAATAAAATAAAATAAAATAAATAAAATAAAATAAAATAAATTACCTTATAGGATAGTTTCAAAGATTCCATAATATAATATATCTAAAAGATCTTGGCCGGGCACAGTAGCTCATGCCTGTAATCCCAGCACTTTGGGAGGCCAAGGAGGGCAGATCATGAGGTCCAGAGATCGAGACAATCCTGGCTAACACAGTGAAACCCCATCTCTACTAGACATACAAAAAATTAGCCAGGCGTGGTGGCACGCGCCTGTAGTCTCAGCTACTTGGGTGGCTGAGGCAGGAGAATCGCTTGAACCTGGGAGGCGGAGGTTGTAGTGAGCCAAGATCACACCACTGCACTCCAGCCTGGGCGACAGAGTGAGACTCCATCTCAAAAAAAAAAGATCTTAACAAGGTGCCTAGTCCACAGAGAGCCCTCCATAAATGGTAACAGACATGGTTTTTCTGAACTCCATATAAGTTGGTGTGGGAGGAAAAAGAAGACATGGGCCCTACCCCCAAGGAGCCTGCAATCTACTTTGGAAGATGAGACGAACATTCTTATAATAATGAACAGCACAGATGACTGTATATTTTTAAGTGGTAAATTATCTGATATGAGCTACAGTAAAACAGTATTGGAACTATCTTTTCCACATACCTGTCCATTCTTTTTTTTTTTTGGCAGGGTCTTGCTCTGTCACCTAGGCTGCAGTACAGTGGCATAATCACGGCTCACTGCAGCCTCAACCTCCTGGCCTCAAGTGATTCTCCTGCCTCAGCCTCCCAGGTAGCTGGGACTACAGATGTGCACCACTATGCCTGACTAATGTTTTTTAATTTTTGTAGAGATGGGGACTCACTGTGTTGCCCAGGCTGGTCTTGAACTCCTGGGCTCAGGTGATCCTCCTGCCTCGGTCTCCCAAAGTGCTGGGATTATAGGCATGAGACACCACAGCCAGTCTTTCTTTTTATATTGTCTGTAAGTTTCTTTATTTTATTTTATTTTGTTTTTGAGACAGAGTCTCACTCTGTCACCCAGGCTGGAGTGCAGTGGTGCAATCTCGGCTCACTGCAACCTCCGCCTCCCGGATTCAAGCGATTCTCCTGCCTCAGCCTTCCGAGTAGCTGAGACTACAGGCGCGCCACCACACTCAGCTAATTTTTTGTATTTTTAGTAGAGATGGGGTTTCACCATGTTAGCCAGGATGGTCCCGATCTCCTGACCTTGTGACCCGCCCACCTAAGCCTCCCAAAGTGCTGGGATTACAGGCATGAGCCACTGCACCTGGTCTGTCTGTAAGTTTCTTGAGAGTAAGGACCAAGCATTATTTTGTATAATAATAATGTTATCATTTGTGTATTTTGTACACCCATTACTCTCTGTGTAGCCATCGCTCCACACACAGCAGGCATGCAAACGCAGTTTGTCCGTATAGCCAGAAAGTATTTGCATAGCACGTTAGAACAAGCACTTAGTTCTTTACAAAGCACTTTGAAAGGTAAGATCATTTATTTTCATAACAACCATGTGAGATAGTTACTATTATTATTAGAAACTGTATTTTCCAAATGAGGAAACTGTGGCTCAAAACAACTAAGCATCTTCTTCAAGTCACACAATCAGTTTATGACGCGGTTGGTCTGTGATCCAAGGCATTTGACCAGAATAAATGTAGAGCCTCTTCCTATAAGGGCCACAGAAGTCCACAAGCTGAAGAAGTGTATCCTCTGCCAAATGTCTTTTTCCAGCCTCAAGTATGTTCTCTTTTTTCTAACCTTTCTCTTTGCTCTCTCCAACTGAGACAGCTGGCTCCAGTTTTTTCTTTTAGCCAAAGGGAATCCAATTCATTAGCATTTCTTTTGAGGGAGGCAGAGAGACTCTCCTGTTTATCCAAGCCCCTATCAGACTTATAAATGTATAATATAGTCATTAAACTCTGAAATACATGACAGAGTCATAACCACACACAAGCTATTAAAAAGTTCTTAACCTCCAGTGGGAGTTATTCACTATGCTTACTGTTCTCTCCTCTTGGCAGGGCCAAGAGAGAACATGGGCTCTGTTTGGGAGAGATCTTTTCTTTTCACCAGGAATCCTTCTAAAAGCAGTTATATTGCTGATAAAAACCTTATTTATTTGTATGCTTCTGAATGCATTGGAAGGCAATCACAAAAAGCACGGTATGCTCTTTGCAGGGAAAAAAATCAAACAACACTGAAATGTGTAAAGCAAAAACAGAAAGTTCTCAAGAGAATGAGAAGAAGTCACAAAGTGGAAGAAATTATTTTAAAAAGATATATCTGATAAAGGACCGTTATCCAAAATATACAAAGAACTCAACAATAAGAAAATGAACAATCCAATTTTTTAAAATAACCAAATGACCTAAACAGACACCTCAACAAAGAAGATATCAGATGGAAAACAGACACATGAAAAGATGCTCAACATCATGTGCATCAGGGGATTTCAAATTAAAACACAATAAGATGCTACTACCCACCTATCACAATAGTTAAAAACCAAAACAGTAACACCACCAAATGCTGGCAAGGATGAACAGCAACAGGAACTTTCATTCATTGCATGTGGAAATGCAAAATGGTACCGCCACTTTGAAAGACAGTTTGGCAGTTTCTTACAAAACTAAACATACTCTTACCATATGATCCAGCAATCGTGCTCCTCGGTATTTACCCAAATGAGTTGAAAACATGTCCGCACAAAAACCTGCACATGAATGTTTATAACAACTTGATTCATAATTGCCAAAACTCGGAAGCAACCAAGATGACTTTCAGTTGGTGAATAGATAAACTGTGGTACATCCAGACAATGGAGTATTATTCAATGCTAAAAAGAAATGGGCTATCAAGCCATGAAAAGACATGGTGCAATCTTAAATGCATATTACTGAATGAACAAAGCCCATCTGAAAAGTCTACATACTGTATGATTCCAACTATATGACATTCTAGAAAAGGCAAAACTATGGAGACAGTAAAGATCAATGGTTGCCAGGAGCTGGGGCGGGGGGGTTGCCTGGATGAATAGGCAGAGCACACAGGATTTTTAGGGCAGTGAGGCTACTCTGTATGATTCTGTAATGGTGGATGCATGTCATTACACATTTGTTCCAATGCATAGAATGTACAGCACAAAGAGTGAACCCTAGGGTAAACTATGGACTTTGGGTGATAATAATGTGCAATGTAGTTTGACCAATTTTAACAAATGTATACTTTGGTGCAGACTTTGATAGTGGGGGAGACTGGGCATATGTGGGGACAGGAGGTATATGGAAAATCTCTGTACTCTAGTTTGCTGTGAGCCTAAAACTTCTCTTAAAAATTTGTCAATTTTTTCAACTAAAAGTTTTTTTTTCTCATGTCTCTCATGCCCAATCCATTTCCCTTGTGTAACTGTTGTTTAACGTTTAGTGCATTTTCTTTCCATCTTTTTTTCTCACACACCCATGATGTCTATGTATATGTAAGATTTTTTATTTTTTTATTTTTTTTTTTAACACAGAGTTTCGCTCTTGTCTCCCAGGCTGGAGTGCAATGGCGTGATCTCCGCTCACTGCAACCTCTGCCTCCTGGGTTCAAGCAATTCTCCTGCCTCATCCTCCCGAGTAGCTGGGAGCCCACCATAATGCCTGGCTAATTTTTGTATTTTTAGTAGAGACGAGTTTCACCATGTTGGCCAGGATGATCTCAAACTCCTGACCTCAGGTGATCTGCCCGCCTCCTCGGCCTCCCAAAGTGCTGGGATCATAGGCGTGAGCCACCGCACCCGCCCTATATGTAAGACTTTTTTAAAGATCAGTGGCTGTTATATATACATACATGAGTAGAACAGGGTCTTCTTATAATAATGGAAATACTTAAAAATACCTAGCTGTTCCAAGCAAGGAATAGTTAAGCAAACTATTATTTATTGCTAACTGAGCACTGTGTAAAGGAAACAACTTTGGGCTCTAAGGTAGTTAGAGTAGAGTGGTAGTAGGAATAGCAGTGGTAGAGTCAGACAGAACTGGGTTTAAAATCTCCCATCATTATTTAAACAAGTAGTGAGTCTTCTCTAACCCTCATTTTTCATCTGTACCATAAAAATATTAGTGCTCACTCAAAGGATTGCTGTATGGATTAAATTAAAAGTGAGAATGTATACAAGGTCCTCAGCAAAGGGCTTGGCACCTAATAGATGCTCCATTGGCTCCAATCCCTTCTTGGCCATAGACCCTTGTCCTGGTGATCATTATTACCCAACAGCTTGCCTCAGTGCCTGGCACAAAATAAGCAGTAAAATAAATGTTGGCTGAGTTGAACTGCAGTGGAACAATATAGCTTTAAAAAATCAATGTTTGGAGACACGGGATATGGTTTAGTATTTCAAGCAAGATGAGACCGAATAGAGAGAATGCAAGGTGGACTCAAGGTTGGAAGGTCAGGGTTGGTGGAGGTCAGGGAAGTCCCAGCCATCCTGTACAGCGGAAAGGGCAGAGAAGGAAGGAAATCATCTCAGGTGAGCTCAGCCGTTCTCAGCACCAAAGAGGTGGTGCCCAAGGGGCTGGAAAAGCTTCCGGTAAACTTCGCATCTGCCCCGGTAACGAGGTTTTCTCTGAGTTGCTGCCATGACTCTGTTGACACATTAAGAAAGAGAGCCCAATCCTATGCAAAAGATGCAGAACAGTGAGTTCTCATAAGAGAAAAGGAAAGGAGGACGCTCATGGCACAACCTATAGAATACTGCAGGAGCATTTCTTTTTTTTTGAGACGGAGTCTCACTCTGTTGCCCAGGCTGGAGTGCAGTGGTGCAATCTCAGCTGCTCACTGCAACCTCTGCCTCCCGGGTTCAAGCAATACTCCTGTCTCAGCCTCCCGAGTAGCTGGAACTGCAGGCAGGCGCCTGCCACCATGCCTGGCTAATTTTTGTATTTTTAGTAGAGAGGGGGTTTCACCTTGATGGTCAGGCTGGTCTCGAAATTCTGACCTCAGGTGATCCACCTGCCTCGGCCTCCCAAAGTGCTAGGATTACAGGCATAAGCCACTGCACCTGGCCTGCAGGAGCACTTCTGTTTTTTTTTGAGACAGAGTTTCACTCTTGTTGCTCAGGCTGGAGTGCAGTGGCATGATCTTGGCTCACCGTAACCTCTGCCTCCCGGGTTCAAGTGATTCTCCTGCCTCAGCCTCCAGACTAGCTGGGATTACAGGCATGCACTATCACACCTGGATAATTTTGTATTTTTAGTAGAGATGGGGTTTCTCCATGTTGGTTAGGCTGGTCTTGGACTCCTGACCTCAGGTTATCTGCCCGCCTTGGCCTCCCAAAGTTCTGCAATTGCAGGTGTGAGCCACCACGTCCGGCCAGGAGCATTTCTTAAAACAAAAATAACTTTGGTTTTATATTACAAAAATATATCCCCCAACCGTAAGAGGAAAAAAATCATCCATTATCTAACCAGAAAAAACCCTTGTTAAGACCTCGCTCTTGTGCCCTTGTAGATTTTTTCCTATGCCTGCATACATATATCTTGCACATATCATAAGTGTAAAATATTATATGTGTTTTTCCATACAGGATATCCTCCTATCATGTCAATAAACAATCATCTATGACATCATTTTTAATGGCTGAATAAAATTCCAACGTCTGGCTAACTCATACCTTATCTAACCAATCATCTATTGTCAGACACTTGGGTCATTTCCAAAATCTTGCTACTATAAACAGAGCTGCCAGGAACTTCCTTAGAGCCGTGCCCTGAACTTCTGATCCTCTTTCACAGAAGGGTGAAAGAGAACAATGAGCTATTTGCTAAAGTCGACTTCAACCCCAACCCACCACCCTGTTGTCCCCACCCATGGTGATACTCAGAAGTCCTCTGGAAACCAGCTGGGGTAATCCACGGTCAGGACCTCAGATGCCCAAGGATTTGCACCTGCTCGTAGAAGGAGCGTCTGAGTCTCTTTGAATCCACATAATAATCATTATTATTTTTTTGAGACAGGCTCTTGCTCTGTCACCCAGGCAGGAATGCAGTGGCATTATCAGGGCTCACTGCAGCCTTGACCTCCTGGGTTCAAGCAATCCTCCCACCTCAGCCTCTTGAGGAGCTGGGACTACAGGCACGCATCAGCACACCCAGCTAATTTTTGTAATTTTTTGTAGAGACAGGGCTTCACCATGCTGTCTAGGCTGGTCTCAAACTTCTGAGCTCAAGCGACCCACCCGCCTCAGCCTCCCAGAGTTCTGAGATTACAGGCGAGAGCCACCATGGAATCCACATAATTAGATGTGAGGGCCCAGAAACCAGGCCAGCTCTAGCCACAATTGGGAGACAGATTCAGGAGGTCCTGGGTCACCATCAACTCCCTCTTGAGTGTTTCCCTTCCCCAATACTGTCATGTCCTCCCAAGAGGAAACTACCTAGTCTCCAAACCCCTGAGCCCTGCTCTCAGATTGACAACCTCTACAGCTGTGACAGCAGTCAGGCTAGAAAGAGCCATACCTTCCAGTAACATCTTTCTATAAAGCTCCGTTTAACATCTTGAGTCAGCCATGTTTGGAACTAAACACTGCAGAGAGGCATAAGGTGAATAAACCATCATCCCTGCCCTCAGGTGTCTTCTACTCTGGATTACTCTCCCAGAGCTATCAAACTGGGTGACTTGAAATAACAGAAATGTGTTTTCTCACAGTTCTAGAGGCTACAAGTCAGAAAGCAAGCTGTTGGCAAGCCCACACTCCCTCTGAAGGGTCTAGGGAAGAATCCTTCCTTGCTTCTTCCTAGATTCTAAGGGTGGTTGGCAAACCTTGGCATTGCTTGGCTTGCAGCTACACCACTCCAATCTCTGCCTCCACCTTCACATGGCCTCTTTCCCTGTGTATCTGTGTCTCTGTGCCCAAATTTCCCTCTTCTTATCAGACACTAACCAAACTGGATTTAGGGCCTCCCTAATCCAGCATGATTTCATCTTGACTAATTATTAGGTTGGTGCAAAAGTAATTGCGGTTTTTGCAATTACTTTCAATGGCAAAAACCGCAATTACTTTTGCACCGACCTAACAAATTTGCAAGACCTTATCTCCAAATAAGATCACATTCTGGGGTTCTGTGTGGACATGAATCTTGGGGAGACACTACTCAACCCAGTACACTCATGGATAGAGGCAAAGATGAATGGAAAACATCAGGCCTGGCGCAGCGGTACACACCTGTAATTCCAACAGTTTGGGAGGCCAAGGTGGGAGAATCACTTCAGGCCAGGAGTTCAAGAGCAGCCTGGGCAACAAAATGAGACTCTGTCTCTGAGAAACAAAATGTAAATAAAAATAAATAAAAATCAAAACTGCAGGTATGAAATTACCTAAAACTAAAAGCTAAAATAAGCTTTAAATGAACCAGGAGGGAAAAGATGGAGGTGTGATGAATTGTGAGCCTGGGGGTTTCTTACAAGCACCTTTAAGTCACTTTGTCTTGTACCTCCTGGTCTGGCTATGCCCAGGAGTCAGACTTGCTGTGAGACCCCGATGGGCCCCCTAAAACTCCCTGTGGAATAAGGAATACTTCTTGACTTCATCTTTTTTTTTTTTTTTGCCACTACTATTTCAGTATAACTTCTTGATTTCTCTCCAGCTTTACTCACAAGCCCATTTCCTTTCACCCATAAGTTTTGGAGACAATCATGGCAGGAAAAAGGCAAACCTTAATGAGGAACATACAAAGGCAAAACTGCAACAGCTTTTCCCCCAATTTGCTGTGCTTTCTGCACATTTTTTCCCCTTGCCTCTGCTATTTCCAGTTTTGAAAAGTGGGGAAGGTGCGGGAAGCAGCATTATCATTTTTGAATCTGTGAGGTTGCTCTTTCCTGCCCCAGCTGTGCACTGCTGCTCACACAGCAGGGTCGTAAAATCCCAGTGCGATAATGAGGGTGGGGCCCTCCCCTCGAGCGAGTGCAGGCAACAGTCTCTGCACTTCCAGAGCTGACCTTCGGTGCTGAAAGGGCTTGGTGGGTGCTGAGATTTCAGAGATGCCACTTGACAATCAAGTCGTTAAAGAGGCAGCAGGGTTTTCTTCAGAAGCATATGCTCCCATACCTAAACCTTCCCCTTGAACAACCTCAAAAGAGTTACAATTTTTCTCCACCAACTCTTAGGGATAACAGCAGAACTCAGAACAAGGGCTGTCACAGTTGATGCCCTATCCAGAGATTCCCCCCAGCACAGGGTCCAGTGGGACCATGACCCTGACCCCAGGCTTTCTTCTGCAAGCATCTTTGACTCTTGGCCTAAGAACTGTCTTTGGCTGCCTGGGGAGACTGTCCTGAAAGCACAGGGGAAGAAACTCTTTAGGAGCAACCCTCAAGCAATGAGTAACAGGAGGTGATGAAAAAGACCCCAACTTTCTTGCCCTTGGCAAGAGGAGAGACAACTCTGAGGTTTGCTCTTTGCAGTCTCCCAGAGGTCCTCAGCAGGATTGAACCTGAGTGCCCACAGTGGGAACCTGCTCATTAATGTATCCTGTACTGCCTCACTTCCCCTCTTCCTTACCTGTGCCTCCTGGGGTTGCCTCTCAAATACACGATTTGCACTCAAATCTGTATTATCGGGTCCGTTTCTGAGGGCACCCAACTTAAAACACATAGTTGCATTAATGTGTATTTCCCTGTTGGATGGTGAGCTCCCCACAGACAGCCAAAACCCATATTTCTCTGAGAACTCACCCTGCCAAATGCTTTCTGTGAATTACCTCATCTCATCTGCATGACAACCCTAAGAGGCCACCACTATTATTATTATGCCCATGTTACAAATGAGAAAAATGAAGCTCAGAGAGCTTAAGTCTTGTCCAAGGTCACACAGAAGAGCTGGGATTTGAACCAAGGTGGTCTCTCTCTGAAGTTCACACTCTTAATAACTGCATATTAGATATGGTATTCAATCATGGTGTGAAAGGAAGGAAGATGGTAGCAAGCAGACTTGACAAGCACTGGTACAGTGTTCATTATTGGATGCTAGAGATCAGCCAATTTCTCAAACATGTTTAAGACCCGAGGGAGACAGGGGCCATCAGAGTGTCCTTCCCCAGATTGTCATGTACCTTTTTTCTGTTCATTTATTGATTCCTGTTGTGTCTAAGACACTGAATTAGGACCGGTGGAGGTCACAAATTAAAGCAAATTCGAGGAGCTTACAATCTACTAGAGGGTGTGGGAGAAGGACAAAGATAAGGTAGAAGTGCCTGGAAAGATAAATGACAAGACCAGAGCTTCCATCAGGCTTAACTGATTCATGGCCAAGTGCGTTGAGCAGAGAAGTGCCATGTTTTCAGAGAAGGTGGCCCCTGGGAACTGGAGTGGACAGCTGCCCTGGAAAAATAAGGCTTAGAGAATGAGGGGAGTTTGCTGGCTAGGAGCAGGGCTGGGGAGGGAGAATGAAAGGGGAGAGGCACATGAGCAAAGCTATAAAGCCAGGAGATACCAGGTGATTCTCTTCATCACTCTGCCTCCCCCACCTTTCCTCAGGTCAGAACAACTGGGGAGTCAAAGGGGGTGATTGAAAAAGATGTTTACCGGGAGGGAAACCACGGTTCAAGAGACAATGGCTGAAGATTGTAGATACATGGTAATTCACGACTACTTTCCAAGCCAAGACATGGATACAGTATACAAACCACATACTGAACAAGTCACCCTTCCTGCAGGTCTAAGAGGGCTGATTGAGTAAGATGACGCATGTGACCGCTGTGGCTCCCCAGTCTGAAAACTTGGCACCAGAAGACACTGTGTAACTGACAGTCTTACTGTTGTGCTTGGATCGCACCGCTTGGAACTCGGGAGTTTCACAAACTTAGGGGGCTGAAGACATTTCCCTGAAGCCTTGGCGGCTGAGACCTCATTTACAGCTCCTGTGCTGGGAGAGGCTTTCTTCTTTGCTTACCTTCACCCTTCACCCCAGTGAGGGCGTGGGCAGGAGAGATTGGCACACTGGATAAGAAAGAGAGAGAGCCCAGCCAAATACTCGGCACCATTTTGTAAGGAGCAATCAGGCATGGAAAGTCTTCAAGATTCTGGGCTACCTCAGGAAGAAAGTGCTCAGTAAGAACCTTACCCTTTTTGTTTTTAACTTATTTTCTCAAAAATTGAGATGGGCCAGGCATGATGGTTCATGCCTATAATCCTGGCACGGGAGGATGGCTTGAGCCCAGGAGTTCGAGACCAGACTGGCCAACATAGTGAGATGCTATTTCTACAAAAAAAAAAAAATTACAAAAATTAGCCAGATGTGGTGGCACATGCCTGTAGTCCCAGCTACTTGGGAGGCTCAGGTGGGACGATTGCTTGAGCCCAGGAGGTTGGGGCTGTGGTGAGCCAAGATCGCATGACCACATTCCAGCCTGGGCAACATAGTGAGACCCCATCTCAAAAAAAAAAGTGAAAAAAAAAATAGAGATGGAATCTGTGTTGCCCAAGCTGATCTCGAACTCCTAGGCTGAAGTAGTCCATCCACCTCAGCCTCCCAAAGTGCTGGGATTAGAGGCATGAGCCACCGTGCCCACAGGTCTTGCTCTTGGTGGCTGTGTTCAGAGCTAACAACCCCTCATATTCCTTCAGCATGCCCCAAATACACATACAATCTAAGTAAACACAATGTTTGTTCTTCACAGCCTATGCCAAGTCCCAAACAGATGGCTGCCCCCAGGCTCCTTTCAAATAGAAATTCCACAACCACCATTATTACCAGCCTTACATTGGGCCACCTAGAGTTTTATAGCCAGAGCTATAGGAAAGCAAGTCCCAGGATCCAAGTCCCAGGAGGTTAAAAATAGTTTGCCATTTCTTCAGCAAGATACCAGGCATTGTTGAAGTGACACTGTGTAACCAACAAGCTTATGTAAGGATCATGCCCCCAGCTTTCCCCACACCCTGCCCTAGACGAGGCAAATACAGGTGTATTGATGCCTATGGGGCAATCTTTGCCCACTGGGGCCTGGGAGCAGAAGGATAAATCCTTCCCCATTTCCTCTCCCCCAACCCTAGGATGTTCCTGAGATGCATTTCATAAATCTTCTCAGAAGGTTCTGCGTAGGGGTGGCCAATGCAATAACTCATCATTTTATTGTGATGGGGTTCAGAACACACTACTCCAAAATATGGCACCTTGGCATTTCAGAAAACAGCAGAAGCAGGAAGGTCTCTCTGATCTTTTCTTGACCTTCTCCCCTGAAACAGACCAGAAAAGGATGTTCTTACATTCCCCTAAAGTAGGTCATAAGGACCAGGTGCAGTGGCTCATGCCTGTAATCCCAGCATTTTGGGAGGCCAAGACAGGAGGACTGCTTGAGGACGTGAATTCAAGACCAGCCTGGGCAACATAGTGAGACCCTGACTCTGCAAAAAAATCAAAAAATTAGCCAAGCACGGTAGTGCACATCTATGGTCCCAGCTACTCAGGAGGCTGAGGTTGGAGGATTGTTTGAGCCCATACGGTCAAGGCTGCAGATTGCAGATTTGATGGGGCCGCTCCACTCCAGCCTAGGCACCAAAGCAAAATCTCGTCTTTAAAAAAAAGTAGTTGATAGGTCATAAAACCCTCATTCAGGCCAGACGAGGCAGCTCGCACTATGGGAGGTCGAGGTGGGAGGATCACTTGAGCCCAGGAGTTCAAGACCAACCTGGGCAACATCGTGAGACCTCATCTCTATAAAAATGTTAAACAATTAGCTGAGCATGGTGGCAAGGTGGGATGATCACTTGAGCCTGGAAGGCAGAGTTGCAGTGAGCACTGTACTCCAGGGCAACAGAGTGAGACTCTGTCACAAAATAAATAAATAAATACCCTAATTTCAGAGGTGCCCTCCCTATGCCTGAAGGAAAGAAATGTCCTTATCCCTGAAGACACAGAGACACAGAGAAGAATTTGAACAAACGAACCTTGCTAAATTCCCCCCAGTTGATTACTATTAGGTCATACCTCCTTTGTCCAATCATACCTCTCCATGACTGTCCACTCTTCATCAAACCTAAACATGAAAAAACACAAGCTTGACTGGGTGCAGTGCCTCACACTTGTAATCCCAGCACTTTGTAGGCCAAGGCGGGCAGATCTCCTGAGGTCAGGAGTTCAAGGCCAGCCTGGCCAACATGGTGAAACCTTGTCTCTACTAAAAATACAAAAATTAGCCAGGCGTGGTGGCACTTGCCTGTTGTCCCAGCTACTCGGGAGGTTGAGGCAGGAGAATTGCTTGAACCTGGGAGGTGGAGGTTGCAGTGAGCTGAGACCGTGCCACTGCACTCCAGCCTGGGTGACAGAGCAAGACTCCATCTCAAAAACAAACAAAAAAAACAAAAACAAACAAACAAAAAAAACACAAAAGCTTCCCTCTTTCGTGGTTCTTCATTTGTTTTTTTGTTTGTTTGTTTCGAGATGGAGTCTTGCTATGTTGCCCAGGCTGGAGTGAAGTGGTGTGTCTCGGTCCACTGCAACCTCCACTTCCCGGGTTCAAAGAATTCTCCTGCCTCAGCCTCCCGAGTAGCTGGGACAACAGGCAAGTGCCACCACGCCCAGCTAATTTTGTATTTTTAGTAGAGTCAGGGTTTCACCATGTTGGCCAGGCTGGTCTCAAACTCCTGACGTCAGGTGATCTGCCTGCCTCAGCCTCCCAAAGTTCTGGGATTATAGGCATGAGCCACCATACTCAGCCAGTTCTTCATTTCTGAAGGCCCCATGTTACATCAAATATATTAAATAAGTTAATATGCTTATTTTTATTTGTTTATTTGTTTGAGATGGAGTCTCGCTCTGTCGCCCAGGCTGGAGTGCAGTGGTGTGATCTCGGCTCACTGCAACCTCTGCCTCCAGGGCTCAGGTGATTCTCTTGCCTCAGCCTCCCAAGTAGCTGGGGCTACAGGCGAGTGCCACCACGCCTGGCTAATTTTTGTATTTTTAGTAGAGACAAGGTTTCACCATGCCCAGCTACTTTTTTTTGTATTTTTAGTAGAGATGGGGTTTCACTATGTTGGCCAGGGTGGTCTCGAACTCCTGACCTCAGGTGATCCACATGCTTCAGCCTCCCAAAGTGCTGGGATTACAGGCGTGAGCCACTGCGCCTGGCCTGAATATGCTTCTTTCTTGTTAACTTGTCTTTTACTATAGGTGCCTCAACTAAGGTACTTAGGAATCTCAAAAGATACCACTTGGCTTCTGAAAGTGACCCAGTAGGGCACAGTGGTGTGGGTCTCCTTAGATCCCGTCTTCTGTTGGTGCTGCACGTGAACCTTTTCTGTTGTAACCAGTCAGACATTGACTCTGAGAAGTCCTCATGCAACCCATAGAAAGAGGAGAAGATGATCCCTCTATCTACAGTGGATAGGCATAACAGGTGAATTCTTTCCACTAAATCCTGTTTCATTTCGTTGATTCACTAGAACTCATCTTGTGGGAGGACCACTGACTCACCATGCAAAAATGGGAAGATCAGTTTCATTAGAAGTGGGATGTTTCACACGCTTCTTACATACACACATCAGGACACAAAGTGGGGTGACGTGGTTTGGCTGATGTCTAAGTGCCCTCAACCCAACATCGAGATTTTAACCAAATATAGCAAGGAGTCTTCAATTTGAGAATCCAGCTCCCTCTTCCAAAGCAGATGATAGGCGAGAATAAGGGAGGGGGTTGGGAAAGTGGGAGAAAGATGGGATTCGAGTTAAAATAAACCCGAGAGGAAAGAGCAGAATTCTAAAGAGAAGGAAAGAAAAATCTCCTCTACACCTTCTTCTGTTTGAGTACCAAGGTCTGACCATAATCGTTTTCAAAGCGACAGAAAACATCCAGAAAGATATGTGTCATGTGTGGTAAAGGTTGAGTTTTATCTGGAGTGGGAAAACTAAGACTGCAAATAGTTAAAAAAACAAAAAAAGTAGTGTTTCAGTTTTCAGCACTCATCACAGATCAAAATTCACATTTTAAACTCAAAACTAACTGTTTTATAAATTATAGACTTATCATTTTGATATATTAAAAATGTGAACGCTGGAACAAAAAGTTATTTCTGAGTTTTTCGAAAGTGTGTGGGAAAAAAAAAAGCCTCCTTTTCTCCATGTCCTTCTCTGGCAGCAGGGAGCTGTTGACATCTACCAAAGTCCTGAGTATCTAGTTATATAACATCCTGAAGGCTAGCTAGAAGCATGAGCTGTGCAATCCCACTCCTAGGTATTTACTCAAGAGAAATGAAAAGTTACATTCACATGAAAACCTGCACGAATGTTTATGCACCTTTATTCTGCCCGCGCTGGGCACAACCCACATGTCCTTCACCTGAAGAATGGATAAACAAACTGTGGTACATCCATACAATGTAATATTTCCCTGCAACAAAAAGGAACAAAAGATGGATGTATGCAGATTTTGCTAAATGAAAGAAAATAGTCTCAAAGGGCTGTATGATTCCATTTGTATAACATTCTAGAAAAAGCAAACAGAAAACTGATTGCTGGGTATACAGGGGGTAAGGGGCAAATAGAAGGAAGGGATCAAGGCTGGGTGCAGGGGCTCACACCTGTAATACCAGCACTTTGAGCAGTCCAGGCAGGAGAATCACATGAGGTCAGGAGTTTGAGACCAGCCTGGCCAACATGGTGAAACCCTGTCTCTACCAAAAATACAAAAATTAGCCAGGTGTAGTGGTGTATGCCTGCAGTCCCACCTACTTGGGAGGCTGAGGCAGGAGAATCGCTTGAACCTGGAGAGACAGAGGTTAAAGTGAGCAGAGATTGCGCCACTGCACTCCAGCCTGGGTAACAGAGGGAGACTCTGCTTCAAAAAAAAAAAAAAAAAAAAAAATTAGAAGGAAAGGATTGATTACAAAAGGATGCAAGGGAATTTTTGAGGGTGATGGAGCTGTTCTATATCTTTATTATGGTGGTGGAGGTTACAAAACTGTATTTCATTTGTCAATCCTCACAGAATTGTACACTGCCAAAACAAAGTGAATTTTACTTTATGTAGATTATGCCTCAATTTAAATTAATTTCTTTATTTTTAAAGACAGAGGTCTCCTTATGTTGCCCAATCATGCCTCAGCCTCTAGAGTAGCTGGGACTATAGGCGCACGCCACTGCCCCCAGGTTATATACATCAAAAAAAAAAAAAAAAAAAAAAAGACATGGGCCTTGGGGTCAGTAGCCTGTTACAGAACCTCAACTCCACCATTTCCTTAGCTGTGTGACCTTGGACAAGTTCCTTAAGCTTTCTGGGCCTTGGTATCCTCATCTGTACATGGTGATGTAACAGTTCATAGGTTTGTTAGGAGGATGTAGTGAATGTGTATATGTAATGCAGTGTCCAACACCCATTCTGCATTAGAGCTCACTATGACTAGCCGGCCAAGAGTCACAGCATGAAGTCCCTTCTCAGGTGGGCCTAAAAATCTGTCTGCCCTGTGCTCTATCCCCCACCTCCCTCCAAGTGGCCCTCTGCCCAGCCTGGATTCCTGGGAAGTACCACCCCAGGGCAGCTAGCTTCTTAGCATTTTATCAGACTACACTAAACATTGTTTGATTATAGGTTCTAATACTCTTTTTTCTTTAGTTTGGGGGGCAAGTATGTGTGTCATATCACCTAGCTAACACTTTCGCTTGAAAACTTTCTGTCCAACTTAACTGTTTTAAAGATCCCAAGCAGACTTTTTCATAGTTAGGAAGTTATATGAAATGTCCCATTCATTATATTAAGTAACAAGATGAACCCTTCCTGATATATTTTCATTGGTTAGGATGAAGTTTGGGGCACTAACCACATGTGCACTGTGGGCAGGATTTGACAGGGACAATCATGCTGTTAGAGTTTATGGAGCACCCTGTCTGTGCCAGGAGTGCTGGACCTCTAGGTAGTCACACAGCTCCTTCCCAGCTTCTGAACCTGAGTATACATGCTGTCAATATGCAGACACCCCACCTCTTGGGGTCTCTGTTTCTCCACTGTGGTTTTTTTTTTTTTTTTTTTTTTTTTTTAAGATGGACTCTTGCTCTGTTGCCAGACTGGAGTGAAGTGGTGCCATCTCGGCTCACTGCAACCTCTGCCTCCCAGGTTCACGCCATTCTCCTGCCTCAGCCTCCCGAGTAGCTGGGATTACAGGCACCCACTACCACGCCTGGCTCATTTTTGTACTTTTAGTAGAGACAGAGTTTCACCATGTTGGCCAGGATGGTCTCAACTCGGCCTCCCAAAGTGCTAGAATTACAGGTGTGAGCCACCAAGCCTGGCTTACTTTTGTGGGTTTTTTTTGGAATTTTTATATTTTTAGTAGAGACAAGGTTTCACCATGTTGGCCAGGCTGTTCTCAAACTACTGACCTCAAGTGATCCACCCACCTTGGCCTCCCAAAGTGCTGGGATTACAGGCATGAGCCACCATGCCTGGCCTCTCCACTGTGATTTTAAAGGCCCATTCTGGACCCATTCCAGGGGTCTATGTCTTGGAAATTGCATTGTAATTGGTGGTGGCTAGAGGATAGTTCTATGGGAACTGATAACGGTGGCGACAGTGGTGGTGAAGATGAGGATGCTTCCAACCTGGAGAAGAGGAAGAAGTTAAAGGAGGGCAGGCACGATGGCTCATGTCACAATCCCAGCACTTTGGGAGGCCGAGGTGGAATAATCACTTGAGCCCAGGAGTTAAAGACCAGCCTGGGCAACAGAGCAAGGCCCGTTTCTATAATAATTGTTATTAATTGAAAAAAAAAGAAGTTAAAGGAGTGTTTTTAATGGAAGTAGCTAATTTACAAGTTTCCATTCCTTTTGCTGCTTTGAGACTACTTGTGAAGGACTAGAAAGATACACAGCCCCTCGAATGCGGTAGGAGAATAGGGAGAGAGCACAGGAGGGCTTCAACTGATATTTTTAAGGTTTTATTCCTTAAAAACATTTGTAAGTCAATTCAATAAAGCCAAAAGTTAAATAGGGGTGTTTGGAGTCCATACCTAGGAGTTATAATGCACTCTGCACTTTTTCACATGTTTGAAATATTTCTCAATCATTTTTTTAAGAGACACCATCCCTTCTTAAGTAGTCATGAAAACTGTGGTGCAGGGCATTTTTCATCACAGAAAGGGTATTTCTGTGTCTAGCTGAGCAATCAATTATTCCTTGGAAATAACACCCCGCTGATTCGTTCTCCCTCTCCCCTCCGAATGTTGCACAGGATCCTGCCTATACCGATGATTGGATGAACGAGTGAACTGACGGGTACTTAAGTTCCTTTATTTTCTTACTTTTTGATTTTTTTAATTTTTGAGAAGGAGTCTTGCTCTGTTGCCCAGGCTGCAGTGCAGTGGCACAATCTCGGCTCACTGCAACCTCTGCCTCCTGGGTTCAAGCAATTCTCCTGCCTCAGCCTCCCTAGTAGCTGGGATTACAGGCATGGGCCATCACACCCAGCTAATTTTTGTATTTTTAGTAGAGACAAGGTTTTGCCATGTTGGCCAGACTGGTCTCAAACTCCTGACCTCCGGTGATCAGCCTGCCTCGGCCTCCCAAAGTGCTGGGATTACAGGTGTGAGCCACCATGCCCGGCCTTAAATTCCTTTAAACCCTTCATACTAGCCGGTCAGCTCTGCCTCCATACTCCTCGCTGGACCCGGGGCCGACATCCTGCTGACGGAGCAGCTTTGAGCAAGCTTTGCTCAAGGGCAGCTCCCGAGAGAACTCCGGTGCCCTGGCTGGGCCAGGGAATAAAAAGGACTGTGCGTTTCAAAGGAAGGGGCGAGGGGAGGGGTGAATCAGCCTCGCCTCAAAGGCTAAAAATAATCTGGCTTTGTAGACTCTCCCTCCAACTACTCAGGGCCCGGAAAACGGGAGGAAGGGAGAAAAGGGTGGGATCTTTGCATCAGTCCTAACTATTAAGCATGTATTTGTCAGAAAAGAGTTAAAAGGGAACCTTCATCCTTGCCTGTCTTCCAAGTCTACTTCTTATAACTTGAACTCATCACTCATCTCGTTTGTAATAAACGCAATTAGAAGGAGCCAGGTGGGTTCCCACTGTTGCCTTGTCCCACTGTTGTCTCTTGTCTCACAGTTTAGAGAAAAGCCCAGACAGGCACCGGATGCAAGTCAGCCTCCCTGGAGCCTGTGTCCCCACATGCACCTGAGCCTGGATATGTGGCCTATATGGGCACAGAATCCTATCTCTTTTCAGGTCATTTGGGCTGATCCCCTAAATACATTCATAACAAAGGAGACAATGAGCAGGAGATACTTGTACCCTCCTTGAGCAAATCCAAGTGGCATTCCGGCGTTCCAGCGTTCCTATGGTCAGATGCAAGCTTGCTCTGTGTGCCACGGATGGAGTTTTCTCTTTACTGGGTTTCCTTTACTCCTGCTCTGCAACTTCTCTCAGTAAGACAAGGACTCCTTGCTGCCCAGCATGCTTCTCTACCCTGCCTGAACCTGGGTGTTTGTAAACCTGTCAGAAATTCCAGAGGGCTGACTTCCTTTATAAACCAGGTTAGAGACCGTCCAGGAAACCTACTTACTGGCCAGCACCTGGGGATGTCGGAGCTACAGACTCTTAACGGGCTCCTGGACTGGGCAATTTTCCCTGAGGCAGTAAGCAACATGGGCGGTTCTGCTCCTTTTCATCTGCTGAGTAAAACCTTTTCCCTGCAAACTAGGTCTTCTTAAGTGCAATGACTTGTGTGTGGAACTGCACACCATGACTGGCTCCAGCCTAGCCACCCTCCAACACAGAAGTCTCACGCAGTGGGACACAAGGCTGCCACATAGCCACTTCCCTTTTCTTGGTGACTATGCCACCTCCGTTGGTTGGAAAGGTATATTAAGGAGTCAGCTTCCTTAACCCAGGTGTTATTGCTACATACTTGCCAGGATTTTATGTGCTGCAGAAACACTTCAAGTTCTCCATAGGATCGTTCCGAGTCAGGATGGTTCTGAGCAGCTTCCATATGAGGTGAGAAGGCAGTAAACTCCCTGGATGTGGACTTGAAAAACCATCAGATTCCACCCCCTTAAATCCCAAAATACACTTCTTTATTCTTTGAATTACTTACAAAAAAGAATATGAACAGCTGACATCTCCTCAAGACTTACTTTCTACCAGGCTCTACCTCTGCTAAGCTTTTAAATAGACCACCTCCTTCAGTCCCCACATTTACAGGAGTTGGGGGTTGGGGGTGGTGGGCTGAGGTTTTAACAGAGTCATGAAAGGTTCCACTGTCATGCAACCCATAAAAGGGATTCAAACTTAGGTCTGTCTAGCTCTACAACCAGAGCTGGTAACCATGATGTCCAGAAGCGCTCTGTTGAGATGCAAGTGGTCTAGTGTGGAAAGGGTACAAGGACAAACCTTGGAAAACTTGTGTTTGAATCTCTAGATCACATCCTAATTTTCTTTCTTTTCTTTTTTTGAGATGGATTCTTGCTCTGTCACCCAGGCTGGAGTGCAGTGGCTCCATCATAGTTCACTGCATCCTTAAGCTCCTGGCCTCAGCTCATCCTCCTGCCTCAGCCTTCCAAGTGCTGGGATTACAGGTGTGAGCCTACATCCCAATTTTCTATGTGACTGTGAGGACTAGCACCATCTCTCTGGATGTCAGATCTGAAGAAAATAAATAATGGTATTAGGTCAGCCTGTTTCTCAAAAGTGCTTGCTTGTGTTTTACCGCTAATCTCTAAAGGAAATGGAAAGGAGATGAGCAAACAACATACAAGAGGAAGCGACCAGGATTCTTCAGCCTTGCCAGTCTTCTTAGAAAGATCACAGGAGGGTGGGGCCCTCTTTCTAGATGGTTTCTGGAGACCAATCCCCTCCCACCTGCCTTCTCCGGGTTGTCTGAAACCTTCCCACTATCATTAGACAAAAGAGTCCTAAAAAAACAACAACCTCGAAATGGGCCAATTTAGGTGTCCAGGTCTCAAAGGCTTCATTTACATCTTGAGGGAAATAAGCTGAGCCCCTTTCCAGTTACTGAAGCCATTAAACTCAGAAAGGGCTCTCCCCAAAAGCAAGCAAGAGAGATGTCTGAGGCAGAGCCTGAAAAGGCCCCATAATGGGCATCAAAATTATTTGAAGTTTGATCTATATCTTTTAAAATATAGACAAACGGCTGGGCGCAGTGGCTCATGCCTGTAATCCCAGCACTTTGGGAGGCCGAGGTGGGCAGATCACGAGGTCAAGAGATGGAGACCATCCTGGCCAACATGGTGAAACCCCATGGCATTGTGGCAGGCACCTGTAGTCCCAGCTACTCGGGAGGCTGAAGCAGGAGAATCTCTTGAACCTGGAAGGCGGAGGTTGCAGTGAGCCAAGATCTCAATGAAAGGTGAAGCCAGATGGACTTCCTGGGTCAAGTGGGGACTTGGAGAACTTTTCTGTCTTAGCAAGCGGATTGTAAAATGCACCAATCAGCGCTCTGTAAAAACGCACGGATCAGCCTCTGTAGCTAGCAAGAGGATTGTGAAATGCACCAATCAGCGCTCAGTAAAATGCACCAATCAGCAGGATCCTAAAAGTAGCCAATTGCAGGGAGGATTGAAAAAAAGGACACTCTAGTAGGACAGAAACGGAATATTGGAAGGGCCAATAAGAGAATAAAAGCTGGCCACTCCAGCCAGCATTGGCAACCCGCTCTGTTCACTTTCCACGCTGTGGAAGCTTTGTTCTTTTGCTCTTCACAATAAATCTTGATGCTGCTCACTCTTTGGGTCCATGCCACATTTAAGAGCTATAACACGGCCAGGCGCGGTGGCTCACACCTGTAATCCCAGCACTTTGGGAGGCCGAGGCAGGCGGATCATGAGGTCAGGAGCTCGAGACCATCCTGGCTAACACAGTGAAACCCCATCTCTACTAAAAACACACAAAAAAATTAGCTGGGCTTGGTGGTGGGTGCCTGTAGTCCCAGCTACTCCGGAGGCTGAGGCAGGAGAATGGCGTGAACCTGGCAGGCGGAGCTTGCAGTGAGCCGAGATGGCACCACTGCACTCCAGCCTGGGCGACAGAGCCAGACTCTGTCTCAAAAAAAAAAAAAAAAAAAAAAAGAGCTATAACACTCACCGTGAAGGTCCGTGGCTTCATTCTTGAGGTCAGCAAGACCACAAACCCACCAGCAGGAACAAACTCCAGACACAGCACCACTGCACTCCAGCCTGGTGACAGAGCGAGATGCCATACTGTTATTCCTCCCACCTCATAGATAGGGAAACTATTCTCCACTTCATTGCTGCCTTTCCTTTAATGACACCCAAGGATGTACTACAATTGGCCTGTGGCCTCTCCCACCTCAGACATTATGAATGTGTGCCTTCCCTTCATGAAGACTGTATGAGAATCTTTATTATTATCATTTCCAAACTATAAAGTATATAATAAACATTATGGTAAGCATAATTCCCTCCAAGCTTCACCCTTCTGTAAGGCTGAGAAGCCCCTTCTACTCCTCTGAGAATCCCTGAAACATGAAGTTGCTTTGGGTGTTGCATTATTTCAGGTAAAGACCCAGTTTAATGTGGTGATAAGCAGCTTGGACTCAAAGCATGGGCTCAGGAGTTACAAATTCCCACTCAGCACCTCCCCCTTGTGTGATTTTGGGCTACTTATATAGCCTCTTAGCCTCAGTTACTTACCTGTAAAATGGGGGTAATAATAGGACTTATTCATAGGGATGTTGGGAGGATTAAATGAGCTAATGCATATATAATGCCTGTCACAGAGTAAGTGATCAAGAAATGTCAGCTGCTTTTCTTATTAAAGAGACTTTGGATGGAGGTTGATTTAAGCAAGACTTTTTAGGTAACAATGTCTAAAACCATACTTCCAAGGATGGGAAAATTATTGCCATTGATTTCAAATTATCTTCAGATGTCAGACCAGTTATATTGATGTTTGGCTGAAAATGTGATCTCTAAAACAATGTCTTAGATTCTGAGCATGGGAGCGGTATGGGGTAAAGCCTACTGACTCCTGTAACCCAACTGAGTACCTTTATGAACCTGACATCCATTTACAGGGAAGAGTGAATCCAAGAGATACTATAGGGTGATCCCTCTGAGACCACAGCAGAACTGAGCCTTGTGGGCTGCAGATGTAATGAGATCACAGTTGCCCTGCCCCAGGGGACAGCCCTACTCACTCTCAACCCCCACTGAGCTCACAGTACCAGCTTTCACCCTGCTACTACCTCCCCTCCAGCTCACATGTTCTCATCTCTTTGTTGCACTGAGAACACATAGAGACTGGGCCATGAGGCCTCATTGATGTCTGTACACCCACACCTGGAACACACGTACACGTTCTGTAAACCTTTACAGAACTCATTTACGGCAAGCTATTAAATGCCCTCCTCTCTTCTCCAGGGTGGATCTGTATAATCAGTGCTAGTACTATGGCCTATATGTTTGGGTCAAAACGAATGCCGTCCAGCGTTTACATTCTTCCTTTCCCAGATTTGGTCTGACGAAGATGCTTTGTTTGACCAAACTTTAGTCAGGTTCCTGAATCTTCTCCTAAGTTTATCTGTACACTTCCTTGTAAAGACAAGTTTAGCAAGAACCCGGCTAAATTGGTTTAGCCAGAATCCCCCACCCTCCATATCTGATCCCTCTCCATATCTGATTGGGTTCCTCATCCTCCACCATCCCCAGGTGATGTGTGATCACCCTGCCCTGTCTTCAGCAAAAATCCTGTTTAGCCAGATTCTCCCTTATTCCACCCGCCAACCCTCACCCTGCTCCTGGCTATAAATTCCCACTTGCCCACACTGTATTCAGAAGTGAATCCAGTTCTGTACTGTGGTCTCTTTTCCCCTAGTGAGATAGTCATAAACAGAAACCTGTTTTTACCACTTCAATTACTGTCTAGCTCTGGTTTTACCTTGTCAGTACATATGGCTGCCCTTCATTTAAGAGTCACCTCAAAAAGACATGCCACTCAGTCACAATCTTTCTATTCTTTATATTTTAATTGTGGAAGTACCTTGCCTCTCTGGTATCTTGTTCCCAAACATTTCTTCAGCTGGACCACTTAAGCCAATGAAAGAGCTAATCTATTTAACATTGATTCCATTAGCTTTGGTTTCCTGAACTCCTTTCCAAACTGGGGAGATGATGGGAAAAGGTGCACCTCTCCATAGCCTTCTCGGACCCGCCACAGGAGAGGCAGGGGAGCTGTGGTTGTTCTCCCACACTCTCATTTGAGTATGACCTTGTTTCCCCACCCCAATCCTACACATGAAGATAGCAGAGAAGTAACATACCTGTATAAACTTAATAAGAGCGTCTCTCAATGGACCTAGTGGAGCCTGTATCCCCTACCCATAAATAGATTAGTCTTGCATCCTTGCAAGAACCCTGGATTTATAATCATGGGCCCTGCCTCCTGTTGTGACATTTCAGATAATCACTTAGCCTCCTTAGACCTCAATTCTTCATTTTTAAAAGCAGGATTAGCCTAAAATATTTTAATGTTCTCTGTAACACTAAAGACTGGAAAACACTATACAAACATGAAGAATGACTGGTCTCCCTGGAAAATGCCTTCCTTTCCCCACAGCACAAGCTGGTAGCAAGTTTCTGAGAGCAAAAGTCCCTAGGGAAACAGAAAAGGCCAGCAGATCACAGATCACATTCAAAACAGAAGAGGCTGCACACCTCCCCAGACATGTCTTATTTGTGCAGAGTATCTCCTGGAACCTTGGTGGAGACATGAGAATCTCCTAAAGTTACCTTCTCAATGGAAGAATCTAAGCATCAATTGTCCTTAAGTTATATCAATGAAAATCTTAGGCCTGAACTGGAAGCTCCTAATATATTTAACCGATGTAGTAACTGGCCCTTTTTAGAGGGCAGAATATGTCAAGAATTGCCTAAAGAACTAATAGTGCAACCTCTGCTCTATCGTCCAAAGCTATTTTGGGTCTTAAACCATAAGTGCAATTAAAAAAATCAATGCTTTCAACAACTGAATGTCAATTGAGTTACTTAAGCTTTCCCCCAACACATATGGCCATTGACTCTCCAGGAGTCTGACTACAGCATTTGGGCCTTGTGCAGACACAAAACTACTTAGCTAGCAGATAAAGATATAGGGAGCTCTAACCATCCAATCAAGAAACTATTAAAATATTGGTCATAAATCTTCAGTTCTGTCACAGTTCACCAAGGACAAAGTCTGATAACCTTTCGTCCTCACTGAGAGGCAGCTCTATGGAGTTGGAATGACTGAGGGTCCTGTTTTGCCTTCTCTTAGCTGTAGCCTAAGGTGTGGTGCACAAGCATCATCAGAGAACTTTTGTTTCCATACCTGAAAGGCGGTCTGCTTTCCTCAAAGGTACCCGGAGGTTTTTGCCAGTGTAGCCCCTCAGCCTTAATCCTGAGTGTCTTCCACCTCCAGGAACGCTGCCCGTGACCATGAGCAGGATCCCGAGGACTCCTTGAGTCCTGCCCCTCACCCGCAGAGCTGTGAGTGTCAGAGGATAGAGGAGCAGTGTCTACCCCTGGATCTGAGCTCATTGAGGGTCTGTCTTGTGGCCAAAGTACCCTGGGGGTAAACTGAAAGGGGCAGGGTGCTCCAGGCACCTTGGGCCCCATCCCAGCACCACTAGTGCTGAGATCAATAGCTCAGCATACATTCATTATGTATTCCAACATACCAATTGGGAAGCTCTGCTGGAGACCCTCTGCCCTCTAAGCCACGATCATGGTTTCCTCATCTGCAAAATGGGAGAATCATACCAACACCACTGGGTGATTGACTCCATGAGATAATTATGGCGGCCAAGTGCCCAATACAGTGCCTGACACATAGCAGGTACTCTTCTATGGTGGTGCATTTCCCTAGCCTCTCCCTCCACTGTAAAGTCCAACTGCTGAAGCCCCTAAGAAACACCTGATATTCCAGTTCCAGAGTGCTATAATCTATCAATATCCAACCCTTGAAAGAGAACTACAATGAATAGTTCAGTTCAGCTTTTCCTCTGTTAAGGAAAACCATCCAAGTTGAAAGTAAAGCAAAAAAGCTTACTACATGCCTTTCCAATGTCATACAAGAGCATTTTCTTTTTTCTTTTTTTTTTTTTTTGAGACGGAGTCTTGCTCTGTCACCCAGGCTGGAGTGCAGTGGCGCAATCTTGGCTCACTGCAAGCTCCGCCTCCCGGGTTCACGCCATTCTCCTGCCTCAGCGTCTCCGAGTAGCTGGGACTACAGGCGCCCGCCACCACGCCCGGCTAATTTTTTGTATTTTTAGTAGAGACGGGGTTTCACCGTGGTCTCGATCTCCTGACCTCGTGATCTGCCCGCCTCGGCCTTCCAAAGTGCTGGGATTACAAGCGTGAGCCACCGCGCCCGGCCCATACAACAGCATTTTCTAACAAGCCCACCTACAGGTTTTCTGACATTCTGTAACACAGGTTCTCAAAGTATGGTGCCTGGACCAGAAGCATCAACACTGTTATAAACACAAATTCTTAGGCACCACTCCAGACCTATTAAATCAGAAACCCTGGGATTTCTGTAATTAACAAGCTGTCCAGGATTGGTGCACTGGTCTAAGGAAACATGACTTTCCTCTGCTCTAAGTAAACATAATTTTGTGCTTACAAAAGTGCCTGACACAAAGTAAATGCTACATAAGTACTGGCTGTCATAAATTAGCCTATGTAAATGTAAAATCGTGATGGTATATACATTGGAGCAAACGGCATGGGCAGAGGACTAAAGATCTCTGAGTGGAAGCCTCAGGGCTGACCCAAAACTGTCACAAACAAGCAGGCAAAAATCAGAGAGGCAGAGACTAATGTGGTTGTCTGTAGTTGATGAGCAAGGGGAAATCAGAGGCAGGGTATGGAGGAGACAGACACAGCTGGAATGAAGTCTTTTTTTTTTTTTTTAGACAGGGTGTCACTCTATCACCCAGGCTGGAGTGCAATGGTACAATCCTAGTTCACTGGAACCTTCACCTGCTGGGCTGAAATGATCCTCCTGCCTTAGCCTCCCCAGTAGCTAGAACTACAGGTACGCACCACCACATCTGGCTAATTTAATTTTTTGTAGAGATGGGGTCTTGCTATGTTGCCCAGGCTGGTCTTGAACTTCTGGCCTCAAGCAGTCCTCCTGCCTCGGCTTCCCAAAGTGTTAAGATTACTGGCATGAACCACCATGCCCAGCCAGATGAAGTCTTAAGATCATAACTGGGAAGTCTTCAAGCTGTCTTGAGCAAGTTTGATCTTTTAGCTGAGATGATGTTGGTCTCTGCTGGCTGACATTTCCAAGTCTGAAAGGTGTCAGGCCTACCTGTCTGTGCTTGTCTCCCCTGTTCCTGGCTGTGTTCCATTTCTCACAGCTCCCCAATAGCCTCAGGATGGTGCCACTGTTATCTCTGGGGGCATGAAGCAGGCAGCATAGAGCAGATGAAGTTTAATCCTGGAGCCCACTTGTATTAGTTCGTTTGGGCTGCCATAGCAAAATAACATGGACTAGGTGGCTTATAAACACCTGAAATTTATTTCTCACAGTTCTGGAGGCCAGGAAGTCCAAGATCAAGGTACCAGAAGATTCTGGTGAGGGTCCATTTCCTGGTTCTCTCTGCATCCTCACATGGTAGAAGGGGTAAGCCTAGTTCTCTGGGGTCTCTTTATAAGGGCACTAATCCCATTCATGAGGATTCCACTCTCATGACCTGATCACCTCCCAGAGGCCTCACCTCCTAACCATTAACATGGGGATTAGGATTTCAACATATAAATGTTGGGGTTGGGGGACAAAGACATTCAGGCCATGGAACCACCCACCATCCTGCTCAGGTACCTTCCTGGCTCTCACAGCTTCACAGGGTTGAGGTCAGTTCCTTATAAGGTCTGGGGCCAGAGCCCTAAGAGCTAAGTTTTCAGTGGGGGCACTGTTAACTGATGTAAGAGATGGCTGGTTATAATGATTATCCTGGACAATACAAATATCAGGCTCATGGTCATACATACACCACGTACTAGCAAAAATCTGGTTCCTTCACAAGTGGGTTGATCCACTTACAAATGGCTGCATAAACAACAAAAACTGGATTCAGGTATTTTTTTTCTTTTTTAGTTATTATTATTTTTTATTCTTTAGAGACAGGGTCTCACTATGTAGCCCAGGCTGGTCTCAAGGTCCTGACCTCAAGCAATCCTCCTGCCTTGGCCTCCCAAAGTGCTCAGATTATAGGCATGAGCCATTGTGCCCAGTCCTGGCTTTGGTTATAAAATTAATTTTATAAATATTGGAATTCCAGCCAGGCACGGTGGCTCACACCTATAATCCCAGCACTTTGGGAGGCTGAGGTGGGTGGATCACTTGAGGCCAGGAGCTCAAGACCAGCTGACCAACATAGCAAAACCCCATCTCTACTAAAAATACAAAAATTAGCCAGTCGTGTTGACACACACCTGTAATCCTAGCTACTCAGGAGTCTGAGGCACGAGGATTGCTTGAACGTGGGAGGCGGAGGTTACAATGAGCCAAGATTGCATCACTGCACTCCGGCCGGGGTGACAGAGTGAGACTCGGTCTCAAAAAATAAATAAATAAATAAATAAATACTGGAATTCCATTTGAAACATAAGTTTGAAGACAAATCATGTTGATAAGAGAGTCCCTTTCTTAAATGCTTGAAAGTTCTGTATTGCTTATATTTCAAATCATTGCCAATTAATGCAGTAATGACAGTGGGGTTGTTTTAAAGTGATTTAACTGTTTTGTAATCACTGAAAATAATTTTTAAGTTTAAATTTTTTTTTTCAAAGCATGGACTATTCCAAGCTGGTGAGAAAGGGGAGGAAGGAAGGGCAGAGGGGAGGACATCAGCAAATTGAGACTTGCCCGCCACTATTGCTGGGTATATTCTGCTACATACAGCTGCCATAAGGGGTAACTAAGGAATAATTGGCAAAGCTTGGTGGGTTGAGGAATGTCTGTACAAAGCATGCATTATAAGGCAGGGCATGATGGCTCATACCTGTAATCCCAGCACTTTGGGAGGCCGAGGCAGGCGGATCACTTGAGGTCAGGAGTTTGAGATCAGCCTGGCCAACATGGTGAAATCCCATCTCTACTAAAAATACAAAAAATTAGCCAGATGTGGTGGCACATACCTGTAATCCCAGCTACTTGGGAGGCTGACGCAGGAAAATCACTTGAACCCGGGAAGCAGAGGTTGCAGTGAGCCAAGATCGAGTCATTGCACCCCAGCCTGGGCAACAGAGCAAGACTTCATCTCAAAAAAACCCCAACCAAACCAGCAAACCCAAACAAAAAAACATGCATGAGAGAGAGAGAGAGGGAAATGGTAGAGATACTAATATAGGTAGTCCTGCTTGGCTTAGAGATATAGGTATATGTAAGCATGTGTAGTAATATTTCACAGTATTTCACAGTTTTCCAAATGCTTTTGCATAACATTCAAGGGATACTTAGTGAGCTTTTACTATATGTAAGGTATTAGGTCTACAAGGAGGACTTAGAGGCCCCTGCCCTCAAGCAGTGCACTTTCTAGTTGTACTAGAAACATCCAAATGAATTTTTTGCTGTGGTCAGTATGATAACCTGTTGTAGATATATGTATAGTGAAGTTAAGATTGGAATCTCAGTGTATTTATTCATTTATTTTTTTACGGTTCCGCAATGATCAGCCTAATGAAATTTCAGTTTAATTTACCCTTTATAAAGAGGATAATTAGGGAAGTAACTGGGAACACCAAGTCTAGAATCAAACTGCCTAGATCCAAATTTCAGCTATATTGCTTACTAGTTGTGTGATCCTGGACAAATAATTTGACTTCTCTGTGCCTCCATCTGTAAAACAGGGATCGTAATGGTACCCATCTCAGGGGGGCAATTGTAAGGATTAAATGAGTTAAGAATGTATATAAGGCACTTTGAAGAGATCTTGGCACAGAGTAAGCACTACATGGATTTCCTATTCTGTTTTTATTTATTTAGAGATCTATTGAGAGGATATTTCATTCATCCCTAGTGGATGGAGCAACAACATTGCAAGAAAATGGAAACAGGGAGGAAGCAGGTTTGTACGGTTATTTGGTCAATTTGTTGCCCTAGAAAAATACACTGGCATCCTAACGGATGCTAGGGCATGATTTCTAGATAAGTCAACAGAAATTGCTCTTAGCTAGCACCATTCCTGAGCTTATGCTCCGGCATAGTGCCCACACCTTTACCCCTATGTGATCTGATGCCCCAGGGAGCAGAGGATGAATGCCATTATCCAAGCCAACCAAGCCAGTTAGGATCCATACTAGTGGGGGATAAAACACACACAAAAAAACAACCTGATGGGAGAGGCCTGCAAATACAACTTTTAACCCTGACGGCCATCCACGAAAAGTGAGTTCCATGGCTGGAAGCCATCACTCCAACTGTCTGACAAGTCATTCAAAAAAGTTCACCATCTTCAGGTCTTTAAAGATGAATGCTTATCAGGCCAAATGGCTGGAGCTGTGTGCTGAAGCCCAGAGTCCCTGACTTCCCTTCTCCACTCTGACGCCCCTTCTAAAAAGCCATCTAAGGAAGTCACTTAACCACTCAGTTTCCATATCCACACAAAAAAGAAAGCATTCAGCGCCCTTTGTTCCTCCTTATCACCCTAGAGAGTTTACAGTGTCTGTGTAACTAGTGCTCTGAAGATGCAAAGAATCCTAACTAAAGTGTCCAGTATTGCAGAGACCACCAAAATGCCTGGTTAATATATTTTGGAATCATTGATGTTTCAGGAATTTGAATAAATAGGTGATGTGGAGGTAGGTGTTAGGTCTGGTCTCTGGGAATCTGGCAGTGTAAGGAGAGAAAATCCTGAACACATCCTTCCTAAAAGACACTTTTCTCAAGTATTAATGCTATCTTCTTGTTCATGGGCCTATACATAGCATATTCTGGCTCACTCATGTATTTCTTTCATTTACTCTGCCCATTGTGCACAGTAAATATGAAGTGATGCTGTTGCTGAAAGTAGTGCTTTTTGGAAACTGCCTCAGTATAAACCAAGTCTTCCAAGTTTTGAAGCCACAGGGTGTAGTAAGAGGCACACAACCAGTCCTTCTTTTTTTTTTTTTTTTAATTATTATTATACTTTAAGTTTTAGGGTACATATGCACAATGTGCAGGTTTGTTACATATGTATCCATGTGACAACCAGGCCTTCTTTACCACTCCAAGTGGAGGTTCTGAGCAAGAATGGGAGCATTGGAAGTAACAGTAGAAAGTTAAAGAAAAAAAAAAATTGAAGGCTGGGCACAGTGGCTCACACCTATAATCCTAACACTTTGGGAGGCCAAGGCAAAAGGATCACTTGAGCCCAGGAGTTCAATACCACCCTGAGAAATATAGTGGGAATCCATCTCTACAAAAACAAAAAATTAAAATTAAAAAATGATCCAGGCATGGTGGCATGCAACTGTAGTCCCAACTACTCAGAAGGCTGAGGTGGAAGGATCACTTGAGCGTAGGAAGTCGAGGCTGTAGAGCAATGACACAACAACAGTTCACTGCGCCACTGCACTATAGCATGGGCAACAGAGCAAGAACTTGTCTTAAAAAAAAGAGAATTGAAGCCAGGCGCGGTGGCTCACGCCTGTAATCCCAGCACTTTGGAAGGCCGAGGCAGGCGGATCATGAGGTCAGGAGATCGAGACCATCCTGGCTAACATGGTGAAACCCTGTCTCTCCTAAAAATACAAAAAATTAGCTGGGCATGGTGGTGGGCACCTGTAGTCCCAGCTACTCAGGAGGCTGAGGCAGGAGAATGGCATGAACCCGGAAGGCAGAACTTGCAGTGAGCCGAGATCGCACCACTGAACTCCAGCCTGGGTGACAGAGCAAGACTCTGTCTCAAAAAAAGAAAAGAAAAGAAAAGAAAGAAAGAGAGAGAGAGAGAGACAAAGAAAGAAAGAGAAAGAAGAGAGAGAGAGAGAGAGAGAGAGAAAGAAAGAAAGAAAGAAAGAAAAGAAAGAGAAAGAAAGAAAGAAAGAAAGAAAGAAAGAAAGAAAGAAAGAAAGAAAGAAAGAAAGAAAAAAGAAAGAAAGAAAGAAAGAAAATTGAAATGGGATCATCTTCGTGGTCTACTTTTGGGGTTTATCTATTTACTTCCTGTTTGATCAAACAATGCTGAGGTTGACAGTGCTTCTGATACTATCATGCAGCAAGGTAATACAGATTTCTGGGTCCACCCTAGTAATTTTCGGTGTATATATGTGCAGGCATCCTGAGGATACCAGATGTACATCTGAATTGTTTGTCCTGCCACAAACAATTCAGTGGTTTCCCACAGCTCTTAGAATATGGACCAAATAAGTCCAGGCTAATGATTCTTAACCCTGGATGCTTTACCTCAGGAACTTTAAAAAACTACCATATCTGGCCTGGCACAGTGGCTCACACCTGTAATCCCAGCACTTTGGGAGGCTGAGGCAGGCGTATCACCTGAGGTTGGGAGTTCAAGACCAGCCTGAGTAGAGAGATGGAGAAACCCCGTCTCTACTAAAAATACAAAATTAGCTGGGAGTGGTGGCACATGCCTGTAATCCCAGCTACTTGGGAGGCTGAGACAGGAGAATCGCTTGAACCTGGGAGGTGGAGGTTGCAGGGAGGTGGCAGTGAGCCGAGATCACACCATTGCACTCTAGCCTGGGAGACAGAGTCAAACTCCGTCTCAAAACAAAACAAAACAAAACAAAACAAAACAAACAAAACAAAAAAACTACCCATATCTCTCCCCCTCTCTTCCAGTTGAATCAGAATCTTTGTGGGTGGCACCTAGGGGCTAAATGCTGCAAAAGCCTCATGGTCTGGCACATCTTGCCTCTCCAGTCTCAGCTCCACCGCCCACCCCTCCCTTGCTCTGCTCACCCTAACTGGCTAAGTCCTGGTAACAGACACAGTCCAGGGCTTTTGCACAGGCTGTTCTCCTCATTGGCTTACACATCCATCCCCTGACCTCTCAGACTATATCAAATTGCACACTCTCCTAGCACCAGACACTTGCCTCCTTAGCACATTTTGTAGTTGCATTATGTGATCCTTGGATTAACGTCAGCCTCCTCACTGGGCTGTGAAATTTTTTACAATTAGAGGCTGGTTGGTTTCTGCCCACTGTTGTGTCTTCCCCAGAGCCGATGCAGGGACTGACAAATAAGAGGTGCTCATTACTTATAAAAAATATGGGAAACAAATGGCAGGACGGAAAATCCCAATATTCTCTGTCACAGATTTTAAGAGATAAAAAACTCTATTTTTTAAAAGTCATGTAAATCTAAGGAAGTATTGTCACAAAACATTGGACCCCATTTAATCTAGCTACAGTTCTCCTAGCCAAGCTTCAAAGAAAAGCATCATTTGGAAAATAAAATTACAGAACTAATATAACAAGCCATATCCTGTTGAAAGTTATTTTGGGAGGTGCCTACAAAAGGAGGGTTGTATGCTGCCTTTTCAATGCCTAGATGGGGATTTGCAATTTGAGGCCTCTCCTCTGGAGAGAATATTTTCTGAAAGAAGAGTTAGACCAACTGATAACTGCACAGCAGAGCCTGGATCTGCTCCCATACTGCTTCCAATGGGGCCTGTCAGATAGTCAGTTAGTTCATAACTACCATCTGTTGCTAATCCAGAAATGCAAATCGACATGACTTCGATTCACATAGTTGTAGGCTGAAACATCAGAGAGCTTACACCTGCCAGAACCACCTCTTTAGACCTCTGAAAAAAGCCAAAGCTGGCAATCCTAAGCAGAGGTTTCCAGATTAAGCTGAAATGCACAGCAGATAAAGTTAATTCACAAAACGAAGAATGGTCTGTGTAGGGGGTGGCGGGCTGTAGATTTCAGATTCAAGAGGCATAGAAATTGATGCATTTGGGATATATGTATTTGAAAGACTGGAGGCAAGTAGGAAAGGTAATACAAGATTTTAAAGTTATAAATTAGCTCTAGTTCTCTCTTCTCTGTCCTCGACTATTAAAATGCCCCTGCTTGGGAGGTGGAGGATTCAGGAGGCCAGTGGCACTAAATTGCAGTTACAGAACATATTGCTACATACCCATCTTTCACCCTACCACAAAAGTCCATGAGAGGTAGGGAGACACCGGCCTGCAGCAATTATTTTCACTGAATAAAACCAGCTGTGTTTCGTAGACCTGGAACTGCACAAAACTATGACGTTTGGCCTTAGCATCCTGCCACTCCCCTCCAGAAACCTCTGTGTCTTCCCAGCCAGCCACAGGTGTCAGTCTCAAGCAGCCATTGAGAATGCCCAGGGACCAGATTTGGGATCCAACCTCTGAGACACCCATTTCCTTCTAACATAAAAGGAAGGTAATTAATTCTTACCCTGCAGGGCCATTTGGGAGGGTTCTATAAAACAACACTTGTCAAATCCCAGTTGGCGCCCAGGGAATGTTAATTTCGTATGTGAAATACATTCTCCTCAATATCAAAACTTCTGGTGTCTTGGTAATCTACTCTCAAGTGGACATGAAATCATCTGAGAATCTAACTTACACGGCAGTGTGAATGACTGAAAATGGATTTCCCTATCAACTTCTCGGTGTGGATGGCTGAACAACGACAAAAAAAAGACATTTAGAGAAGTAAATTCCCAGTGCAGGGTCTAAATACCAGGGACAGTGCAGTGTAGTAAACACCAGCCTAGACCCGGGAGCTAGGCTTCCCAGTTCCAATCCTGCATCTATCCCTAGCTGCCAGCGAGAGACCTTAGGCCAACTACTTAACCTTTCTGTATCTAGTTTTCCTTATCCCTAAAAAAGGTTTGATATTAATAGTGCCATATCTCATAGGATGGTTGGCAGACTCAATGAAGTAATATATGTGATATACTTCAAACAGTGCTGACACCATAATAAGTGCTCAGTAAATATTAGTCATTATCATTGACAATGGCATTTCAAGCATAAGGTAGGATGCCTGGGTGGCTGCTTCCTTCTCCAAGCTCAAGCCAAATGCCCCCTCACCAGATGGCCCCTGCTTATAGGGAAGGAAAACAATATACTTTGTTTAGAGTGACAGGAACACAGCTCCAAATTGAATGAGAAGGCTCCCTGCCCTGTAACAAAGAGAAAGTAGGTGCCAGAAGAAATGCACTTTCACTTGTATTATTGCCACCAGAAGAAAGGAAGGAGTGGGGATTATACAACCTATAAGTGCCTTTATATTTTAGTCAAGGAAAATTTAAAAGGAAACTAGGAGGCCATTCCCCAAAGCTCATCCATAACATAGATTCCTTGGGTTTCCACCCCACTCTATACAGAACACAGCTGTTCTACAACCCTTTACCTTTTCTTGTTTGGTTCACTCTGTCACCAGCTCCCATCCCCAAGCCCAGCAGAAGGCCACCTTGCTCTGCCCCATCTAATGGCTAAAGACCAAATAGCACAGGAAGGGAGGACAAGAAACAGGAAAAAGAAGCTTGCTGAGGGTTTTCAAACCTACATCAACAGAGGTCTTGTATATTTTTGGTATATTAGTTTGCTAGGACTGCCATAACAAAGTACCACAGGCTGGGTGGCTTAAACAATAGAAATTTATTTTCTCACAGTTCTGGAGGCTGGAAGTCCAAGGTCAAGGTATTGGCAGGGTTGGTTTCTTTTGAGGCCTCTCTCCTTGGTGTAAATGACTTTCTCCTCCCTGATTCTTCACATGATCTTCCGTGTGTGTGCTTGTGTACCTAGTCACTTCTTCTTATAAGGACAACAGTCATATTGGAGTAGGGCTCACCCTAATGACCCCACATTAACTTAATTGCCTTTGTAAAAACTCTACCTCCAAATATAGTCACATTCTGAGGTATTGGGGGTTAGGAGTTCAACATACAAAATTTGGAGGACCAGGACCATAATTCAGCTCATAACACTTGGTTAGGCTAATTCCTACATACTTTATGGGTTTTGATGACCATTTTTGAATGTTCTCATATTTTTTAATAACCTTTCTTTCTTTTCTTTCTTTCTTTCCTTCCTTTCTTTCTTTTTCTTTCTCCCTCTCTGTCTTTTCTTCCTTTCTTCTTCTTTCTTTCTCTCTCTCTTTTTTCTCTTTCTCTCATTCTCTCTTTTTTTAATAGAGACAGGGTCTCATCATGTTACCCAGGCTAGTCTTGAACTCCTAAGCTCAAGCAACCCTCCTATGTTGGCCTCCCAAAGTGCTGGGATTATAGGTCTAAGCCATCACATCCAGCCTCTCATATTTTTAATTACATTATTGGGTGGTTATTGCTTATATACATAAATGCTATTAATTTTTATATGTTGACCAGCAACCTTCCTGAACTCATGTATTAGATCTAATTCTTTGTTGGTTGTTTCCTTCACCATCAAACAATAATACATTTGTCTCATTATCTGACAACTTCTTTCTCAACTAGCTTTATTTCCCAAGAACTGCCATTTCCCATAGGAGTCCTCTTCCTTTTTCAGTTAGATTCCCATAGACAACTCTGTATGGCCAAATCCAGAGGGAGATACAAAATCAAGCATGGTATTCTTAATTTTTATTTATTTATTTATTTATTTATTTATTTATTTATTTTGAGACGGAGTCTCGCTCTGTCGCCCAGGCTGGAGTGCAGTGGTGCAATCTCGGCTCACTGCAAGCTCCGCTTCCCGGGTTCACGCCATTCTCCTGCCTCAGCCTCTCTGAGTAGCTGGGACTACAGGCGCCCGCCACCACGCCCGGCTAATTTTTTGTATTTTTAGTAGAGACGGGGTTTCACTGTGGTCTCGATCTCCTGACCTCGTGATCCGCCCGCCTCAGCCTCCCAAAGTGCTGGGATTACAAGCGTGAGCCACCGCGCCCGGCCTTTATTTATTTTTTATAGAGGGGGGGTCTCACTGTGTCACTCCAGGCTGGAGTGATCATGGCTCACTGCAGCCTCAAACTCCTGGGCTCAAGTGATCCTCCCACCTCAGCCTCCCAAGTAGCTGAGATTACAGGCATGAGCTACCACGCCCGGCTAGGTTTTTTGGGGTTTGTTTTGTTTTGTTTAAGAGGGAAGAGGCTTAAGTGACCAAAGAAATAAGCACATGGTGAGAAAGAGATTGAAGATAGAAGAGAGAATGGGAGTCATTTGGTATATTGAAAATCTGGAATGATATTTTAACAGAGATATCAGGATTAGCCTTGGACAGGAAAATGGAAGAAAGCAAAGGTAGATGGAGACATGGACAAGATGGCAGATGGGGCATGCACAGATAGGCTGCAGTGACTCCTGTCTAATAGTCTCAGCAGCAAAGTCATCTGCAATAAGACATAGCACTGTTGGGTGGCATGAGGAAGTCTGGATGCGGATGGAGGGCTGAAGAAGGACTGTAAAGGTTTGTTGTAGTCACACTGTTTTTTCTTCATCCTACCATGATTTGTTACACAGGTTTAATTTAGAGAATAAACCACTCCCTGCTCTTATCTCCATGAAAACTGAGAACAAGAGCTCTTGGCCAAGAATTTAGTTAAGTCCCTTCCAGAAAGTTCAGGAAGTAAGAGAACATCCATTAAGAGGTGCATCACTCCCTTCTTATTCCTAGTAGCTTATAATGCCTGTAAGAAATCGTGTTTGTCTTTGGGAAGGGAATGTGAAGTGTATGCATATGTCTGTCTAGCAAGTTCAAAAATCGCCCATTGAAATTGTTAGGAGAATGACTATTCATGCTGCAGCTATGTGATGAGGGAAACCTAAAAGTCAACTCAGCTTAGAGAGACCATATCTACACCCCTACACCCGCACCCTTCACTTTGGGCCCCAGAATGAGATACAGGGAAGAGATTGCATGTCACTGGTCCAAGGAGGGTGAGGGACATACGAAACACAACTGGATCCAATCTGGAGTTTGAAGCTCAAAGCCAAGAGCTAGCCTAGCTCAGTCCAAGTTGTAGCCCAACCTGTAGACCTTTGAGCATGAAAATAAATGATTGTTGTTTTAAGTAACTGAGCTTCAGAATAATTTGTTAGAATAATTGTGGTAATAACGGACAGAGATACCACCTTATGTCAGAGGAAGTCAACTCTAGAAAAGGGAGTGAAGAAGCTGGGCACAGTGGCTCACGCCTGTAATCCCAGCACTTTGGGAGGCTGAGGCAGGTGGATCACAAGGTCAAGAGATCGAGACCATCCTGGCCAACATGGTGAAACCCCGTCTCTACTGAAAATACAAAAATTAGCTGGGCGTGGTGGTGCGCGCCTGTAGTCCCAGCTACTCGGGAGGCTGAGGCAGGAAAATCACTTGAACCCAGGAGGCGGAGGTTGCAGTGAGCCAAGTTCGCACTCCAGCCTGGCTATACTCCAGCCTGGTGACAGAGTGAGACGCCATCTCAAAAAAAAAGAAAAAAAAGAAAAGGGAGTGAAGAGTAGAGGCTCACATTTTTGAGCTACATAAAAGTGGTAACTTACCTAGTAAGATATATTTATTCACTTGTTCATTCATTCAAAAGTTGTCTAATGAGCTGTGTTTCAGATACTGGGAACAAAACATTGAATGAAACAGAGGAAATCCCTGCCCCCACAAAGTTTGTATTCCCATACGCAAGAGGCATTTGCTACAGGCTTACGTTGAGCAGGGGAAATAGTTTTAAAATGTCTTAACCTTGATGTAGTAAGCTCACTTACGTTTGTTTAGCTACACAAGTTCTCAGTCATTTATATAACCCAACTGAGTTCCCTTCTCTGCTTCTCTTTCCAGAGGAGCAACTTGCCCTGAGTGCCTACGACTTGACAAGCATGAAAACTACATCATTCTTCATCCTTACAAAATCTTTAGACTGGGTAACAGCATTCCCATTATATGAAGAAACTGAGGTGAGAAAGTGAAATAATTTGTCCATGGTCACATAGCTGGGAAAAATCTGACATCTGAACCCAATCGTATATAGCTACAAAGCCGTTTCTGGGAACCATATTGCCTCTCCCAAACTTGGTATTGCCTTGGAAATTTCTAGGTTAAAAAAAGATATTCTTGATCCTTAATTGGATTTGAGGGTGGCAGGGGGGTGTTCAAAGACATTTTCAGGACAACTACAAAAGTCTGGACTATATTTAACACTGTTAAATCTTTTAAGTGTGATAATCATATCACGGTATGTAGGAAAAATAATGGCCTTATTGTTAGGAAATGCATGATAGAGTGTTTGAGATGATATGTCAAGTTCTCTGCGATTTACTTTCTTTTTTTTTTTTTTTTTTTTTTTTTTGAGACGGTGTCTTGCTCTGTCGCCCAGGCTGGAGTGCAGTGGTGCAATCTCGGCTCACTGCAAGCTCCCCCTCCCAGGTTCACGCCATTCTCCTGACTCAGCATCTCCGAGTAGCTGGGACTACAGGCGCCCGCCACCACGCCCGGCTAATTTTTTGTATTTTTTAGTAGAGACGGGTTTTCACCGTGGTCTCGATCTCCCGACCTCGTGATCCGCCCGCCTCGGCCTCCCAAAGTGCTGGGATTACAAGCGTGAGCCACCGCGCCCGGCCAATTTACTTTCAAAGGGATTGTCACATTGTGTGTGTTGTGTGTGTGCTTATAGAAATGGATGGATACATGCATACATAGACAGGCAGACAGCTATCTCGAAAGAGGAAGAGAAAAAAAGGCAGACAGAGAAAGCAAATGTTAACAACTGCTGAATCTAGGTGAAGAATATATTAATTTTGTGGGGTTTTTCTTTCAGCTTAACTGTAGGTTTGAAATATTTTCAGAATAAAAATTGGAGGGAAGAAAAAAATGAAGGTTTTGGAAAAGATAGTGTCTCTGTCTCTTACCTTGCTGTCATTTGAAAAATGCCACAACCAGCCGGGCGTGGTGGCTCATGCCTGTAAACCCAGCACTTTGGGAGGCCGAGGTGAGTGGATCACGAGGTCAGGAGATCAAGACCATCCTGGCTAACACAGTGAAGCCCAGTATCTACTAAAAATACAAAACAATTAGCCGGGTGTGGTGGCACATGCCTGTAGTCCCAGCTACTCGGGAGGCTGAGGCAGGAGAATCCCTTGAACCTGAGAGGCAGAGGTTGCAGCGAGCCAATATTGCGCCACTGCACTCCAGCCTGGGCAACAAAGCGAGACTCTGTCTACAAAAAAAAAAAAAGAGAGAGAGAGAAAACTGCCACAACCTGAAATAGATCATCCTCGCAGGAGGCAGCCCTGTCCAAAGCCTGGGTCAAGTTAACAATCCTCCCCGCGAGCCCACACTGAGTGTCCATTCAGCATACTCAGGAGCTGACCAAAGAGGGTGCTGGCTCCCCTGCTCCTTCCTCCAGTCTGGTGCACCATGATGACTGTTTGGAAGTTGACTTTGATAGACAAGAGGATGTTTGTGCACTGCTGGAAGAGACTGTGAAGGGTGAGTCAGAAAAAGGCTGGGAAACAGATGAGGGGGCAGAGAGATGGGATGTTTGTAGCCAGGAGACAACTTAGGGAATGTCTGGGAAATGTGGAGGAGGGGAGGCTGGGAAAGGGTCAATGAGCAGTGGCTTATCTGAAAATCCTTCAATACAAAAACAACAGAGGAAGACTTATTTGGTGTTGTTTATTTACCTACTACAGGTTGACACTGAGGGGTAGGTGAGCAGCCCCTATCCCTGTTTTCTCATCCTCTAAGGGAGCATAAATTTCCTTCCCAACTCTTTCAGACAAGCCCTTCTTTCCTTGGCAAATCACTGGTCTTCTTCACCTCAATGTGCCCAAAGCAGGAACACAGACATTTGGAGCTGGAATGTGCATGAAGAAATTCTAAGAGGGCATGGGTGGAAACAGGAGGACCAGTCTGAAGGTCTCTGCGATCTAGTGACCAATGAGAGTGGTCTAGACAGGGGGTTACAGAGGAGGTGGTGAGAGGTGGTTGGATTCCAGATGCATTTGAAGGCGGAAGTCAGCTTTCCACAGATGCCTTGCCTAAAAACATCGCTGACCTTTTAGATTTCCCTTCAATATTCCCCTCTCTGTGGTGTGTATTCTTGAGCTGGAGGGCTCAGTTTCTTACAGCAACAAGGTGAGTTAGGGTATGGACAGATGAAGACAGATCCATCTCTGATCCTGGAAACACCATTCGAAGGGCACATCTTCCTAATGAAGATCAGTCAGCAACATCAAAGGAAGTTGAGTCCAGCTCAACACTCCACTTTTCCAGGAAGCCTCACTCTCCACGTGTGATGGCTTCCTCCTATGAGCTCAACGGCAGTCTCATCTATAGTAATAACATCCTACCTGACATTAGTATAGTACTTTACAGTTCTTTCATACCATTTGGGGAGGTTCTTCCTAACCCCTCGATTAAGTTGGGCCCCCTGTTGTATGTTCTCATAGCACCTTATTCTTCTCCTATTCCAATTTTCACTATATGTTATTGTAGATGCTTGTTTAATTACTTGTCTTTCCTGCTAGATTGAAAAGCTTTATGAGGAAAAGACAATGTTATAGCCTTAGTACCTATCACAGTGCCTGGCTCATAAGAAGCATTCAGCATATCCCTACAATTGAATGGATAAATGATCATTAACTCTTTTAATCTTCAAAACAATTATTCCAAAGTGGGTGGTACTGACTCCACTTCATTGATGAGGTGAAGGAGCTGCTGAGAGACTATGGTCACATTGCAAGTTAGCAGAGAAACTGGGAATAGTACCAGGGTCTAGGCTTTTTCCACTACACTCTACCTGGAACAACAACAACAAAAAAATCCATTCATTTAATCAATCAATATATACTTACTGATTATTCTCTATGTCAGGCTCTATCGTATGCTGATAGAAGGACAAACAAAAAAAAGGTAAGATTTGCATTTGGATGCTATTAAAAGAAACCAAATGCAGGGAAACGGACATGCAAACACATAATTGTATTAGAGTGTAATAAATACCACAGAAGCTCTAGGAGGACTGTCTAACTCTGCTCATAGGAGGAATGTCCAACTCTGCCTTTAATTGTTTCCATTTGATCTGGGTTTAAAAAAAAAAAAAAGTAGGCCAGGCACGGTGGCTCATGCCTACAATCCCTGCACTTTGGGAGGCCGAGGCAGGCGGATCACGAGGTCAGGAGATTGAGACCATCCTGGCTAACACCATGAAACCCCGTCTCTACTAAAAATACAAAAAATTAGCCAGGCATAGTGGTGAGCGCCTGTAGTCCCAGCTACTCGGGAGGCTGAGGCAGGAGAATCGCTTGAACTCAGGAGGTGGAACTTGCAGTGAGCCGAGATCGCTCCATTGCACTCCAGCCTGGGTGACAGAGTGAGACTTCGTCTCAAAAAAAAAAGTGTATTGCTAGAACAGGATGGGGAAGGTTATTAAGGGAAAAGGTGAACGGCTGGTGCCTCCAAAGCTCGGTACCCTTGTTTCCTGCTCTGTGGCTAAAGATTCTTAATCACACATTCCACCCAAACCCCAGCAGCTTGCCTCAGGAAATGGAGGCATCAGTCCCAGGAGCCCAGGATTGCTTAACTCAAAAGTAGCCAAGACAGGAGACTCATAATATGGGGCCAGGTTGCATTATAAACATCCCTGGAGCTTGCCTACCTGGGCTACCACGAACTGATTAAAATGTCATCATATGAATGGTGTTTGTTATTGCTTCTCAGCCTTTTGGTTAAGATCAAGTGTAGTATGAATGGTGTTTGTTGGATTCAGGCAGTGTTCAACCCTCACTTATCACACAGAGTGGCCCGAACACTTCATTTTGATCAATGTATAAAATTTATTTTTGTGACAAGTAAAAGAACACTGCAGGTCTTTTGACATGGAATAAAGTGAGGTACAACTTGCTGTGGGTAAGAGACAGCTGGGGCCAAAGGAAGATCACTGGTTTATGGAGACTTGGGAGAATCTGCCTCCTAAGAATAAAATAAATCAGCCAGGGGCAGTCAACAGTCCTTCCTTCATCGAGAAATGGCACAGAAGGGCAGCCAAAAGGTTATCCTATGAGCATTGTTATGCCATAGTAGGAATTGGAGTGGGGGAGAGGGGCGGGGGGCGGGAATTACCATTAGCAGTTGAAGTGGTAGGAAATTTTTACATAGGAGAGTATGGTGATCATATTTGCATTTTAGAAAATAATGGATAGCAGTTTGTTAGGGGAACAAAGGACAGAGACAGGGAGACTATTTAAAACGTTAACAAAAAATACCAGTGACAGATGATGAGGCATCTACCTGATGGGAACGGAGAAGGAGATGGATTCAGAAACTACTTAGGAGGTACAGTCATCAAGATATAGATGACTAATTGCATGTAGGGGGTAAAAAAGTAGGAAGAAGAGAGGATGATGACTCCTGCGTTTCTGGCTTGGGAAAGTGGTTAGATTGTGGGCTGGATGTGTGCGTGATTGTGTGTGTGTAGCTGAAAAGGCAATTTAGCTTTGTAACTGTTGAAGTGAATATGGACCATAGACATAGATATCCACTAGGTTGCTGAACATGTAGTCTGCAAATCAGGAGAAAATTTTAGGTGAAGATGGTAATTTAGAATCATCAGAGTCTATATGGTAAGTGGGAGTGGATGAGGCAGCCCATGTAGACAGACCACAGAGGGAGGAGAAGGCCGAGGACCAAACTTGCAGAACACCCACATGTGAGGGGCAGCCAAAAGCAGCTGCCTGTGAAGGAGATTGAGGAGTCAAGCCACACAAACTCAAAACTGTAAACACCACTGCGAGCCTTAGACAGTCTAGCTCAGTTGGAGTTGGATTTGACTATATATAACAGAAACCCAACTACAGTGGACTAACAGACTTCTTATCCAGAGGCAGGCAGTCCAAGGCTGATGCCCAAAGAAGCCATCAAGACCCGTTCTACTTCCAGCTCCTTCTGTCCTCATAATCATAGATGATTGCTCCACATCCAGGTATTAAGCTCTTATTCCAAGCAGGAAGGGGAAGGACAAAGGGCAAAAGGCATTTGCCAAGTCTCTCCCTTTTTATGAGGAAAAACAATCATTTTCTGATAAGTTAGACTAAAATCTACAACCCATTGGCCAAGATTGGGTATATGAATATCTCACTGCATGAGTACCAGGGGAAAATGAGTATTTTTTAAAACTTTTTGCTTTGGAATAATTTCAAACAGACAAAATTTGCAAAAGTAGTACAAAGAATTCTTGTATTTTTTCACCCAAAATTTCCCAATACTAACATTTACCACAATTACTTTATCATTTTTTTTTCTCTCTCTCATGCATGCGTGATGCTCATTTGCTTCTAGTTTGGTATGTGCTTCCTAAAAATAAAGACTTTCTCTTACATAACCACAGTACAATGATCAAAATCAGAATATTAACATTGATACAATGCTATTATTTAATCTACAGCTTTTGACAATTGTCCCACTAATGTCCTTTATAACAAAGAAAAAGCTTTTTTTCTGGTCCAGGAACCAATCCAGGACCAAACATTGCATTTCGTTGTCATGTTGGTTTAGTCTACTTTAATATGAAACAGTTCCTCAATCTGTCTTTGCCTTTCATGTTGCTGGTATTTTTGAAAACCGAAGTCCAATTACTTTGCACAACATCCCTTACTTGGGTTTGTCTGACAGTTCCTCATGATTCAGGTTAGGTATTTTTTACTAGAATACCACAGAAGTGATGCTGCACCCTTCTTGATGCATCATAGCAGAAGCTACCCTATTTTGACTTGTTCTGTTACTAATGTATTAGCTTTGATCACTTGGTTAAGGTGGTAAGGTAGTATCTGTCAGATTTCTCTACTATAAAGTCCCTATTTTACCCTTTGAAATTAATAAGAATCTGTGAGAGAGCCTTTGAGATGATATAAATATGTTTCTCATCAAAACTTCACCCACTAGTTTTAGCATCCATTGATAATTCTTGCCTGAAACAATAAGATGGTAATTTTCTAATTCTGTCTTTCCATGTATTAGTTTGCCTTGTACCATATGGAAAGCTTTCCTTTCTCCACTTCTTCATTTATTTCCGTGTGGACTCAAATGTTTTTATTCTATTTGACAAGTTACAACCCATTACTATCAGAGTTTATTTTAACATGGAATTGTCCCAGATTGGCCATTAGGAACCCCTTTAAGCTGGCTCTGTGTCCTATTGACATGTCCCCATCATTCTTTGGGGACTTTTCTTATTGAGATTATTATTTTTAACAGGGTACATTGCTACTTTGATAAAATCAGCTTTCTGTTAATAAGGAACAAAAAGAGAAACAAAAATTGTGTGGGCAACCAGAAGTGTCTACCACACCTAGCTCCTCACCAGCCAAGAGGTAGTGGCTTGAATCCAGGCTGACAGCCTTGCTTTGTTCTAACAAAACAACTTTGTGCCTACATTCCAAAAAGAGCCTTGAGGCCATTTAATTCCGTCCATTCTTCTCCTCACTGTAATCCTTTATCACTATTCAAACTGAGTGCTCCTAGAGCCAGGTCATCTGTGTTGCACAACTCCTGGAGGTGCCATTCATATTGCAGACTATGAATGATGTGCTAGAACAGGAGCCAGTAAATTTTCTTTCTTTCTTTCTTTCTTTTTTTTTTTTTTTTTTTGAGACAGGGTGGAATGCAATGGTATGAACACAAGGCTCACTACAATCCTACAATCTCTACCTCCTGGGCTCAAGCGATCCTCTCACCACAGCCTCCTGAGTAGCTAGGACTACAGGTACACACTGACATGCCTGGCTAATTTTTTTCTTTTTTTTTTTTAAGCGATGGGGTTTTGCCATGTTACCCAGGTTGGTCCTGAACTTCCCAGCTCAAGCAATCTGCCCATCTCAGCCTCCCAAAGTGCTGGGATTACAGTGGCATGAGCCACTGTGCCCGGCCAATAAACTTCTATAAAGGGCCAGATAGGGCCAATAGTCTCCACTGTGTGGGCCACACAATCTCTGTTGCAACTACTCATTTCTGCTGTTGTAGTAGGAATGCAGCCATGGACAATGTGTAATTGAGCGGGCATGGCTATGATTCAAAAAAACTTTATTTATGGACACTGACATTGAACTTCATATCATTTTCATGTATCATGAAATATTCTCATATTCATTTTTAAAAACCCATTTAAAACGTAAAAATTCTTCTTAGTTTGCGAGCTATACAAAAATAAGCAGCTGGCCAGATCCGGCCATAGTTCACCACCTCCTGCGCTGCTCAGCCTGAGCTGTCTTGTGCGGTGCTCCTGCCTCCGGAGGTCTCTTCTCCCTTACTCTAATCTCCAATCTGCTATCCTGCTCTGGGCTTCCTCTCCACCTTCTACCTTCTTCCTTCCCAGATCTTTCTTCTGTGCCCTGCTTTCATTCAATTGTATATAAACTTCTTTCCACTTCTAACCTCCTGGCTCATTCCTTGCTTTAACTGAAAAGTGACTATAATCCCTAAGGAACATGATTCCATGCTGAATTCTAGAAAGGATGCTACTCATTTTCCCATGCCCCACAACCCATGGGCATGGAAAGTGGTATTGGCGCTCTCCACATTCCTCAATTCTACTTCTAAACCTTTAGCTCTTCCAGCCTCCTGCAAAACTCCCTCCTCCTTTGATGCTCTACCATCTGAGTCTTGGAGCAATAGCTAACATATGCTGAGCAATATCCTGAGCAAAACCAGGAGACAGGTACCATTGTCATCCCCCACTTTGCAGAGGCAATGAGGGGTTAGTCACACAGCCAATAGTAAATGGCAGAGCCAGGATCTAATCCCAGCAGTCCACACTTACTCCCAAGATGTTACACCGCCTTTTCTCTGTGACCACATGGATCACCATCCTCCATTCAAGCCTCTGAATTCCATTATCTCCTGGATCAGTTAGGTACCTGGGCGGAAACAGGTGCACATTCAGCCTGAGTCATTTGAAAAGGATCTAGTCAAGGAACTATTTGCAAAGGTGTAGAGCAGTGTTGCTCAACCTTTTGTCATTATCTCCTTATTTCATCCTAAAGAGAAAAATTTAAATTTCCCTTGACAAAATTTTGGTGAGTGGGGTTGAGCTCTGGAGGCCAACAAACCATTTTCATATCTAAGATTGTTTTGCTCCCCCAAACTAATTTTCACCCCTTTAGAGGCAATATTACCCCCATTTAGAATGTAAGAATGCATGGAGAGGGAAACCACAGTGATAGCACAGCCCTCCAGGCTAGCGACTGAGATACCATCTCAAGGCCAGAAGTGGTGAGGGAGGGAGGTATTACTGGAAGTCGGAGACATCTGAGAGCTCTGACATTCTGTCAAGAGATTGGTATGGCCCCAGGACTGATCCATTCTTCACACTATAGTGAAAGTCTGTCTTCCTTCCTTCCTTCCTTCCTTCCTTCCTTCCTTCCTTCCTTCCTTCCTTCCTTTCCTTTCCTTTCTTTCGTTCCTCCCTCCCTCCCTCCCTTCCTTCCTTCCTTTCTTTTTTTTTTTCTAGAGACAGAGTCTTGCTCTGTTGCCCAGGCTGGAGTGCAGTGGCGTGATCTCGGCTCACTGCAACCTCTGCCTCCCAGGTTCAAGTGATTCTCCTGCCTCAGCCTCCCGAGTAGCTGGGATTACAGGCATGCGCCATCATGCCTGGCTAATTTTCTGTATTTTTAGTAGAAACAGGGTTTCTCCATGTTGGTCAGGCTGGTCTCAAGCTCCCGACCTCAGGTGATCGCCCGCCTTGGCCTCCCAAAGTGCTGGGATTACAGGCGTGAGCCATTGCACCTGGCCGAAAGTCATCTTTCTAACTGGAAACAGTGGGTACCTTTGGAAGACGGAACTGGATAGTGGAAACAAGCAGGAAGAAGACCTTTTCAGCTTTTGAAGGCTGTACAATATGCATGTATCATCTAATTTTAAAATAAAATGTAATTTTAAAAATTGACCTAAAATGCAAATATGGTCATTCTTTCCCATGCTCAAAACACTTCAGGAGCCCATCTGCCACCAAGTTAAAATCCAAATTCATCCACATGTCACACAAGGCCCCCGGCATATTTCTTTAGCCCATCTCTGCCACTCTCCACCTCAAACCCTATGTCCAGACATGTGAATTGCTGAAAATTGAGTGCATTCCCTAAGCAACGTTTTTCCTTTATTGCCAATTTGCTCATAATACCATGTTGTATCAGACATCTGTTTCTTATACCTGCAGTTTCTACATGCTAGAATGCAAAGCCTCTCCCTCTCCTCTACTTTTCTTCCCGGTGAATTCTTCATTCTTCAAGATCCAGTTAAAATTACCTCTCCTGGCTCCCACTCCCACTTCCAAGAGAACAGTTGATGACCTTCTCTGTGTCGCCACTGTACAGTACGGTGATTAAGAATATAAGTTCTAATGCCAAACTATGTGGGTTTTGATCCTGGATTTGCCAATTCAGTTGGTCACATTGGGCATGCTACTTAACCTCTGTGTTTTGGTTGCCTTATTTATAAAACGGGGATTCAAATAGTTTCTATCTTAGGAGAGCCTTCATTCATTAAATATTAACTAAGCATTTGTTTTTCTATGTTGAAACCGACCAAAATTCCTGCCCTGGTGGAACTTAGATAGATTCTAGTGCAGAGGTTGGCAATCTACAGCTCCTGACCAAACTTAGTCACTTGTTTTATAAAGTTTTATTGGTACATGGCCACACCCTTTAGTTTATGTATTATCTATGGCCACGTTCATGCTACAAAGGTTGGGTTCAGTGGTTACAACACACACCATATGGCCTGTACAGCTGAAAATATTTACTATCTGGCCCTTAAAGAAAAGGTTTGCTATCCCTTGTTCTAGTGAGATTAAAGTAGTTCACACATGTAAACATGTAAAGCATTTAAATTTTTGAATCATTGCCTAGCACTTGGTAAGACACTCAATTAATACCAGCTTTATTAATATGATTGCATTCCTTTACTGTAGCACCTAACACCAGTACTCAGTTAAATTTTTTGCTGGATAAATCAATGAATGGAGAGGTAAAGAGGAACCAGAAGTTGGGGTTACGGAAGTCACTGATGGAAGAGTTTCAAGATAGTAGAAGTGGTCAGCCCTGTTAAGTAACAAGCCAAGGACTGAAGAAAGACTGGCAGATTTGGCAATCAGATGAAGTGACCTGACCAAAGAGCAGCTTGTGTGAAGTAGTGAGGACAGGCGCTGGTCTGCAACAGGTTTAGGAGGAAATGGAAATGAGGAAGAAGAGATAGGAAGTGGAGATTATACGATGGCAAGTATCAAGATAAAAATGAACACATTTGGCCTGCTGCCTGAATTTTTTAAATTGGCTCACCAAAAAATATCAGGCTTACTGAAATATTGGAATATCTGATGAAGTTTCCTCTTATCTTTGAGCTGTTTGGGTTTGGGTAAAACTTCAATGCTTAAAATTCACGTCTAGAACTAGGAGGCAGAACCTTAAAGTCCAGAACCATTAAAGGGTTTAATAATGGTGAGGCATATGATGATGCCGATGATGATAATGTTTCTTTCTTTCTTTTGTGATCTTAATCATTGTGTGATCTTAACTAGTTTGAAATGAGAATTTCAATGGAGATAGTAGTGTAAATTTACCAACAGAACAATTACAGTCATGACAAAACAAAAACTATACAAGCATATTTTTGTTCATTCTATAAATTTGTACTGAGTACTTTATATACACTAGGCATTCTGACAGATATAATTATGTGGGTATAAAACTTAGTTTATTTGATAGTTGCTTTCCCCACCCCCTCCAGAAATTCATGATTTAGTTGGTAAAAAAAATCAGTTAAGCAAATAAGTTCACTATTTGTAGAAGTGTAGATGGGTTATGGTGGGGGCACAAAATAATAAAATAATGTATTTAAAACTATTTTCACATCTGTGGAAAGCTCTACACATCTGTGGCATTAAGACTAAAGAGAATGGTATCAAGTCATAGCTGCTTTCTAGAAAACATGCACGAGACGTTTAGGACCTCTGCATATTACCACTGAGTTTTTTTTCTTTTAAGAGGCTACAAAGGAGTATGTTCAGCATGATCTTATTTTTATTAAAATTATACTTTCTATACAGAAAAAGACTATAAAAATACACACTTAAAACATTAGCAGGGACCCACAGCTAGTATCATACTGAATGAGGAATAACTAAAAGCCTTTTCTCCATGATCTAGAACACAACAAAAATGCCCATTTTTACCACTATTATTCAACTTAGTACTGGAAGTTCTAGCTAGGGCAATCAGACACGAGAACGAAATAAAAGGCATCCAAATTTGAAAGGAAGAAGTGAAATTATCCTTGTTTGCAGATGATATGATCTTATATTTGGAAAAATCTAACAACTGCACACACACACAAATATCTATTAGAACTGATCACTGGGCATGGTGGCTCATGCCTGTAATCCCAGCACTTTGGGAGGCCGAGGTGGGTGGATCACGAGGTCAAGAGGTCGAGACCATCCTGGCCAACAAGGTGAAACCCTGTCTCTACTAAAAATACAAAAATTAGCTGGGTGTGGTGGTGCGTGCCTGTAGTCCCAGCTACTCTGGAGGCTGAGGCAGGAGAATCGCTTGAACCTAGGAGGCAGAGGTTGCAATGAGCCAAGATCGCACCACTGCACTCCAGCCTGGCGACAGACCAAGACTCCGTCTCAAAAAAAAAAAAAAACGAGAACTGATCAACAAATTTAGTAAAGTTGCAGGATACAAAATCTACACAGAACCAGAAGTGGTGGCTCATGCCTGTAATCCCAGCACTTTGGGAGGCCGAGGTGGGTGGATCACTTGAGCTCAGGAGTTCAAGACCAGTCCGAGCAACATGACAAAACAACATTTCTACAAAAAGTACAAAAAATTAGCCAGGCATGGTGGCACACACCTGTGGTCCCAGCTACTAGGGAGGCTGAAATGGCAGGATGCCTTGAGCCCAGGAAGCAGAGGTTCCAGTGAGTCAAGATCACACTACTAGGCCAGGCGCGGTGGCTCACGCTTGTAATCCCAGCACTTTGGGAGGCCGAAGCGGGCGGATCACGAGGTCAGGAGATCGAGACCACTGTGAAACCCCGTCTCTACTAAAAATACAAAAAATTAGCCGGGTGTGGTGGCGGGCGCCTGTAGTCCCAGCTACTCGGAGACGCTGAGGCAGGAGAATGGCGTGAACCTGGGAGGCGGAGCTTGCAGTGAGCCGAGATTGCGCCACTGCACTCCAGCCTGGGCGACAGAGCAAGACTCCGTCTCAGAAAAAAAAAAAAAAAAAAAAAAGATCACACTACTGCTCTCTAGCCTGGGCAACAGAGCCAGACCTGTCTCAAAAAAAAAAAAAAAAACTCAACACACAAAAATCAGTAGCATTTCTATATGCCAACACTGAGCAATCTGAAAAAGAAATTTTACAAAGTAATCCCATTTACAATAGCCACACATAAAATTAAATACCTAGGAATTAACCAAAGAAGTGAAAGATATCTATAATGAAAACAACAAAACACTGACAAAAGAAATTGAAGAGGACACACAGAAAAGGAAACATATTCCATGTCCATGGATTGAAAGAATCAATATTGCTAAAATGCCCATACTGCACAAAGCAATCTGCAGATTCAATGCAATTCCTATCAAAATACCAATGGCATTCTTCACAGAAATAGAAAAAAAAATCCTAAAACTTATAGGGAACCACAAAAGACCAGAATAGCCAAAGCTATCCCAAACAAAAAGAACAAAACTGAAGGAATCACATTACTGACTTCAAATTATACTACAGAGCTATAGTAACCAAAACAGCATGGTACTGGCATAAAAACAGATACATAGACATATGGAATAGAATAGAGAACCCAGAAACAAATCCACACACCTACTGTGAACTCATTTTTAACAAAGGCGCCAAGAACATCCACTGGGGAAAAGACAGTCTCTTCAATAAATTGTGCTGGGAAAACTGGATATCCATATGCAGAAGAATAAAACTAGACCCCTATCTCTCGCTATATAGAATAATCATATCAAAATGGATTGAAGACTTAAATCTAAGACCTCAAACTATGAAAATTCTACAAGAAAACATTAGGGGAAAGTCTCCAGGACATTGGTCTGGGCAAACATTTCTTGAGTAATACCCTTCAAGCACAGGCAGCCAAAGCAAAAACGGACAAATGGGATCAAATCAAGTTAAAAAGCTTCCACATGACAAAGAAAGCAATCAACAAAGTGAAGAGACAACCCACAGAATGGAAGAAAATATCTGCAAACTACCCATCAGACAGGGGATTAATAACCAGAATATATAAGGAACTCAAACAATGCTATAGGAAAAAATCTAATAATACAATTTAAAAATGGGCAAAAGATTTGAATAAACATTTCTCAGAAGAGACACAAATGGCAAACAGGCATATGAAAAGGTGCTCAGCTGGGCACGGTGGCTCACGCCTCTAATCCCAGGACTTTGGGAGGCTGAGGTGGGTGGATCACCTGAGGTCAGGAGTTCAAGATCAGCCTGGCCAACGTGGTGAAACCCTGCCTCTACTAAAAATACAAAAATTAGCCAGGTGTGGTGGTGTGTACCTGTAATCCCAGCTACTCAGGAGGCTGAGGCAGGAGAATCGCTTGATCCCGGGAGATGGAGGTTGCGGTGAGTCAAGATCACGCCACTGCACTCCAGCCTGGGCAACAAGAGTGAAATTCTGTCTTAAAAAAAAAAAAAAAGAAAGAAAAGAAAAGATGCTCAACATCACTGATCATCAGAGAAATGCAAATCAAAACTACGATGAGATATCATCTTACCCCCAGTTAAAACAGCTCATAACCAAAAGATAGGCAATAATAAATGTTGGCGAGTATGTGAAGAAAAGGGATCCCCTGTACATTGTTGATGAGAATGTAGATTAGTACAGCCACTATGGGGACAATTTGGAGGTTCCTCAAGAAACTAAAAATATGACTACCAAATGACCCAGCAATCCCACTGCTAGATGTGTACCCAAAAGAAAGGAAATCAGTATATTAAAGTGATATCTGCACTCCTATATTTGTTGCAGCACTGTTCACAATAGTCAAGATTTGGAAGCAACCTACATGTCCTTTAACAGATGAATAAATAAAGAATATGGTACAAGGCCGGGCACAGTGGCTCACATCTATAATCTCAGCACTTTGGGAGGCCAAGGCAGGCGGATCACGAGGTCTGGCCAACATGGTGAAACCCGTCTCTACCAAAAATACAAAAATTAGCCGGGCATGATGATGCCTAACTATAATCCCAGCTACTCGGGAGGCTGAGGCAGGAGAATCACTTGAACCTGGGAGGCGGAGGTTGCAGTGAGCTGAGATCGCGCCATTGCACTCCAGCCTGGGCAATAGAGTGAGACTCTGTCTCGAAAAAAAAAACAAAAGAAAAGAAAAGAAAAAAGAAAGAAAGAAAATATGGTACATATACACAATGGAGTGCTACTCAGCCATAGAAGAAAATGAGCTCCTGTTATTTGCAACAACATGGATGGAACTGAAAATCATTAACTGAAATAAGCCAGGCACAAAAAGACAACCATCGCGTGTCTTCACTTATGTGTGGGATCCCAAAAATCAAAACAATTGAACTCATGGAGATAGAGAGCAGAAAGATGGTTACCAGAGGCTGGGAAGGGTAGTCAGGGGTGGCAGCGGGGAGATGGAGATAGCTAATGGGTACAAAAAAATAGTTAGAAAGAATGAATAAGACCTATTATTTGATAACACAACAGGGTGACTATAGTCAATAATAATTTAATTGTACATTTTTTAAAAAGTTAGCTGGTGGTGGTGGGCGCCTGCAGTCCCAGCTACTTGGGAGGCTGAGGCAGGAGAATGGCGTGAACCCGGGAGGCGGAGCTTGCAGTAAGCGGGGATTGCGCCACTGCACTCCAGCTTGGGGGACAGAGCGAGACTCCATCTCAAAAAAAAAAAAAAAAAAACTTAGAGTATAATTGGATTGTTTATAATACAAAAGATACATGCTTGAGGGGATGGATACCCCACTTTCCATGTGATTATTATGCATTGCATGTTTGTACCAAAATATCTCATGTACACCATAAATATATGCACCTACTATGTACCCACAAAAATTAAAAATTAGAATTTTTTTTTTTTTTGATAGGGAGTTTCGCTCTTGTTGCCCAGGCTGGAGTGCAAGGGTGTGATTTCAGCTCACTGCAACCTCCGCCTCCTGGGTTCAAGCGATTCTCGTGCCTCAGCCTCCCGACTAGCTGGGATTACAGGCATGCATCACCATGCCTGGCTAATTTTGTATTCTTAGTAGAGGTGGGGTTTCACCATGTTGGTCTGGCTGGTCTTGAACTCCTGACCTCAGGTGATCCACCTGTCTCAGCCTCCCAAAGTGCCGGGATTACAGGCGTGAGCCCAGACCCCAATTTTTTTTTTTTTTTTAATGTAAAAACATGGCCAGGCACGGTGGCTCACACCTGTAATCTCAGCACTTTGGGAGTTCAAGGCGGGTAGAGCACTTGAGCCCAGGAGTTAAATACCAGCCTGGGCAACATGGCAAAAACCCATCTCTTCAAAAAATACAAAAATTAGCTGGGCATGGTGGCACACAACTGTAGTCCCAGCTACTTGAAAGGCTGAGGCAAGAGGATAGCTTGATCCCGGAAGGCGGAAGCTACAGTGAGCCAAGATCATGCCATGGCACTCCAACCTGAGAGACAGAGCGAGACCCTATCTCAAAAAAGAAAAACCCGGTGCGGTGCAGTGGCTCACGCCTATAATCCTAGCACTTTGGGAGGCCGAGGTAGGCAGATCACGAGGTCAAAAGATTGCGACTATCCTGGCCAACATGGTGAAACCCTGTCTCTACTAAAATACAAAAATTAGCTGGACATGGTGGCATGTGCCTGTAGTCCCAGGTACTCGAGAGGCTGAGGCAGGAGAATCGCTTGAACCCTGGAGGTGGAGGATGCCGTGAGCTGAGATCACACCACTGCACTCCAGCCTGGCGACAGAGCAAAACTTCTTTTTTTTTTTTTTTTTTTTTTTTGAGATGGAGTCTCGCTCTGTCGCCCAGGCTGGAGTGCAGTGGCGCAATCTCGGCTCACTGCAAGCTCCGCCTCCCGGGTTCAGGCCATTCTCCTGCCTCAGCCTCTCCGAGTAGCTGGGACTACAGGCGCCCGCCACCACGCCCGGCTAATTTTTTGTAGTTTTAGTAGAGACGGGGTTTCACCGTGGTCTCGATCACTTGACCTCGTGATCCGCCCGCCTCGGCCTCCCAAAGTGCTGGGATTACAAGCGTGAGCCACCGCGCCCGGCCTCAAAACTTCTTTAAAAAAAAAAAAAAAGAAAGAAAAGAAAAACCAACCATTAATAGCAGGGGTTATATCTGAGTGGTGAGATTACTGGGACATTATTCTTTTCTCGATACTTTTTTGCACTTCAACTGTTTATACAGTGAACAAGGCTTACATTTCTTTTTACTTTTCTTTTTTTAAAATTGAGACAGGGTCTTGTTATGTTGCCCAGCTAGTCTCAAACTCCTGAGCTCAAGCAATCTTCCTGCCTCGGCTTCCTGAGTGGCTGGGACTACAGATGTGTGTCACTGCACCTGGCTTATTTTTTTTTGAGACGGAGTCTCGCTCTATCGCCCAGGCTGGAGTGCAGTGGTGCCATCTCGGCTCACTGCAAGCTCCGCCTCCCGGGTTCACACCATTCTCCTGCCTCAGCCTCCTGAGTAGCTGGGACTACAGGCACCCACCACCATGCCCGGCTAATTTTTTATATTTTTAGTAGAGATGGGGTTTCACTGTGTTAGCCAGGATGGTCTCGATCTCCTGACCTCGTGATCTGCCCACCTCGGCCTCCCAAAGTGCTGGGATTACAGGCGTGAGCCACCGTGCCCAGCCAAGGCTTTTTTTTTTTTAATTAAGGCTTATGTTATTTTATAAGCACAAATAACAATGGAACAAAACCACTGAGTTTTATAAAGTAACAATAAGTTACAAGCATATAACACATGCTTGTAAGTATACATAGGCTAGAGGTTTTTACATTTTTGTAGATTGCCCAATGTTAAGTTGTTACACAAAAAGTACCAAAAATTTCTCAGCCTACAAATATCAGCAGATGACATCTCAAAGAGATATGTCTAAAAACTGCTGCCCTTCCTTCCTTCCTTCCTTCCTTCCTTCCTTCCTTCCTTCCTTCCTTCCTTCCTTCCTTCCTTCCTTCCTTCCTTCCTTCCTTCCTTCTTCCCTCCTCTCTCTCTCTCTCTTTCTTTCCCTCTCTGGCCCAGGCTACAATCTACTTGGCTTGCTGCTGCCCGCGCCGCGGACTGCCTGGGACTGCCGGCGCGCGCCACCGCTGCCTGCCTTTTCTCCTTCGGATGCAGGCACGCGTTCGCCATCTTGGCCACGCTGGTCGCCAGCTCCTGACGCCGAGTGCTCTGCCCGCCTCAGCCTCCCGAGGTACTGGGACTACAGACGGAGTCTCGCTCACCCAGTGCTCGGTGTTGCCCGGGCTGGAGTGCGGTGGTGTGGTCTGGCCTCGCGGCAGCCTCTACCCCCCGGCCACCTGCCTTGGCCTACCAGGGTGCTGGGATTGCAGCCCCTGCCTGGCTGCCGCCCCATCTGGAAGGTGGGGAGCGCCTCTGCCCGGCCGCCCCGTCTGGGAGGTGAGGAGCACCTCTGCCTGGCCGCCCCGTCTGGGAAGTGAGGAGCGCCTCTGCCCGGCCACCCACCATCTGGGAAGTGAGGAGCGCCTCTGCCCGGCCTCCCACCGTCTGGGAAGTGAGGAGCGACTCTGCCCGGCCACCCACCGTCTGGGAAGTGAGGAGCGCCTCTGCCCGGCCACCCACCGTCTGGGAAGTGAGGAGCGCCTCTGCCCGGCTACCCACCGTCTGGGAAGTGAGGAGCGCCTCTGCCCGGCCACCCACCGTCTGGGAAGTGAGGAGCGCCTCTGCCCGGCCACCCACCGTCTGGGAAGTGAGGAGCGCCTCTGCCCGGACACCCATCGTCTGGGAAGTGAGGAGCGCCTCTGCCCGGACACCCATCATCTGGGAAGTGAGGAGCGCCTCTGCCCGGCCACCCTGTCTGGGAAGTGAGGAGCGCCTCTGCCCGGCCGCCCCGTCTGGGAAGTGAGGAGCGCCTCTGCCCGGCCACCCATCGTCTGGGAAGTGAGGAGCGCCTCTGCCCGGCCGCCCCGTCCGGGAGGAAGTGAGGAGCGCCTCTGCCCGGCCGCCCCGTCCGGGAAGAAGTGAGGAGCGCCTCTGCCCGGCCGCCCCGTCTGGGAAGTGAGGAGCGCCTCTGCCCGGCCGCCCCGTCCAGGAAGAAATGAGGAGCGCCTCTGCCCGGGCGCCCCATCCGGGAAGAAGTGAGGAGCGCCTCTGCCCGGCCACCCATCGTCTGGGAAGTGAGGAGCGCCTCTGCCCGGCCACCCACCGTCTGGGAAGTGAGGAGTGCCTCTGCCCGGCCGCCCCATCCGGGAAGAAGTGAGGAGCGCCTCTGCCCGGCCGCCCCATCCGGGAAGAAGTGAGGAGCGCCTCTGCCCGGCCGCCCCGTCCGGGAAGAAGTGAGGAGCGCCTCTGCCCGGCCGCCCCGTCTGGGAGGTGAGGAGCGCCTCTGCCCGGCCACCCATCGTCTGGAAGGTGAGGAGCGCCTCTGCCCGGCCACCCATCGTCTGGGAGGTGAGGAGCGCCTCTGCCCAGCCACCCATCGTCTGGGAGGTGAGGAGCGCCTCTGCCCGGCCACCCATCGTCTGGAAAGTGAGGAGCGCCTCTGCCCGGCTGCCCCATCTGGGAAGTGAGGAGTGCCTCTGCTTGGCCACCCATCGTCTGGGAGGTGAGGAGCGCCTCTGCCCGGCCGCCCATCGTCTGGGAAGTGAGGAGCGCCTCTGCCCGGCCACCCATCGTCTGGGAAGTGGGGAGCGCCTCTGCCCGACCACCCATCGTCTGGGAAGTGAGGAGCGCCTCTGCCCGGCCACCTATCGTCTGGGAAGAAGTGAGGAGCGTCTCTGCCTGGCCGCCCCGTCTGGGAAGTGAGGAGCCCCTCTGCGCGGCCGCCCCGTGTCTGGGTAGAAGTGAGGAGCTCCTCTGCCTGGCCGCTCCGTCTGGGAGGTCTACCACGGAGGCCAGAAGCAATGTGGGGGCTGGACGTGGTGGCTCACGCCTGTGGTCCTGGCACTCTGGGGGGCGAGGCGGGTTGATCACTTCGGGCTAGGAGTTCGAGACTAGTCTGGCCAACTTGGCGAAACATGAAGAATACAACAGACAAACCAACCAACCAACTCAATGACAACAAAACAGGTCTACCCTGGAGTCATACTCTAATTTTTTCTATTTTCCTCCCTTTCTGATCCTTTATCCCACTTTCTTTTTCTTCCTCTTCCTTCTCCCTCTTCTTTGTCAAATAGAGGATTGAGTTATTATCACTGATCCATATAAAGTCCCTCTCTCATTTATTTTAACTCCCACCCTCATTTCTATTCCCCGACTTCCCATGTGCAACCTTCCTAATATGTTTGATACGCATCTTTTTGTTTGTATGTATTTTTAGAAAATGTTTATTGTTTTTGTATGCAAAAAAAAATTAATAAAAAAATAAAAAATAAAAAAATAAAAGTGAAAAAAAAAAAAAAAAAAAAAAAAAAAAAAAAAAAAAACTGCTGCTTAGTCCTCTTCAGCAAGGTGGCAAACCAAGCCCAGGCACCCACTGCTGGAAGGCTGAGATTTACTTACAACCCTGCAGAGCAGGGAATGCACACAATGAAGCCATGCTGTGTGAATCACTTAGTTTGGCTGAAAGTAACAAGACACAGAATAAAGGTGGCTTAAATAATAGACGCTTACTACTTCACATAATGTGAAGTCCAGATATAAGTGGTTTCCAAGACTCGTTAATGTCAGTTATCTTGACGATTTCAGGATTCTAGGTCAGCTTTCCTTTGACTTCCATGGCTTTCCCCTCCCGGTAGCTCCTGGCATCACTACTTCACACAAGAACTTCTAAAGACAGGAAGGGGTGGGTGGTGGCATTTCTGCTCACTCATCTTTCTTTTTCTCAGGGATTCAAATCTTTCCCAAAATGTCTCTTCCTAGCAGACATTTTCCTACATTTTATGGGCCACACTGTGACAGTTCAGTGTAAGGAAAAGCACAGGGAAAAAAACTACACTCGGTTAAAAGAAGAAACACAGCCATCCCTAAATCAAGAACTGGCCCAGTGAAGGGGATTACCATTATCATCATTATTGCTCTAGACCAGCAGTGTCCAATAGAATTTAATGTGAGCCACAAATGCAAGCCATATAAATATCCCTGAGTCAGTCTTTGGAAACCTAAAAGCAAGTCTTCATTTTCTCCTATGTGAATGAGTTACAACAAAGATAAGCAACACTGCCTCCCACCAGCATAATTAGCAGTGGGTGCCAAAGGTGTATCCAGCATTATTCCAACAAAGTCACCTTGATTATAAAATTTGAACTCTGAGTTCCTCGAGTCATGGTTTGGTGTGACTCTGACTATCTGTGTGACATAATTGAGTTACTTTGCTTATCTGGGCCCCAGTTTCCTCATCTTAAAACAGGTAGTTCCTTAATGTCCTTTAGAACTCTAGTACTCTATGGTTATATGCTATAAAATCAGCTGGAGCACCTTCCCAGCCACCTGACACCAGCAAGCCCAGGGCCTTAGGGAAGGACACTTGAGAAGCCATTCAGGATACTTTCTCTGATGCCGTGGAGCAAAATGCACTTGTAGAGGGAAAGAAGAAGGCAAGTTGTGCTGGCTTGTCGTTCATTTACTCAGTAAACATCACAGGGCATGCAGTATGTGCCGTAGTGGATCAAGATTGAATAAGAGAGAATAAGATGTGGTCCCTGCCCTCAGTAGGCTTACAGTCCAGTGGGAAGGAAATGTAGAAGAGCAATTACCAAAAGATATGGAGAGGACTGGGACAGAGGAGAGGGTGTACATGCCTTGCACCTCGCCCAGTTGAGGTGAGATGAGAGAAGCCTTCCTGGAGGAAGTTATATCCAAATGAGGGCTGAAGGAAGAGTAGTTGGTTGCCTCTCCTGGCATTGTGGGGAACTGTCTGGCCTAGCAGGCATGTCATCATATACTTTACCTGCTTTTCTTCTTTTCTTTGACTTGCTGTTTTTCTATTCCTTTTTTTTTTTCTTTTTTTTTAAACAGAGTCTCGCTCAGTTTCCAGGTTGGAGTGTACTGGCGTGATCATGGCTCATTGCAACCTCTGCCTCCCAGCTTCAAGTGATTCCCCTGCTTCAGCCTCCCAAGTAGCTGGGACTACAGGCATGTACCACCATGCCTGGCTAATTTTTTTTTTTATTTTAGTAGAGACGGGGTTTAACCATGTTGGCCAGGATGGTCTTGATCTCCTGACCTTGTGATCCGCCCACCTCAGCCTCCCAAAGTGCTGGGATTACAGGTGTGAGCCACCTTGCCTGGCCTTCTATTCCTTTTTCTAATGCATTTGCCCCAGCTATCTGTATAGTCTGCAATCTGGTAGACGGACCACAGGCAAACCACTGTGGCAAACTAAAAGTGTCTATCTCAGATCCTTCCACCACCATCATTTCCAAAATCGCCCTCACTATCTCCACCACCATCACCTTTACCACCATCACCACTATCACCCTCATCCTTCCCATCACCATCTCCACTGCTATCTCTCAGCACCATCATCATCACCACTACCACCATCATCACCATGAGCACCACCTCTGTCATCATCAAAAAAGCACACAGGTGAGCCTTGCTTTAACTAATCCCAAAACTATATTTAAGATATGAGTTCTAGGCCGGGCGCAGTGGCTCACGCCTGTAATCCCAGCACTTTGGGAGGCCGAGGTGGGCGGATCACCTGAGGTTGGGAGTTCGAGACCAGCCTGACTAACATGGAGAAACCTCATCTCTACTAAAAATACAAAATTAGCGGGGCGTGGTGGTGCGTGCCTGTAATCCCAGCTTCTCGGGGGGCTGAGGCAGGAGAATGGCTTGAACCCGGGAGGCGGAGGTTGTGGTGAGCCGAGATCGTGCCATTGCACTCCAGCCTGGGCAACAAGAGCAAAACTCTGTCTCAAAAAAAAAAAAAAAATTAAAGATATGAGTTCTATGAACAAATTCAGGAATGATTATTTGCTTTTCCAAATTACCCAATTTAAAGTAACCCTAAATAGTTAAGCTTCCCTGGTGTTTTTAAAATGTGCTTTGGTTTACAAACATTTTAATTGCCCAGATCTCTTCAGGAACATACCTATTTTAAGATGTAAGCATAACAGAAATAGGATTTTCAAGCTGACAGAGAAGGGCAAGTATAAAAAGTTTGTAAGGACTCTTTCTTGATTCATTAAATTAATTGAGAAGAGTTTTATAGCATACACAAATCTACTAAACATTAAGCAGTTTTAGTTGGCCATAAATCAGGGACTGTAAAGGGAAAAGTGAATTTCATCAATAGTACTCCTATATAGAAATAGTATATCTATATAAAAATATACTTATGTAAATACATGATACATGTAGCATGTTTATATTTTATATTTGTATATGTAAGTATACAATGTATCATATATGAGATAAATGTATACTATTATTACAAATATCCTGGTTGGGCACGGTGGCTCACACCTGTATCCCAACACTTTGGGAGGCCGAAGCAGGAGTATCATTTGATCTCAGGAGTTCAAGACCAGCCTGGACAACATAGCAAGACCTCATCTGTACTAAAAATTAAAAAAATTAACTAGGCATGATGGTGACCACCTGTAGCCCCAGTCACTAGGGATGCTGAGGTGGGAAGATCGCTTGAGCCTGGGTTGAGGTTGCAGTGAGCCAAGATCGCACCACTGCACTCCAGCCTGGGTGACACAGCGAGACCCTGTCTCACAGAAAAAAGCCCAAAAACAGGCCGGGCATGGTGACTCACAGCTGTAATCCCAGCACTTTGGGAGGCCAAGGTAGGTAAGTCACTTGAGATCGGGAGTTCGAGACCAGCCTGGCCAACATAGTGAAACCCCATCTCTACTAAAAATACAAAAAAAATTAGCTGGGCGTGGTGGTGCATGCTTGTAATCCCAGCTACTCAGGAGGCTGAGGCAGGAGAATTGCATGAACCCAGGAGGTGGAGGTTGCAGTGAGCCGAGATCACACCACTGCACTCCAGCCTGGGTGACAAAGCAAGACTCCAACTCAAAAAAAAAAAAAAAAAAAAAAAAGAAAGAAAGAAAGAAAGAAAAAGAAAAAGAAAAAAAAAAAACACCAAAAACAAAAACAAAAAACAAATACCCTTTTCTACGTTGTAAAATTTGGGTTAGGGGTTGAGGTAGATAATTAAGATGGCTACAAATTCCTCTCATCTTGTATGCACATCCCTTGTGATATGACTTTGCCATTCTTCTCATAAACAAGGAGAGTCTATTTCACTACTCCTTGACTGACTCTGGGTTGACTGTGTGACTTCTTATTTTCTTTCTTTCTTTTTTTTTTGAGACAGAGTTTCGTTCTTGTTGCCCAGGCTGGAGTGCAATGGCGTGATCTCAGCTCACTGCAACCTTCGCCTCCCAGGTTCCAGCGGTTTTCCTGCCTCAGCCTCCCGAGTAGCTGGGATTACAGGTGCCTGCCACCACGCCCAGCTAACTTTTTATATTTTTAGTAGAGACAGGGTTTCACCCTGTTGGCCAGGCTGGTCTTGAACTCCTGACCTCAGGTGATCCACCAGTCTTGGCCACCCAAAGTGCTGGAATTACAGGTGTGAGCCATCGCGCCTGGCCAACTGTGTGACTTCTTTAGCTAATGGAATATTAACAAATGTGATGCAAGCAGAGGCTTAACAAGTACATGCACATTGGGGTTTGTTCTCTCTTGCTGATCTGGGAACGCTGCCACCACCACCATGTGATGCAGCTCAGGCTGGCCTGTTGGAGGATAACAGATCACGTGGAGCAGAGATGAGCCGGCCCACCTCAGGCCCTACCAGAGCAATCAGCTTGCCAAACACGACATACATCAGCGAGGCCAGCCTAGACCATCCAGCCCTAGCTGAGCCAGCCCAGACCAGAGACTCATGAAAACAGTAAAATGTTCAGCATTTTAAGGCACTAGATTTTGTGGTAGTTTATTATACACCAAAAGCTAACTGATACAGGGACCATATCATATTGTATTTTGTTTTCTTCCTTTCTCCATTCCAAAAAGGTTGGGTAAGATGTTTGGTTTACTGAAGTCACAGTTGCCACAACATACAATCCTTCATTTTCTTCCAATTCTAAAAGCTCTGATTGTCTTATATTATTAAGCTTCCTTTCCCAGCTTTGGCCTTTACAGAAGGGATGGGAAATAAAGGTAGTAAAAATGAGGCATGTTTTTAGGAGTGAGAAGGGAGGTGAACATGTGAATTAAGGTAGTGATGGTAGGATGCTGAGACTAAAAACAGAGGACAGCACAACCCATAAAGTGTTGACTAACTTCCTGGGAGAAGTTTGTTCTAGTAAATCAGAGTCCCTATGAAACTCCCTGGCAAAGACCCCAGATGTCCCTGTGTTAAATTGCAAACACACATTCTAAAATTCCCCTTATGTTCCATTCCTTAGTTCCTCTCAATCTTTTTCACTATCCAAAGTATGGTTTTCTACTTTGTTAGCTAGAATTTTGGGGGCTCCAAGTGACAAAAGCCCAACTCAACCTAGCTCAAGCAAAAAACAATATATTGGCTTTTACATCTTAAAAGTCCAGATCATCCTCGGGCTTCAGGCAAGATTGAATCCAGTTGCTCAAATGATGTATTCAGGGAACTGTCTCTCCATCTCCACCTCCAGGATCTGCTGCACTCAGTCTTGTCCTATCTATATCCCTCAGTCTCTGACCTATTGTGTGGGTCCCAGACTTGTGTGGCAGCAACTGCTCATTATGTCTCTCCATCTTGAGTGATCCCAGACTTCTTCTTACTCCCCACTTATTACCCTAATCCTGTTAAGAGACCAGAAAACACCCAATTTCCCAAGGAAAAGGGAAAGAAACTTGGAATTTATCCTAGACCTCTCCATGAGCCCCCATATCTAATAGATCATAAAGCCAAGTCATTTCGACCCCATTTGTGTCTTTGGAATTGGTTACTTCTTTCCATGGCCTTTGTCACTGTGCTTTATCATGCATTGTTACTCCTGTCATGGAAGAGGAAAATTTCTCCCAAACCAGTCTTTGCTCTGCTCCCAACAAACCATCCTTCAGGCCTAAGAATAACCTATTAAAGTACAAAACCTGAGCCAAGCATTCCCTGCTTAAACTATTTGGTTATGTAACTTGTATAAACCTGTTCCACAAATTTGGTGATTTGCTCAGCTGATCACTTGAGCCCCTCCAGCTCCCCTGGTGGGAGAGAGCCTACTTCTCTTAGGTTGGGTTCCCTGGAAACAGAGCCCAAGCTGGGATCAATGTTCATTGTTATTTTAGGAGCCTCACTGCTCCCTGCCTGTGGGCTGCCTGCCTAGGTAGAATACAGTGTCTTTGGTAAGGAGATTGGTGATTGGCCTCCCAAGAGGCCCAGCGTTCCTCATGCAAATTGCTTTTACCCAGTGACAAGCTCTACCAGCCTGGGGTCTCAGAGTGGGGCCTTCACCCAGTCACAAAACATCCTGTTATGCCAGGGGTCAAAAGCTCAAATGCCTCCAGGAGCCAGAAGCCCGACAGGGCAGCCTCCACTCAGCAACCATCGACTGTTACCCCGCAGAAATCTGGCACTCACAGTTGCTAAGTCTTTAATTTTTTTCAGGAGGAGCCAAAAATATTGAGTTTTATGTGAAATATTCTGGTTTTAAGCTGTTAGCTTGATTTAAAAACAAACAAACAAACAAAAACAGGCAAAACAAAACTTGTCTGGGGCCTTATCTGGCCTAGGAGCTGTCAGTTTGTGAATTTGGTTTGATGCCCTAATCCCAGAACAATGGATGCCCACTTGCACCATATTTGCATAACTTTGGGAGCCACTGCAGTGATCTGGGACTAGACAAAGATTAGCTGTGAATCGACTACAAAAGGTTCCATGATTTCAAAATAAAGGGTAACCTTCTTCAGCAAGGCCTGTGTGACCTCCCTGACCTGGCTTCTACCCTTCTCCACCCTTTCCCGCACCTCCTTCCCCCTCCTCCCAACGTTATTTCGCACCTAGGGCCTTCGTGGTAACCCGGCTCTTTATCCCGGAGATCCCTCCCCTTCCAATTATCTAAGGGCACTCCCAGCATCTTTCAAGGATCCTTTCCCTGACCCCTGCTTTCTCTTCTGCTTACTCCATTTTTCAGAGCTGTTACCTCGCGGCCTCATGTGTTTTTTACATGCCTGTTGCCCCAGCTGACCGAATCCCTGGAGGGAAGGAGCCTGGGTTTCTTCACCCCTGTATCCCCACTGCCTCATAGAGCCCTGGTGCTTTCAAGGCAGACTGGAGCAATGGGTATCCAATGAAAAAAATCATGACCTTGACCATTGTCCTTCACATGTCAGAAATCCATTTGTGAAGAACTGGCCATTTTTATATTAAGAAATTAAGTTGAAATCTGGTATTTATGAGAAGACGAAAACTTGCTGCATCCTTTAATTTTTAAAATGATAACCTATTTTTGAAAAACAGTTGAAAAAAAATACGTTTTAAAACTTACTCAGCTTTGGACCTCGCTGAGGCTTCCAAGGGGTTCTGGAACTAGAGAATAGCTACAGTGATCAGCATTGGCTTTTCTCGAGATCCTCAAGGGTTCTCAGGGCTCATCTTAAAGTGGGGGATGAGAGGGGAGAGGGGATGTGTGCTGCCTCCCTGGGAGGGCGGGAACCAGCTCCTCTGAATGAAACAGCACTTTCCACAGAGACAGCGGCCTACGGTGTGAGGGCAAGCAAGCCGCAGTCGAAAGCCCCTTTGCATAATCCATTCTTAAATTGACTGAGGCTTGTACAGTTGTAAACTGAAACTCCAGAGGCAAACCCTGAGCGGTTACATTTTCTCGAAAAGAATGTTTCCCAGCCTGTCAATTATTTCCTGCTCTCCGTCCCTCCCCAACGCACGCACACACCCAACTTTTGGTAGCCAGCTGCCTTGACATTGAGCCTCTCTCCTGCCTGAAGTGGAGCACCTCAGGAGGCAGCGAGGCTGGCGTTTCATTCATAATACATGAACTCAGGGGAGGAGGGAGGCGGGGGCAGAGGCCTTTCATCTCTGCTATTTAAAATCCCAGCACTGCAGCTGAAAGGGAAAACGACCTGGGAGTGAACGGCACCGGGGATGAAGCATTGCACGATAACGGCACAACCGAGCGCGTCAGCGGCCCGCCCGCCGGCTATTTATACCGTGCAGATTATGCAATCGGGCTCCAGCCATTCATGCCCCGACTGGGCCGCCGCACGCCCGGGGCGGGGGGGCCTCATTCCCGGGCGCCGGGTCAGTTTCTAAGTTTGCATCATCCCCTGCATTACGAGAGAGCTTGGGTTTCCATTCCTGCCAGCGGGGCTTGGGGGAGACAGCTGGGCTACAAACTCACTTGGCACACACGACTGCTTACTTAAACATCATAATAAAGGCACCAGATCGCCCGAGGCGCGGCCCGGCCGCGCGCAGAGCTGAGCTCCGGGAGACCGGAAGGAACTGATAAACCGAGCGCTAATGACACCCCCTCCCTCCCGCGTCGGAAGTGTCCTCGGAGCGCCGGTCATTGAGAAATACCGAAGGGGCAGAGTGGGGGTGAAGCGAGGACAGGCCTGGGCGCAGCTGCGCGCGCCTCGCGGGGCGGGGAGCGGGGGCGCCGCGGCAGCGGGGGGCTTCTGCGGGCTGGGCCGCGGCAGGGCGGCGCGAACCTTTGGGCCCCGTGGAGTCCTCCCTAAATCACCCCCCTCCCCGCCCCTGGGAGTGGGGAGGGCGACTGATTGCTCAGATCCCACCCCCGCCCCTTGGGAAATCTACACTGCCGGCCCTACCGGACGAGAAGGGGGAGAAGGACACGAACGAGAGAGCGGATTGCAGAGGAGGCTAAAATGTCCGCTTCTCCTGGCGCCCGAGCCAGGCGGGAGGGGTGGGGGCCGCGGCCGGCTTCCCAGTGAAACAGGACCTGCGGGGCTACTGAGCATGCCCGTTCCCGGCCGCGGAGGGTCGCTCCGGCTCCGCCCTCCGGGCTTTCCGGGCAGCCCGCGGGAAGAGCCGGGTGGGGGTGCTCCCTCGCCCAGGACTCGGAACGAAGAAGCCTGTAGGTGGGGGACCCGCTGGGGCCCCGCTGGGTTTGCGTGAAGTTGTGAGCAGATCGATATTACTTTTGAAGCTTTACGATCCTATTGTGACTGAACACTATTGATTTGATTGTGTTCAGAGATTCCCGCAGCCCCCTGTTCTGCCGATTGTGGGGAGAGACAGGGATATGGGTCCTTAGCTCTTTCAGCAGTGACATTCAATTAAAGCCCTAAATCTGTGATATCCCCTATTCCAGCAACAATCCAATGGACTTTGATAACACCCTGATGTTCAGATCAACAGACATATCTGAGTTATTCGCCCAATATCCTCATTTATTCTATGGAGCTGCAGGAGTCAGACTTGCCTCAACCACAGTAATTGATGGGGAGGACCAAGAAGTGACCTGCTAGTAATGTTTCCATCAAAAGGCCCCTTTTGGGTGTTGAACAAGGCAGAAGAGAACTGGCAGGCTTCATTTAAAGGAACATGAAGGACAGAGTGGAGGGGGGCAATTGGTAAACCAGCTGGTCAGAGAGAGGAAAGGGCTACCAGGAATCTGTATAGCCCATTTAAGATTCCCAGCAACCCTATGTTGTGCGTACTATTCCTACACAACAGACACTGAACCCAAGGCTCAGTGGACCTAAGGGCCTGCCTGAGATAGCCCAGCTGGAATATGGCACCAGGTGATCCCAGTGGGGACTTGGGGACTTCTGGACCTCAGAATATTTATCATTGTCCCCCTGGCAACCTGGTCCATAGGCTGGGCCAGTCGTTCACTGCTATTAAGCAGAGAGCTGGCTGAGTGAGTGGTGATGACACCATTTTAACCTGCTCATAGAGCTGGCCTACCTGCAGAAATTAAATCACCTCACCTGCCACCTTGCCATTTGTGTACCTTGAAACTGGAGGGTGGAGCCCAAGAGATGCCCATAGGGTGAATAATTTTGACATGGGTAAGTGCTTGTGTTCTGGGAAGTTCAGGAATAACAGGGTGGGATCTCTTTCAGCACTCCCAGGGAGAAGAGCAACCATGGCCAAAGGTGAGACCTGGGTAGATTCCTTAGCCTGCTGGGGATTTAGAGGACAATGAGATCTTGCCTTTGCTTAGTACTTTCTCAGGAACTCTCAGTGGCCTCAAAAACTGATAAAGACAAGCTTGGCCTTGTTATTCCTGTTTTATAAAGAAATTCACTCGGGGTCTCAGGACTGCTAGGAGAAAACCAGAACCAAGCTGTTCCATCCCCTGGTTTATGCCCTCCCCACCACCACACATCACCAGCGTGAACCCCACTCCATGTCCACAGAGATCATGGCTGTGATAAGCACAAAGCCTGGAGTAAACCACCAGTTTCTCCCTGACTCAAGGTGAAACTTTTTGGAGCATTTGTAGCTCCTATATGCATGTAAATTTTAGGAATACTACATTTGAGGCATTTATTTATTTATTTAGAGACAAAGTTTCTCTCTTGTTGCCCAGGCTGGAGTGCAATGGTGCAATCTCCGCACACTGCAGCCTCCGCCTCGTGGTTTCAAACAATTCTCCTGCCTCCGCCTCCTGAGTAGCTGGGATTATGGGCGCCCACCACCACCCCCAACTAATTTTTATAATTTTAGTAGAGACAGGGTTTTGCCATGTTGGCCAGGCTGGTCTCAAACGCCTGACCTCAGGTGATCCGCCCACCTCGGCCTCCCAAAGTGCTGGGATTACAGGCATGAGCCACTGCGCCCAGCCTGAGGCAAATATTTAATCTCTTAACCTGTTCAATGGTTGCTATTTAGTTAACATCACATCTAGATTGTCCCATGGACATTCAAGAGGATGGAAAAGTCTACTGTGTTTGGAGAGCAGCAAGGGATAGGGACTCTATCCCTTGTTTCTTTTTATTTCTTTTTATTTATTTATTTATTTTTTTGAGATGGAGTTTTGGTCTTGTTGCCCAGGCTGGGGGGCAGTGGCACAATCTTGGCTCACCGCAACCTTCACCTCCTGGGTTCAAGCGATTCTCCTGCCTCAGCTCCCGAGTAGCTGGGATTACAGGCACGCGCCACCACGCCCAGCTAATTCTGTATTTTTAGCAGAGACGATGTTTCACCATGTTGGTCAGGCTGGTCTCCAACTCCCGACCTCAGATGATCTGCCCGCCTCGGCCTCCCAAAGTACTGGGATTACAGGCGTGAGCCACGGCGCCCGGCCGGGGCTGCCTCTTAACGCGACAAATTCCATAATTTCTACGGAAATGCAAACGTTTTTGGGCTGTGCTGGGTTGACCTTTTTCTTTGCACGAGTAATGATTCTTAAAAACATCCGTTTCTTGGCCGGGCGCCGTGGCCCATGCCTGTAGTCCCAGCACTTTGGGAGGCCGAGGCGGGCGGATCACGAGGTCAAGAAATCGAGACCATCCTGGCCAACACGGTGAAACCCCTCCCTACCAAAAATACAAAAATTAGCTGGGCGTGGTGGCGCGCGCCTGTAGTCCCATCTACTCGGGAGGCTGAGGCAGGAGAATCACTTGAACCCAGAAGGTGGAGGTTGCAGTGAGCCTAGATCGCGCCACTGCACTCCAGCCTGGGGACAGAGCGAGACTCCATCTCAAAACAAAACAAAACAAAAACCCATTCCTCTATTGAGACAAAAAAGAAAAAACAACACAAGATTCACGTGAAACGGAAAAGCCTCTGCCTTTCAGAACCTTGGCAAAATCGAACCCCCTCCCCTTTCTGGTTGGGTTGGGCTGGAGAAGCCAGCCCCTGGCACCTGCGCCGCCCCTACCTTCCCACCCCGCAGTGGGGGTAGCTGTGCCTTTGAGCCTGAGCACCTCTTCAGCTGTTTTACTCCCTCCCCTCCCTTGAGTTTCCCATCTCCGCCCCCGCCCAACCCCCCGATTTTTAATCTTGGGGTTTGGAAGGAGGGAGGGGGCAAAAACGGGAGCCAGATGTGTACGAGTCCTCCGCTCCCGCCTCCTCCCTCCTCTCGGGCTTCCTAAAACCCGGAGCCCTAATCAAGGAGGATTCGGAGCCAGATGGTCGCGGCGCAAGCAAACAACTCGGCTCCGCGGCTCCCCCGGGAGTGGAAGCCAGGAGGGAGGGGGAGAGGAAGCGGGGCGTGCTCAGTAGGCGGGACAAAGTTTTTTTTTTTCTTCTCCCTTTTTTTTTCGGTCGCAAGTAGGAAGCTTTTTGCACTCCACCACCTCTGGCCGCTGGGAAGACGTCATCGCTTCCGCCCTACTTCCTCCTCCTGTTGGCGGCGGTGAGAATCCAATATGGAGTAAATCGGTGGAGTCGAGAGATGGGGCTCGGACGGGGCGCCCTGCACCGCCTCCCAGGCGCACCTCCCCCGGCCGCCGACCGCTCCCCGGAACCGTGATTGGCCCGGCCCCCCGGGGGCGACCCCGGACCGAGCCCCCCCACCCGCGGCCGGCGCTCTCCTCCTCCTCGCAGCAGTCCCCGCCGCTCTGAGGCGCGCTTGTTTTTCTCCCGCTCTCCCCCACCGCCGTCCCCTTCCCAAATCTCGCCCCCTCTGCCCGCTCCCGAGTCCCCGGAGCCTCCGCCCGCCTCTCCCCACGGCGCTGCGGCGTTCAGTCCCCGCGCAGCCTGCCTTTGCACCCCTTCCCCCAAACCTTACCCCGCGCCCTGCTTCCCCTTCTGCTGCGGCGCCCCCTTCATCTCTAGCCGCCCCCCCTCCCCAAATCAGGCGATCTCCGGAGATGTGAAGAAGGGGGGCGAGCGGACAGGAAGATGAAGGGAGCAAAGCTGCCCGCCGCGGGACAGGCGTCTAGGTGAACAAGAAAATGACCGAAGAAACACACCCGGACGAGTAAGTTTGGTCGCGGGGTGGGACGAGGGTGCCCCGCGGGGGCAGCGTGGGGGCCGGGGCTGAGGATGCGGGCGGGGACGCTTATTGGGTGAACTTGGCGTGGGGTGCAGCGACTCGCTGACCTGTCGGGGTTGGGACGCGAGGCTTCCCTGCTTGTTGAAGTGAGGAGGGGGCAAAAACTGCTGCGGGCTGGCGGGCGCACGCCTAGGGTCGGCGGGCTGGTGTGGTGGCAGCTCCGGGGGCCAAGGGCGTGCGGGTGACCTCCGGGCGGTCTCCGCTCCCTCTCCGAGGACTTACAGCTCCTCCGCCCCCGAAATCCTCGGCGGCTGGAGCGGAAGACCTGATACCCCCACTCTGGCTTCCCGGGACCGGTGGGTTTTTGCACAGTGACTTTGTGACTCCCGCCGCCCCGCGAGCCCTGCGGTCCGCTCCGGAGCCCACTGGGGCCTAGGCTCCGCCATTTCGTTTTCTTGAATCGCTCTCATTTGCATACCACATTTTCATTCATAAAAAACACGGCGGAGCGAGAGGAGGACGGGCGCGGGCTGCGCGGGGGTCTGGTGCGCCAGGGTCCCCGCGCGGGCCGGCGTGTTGGAGCCGCCCGAGGAGCCCCGCGGTGCGTGAGTGCCTGTGCACGCGCTTGTGGCCGGCACACGCGTCCTACGGGGTCGGGCGGCTCGGGGTGGACCGAGGCGTGTGCGGCGGGGGCGTGCGGGGCAGCGCGCTAGGGGCGTGTGTGTGTGTGTGTGTGTGTGTATGTATGTGAGTGTCCTCGCGGGTGCGCGTGCACGGGCTTGTGCCTGGCCCGCGGGCCCGAGGGGAACAATGCTCGGGGCGCTCCGCCGGAGGGATCCCGGGCTGCCCCGCGCGGGACCCGTGACTGTCGCCAGCCGGGGGCAGAGGTGCAGCTGCCTCCTGCCTCGCGGTCCAGGCGTCCAGTTTGGCATTTTCACTCCCTAGTCCGAGGCGTTTTCAGTCTCGGGTGCGACGGGGGCGGGGCCGCGGGGCCCGACGCCTCAGGTCTTCTGCCTGGGGTTTGAGCGGTCACCGCGCGGCGGCCGCCGCTGCTGCTCAGTGGCTGTGCCCGCCACCAGCCACTTTTTTTTTTTTTTTTTTTGTGAATAAGACGCTCTCCTTTATTGTCACATGATATCCCTCCCCTCCTCCCCTGCACATTCATAAATCCGGAGCCTGCATCGGTTCCTTTCATTCAGTGCTGCCATTAGCCAAGGTAGCGGCGGCGCGGGCTTGGGCGCAAAGAGCCGGTTGCAAGCCGCGGGAACGCGCCCTGGAGGGAGGCCCCGCGCGCGTCTTTGCAGGGGAGTGCGGGCTGCGGGAGGCGTGCTCCAGAGGCCCCAGGTCTTTTGCCCCCCGCAGGCATTGAGCCTCAAGAGTGCTGGGAGGGGAAGTGACTCAGGGCTGGGCTACTGGGAGGCTTGTCTCTTGCAGCAGGTGACAGTGCTGTGCCCTACTCTAAGAAATCTACTCACTTTATTAAATATACCCCCTTTATCTTTTGACGTCTGCTGTTGCCAGTCCGGGCGGGAGTGGGGCTAGTGTTTGGGAAAGGGAATTTCGATTTCCTTCCTGTGAGTCCCCAGGGAACTTTGACTGCAGTAACCCCTGATCTTCCAGACACCCATCACAGGAGAGGATCCCTGCTGGTGTGCCTGTCTCAGACGTCCCACCGCATCTGTTGGTGTTTCTATTTCAGACGTTTTGCTTTGTCTTCGTATATAGCATTTTAAAATGGTAAAATGAAAAAAAGTTGCGCTTTTAGGGCTGAAATACAGAGAAGGAATATGCTGCTGGGCCTTGCTGCCTTTTGAACGTGGCCAATAAATCAATATTTTTATGGGCCCTCGATTGTACCTGCACAGAGTAGTAGTAGCAGTGAGGCTGGTTGCTGTGCTCTGGCCTTGCAGATTCTTGGAGAGGTTTGACCACTCTACCTTGGCTCTACCCCTTGGGAATACAGGCCTGACCTGGCCCTTTTTGTGGCAGCTTGTTAGCCTTGCATCTTTCTCCATCTGCTATCCAAAGCAGAAGGATTTCGAGTGGGATCACCAGCGAGGAAAGAATAGCTCCATTTTAGGCTCTCAGAGCAAGTTCAGCATGAAGCCGCAGCCTCCACTGCTGTCACAAGTCCAGTTGAGAGGATACATATTTGAAGAGTTCTAGTTTCACTTAGAGACTGAGAAAGCCTTGGCACCTTAGCCACTGAAGAAATGGGCTTATAGGGATTATTTTTAATGTGATGACCTTGGCACAAAACTTAAAATGCCTGAGAAGAGCGACTTCGTGGACTGTAAACTGCCATGGTAGCCACTGTCTATTATTTTGTTCAACGTATCTGTGTAATGACGCATCTGAAAAATTCCTTTTAAATGTAGTGACAGTAAGGTTTCCCTCCCTGAATTACAGAGCTTGCTGTGATTGCTTTTTTGTTGTTTTGTTGTTGTTTGCTGCCACTGTCTTTAAGTCTAGAGCTAAAATTATTGTTTGATTAAGGTAGCCATATTTGCTTAGGTTTTTGCTAGATTCCTTCTTTGGGTGAATTTTGATCTATTTTTTTCTTGTAATGATTTTATGTTTGAGGTCTCTCAGATACCTTTGGAACCAGGCAGGGGTTGCTACTTAAGAGAACTGGTGGCATCAAACTGGAGACCTAGGAGAGACATATTTGTACTTTAGGTAAAATAGACTTGATAGTCTACATATAGTAAAGGTTTTGTTGAATGGTCCAGATAATATCTGTTTCATTTAGCATCAGAATGCAGTAAATCAGAATCTTGCAAATGGTAAAATTGTGCTTAATTTAAAAAAATAATGTTTTGTTTTCTAATGTTGTTTTCCATATCAATTTAAAATTCTTCTAATGTATGGTAATTCAGGAAAGTTTCTTTGCTCTTGTTGATAATGGTCCCAAAAGATATCTTCCATATAGAAAATACACTGACCATTCTCTCTTTCATCCCTCCCGCCACATAAAAATGCACGTTAAAATTTACAATTCTACAGACTTTTAAAAATATAATTTAAGAAGTGAAGAGCATCAGCAAACTATTGTAAGTCGTCCTCTGTGCATAGGGTTGGAAAATTTTTTAAAATCCATATCTATTTTGTCACTATCTTTAAAGCATTTGATCATGGCTATGAATGGCTTGGAAATTTGCAGACAAGATAAACCTTACTGAACCAAGCTCTAACCCTGGAGACATCGAGCTGCCATTCAGCTTTCTCTTTTGTTCCTTTCATGAACTCTTCTCTGTAACCCACTTCTTGCTGGGAATGGATTTGCAGCTTCCCTTTCAGTCATATTTTTCCTAACGTTGAAAGATTTCCCATTAATAAAACAGGCGTAAGTATTTTTGCTGAACCATTTCAAAGACATTGCAGACATTGGGACTCTTGTACCTAAATACTTGAGCTTACTTCTCAAGAGATAAAAATACTGTTCTGTGAAACCACAATACTATTATCACATTTTACAAAATTAATAATTCCCTGATGTCTTTAACACTCTGCCTGAATTGTCTGCAAAAATGTCTTTTATAACTGGTTATTCAGCCAGAGACCAATCGAAGGCCCCGAGTTAAATGCATTTGTAACATATATTTAAGGCTTAAGGTATAGCCATTTGCTCACTTTGTGATCTAGGGCAGTTTACTTTCGTATGTCATGTCGGTTTTATATGGAGTGGACAAAATGGGAATAGACACTACCTATTTTGTGGAGCTGCTGTGAGAATTAAATGCGATAGCCTATGTGAAGCTTATAGTACAGGACTAGGCATAAAACAGGTGCCCTGTGTGGCTCTTTGCGGGGCACTGAGGTAGATTTCTTTCAGGCTCAGCTTCATTTTCAGATAACCCTGTGAAGAAGGTGTTACCCCCATTTAACTGATGAGAAAGCCAAGGTCAAGTTAGTTGCCCGAGACAGCAAACATTTTTTTAAAGCACTTTATTCATTTAGTCTTCTTAAAAATCCTGCGAGGTAGCCGGGCGCGGTGGCTCACGCCTGTAATCCCAGCACTTTGGGAGGCTGAGGCGGGTGGATCACGAGGTCAGGAGATCGAGACCACGGTGAAACCCCGTCTCTACTAAAAATACAAAAAAATTAGCCGGGCGTGGTGGCGGGCGCCTGTAGTCCCAGCTACTCGGAGAGGCTGAGGCAGGAGAATGGCGTGAACCCGGGAGGCGGAGCTTGCAGTGAGCCGAGATTGCGCCACTGCACTCCAGCCTGGGTGACAGAGCAAGACTCCGTCTCAAAAAAAAAAAAAAAAAAAAAAAAAAAAATCCTGCGAGGTAGATGGTATTATTATCCCTATTAAATGGGAGAAGTGAGGCACAGAGAGGTGAAGTCCTTTCCTCAAGGTCATCCTATGAGTAACTGAAGGAGCTGGGAATTGAGCACTCCAGTAGCCTGGTTCAGGAAGGGCTCTGTGCTCTTAACTAACCACTGTGAACCGGTGGGGGGGTCCAGCCTCAGTCGTTCTGACTCAGAGCTCGCAGCCTTTCTGCCAATCATGCTTGTTCATTATTCTTCTGAACTGGTGACAATCTGTCATTGGCATAATTTTTCTCACTTCACTTATCTTCCCAGAAAATGCTGTGAAGCATGAGGGGCATACTGAATTAAAATGGATTTAAATAAATTTGGGCTTGAGAATTCTGTGATACACCTTAAAGATAATGGGAATAGTGCAAATTCAGAGTTGGTTATTATTGGAATGTTAGATCTACGTTAACTGAAATCACAGTTGTGGAAATTTAACTGATACAGTGAGTATTGATCCATTTTCCTTGTATTTGCCTTAAAAAGGGGGGTATGTTTCTATCAGGGGGTATGGTTCTACTGTACATGAGTAGAACCCTTAAATGTTAAAAATATGGAGTTGACTGTGCAGAATTAGAATCTTGATTTATTCCTCAGAAAATCCCCACACTTCTGGAGACCCAGGCCCGGAGGATGGCTTGAGGCCAGGAAAACCAGCCTGGGCAACACAGTGAGACCCTGTCTCTACCAAAAAAATAAAAAATAAAAATTAGCTGGGTGTGGTAGCACACACCTGTAGTCCCAGCTACTCAGGAGGCTCAAGGGAGAGGATGGCTTCAGGCCAGGAGGTCGAGGCTGCAGTGAGCTGTGATTGTGCCACTGCACTCTAGCCTGGGCGACAGAGTGACACCCTGCCTCAAGAAAAAAAAATCTTTAAAGTAAGACAAAACAAAAAAAACCTGGAAAGACCTTAAGGAGCTTGTAAGCTAGGACCTGTCATAGTATAAAGTTAAGTGCCTAGTGCAAGGCTGAAAGCTAGTGAGGTGGTTCACCTGGAGTGGACTAAGCTCCATCAGCTGGTTGTGGTCTGGGTTTGTTTCCATGGGAATATTAGCAAATGCAACCTCCTTTCTGACTAAAGCTGGTCCCCTCTGCTTTCCTGTCCTTTCAACCAGTACAATATATACAAAGTGGATCAGTCACAATACCCAAAACTATTTTGCCTTAGCAATTTGCTTACTCTTGCTTTTATTCTGAAATTTTCTTCTTTCTTCCGTCACTTCTCCAGTAGGTGACATTCTGCTCATGCCCCCAGCCATCTCTGAGCCATTGCATTTCGGTGGTCCTTTTTGACTTTCCCACCATAACCCCCTCCTCCCAATCAAAATCAAGTCAAAGTCAAAATCCAAGTCAAAATCAATGTCTGTGTGTGTTATTTTTTTTCCCTACACTATATGGCAATTATTATTTCAAGTTGGGCTTATACCCAGCTAGATTCTGCATCCGAATATGAGCTTTTTGGATTCGAGGTTACTTCTCAAATGCCTAGTTTTCTAGTTGTTGGCCCAACACCATTGGGCACATTGTGGTTGCTTAATGTCTATTGAATAAAATAATGGATTTAATTATTTTAAAGTGCTGTTTCATCTCTACTGACTAATGCAATAATTACAGTTGTTGTATTTGGTTAACTTAGGGTATATATAAGCCTCCTGAGAAACTCAACCATGTTCACATTGAGCCTCTGGTATTTTGTGGAAATTCCATGCAGAACTATCTGGTGGTAGTGATCTGTCATTGGTAACTCAAAACCCATTTTGATTCCATTCATTGTTGCGAGAACTGACAAGTAAAAAATCTTGACCACAATAAGACAGGGCCTGTTTCTATGCCTCTGCAGGAGAATCTCTGCAGAAATCACAATATTAACAATTTGCAATAGCTGCAGGGTTCTGCTGGAGTCTTAACACTTGAGGGTGGATACAGCTGTGCCGATGAACTCCAATATTGGCATTATTCCTGTATTGCCAGCTGAACACAAATACAGTCTAACAGCAAAATTTTCAGAAATTGAACAAGAGGATAATAGAGGCAGACCGGAAAGTTTTGGTGTATGTGATTATTTGTTTGGGCTTGTTTTTATTAAGGTAAATTAGGCCGAGTTTTTTAAAAAGACCCCATCATCTCGATAAACTTGATAACTTATTCTTAGAAATATTTAAAAATTACTATTTAAGTCTAGAACATTGATGGTGCTTTTAAGGCATTTTCTAGGGCTTTTAGTGACTTTGAAGTAGAAGAAATACTTTGTATTGATGCTCCAGTGCCCCCGTGGAACAAAATATGTTTTTTATATGCTTGCCCTGGATAGACATGAAGGGTTGTTACATCTTGACATATGTCCCATGTCATGGAAGGAAAGTCAGGCCAGGATCATGGGAGTTTGCTAAATTAAGTAACAATTGTTTCATAACTACCCATTTCCCTTTCTCAGGTAACCTTTATCAACATTATGTTCACATGTGGCATACTGCACACATATTACCAAATTGTGCTTATGTTCTTCCTGCTACTCTCAAAGGGTAGTTGAATATTTATTTAAAAACAAACTTTCTGTGTTTACTTGCACTTAGAGGGTAAAGGTAAAGAAACATTTTGACTTCACCCTTAGCATTAACACTGGTGATTGAAGAGATTAAAACAAATATTGGGAGCTTCTAAAATGTATGGTTTTGGCTCCTCTGTGTCCTGAAATAACGATTTTTCAGATCTGGTTGTTTTTGTTCTTCGATATATTTCCTGTGGTCCATTTATAAATGCTTAAAACTTAATTATCAGTTAAGTTTTTAATTGACTTTCATTTGTTCATCTGGTAATGACATCTTTGTCTTTCCATTTTCATTATTTATTCCTCTTGTTTCTTTTTCTTATTGCTTTGCTTTGGCTCTGGCCTCCAGTACTGACTTTGCAGATACGCACTGTTTATTTTGTATTTGCATCCATACTAACTGAGAATGCACAGAGAAGCTTGGCCCATCTGTCTTTCTAGGTGTGGGAATAGGTTTTTTTTTTTGAAACAGAGTCTTGCTTTGTTGTCCAGGCTGGAGTATTCAAAGTGATCCTTCTGCCTTGGCCTCCTGAGTAGCTGGGGTTGTAGGTGTGCACCACCACACCTGGCTAATTTTTAGTAGAGGTGAGGTCTTGTTACGTTGCCCAGGATGGCCTTGAGCTCCTAGCCTTAAACAGTCTTCCTGTCTCGACCTTCCAGAGTGCTGGGATTATAGGCATGAGCCACCTACCCCTGGCATGGAAATAGCTTTATTTTTTATTTTTATTACTTTTTTTTAGAGATGGGGTCTTGCTCTGTTGCCCAGGCTGGAGTGCAGGGGTGCAATCATGGCTTTCTGGAGCCTTGAACTCCTGGGCTCAAGCAGTGCTCCCATCTCAGCCTCCCAAGTAGCTGGGACCACAGGTGTACACCACCATGCCCTTTCAGAATAATTTATTAACCCTCATACCTATGGCCTGGCAGAACACTGAGCACATAGTAGGCTTTCTGTAAACAGTTATCAATTGGTTGAAGTAAATATTCATTAATTGAAAAAAAATTGTACCATGTATAAAAATTTAACAATTTTTCACAATTTAAAGATAATTTAACAATTACCTTTTTTGGATACCTATATCCAAAAAAGACTTTGAGTTGCTTTTTTAAAACTACCAAAGGAGAGGCTGCCATGATGGTAGTGGAAGAATCATGGGCTTTGGAGTGAGACCATACCTCTTCCCCCGCCACTAAGGGACCCTGCTAAGTATCCTAAGCCACCAGCCCTGGGTTAATGTAAATGAGGTTCATTCTGCTGTATACCTAATAGGCTGTTAAAAAGTAGAAATGGACCGGACATGGTGGTTCATGCCTGTAATCCCATCACTTTTGGAGGCCGAGGTGGGCCGACCACCTGAGGTCAGGAGTTCGAGACCAGCCCACCAAGATGGAGAAACCCCATCTCTACTAAATATACAAAATTAGCTGGGCATGGTGGCACATGCCTGTAATCCCAGCTACTCGGGAGGCTGGGGCAGGAGAATCACTTGAACCTGGGAGGCGGAGTTTGCACCGAGCAGAGATCGTGCTGAGCAGAGATCGCACCATTGCACTCCAGCCTGGTCAACAAGAGTGAAACTCCATCTCAAAAAAAAAAAAAAGTATAAATGAGGTAGCCTAGATAAAACATTTTAGCACAGCACCTGAGAAATTGAGATTCAGTGGCATCCATCTACCTCAGGTCTGTCCCCCGTCATGTAATAAGGTGTTCTTTCTTTTCAGAACTTACAAGGCAGAGGAGATCCATGAACTTTACAAGGCAGGAAACGAGATTTTCACTTTATACCTTAGAGAGCTGAAATGACTTGCTCAAGGCTCCTCAGGGAGCTTGTGGGAGGATAATTAGGATTTAGAAGTCATGTTCTAAGACTGACTGTTTCTTTTGGCTTTCTAATGGTGTCCTGGTAGTTTTTGTACTGTGATCATCAATAATGCCCAGGTGACCATTGGCCCCTTTACTCAGTGATCCCAGTTGGCTGTGCTTTTTGAGATTCTGAGTTTTATAGCTTGTCTGTTCTCTTAGGGTAAGAGTACCTACCTGTAATAGCATCCTTGGCTCCCCTGCCATCCCTACGCCATTCCTGATATGTGGTCTAGATACTTTATTACCAACAGCATTCGAATTGTCTCTAAAATGAAAGTCAGTAGGCTTGGTGCGGATGGGTGGGACTGACCATCCTTTTAGGAGTCACTTGGCTTATGACATGTTTTGTCTACTTGAATGCCATGTTTGGCGTTTCGTTTTATTTTTCCAGCCAAGGAATAAAGTGGACGATGGAGTGGGAATACAGATGTAGTGCTAGACTAGAGGTTTAATGTATCAACATCCCAGTAATTTTACTCATTTTTATGGATCTTTTAAAGCAGCATAAGTGTGACTATAGTGTTAATATAGTTATTACATTTCTCCCCTTTGCTTAAAGGTTAAGTCAAGTTTGATTTTTTCTCAGGCTCAGACTCGCAAAGCAAAGATATGCCTGGGCTCAACAGCTCACCTCTGGCCTTGAAGGCCTAATAATGGTTGCCTTCTCATTGATCTGTGTGTGAGCACATTTCAGAACAGTACTCTGCTGTTGGTAAAAACAAAAAACAACAAAAAAAAACCTTTAAAGACCTTACCGTCCATTCTAAGATGTCTTTTGTACTAAGGAAAATTGGGGATACTAGATTATAGGTGTTGGTTTGGAGTGTGATATACTGTGAATCTGAATAACTTGAATTTAGAATGTACTTAGGCCCCAATTGCAAAATTATGTAAAATTATTGTATTGAATAAAATAAATGAGCGGAAGTACAGCCAGAGGAGAGAGAGCCACTAGCCATTGAATGCCTACCACGTGCCATTCACTTACTGCAAATAGAGAGCACCTAGCCTGCCATACAATACCAGAGCTGTGGCTCAGGAAGTCCCTGCCCTCGGGGCACTTACATTCTAGGATGCTAGACAGTTTCATCTGCTTTAAGGTATGAGGACAGCCCTCTTGATGACTGACTGATTACTAACTAGAGTTGTTTTCCTTTTTCTTCCCCTCCTTCCTGCTGGGTTCCTCCTGGAGCTGCAAACTAGAAATGTGACGTGTTGGGGTTCTCATATTTGGGGTAGGGGAACTCTTCATGCACAGCATTGAAGGACCTACAGGCCCTTGCCAGAATCTTCAAACAAGCAAGCTTTTCAAGTCGTTTTTAGGTATGAGAGAAAGAATGAGTGAGGGTAAGAGAGAGAGAGTGTGTGTGTGTGTTGTACATACAAGCACGCACACATTCACACATGGGTGGAATATGTCCAACTGTCAAGCGTCCACATACCACAGGTGAGGAAAAGATTCTGAGAGGGCACTATCTTGCCTGAGGTCTCACACACACAGCAGGATTTGTTATTTTTAATCCAGGTCCTTTGACTTCAAATCTTAACATCTGTAGAACAACAATCTGTGTTACAACCTCACAGGGGCTCAGTTTTCTCGTATACAAAATTGTGTTGTCTGAACAGCTTGGTTTATATTACTGTTGAGCAAATGAAATTAGAACTCATTTAGAATCCTGTAAACACCTCAGAACTATGCAGTGACATTTCTTCCTTGCATTCCTGTTCAGCTCTATGGAGTAGCGAACCAGTGCCCATCCAGGTGGCCTTTTCTATACTGAGATATAAACAGCAACTCTACAAATACTTGTTTTGGAAAGAGTAAGCCAACTTACCCCTGATGGAAAGCTTGTGAGAGCAATATGGCTAACACAGCATGGTGTTCACCTGGACCTGTATTGTAGCCTTGCTGTTTTGTGGGGAAGATCCTGTAGTGGTGCTTCTCAAACCTGAGCTTACATAGGGATTCCCTGGGGAAATCTGGTAAACTGAGGATTCTGATCCTGAGATTCTGCATTCTTAACACTCTCCAGGAATGATGCCACTGAGGGTTCATGGGCTTATCCATGGCTGTGATGGTTTTATCTTCATTGTCCAGACCCTAATAAAAAGATGACTTCACATCTTTGGCATTTTGAATGTTTGCTGAAGAGGCTCATCAGATAAGAAGGTGGTGCTCATACACTGAGAGGTATCATCAGGTGCCTGTCCTTCCCCATTCTTGGCAGGACTTCCAGCTTTGAGGTATAGCTTGATTTTAGATGGAAATGTACTAGAAGAATTTTTTCTTTTCTTATGGCTGAAAGAAAGTTCTTGGTGAATGCCAGGAGGCCCATGAGATCCATCACTTAAAAAGAAATGTGAAGTCCCAAACTGTATGTGTAATGTCTGACTGTCAGACAAATCAGTCATGTATGCACGGAAAGGCTGCCGCCCTGGGAAGCTTGGGCGCTCAGCCCTAGAAGAAATCACAGGAAGTAATTAAACAGAGAAGGTCAGAGAAAGAGGAAGTGGTTGTGTTGTTTCTGATGCAAAGAGCATTGTTGTTACTGGGAATCAAGATGATGATGTTTAAATCTCTTGGAATGTGACTGCTTGGGGATTTGATTGTATTGTGGTCCTTTTAGTTTATTCTTTTAGACAGCAATGTAGTTAGGAAATGAATTGCTTTTCGGTCTTATCAGGAATCCCCACGTGCCTAAGCAGAAGTCTTAAGCGGGGGTTGCTTGTAGCTTGGCAAATTGCACTTAAATGAAATGAATGTCAAGACTATTAGAGGTTAATTTTAGGTGTCTGGAGTTCTCCCTAATTCTCCTGATTAAACACTTTAACATAATAGTTTCCTTAATTGGAATAATGATGGAATATTAGCATGCATATTAAACCATTTACCCAAATTTGAATAGGGTTAAAATGCAAATTATCCATCACTTGTCAGTGCTTACTCTTTAGAGATAATTCTGGTGAGAAATCGGGAAGAGACTGGAATATGAATTGGAATAGGGCTTTCTACTTGAGGCAGCTTTGCTGAGAAAGACAAGAATAAACTAGAGGACTGAAATAAGTGAGAGGCCCCTTTGTTTCCCCCCAAAAGAGGTACTAAAAATACGAAGGCCTGTGCTGTCAATAACTCCAACACGGAGGTGGGTGCAATGGGAAATCTGAAATAAACTATAGACCCTCTTTATTAGGTTGTCATGTTTTTCCTTTTTTTTTTTTTTTTGAGACAGAGTCTTGCTCTATTGCTCAGGCTGGAGTGCAGTGGTGCAGTCTTGGCTCACTGCAACTGCCGCCTCCCGGGTTCAAGCGATTCTCCCACCTCTGCCTCCCAAGTAGCTGGGACTGCAGGCAAGCGCCACCACGCCCAGCTAATTTTTGTATTTTTAGTAGAGAAGGGGTTTCACCATGTTGTCCAGGCTGGTCTTGAACTCCTGACCTCAAGTGATCTGCCCACCTCGGGCTCCCAAAGTGCTGGGATTACAGGTGTGAGCCACTGCGCCTGGCCTGGCTGTCACATTTTTCTTTCAGAAGAAGGTGAATAAAACTTAAGGTCTCTCCCCAGCATTTAGATATCTCATCTGCAAGTCTTGAACTGATGCTACCACCCAGTGGTTCCCAAACAAGTGTCTCAGAAACCATATGCACTCCATGCATTGATTGTGAACCAAACACATAATGTCTCCCGAGTATGTGTATTACTGTCTTTCAGTGTATGTAGCTACATTTATAGAATAATAAAATACAACCTTATTACAATACTACTGAATTCACAGTGGATGTTTGGCATATATTTTTCTTGGCTCACAGTTAATAAACACACACACACACACACACACACACACACAACTATAATCCCTGTGAAGGGAAGCGCTCCCTGAATTTTTTCCCTTTGAGTCCTTGTGCTTGGAAAGTTGGGAATTATTGTTATGAACCACATTCTGGATATAAGAACGTAAGTGTGGGCACTCTTTGGGGGTGAGGGATGAATACACAGAGGGTGACTTGGTACTCTGGAGTGGATTTAGTGGAAGGTCTGAAGGAAAGCAAAGGACATGTTTAGTTGGAGTTGGATGGGAGGAGTTACAAGTGAGTCTAACCTACAGACTAGGTATAAAGTTGGGTCTTCTGATTAAAGGAAGAAGAGTTCGGGGAGTGAATCTTCTGTCTTCCAGCTCTGTCCCCTTTCTACTCTTGGAGTTAGCATTTGGGTGAACACCTTGTCTGTGAGGTGCACAAGTGGAAAAGAGGATACACTCAACACTAAAAGCTCTTGAATGTGGATACCAAGTCTAAAGAAGATAGATACCCGGTTGCCAAGTGTGGTAAGTTCTGGGATGGGAGTCAGAAAACTTAGGTCTGCCACTGACCTGCTGTGTGGCCTTGAGCAAGATTGTCAGCATCCCTAGACTCAGTTTTCTCATCTCTAAAATAAAGGGATTGAATAATAAAATAATATTTAAGGACTGTTTTCATTCTAAATATTGCAAGCAGAATTTATATTTAAAAAAACAGACTTTTATTTTTACTCATAAGCATAATATTCTTGTTTTAAATAAAAAAAAATTGATAAGAAATTAAAGGCCAGGTGCGGTGGCTCATACCTGTAATTCCAGCACTTTGGGAGGCCGAGGCAGGCAGATCACTTCAGGTCAGGAGTTTGAGACCAGCCTGGCCAATATGATGAAATCCCATCTCTACTAAAAATACAAAAACTTAGCTGGGCGTGGTGGCGTGTACCTGTAGTCTCAGCTACTTGGGAGGCTGAGACATGAGAATCACTTGAACCCAGGAGACGGAGGTTGCAGTGAGCCAAGGTCGTGCCAGTATGCTCCAGCCTGGGCAACAGACTGAGACCCTGTCAAAAAAAAAGAAAAAGAAAAGAAAAGAAAGAAAAAAATATTTATCACTGCACCAGCCAGGGGAGAGTTCACTTCCGACAAGGTGAGTCTTGAGTCTTTGAGGACTCAGAAAAGGATGATGGTAGTATTTAGGGGAGGAGACAGGTCAGCAAGGTGGAGAGGAGACATCTCATGTCCAAAGCTTTCTTCCACAGATAGGGACACTCCATGTCTGAGTTTATGCTGGGGGAGCTCAGAGAAAGCCAGTCAAGTCAGCTGAGGCTAAATTTGGGAGGATATTGAGTACCAGCTAGGCTGACAAAGTATGTATTTGGACTTGTGTTCTTTGAGTAGAACAGAGCTGATTGAGGCTTTGAAACAGAGACGATGAAGTGATGTGTTGGTAGAATCAAACAGATTAGTTAGAGTGTGCAGGCTAGGCTGGAGTCAGGGAGACCACTAATAATTCTGTCTGACAGATCTCAGCTGGATTTTTCTGACTTTAGTTAAATGCAGTGAGCATGGATATAGAAACCTATATTCTGAAGAGATGATTGTTGGGGAAGATGGTCAAGGGGACTGTGAAATTCAGAACAAAATTAGCCAACTTATTTTGTAAATCAGACATACAGCCTAGAATTACCCAAGTGAAGTTTTGTTTTTGCTTGATTTCAGTATTGTTACTTCTCACAGCACTCATCAGTGAAGTGGTGAATGCTTTGCCCTTTCTCGCTGAAGTAAAATGGTTTCCATCTGACCATAACCTTTTAGAACTAGAGAGGATCTTAGGAAAATACAAGCTCAGCTCCCTCTTTTTTACACATAATTTGCAATCTGGAGAGGCTGAGTGACTAACTCAGGGTCACAAAGCTAGTTAGTTTGGGCTACATCAGTGAGATATAATCTGGTTCCAGGCCTGTTTTGGGTACTGTGTTAAACATTCATGACAACTGCTTTGAGTTATTGAACCATCAGGAGATAGGAAAAAGATGGTAGAAATTAATTGAGATAAAGGTGGCCCAGGTAGATGTTGAACCACCAGCATTGAACAGATGGCTAGCCTTGGTCACACCCTGCATGAGGTGGAGGTAGATGAGCTTCCCAGATGCTGTTCTTGTGTAGCTCTCCTGAACATGGTAGGTAGGGGTCTTAAGCTTTGGTTTCCGCATGTCTGTGTTCCAGGTACAGGAGCACTGGGAGTGGAGGCAAGGAAGGGCCTCCAGCTCACTATCCTGGGAGAGAGAAGGTGGGTCCTTAGATGATCAGTTGAAATACATGTGAAGTTCCAAGGTTTTTGCACCTGGGCACCAGAAAAATGTTTATGAAACATTACCTATGCTTGTTCTTCCTCCCCTGCTCCAGCACCTTCTGTTCTCCCCATGTGTTTGCTTTTGATGTTAACTGCCAAGGTGGTGTGGTCATAGACGGCAGGAAGTAATATCTGATATGCAGGTCTCCTGGGGTAGGGGGAGGTGGGTGCCAGGATGGGAAGGGTGGCGGTTTTGGCACGTTATTGTGAGAACTCTGTGCACTTAGAAGCCAACAGGTGCTGTTATAGCAAAGAGACAGAAGAAGGAGGAGTTGACCGTCTGGTCATACATACAGCCAGCATCTTTTATGGTAGCTTTTTACTCTTAAGTTTTTCTAAGGCCACTGCACCATAGGTTAACTCCAAATAAAGTGGGGCTTGTCCTCTGTTCTGAATCACACAGCTAGTAAGTATCATGGCCAAGGGCATATACAGACCTAGGCTTGAGACAGAATGAAAATAGTCCCCAAACCAAGACACACTATCTGGAGAGCCCAGGGTCCCACAGACTCCTAGGAGGTCCCACCCAGCTTTGCCATGGTAAGGCTTGATCCATTTCCCAATCCTACTTTGAAAGTAGATTTTGCCGTCAGGACTCCCATTGGGATAACAAGATTCATACTGCTTGTGTGGGACAGGAACCTTGTATTTTTTAAAAAATTTCCTTCTGTTGGGCTTCCAGCGACCCTCTCCCCTCTGCTTTTGTTGTTAATCCCCATCAGCTGGGCGTTCTTCTTAGCATAAAGGATCCCTTGTGAGGCTAAACAGTGAGGGTAGTTTGGTTATAATGGCTTACCTGTAGACCCGCTCTTCCACACTCTCTTGTTGAGGATGGAGCAGTACAACAGTGACCAGGAGAACTAGATATGTGTGGTTCATTTCCCATCCCATCCCTGGGCAGTGTGTTGGTTGGCATGCAGCCTGAAATAGACACCCCCCCAACTGTCTTAACAAGGACAATTTAGCAACAAAACCAGAGGCCTCAAGGAAGAGCATATCTGAGGTTGCTTGGGGATGTCACCAAGGAGAAACAACACTCTTCATCTCTCCCATCTTAACCTTTCTCATCCCTAGACCGATTGAATCTGAATGTCACCCCCATCTTCCCATCCTCCCATTCTCCCTTCCTCCCAAGTTGGTATTTTAAAAATCCAAGATATTCTAACATGCTTTAGCTAATCGGGATTTAGAAGGGGCAACACCCAATCAAACCTAGAAGGTTGCAACCAACCTAGGCAGTATTAACCAGGGAGCATTTAGTCTTTTTAAAGATCCTCCTCTCTCTCTTCTGCCCATTAATTCATCCCGATTAATCTGTCATACTGGGTGGTATTTAAAAGGTGACACACATTCGTGTTAGTGAGCTGAGGAGAGGAATGTTGCTCCTTTTCTCTCGCCCTTTGTTCTTTCTCATTTCAAATTAGATGACCGATAATCTCCCAGGGAGGCATATACCAAATGGATGTTACATGTGAAGCGAATTGTAAGAGCCAATAAAAAATAAATTCTAATTGTTGATCCCAAGAGTCTCTTTGAATAAAAAATATTAAAAAAAAAAATCACCCACAGCGGTCCAAAATTATAACCATTTTTATTTTTATTTTTAAAGGTTTGGCTGAAATTTTAAAAGGTCTATTAATGTTTTCAGGAATTTTCCTTGGTGATGTAACACAGATGTCTTTAGGATATGAATTTAGCTATTTTAATGGTTAAAGCAGTAAATATAGGGGTGTTTTAAAATGTTGCCCCTTCACGGTGGCTCACGCTTGTAATCCCAGCACTTTGGGAGGCCGAGGCGGGTGGATCACGAGGTCAGGAGATCGAGACCACGGTGAAACCCCAACTCTACTAAAAATACAAAAAATCAGCCGGGCATGGTGGCGGGCGCCTGTAGTCCCAGCTACTCGGAGAGGCTGAGGCAGGAGAATGGCGTGAACCCGGGAGGCGGAGCTTGCAGTAAGCCGAGATTGCGCCACTGCACTCCAGCCTGGGCGACAGAGCAAGACTCCGTCTCAAAAAATAAAAATAAAAAAAAAAAATAAAATATTGCCCCTTTTTGGTGGAGTGGGGGCCAGTTACTTTACAGGGAACAGGAATAATTCCTCATATTTGAATTTTTTTTTTTTTGACAAAACTTTGTTAACATAGGGTTGGTATTTGTTTGAATTTAAAGGAAAGCAGAGCTATAAAATCATATGCTTTTACCTAGAAATGAAAATACATTGACTTAAAACAGATGTCTCTAACAAAGACTGATGCCAGGTTTTAAGATTGTATCTTGTCACCCACAAGTGTGGCACTGCGTGCAAATGTGGGGAAGGCCCAAAAGTTGTTTTAATGTCTTAGGAGAAAATGTGAAGGGCATACATAAAAATGGGACAGAGTCTTACACAACAGTGTGAATGTACTTAATGCCACTGAATTGCATAAAAATGGTTAAAGTGATAAATTTTATGTTATGTATATTTTAGTATGATTAAAACATTTTGTTTAGGCTAGTTGTGATGGCTCACGCCTGTAATCCCAACAATCTGGGAGGCTAAGACAGGAGAACAGGAATTCAAGACCAGCCTGGGCAACATAGCAAGACTGTCTCTACCAAAACAAAAAAAAATTTTTTTTAAAACGGGACAGAGTCAACTAATGACTCAGAGAAACACTTCCCTCCTGAAAAATGGAATCCTGGACACAACTGTCTGGCTCTAACTTCCCAGAGGCTGACTCTCCTATTTACATCCTTATTTATAGATTTTTAGCTCCCAATCAATTCCTGCCTAGTCGCCTCTGCAACTCTGTTTTCCCTGTCCTGCCCCAAAAGCTCCCTTCACAGAAATTTAAAGAAGATCAACTTTGAGATTACTCCAGTAATGGCCAAAGTCTTGCATCTCCTTAAGGTTCCTGCAGTTCACCAAGCATATACATTACTTTCTATAGTACTAATGCGTCTTGACAAGGGGTTGAAACCTCTGAGAACACTCTAGAAGTCTGAATGACCTGGCAGTAGAGCTAACAGCAGAGCCGGGTCTTAGTTGTGGGTGGTGGGGATGATGGCCCCTTCCCAGACATTCAGGGGACCAAGGTTGAAGAAAGATTCCTCCACGACAACTGATAGGCCCTCGGGCAAGCACTTCACATCCACAGCTTCCATGGTTCTCAAGGGCAGCAAAAATATGAGCTTCAGAGGTTATACTGATCATAGGCGATGATAATGTGAAAAATGTAGTACTCACACACGTGTAAAAACCAAGCAAGGCAGCCCTTCCTCTTTTCCCCTATTTGGAGAAGGGTCAATTCAGCATTTAGCAGATGAAATTAAGAATCAATTAGTTCAAACAAACATGTTTGAGAATGCGTATGTGCTGTCGTGCATGCCTGTGAAAAAACAAATTGTTCTTTGAAAATGCTCAGCCCCCCACTTTTTTTTTTTTTTTTTAAGACTTAATGTTTCTCTCTTTAAGTAGTTTTACTAGTAGCATGTTGGTGTAAATTGGATTGTTAGCATTTTCTGGGACGGTATATCCCTAGAGTGGGAATATTAACAACTTAGAGTTTTTTGTGACTTTTTCAATAAAACTACACACACTAACTCTTACCAACAAGTACTCATTCTTAATTGTTGAAAATTTATACTCATTCATAAACTGTTTATAGATTTGACACTTTCTGGCCTTGGGAATACTTAAGTCACCAAATTTGGCAGTCTGTATGTTCAGTAGAAAAAACAAATGTCGTGATGAACCACTCTCTGATAAGCTTTGGAGTTAGGGCTATTTGTGATGGAAGCACTCAGACCCCCCCAGGGACTGAAACACAGGATCAGAAAATACGCAAATCAAGGGAGCTGAGAAGGATGCCCTGTCCTACCACACTGGCTGGCCCTGCAGCTTATGCTTAGACGTGTGCTTGATGTGGAATGCCTGGGTCCCACTTGCACAGTGACTTGGGTATGCAGCTCTAATCGTCAGCGAGTTCTTCTGTGGAACCACTGCCCTCTGCAGCAGCGATAACCAATTCTCTGTTGTTTTGACCACCCTGCAGACAACACAACACAGAGGGTTTCCTCTCTTCTCTTCTGTTGGCCAAATATCATCCTGGTCTCCTGATCAGTGGACAGATACAACCACATCTCTTCACAACGTAGGAACCCAGAAATGAGATGCTTTTCCAGAGGCCTCAGCCTCTTACACTGTGGGTATTGGCCTCCCTGTGCAGTCTAGGGTGGCTTTGAGGCCACCATCAGGGTAAAGGCTCCAGGTTGTTGGCATGGAAAATGCATGCTGTCCTTATGGAGCCTGCACCACTGGTTTTCTCTTAAAAGTATGTTGGTCACCATCAGCACCTGGGCCTTAGAGGAGAAACAGCTCTCCCCTTGAGAGGGGTAGGCAAAAAAGAAGGTCCTCTTGGTGTCAGTATGGTCACTTGCTGGACAATTTATTGGCTCCGAGGCAAGGCTGGGGAAAGGAGTTCCCTCCTGTTCCAAGGATCAGCCCACTTCTAGGTGAAGGACTCTGGTCTTTGTATTCCTGGGTGGTATTCTTCGGTAGGGAAGAAGGTGAATGATCTGCTTATAGTGCCAAAATTGTAACCAAAATAGGTTACTTGCTGATGTGCACGCAAGTCAATGCAACGAGACACAAGGTTGCAGCAGAGAAAAGTTTAACTGTAGGACTGCCAAATGAGGACATGGGAGGAAACTTCAAATCCATCTTCCTGTGGAGTTTGCGGCTAGGATTTTTAAGAGTTTTGGAGTGGGCCAAAATGTGAAGATCACTGATTGATTAAAGAGTGCAGCATAAAGTCTCAGGGCAAGGAGATGAAGAAGATGTATTCTCATATTGATCTCATTCCTCTTGGGGAGGGGGGTCTTCAAACTGGTTGCTGAAAAATATCTTAAAGGATCATTAAACAAAAGCCTCTGACTAATGGCAGAGATCCAGTCTGTAGGAACAACAGGGATGCAAATCCACTCTTAAACAGTCGTATGACTCTGATGCCAGAAATCTACCTCTAGGAACAATGGGATTGCAAATAGTCAATATCTAATGCTAGGTGACTTTTAGCAACAAGGAAATGGGCCAGAGTGCAGCCCGATTATTGTTTAATTAAAACTGTATTTCTGTCCAGAATCTGGCATGCAATTCTTGTCAACCCTGTAGGGATGCTTTCAAAATCATTTTTTCTTGAAGCTGGTCCTAGGCCACCTACTCAGAGTCAGTACTCCGGAGGGCTTGTTAAAATACAGGTGTCTGCTGCCCACCCAGGCCTCCTGAATCTGCCTCCATGGGTATAGGGTATAGGGAATCTGCATTTTTGAAATTATCTCCAGGTGATTCCTCTGCCTACATCCACAGTTTGAGACTTACTTCCTAAATTATCATTGCATCCTTGCTGTTCATTTTCTTTTTTTTTTTTTTTTTTTTTTTTTTGAGGCAGAGTCTCACTGTGTCGCCCAGGCTGGAGTGCAGTGGCGCATCTCGGCTCACTGCAAACTCTGCCTCCTGGGTTCACGCCATTCTCCTGCCTCAGCCTCCTGAGTAGCTGGGACTACAGGCGCCCACCACCATGCCCGGCTAATTTCTTTGCATTTTTAGTAGAGACGAAGTTTCACCATGTTGGCCAGGATGGTCTCCATCTCTTGACCTCGTGATCCGCCTGCCTCGGCCTCCCAAAGTGCTGGGATCACAGGCGTGAGCCACCGCGCCTGGTCTTGCTGTTCATTTTCTTAAATGTTGAACTACGGAGTACTCAATCCTAAAGGCCACCTCTGTGCCTTACTGCAGCCACCCAGTGCTTTTTAATAGTTCCTGAGTATGTGTTTACACAATCTGAATTTTATGAAGTCCATAAAGACATATTTACCCAACAAGTCACCAGCGTTCCAAAGGTCAGCTTTCCTTGATTTGTATGAAAGCCACTTAACTCAAAGTCAATTAACACTAAGATAGAAGCCAATTAAAGCAAGGAAGTGAGCTGTTCAGGCCAACATTCCATCCCTCACTTTTGTCCCCTGTTGTAGCTTAATTTCACAAGTCCCTTCAAGCCATTTACTTCACACAACCTATGCATGTGTGGCCCGTTTCAGCATATAGGAATAAGTACCATTTGTCATGTCATCATGTGAGAGTGCTGTTTAAAAGCATGTAATTTAAGTAACTATTAAACGATGCCATATTAGCACTTTTGCAACCAATTCAATCGCTCTCCCACTGCAAGTAGCAGGGATATCACAGCAATGTTAAGAAAGAAGGAAAGAGAGGCTTGGTGTCCCTCAATGTTGCTATCAGAGCCTGCGGTTGAATCTGAGTCTTGCCTGGGTCCAGAAAGTACAGAAAGTAATTCCTCAAAAGATTGCTGGAGGATTAAATGAGATAATGTGGGTCAAGTGCTCAGTACAGCGCCTGGTATGTGTAAAGCAAACTTTTTTCTTTTAAAGGTAGCTGCTGCAGCAGATGATGATTATAATATAAAAATGGAAAACCCTGAAAGAGAACTAAACCTTAGAGTTAGCAATTGCAGTAGGTCAAGAGCATCCTCTGATAGGTTTTCCACAGTGAAGGCACCCCGAGCAAACAGCCTGAGGTCCTCCTGTGCAGACCGTGACCCCTGTCCCGATGGCAGTTGGTTGAGTTGGTTGTCCTGCACTGAGAACCACTCTCCAAAGGAGAAGTCTGGAAGTACAATAGGCTCCTTCCGGTCTCACGATAGACCCTCTGCATTACATCTTTCAAGCTAACTGATTATCTATAAAAGCCTCATCCTTTAGGTTCTTTTTTGATTAGGAACCTTTTTTTTTTTTTTTTTGAGACGGAGTCTCGCTCTGTCACCCAGGATGGAGTGCTGTGGCGCGATCTCGGCTCACTGCAAGCTCCGCCTCCCGGGTTCACGCCATTCTCCTCCTCAGCCTCCTGAGTAGCTGGGACTACAGGCACGCACCACCACACCCGGCTAATTTTTGTGTTTTTAGTAGAGACAGGGTTTCACCATATTGGCCAGGATGGTCTTGATCTCCTGACCTCGTGGTCTGCCCGCCTCGGCCTCCCAAAGTGCTAGGATTAAAGGCGTGAGCCACCACGCCCAGCCTAAAATTTCTCTTGAAAGTCTTCATCAGGAGACAAAATTCTTTTTTTTTTTTTTTTTTTTGCAGGAGACTGGAGTTTTATTATCACTCAAATCAGTCTCTCCAGGAAACAAAATTCTTGTTACTAGAAGTGAGGATGTCAAAGTGGCTTTATTCATTTTTAAATAGTGCATGAGATGTAAATTGCCAAAAGCTGTGTTATTATATGGAGGCAGTAGAACTTCTTGGTAAAATCATAGGATTTAGACTAGTGCTGTCCAATAGAAATACAACATAGGCCACATATGTAATTTTAAATGTTCTGATAGGGTGTTAAAAAAGTAAAAAAAAAAAAAACAGGTGAAATTAATTTTAATCTATTATTTAGTGTATCTAAAAATTATCATTTCAACAGTTAATGTTTTAAATTGCTAATGAAGTATTTCACATTCTTTTTTTGTACTACACCTGCAAAATGCCGCTTGTATGTTATACTTGGAGCACATCTCCATTTTCATGCGCTCAGTGCCACTTGTGGCTGCTGGCTGCTACTGTGTTAGACAGTACCTCTAGACTAGGACAGACCTGGGTGTGAATTTCCCTTTGCTGCTTATTAGCTGCGTGACCAGTGTTAAATTACCTGAACCTTTCAAAAACCTCTGTGTCCTTGAATATAGAAAAAGGGCTCATAATACTTCCTTTTCTGGGCTGTTGTATTAAGTCAGTTGATTTATGTGCATAAAGGTCTGGGGTCGATGAAGAGGTGATCTGTCAATGACATCTGTGACTTTTGAGATATCTACAGGTAATTGTGTTCTCACACAGGCTAAGGACTATAGGATATAAGGGTTATGAGGAAAGGCAGAATTAGGGCAATATTTATGGGCTATTAGGAACTTCAGGGCCGGGTGCAGTGGCTCACCCTTGTAATCCCAGCACTTTGGGAGGCTGAGGTGGGCGGATCACAAAGTCAGGAGTTCGAGACCAGCCTGGCCAATATGGTGGAACCCCATCTCTACTAAAAATACAAAAATTAGCTGGGCGTGGTGGCACGTGACTATATTCCCAGCTACTTGGGAGGCTGAGGCAGAAGAATTGCTTGATCCCAGAAGGCAGAGGTTGCAGATCGTGCCACTGCACTCCAGCCTAGGTGACAGAGCGAGACTCCGTTTCAAAAAAAAAAAGAACTTCAAAAGTCCCCTTATGTAACTGACTTATTCTTGTGGCTGGCGACTGGGATTGTACATACAGACATTGGAAGGGGGCTCTGGTTCTGGTCTGAGCAATTTGCCTGGAGCTCTATGATCAATTCAGAGAAAAAGGGATACAGGGAATTCCTACAGGAATCACTGTGGCGTCATAAAAACAGCTTCTGCCTCAAAGGCAAGGGAGCTGTTTTTGAATTCTGACTACCTTATACTGCATATTTATCTTCCCAAACTTTAGCTTTCTTGTCTGTCTAATAGGACTCATAGTATGAGGCTTGTGAGGATTAAATTACATGTAGCACGTGAAAGTGTCCGCAACAGTGTCTGACATGTTTGAGGTGCCTAATACATGCCGGGTGATCATTACTTGTGTCTGGAAAGAAGTTTCAGCATAAAGCTTTGTTGAAAGGACCCAAGGTCTGGGCAGAAGAGAAGGATCTTGCTCCTCTGATAAGATCTTAAGAAGATGGAACCAGCAGGTAAGGAGAGAAGCTCAAGAGACTGGTTTTGTGAGGAGCCGAAATCAGACTGATAAAAGGAAGATAGCCTGGGTTGGTGGCCTGTTAGGGAATGCCTCTCTACACAGGGACCATGTCATAATCGTTTTGATAACATTCTTTCTTCCTGCCCCTTTAGACCTCTGGCTTCCTTGCCCAGCTTTTGATATTTGTTGTTGTTTGTTCTGAGAAGTAAAAATATAGCTAGAGCTTTGCACTCTCATGTTAGTATTTTAAGACACTCCCAAAAGCGGAAGAGAGAACTGTCCTCCAGTTGGAGTTACCGGGAGGTTCCCTGTGCTCCACCTTCCCCACCCTTTTCTGTCTACCTGTGTGCGTGCAGGCTTGAGTGGATACAGCGTCTGCACGGGTGAAAGGACAAGTGATCCAGTTGGAGAGAGTTGATCTTTTGGTTTAACCAAGCCGGACACCCAAACCTAGATTTCCAAGGCATGTGAACAGGGGTGTGCATGACAGTCATTGACACGAAGACTCAGAATGAGATAAGCTTTAAGTTGGCAGCACCTCCCACCCCCTGCAGAGAGGAAGTTTGCATGCCATGCACCTACCTTCTTGATTTACCTGCAGCTCTCATGGCTACACAGCAATAGATTAGAACCCCCTCGTGCTGAATATTGACTTGATGAAGACAATCAAAATGCCCCCCAAAATTCTCATTTGATGGGTTTTCACTGCGTATGTTGTTTTCCTTCAATTCAGGCATAGGTGTTAATCATCCTTCCACCAACACACAACACACGCGCGCGCACACACACACACACACACACCTGCAGCCACCTCAGTTTCCTGTTAAGTTATTGTGGTTTGGGAGTCTTCATTGTCAGTTCACATTAGCTGTGAAGTCAGAATCCTTCTGTCATGGGACTTTTAGCCAAAAAAAAAAAAAAAAAGAAACCAGTGCCCCATTTGAGAAAGAGACTATGGCTCATGCCTGTAATCCCAGCACTTTGGGAGGCCGAGGCGGGCGGATCATGGGGTCAGGAGATCGAGACCATCCTGGCTAACACGGTGAAACCCCATCTCTACTAAAAATACAAAAAATTAGCCGGGCATGGTGGTGGGCGCCTGTAGTCCCAGCTACTCAGGAAGCTGAGGCAGGAGAATGGCGTGACCCCGGAGGTGGAGCTTGCAGTGAGCCGAGATGGCACCACTGCACTCCAGCCCGGATGACAGAGCGAGACTCTGTCTCAAAAAAAAAAGAGAGACTAAACTTTCCACTGTCCAGTAACTTGGACCAGAGCCCTGCCTGAGCCTCCAGGGCAGGCAGCTTGGTGGAGGGCCCTGCCTCACTCTCAAGGCTGAGCTCTCAGGAAAGGTGGATTTTATCTCTAAGGAAGTGTGGCTGCCTTTATCAGGCCATTCTGGTGGAACAGGTTAGCTCCCTGCAAGGGTGGAAAGGAAAACTATGTTACTATTTTTAGCCTGCCTCTTGTGTACAGCAAGGTGGGCTGATGTGTCAAGCAGAAGGACAGTGAAGTGTGAGTTGCTCTCTGCCCCCAACCTTCCATTTCCACCCCTACTTCCCAAAACCTCCCCCAGAGGTGGAATGTCAGGACGTCTCAGATGTGGTGCATGAAGAGTATAATGACCAACTTTATTTCTGCAACTAGTGAGGCTCCTTGTCACTGCCTTTCTAAAAGCTTGCAGTCTTACAAACAAACTTGTGTGCACAGACATGAGTGGATAAAATATTGGGTCCTGCCTAGCAAAACCAGGCTCTTTGATTTGGGGGGAAGAGTTGGTGTTGCTCTCTGTTAACATTCCCATTTATTCTTGACCTCTATAAAGAGTAAATTATAAGAATGGGGTGGGAGGATTGGAAAGTTGGTGGATGGTAAGTTTGGGTGTCAAGTATTAAGAAATCCTGGCTTCTTGGCATTGTCTTTGCAGGGCATACGCCGCAGAATTTTCTGCCTCTAGCAGAGTCTTTGTGGCTCTGAAGGACCTGCCACCATGGGGTGGTTCGCTTTTATAATCTCATGGTAGCACTCTCAGCCCAAAGAAGTGTCATCACCAACATAGAAGCCAGGAGCACCATTTAACAGATGAGGACTCTGAGGCCTGGGGAGTTAAACCCAGGTCACACAGTTGGATAGTGGGAGAGTCTGGTTGCCTGGTTGTTTTTCTACAGGGCTCCTCCAAATGAGTGCCAGGAAGAAAGTGTGGGGGTATTCTGCCCATTGCAAGAGGGTCAGCTTGGAGAAATAGGTTTGAACTATGGAGTGCCTGACAGAAAGTGGGAACAGTCACTTAGCAAAGAAGTCCGGGTCTTCTCAAATAGGAGTGCTCTGGGTGGGAGGAGAAGGGCGGGTAAGCCTGAGGACTTGTGGAGGAGCTCAGATGTAGCTGCTTAAATTAGTTCAAAGTGAGAAATGTAATTACTATACTTGCTCAAACCAAATGTCTGAACATTGTTATAAAATGAGGTGTAATCACAGAAAAGAGGATTGCAGTGCAGTATCACTCCCACAAAATAGCCTTTGTGTTCTCAGGAGCCCCATGGTGCTGATTAATCTTCTGGGGGCGTTGAAGCCCCATTAAGTTCAGGTGTGTGTATTGGACTTAATTGGGGGAGTTTTGTCCTGCTCATTTGGACAGTCATTCACAGTTATTTGCATTTGTAATGAGTGCGTGATGAGAGGGGGAAAGACAGCCTTAAACATTTTAGCTAGGAATATTTGGGATCAGAATAAAGTAAGATGCAAGCAAGAGGGAAAATTGAGGATGATTTACGGCAATTGGTCCTTGTTAACTGCTATTTGAATGATAAAAGGAAGGTTGAAAAGGACATTTCAGTAACTCCCTGGATAACAACTTCCTCTATCACTATCACTATATATCACCTCAATGACTATATCATCTCCATGCTCTTCTCCACCAAGGTGAAAAGTACCATAAGAAGGTCATTAAGTCCTGATTCTGCCATTTGTTGGTCATGAGATGTAGGGTAGTAACATAAATGCTAAGCCTTAATTTTCTCTCCTGGAAAATGGGCTGATGTATATACATTTAGATGAGCTAATGCTTGGCACATAAGAAAGCACATAGTAAATATTAGCAAGTTGTCATTATTGTCTATAATATCTCTACAACGTGTGACAGAAGAAAAACACCTTGCCAGATGTAGTCACAAGGCAGGAGGGAAAGTGAGGAATGAAAGGCCTGTTAGGGAGCAGGTGCCTGGAGCTAAGTGAGGTTAGATCATAAAAGGGCCCAGGGGTGTGCTGTTGTTGGGGGGGTGTTTGTTTGGCAGAAGGGAAAGGTGGTCTGTTCATGCTGGGGAGGTGGTACATGGATAACTGGGCTGTGCCCTCATTTGTAAGAAACAGGCACGTGTCTTTTATAGACCTACAGCCAGTCCCGTTTGCTCGCTAGGTGGCTTCTCTTTGATCTTGTGTCCCAAAGTTGGGGGTCTGTTGACACTCCAGCTCCTGGGGACCCCAGGTCCCCTCTCTCTGCACAGGAGGCAGGGTGTCTGCCTGTTTTATTCATTGCTGTCTTCAGTGCCTGGCATAATAGAGGCTCAAGAAGTATCTGCTGAATGAATGAATAGGGTATAGTATGAATGAATATCTGCATTAAATTATGTGCTCCTAGAGAAAACTCCCTGAGAAATTCATTACTGAGACTGTTTAGCCATCCAATAAAGAGATGAGAGGAGAGGAGATTTTGAAACAACTTGGTTTGGCATAGACAAGTAGTATATACTTGCGCTTATACCTAGTCTCCATGCAGTTCACTAATACATGTAATATATATGGTTAACTTTGTGAGTATATTTGATTACAGACTTTCCCTTTATTTAATTAACATGGTTGCCTGCCTACACATAATTCTTTTTTTTTTTTTTTTTTTTTTTTTTTTGAGACGGAGTCTCGCTCTGTCACCCAGGCTGGAGTGCAGTGGCGCGATCTCGGCTCACTGCAAGCTACGCCTCCCGGGTTCACCCCATTCTCCTGCCTCAGCCTCTCCGAGTAGCTGGGACTACGGGCGCCCGCCACCACGTCCGGCTAATTTTTTTGTATTTTTAGTAGAGACAGGGTTTCACCGTGGTCTCAATCTCCTGACCTCGTGATCCGCCCGCCTCGGCCTCCCAAAGTGCTGGGATTACAAGCGTGAGCCACTGCGCCTGGCCAACACATAATTCTTAAAACAATTAAGGAGAACATTACTAGCACAAATGTTTCTTCTTTTTCTTTCTTTCTTTTTTTTTTTTTTTGAGACGGAGTCTCACTCTGTTGCCCGGGCTGGAGTGCAGTGGCGTGATCTCGGCTCACTGCAGTCTCGTCTCTGTGGGGTTCAAGAGTTCCTCTGCCTCTGCCTCCTGAGTAGCTGGGACTACAGGCACCCACCACCACGCCCAGCAAATTTTTGTATTTTTAGTAGAGACGGGGTTTCACCATGTTAACCAGGCTGGTCTCTAACTCCTGACCTCAAGTGATCCACCTGCCTCAGCCTCCCAAAGTACTGGGATTACAGGCATGAGCCACCATGCCTGGCCACAAATGTTCCTTTTTAGGAAACTGATTCTCCTGCTGCTTCTAGAGTAGAGTGTTGTATATGGAATTTTGAGCATGATATTCACCTGATTATGGCTCAGAACAGGCAGTAATAAGCACCTGAGGTCTAGGCCTTTCGGACCAGTGCTTTGATATGCATGTGAGTCACGTGGGGGTCTTCCTGCTAAGCTGCAAGTTCCCATTCAGCAGGCCTTGGGTGGGGCCTGGGATGGTGCTTTTTTCTTCAGCTTTTGGGTGCTGTCCATGATGCTACTCCTTGGACTACATTTCCACTAATGCAATTTCAATTAGTCTTTAGTATTTTGAGGATTTCTTTGTGTCCTAAAAATGTCTATCCCAGATGGGCACAGTGGCTCATGTATGTAATCCCAGTACTTTGGGAGGCCAAGGTGGGAGGATTGCTTGAGCCCAGGAGTTCAAGACCAGTCTGGGCAACTCCACCTCTACACAAAGTTTTAAAAAGTTATCCAGGTGTAGTGGCACACACCTGTAGTCCCAGCTACTCAGGAGGCTGAGGCAGGAGGATCACTTGAGCTGAAGAGTTCGAGGCTGCAATGAGCTTTGATGCATGCACCACTGCACTCCAGCCTGGGCAACAGAGTGAGACCCTGTCTCTTAAAGGAAATGGATGTCTATCTGATCTTATTCTAAATGTTGACTCTACTATCCGTAACCCCTTCTGGAAATATTTAATAGTTGTCTCCTTAGGAGGCTGTTGTTTGGTTTGCACATGGTTAATGTAGTACTGCCGAATTTACAGCCGCTCCTGAGCTTGGACATTTCAGCATTCACTGTGGACCTTTAGTGAAGTCTGAAGCTTTGTATTTGGCTGGCTTGTGGGAATGTATTTTGGCTTCTGGAAGTAAATCAAATGTTATTAGTTCAGTGTTGGCTGAAAGATTATGCTGATAAATTCTTTGGCAGAAGTGTAAAATGCCCCAAATATAGATTCATTTATATTTCTCAATTCAACCAACTGTGCTTATCATTGTGTAACCCTTTTTTGGTTAATAATGAAGCAAATCTTCTGTAGTCTTGCAAAATTAAAACCCTGATTATGATTCTCTGCGTGTCTGTACCATACCTATTGATTTTTAAAATTTCTGAATTATCAGAGGATTTCTTCAGACGCAGCTCTTTGTGGAATTATATTAATCCAATTCAGGCAATTACATAGGTGTGAGTTTAACTTCTAGTTTGTTTTGAGATGCTGTGATTCCATATGAGCTCTGATAGGAATTCCTGTGCCTTCACTATGCCTGCTTCAGGCTCTGGAGCACCCCAGGGGCTCAATCCTACCCCCTTCTCTTTTCCCTCTGCAGGCCTGCCTGGATGGCATCTAGTCCTGTGACTTCACATCCCATCTGTGTGCAGATGACTCTCAGATTGATTTCTCCAGCCTGGCCATTCTCAGAACTCCAGAGTTATATCAGTATCTCCATATGGTTGTCTAACAGGCATCTAAACTTAAATATCCAAAAGAGAACTTCTCATCCCCTACAGTGGGCAGCCCACTTACCCGGCCTTTCCTGACTTGACAGATGGCACCACCCTTCACTCAGTGATCCAGATCCCCAATAGCATGATTTTGTTTTATTTTTTTTTTTTGAGACAGAGTCTCACTCTGTCTCCCAGGCTGGAGTGCAGTGGCCCGATCTCAGCTCAATGAAACCTTCGCCTCCCAGGCTCAAGTGATTCTCGTGCCTCAGGCTCCCGAGTAGCTGTGATTACAGGCACGTGCCACCATGCCCAGCTAATTTTTTATATTTTTAGTAGAGATGGGGTTTCACCATGTTGCCCAGGCTGGTTTCAAACTCCTGGCCTCCCTGCACAGACAAGCCTGTATGAAATACCTGATCCTCCTAGTGATGAAACCTGTTCCTTTAGAATTACCTAAGACAAATTAACAGAGGTGTGTGTGTGTGTGTGTGTGTGTGTTCATCTGATCATTTTACAATGTATAATCTGAGTAGTATAGATGTTAGCATGTAGTTAACTAAAATATTGACCAATTGTAAATAGTAAATACTTCCTTATTTATTTATTTATTTTTTGAGATGGAGTCTGGCTCTGTCGCCCAGGCTGGAGTGCAATGGCGCAATCTCAGCTCACTGCAAGCTCCGCCTCCTGGGTTCACGCCATTCTCCTGCCTCAGCGTCCTGAGTAGCTGGGACTACAGGTGCGCCCGCCACCACACGCAGCTAATTTTTTTGTATTGTTTTAGTAGAGACGGGGTTTCACCGTGTTAGCCAGGATGGTCTCGATCTCCTGGCCTCGTGATCTGCCCGCCTTGGCCTCCCAAAGTGCTAGGATTACAGGCGTGAGCCACCGCGCCCGGCCAATACTTCTTGAGCTCTCACTACTTACAAGTCTTTGTACTTGATGCTACCAGGAAAAAAAAAAATGGTATGAGACATGACAACTAACTGTAATTCTTGTTTGTAAACATTTGATATGCATGTGAGTCACCTGGGGGGTCTTCTTGCTAAGCTACAAGTTCCCATTCAGCAGGCTTCTGGTAAACTGAACAAGTGTATATATCTCTGCTTCCTCCCAAAACTGTGTAAAATGAAAATAAGGGGCTGGGCACGATGGCTTACCCCTGTAATCCCAGCACTTTGGGAGGCTGAGGCGGGTGGATCACTTGAGGTCAGGAGTTCAAGACCAGCCTGGCCAACATGGTGAAACCATGTCTCTACTAAGAAATTAAAAAAAAAAAAAAAAATGCCAGGCGTGGTGGTACGCCTGTAGTTGCAGCTACTCAGGAGGTAGAGGCAGGAGAATCGCTTGAACCTGGGAGGCAGAGGTTGCAGTGAGCCAAGATCGCACCACCGTACTCCAGACTAGGCGACAGAGTGAGACTCTGTCCCAAAAAAACTAATAAAAATTTAAAAATGACGATGAGGAATAAAAGCAGTATAAACCCAGAAACTTCCCAGAGAAATACCAACCAAATTTTGTAAGATGGTAGGCCAGCGCATGAATTTAGCAGAGCAGAGAACGCTAGAACCAAACTGCCTTCCAGGGTGGGTGGTGCAAAGCTGAAGGTAGCATAGCTGGAGTTTTTGCTGCAGAATCCTAAATTCTGGATTCCAGATTCAGGAGTGAACCAGAAACAGGACGTGAAAGGACATTCCATCAGAGCAAGAAAGAAAAAGAGAGAGAACACCAAAGAATCTAGGAAATAGGGATGAACACAGAACAGAAGGGAAGGGAAGAAGCCCCATACCCCAGCCCACACACTGAGGCCCTGAGCGCAGTTGGCCTAGATGGAACATGGGGCCACCACTAAAGACCTTACTCATGTAACCAAATGCCACCTGTACCCCAATAACCTATGGGGATAAAAAAGATGGGGGATGGAGGGCCAATGGTCTCAGAAGGGATGGCATCAAGCAAAAATGTTTTTGATCCTATTGAGAGAATAGTTTTTCAGTTTCTTTGACAACTTGTTTTTTTCTGGCCCTATTTGTGGACGAAACAATAATTCACACATAGAAAACTAAGCAAAAGTAAACAGGGAGGCAATATTTAATGCAGGAATAAAGCAGAAAGTTACAAGAAAGAAAATATAACCATAGACTATTCCAAGGTTGACCCTGAATATTTATATAATCATAAGTTTTATCACCAAATCTTGACTTAGTTAAAAGTGTCATATAACTATTTAAGAAGGATTGAGGGGGAGGATTGTGGAGGGACCAGAATAATATAAGAGCTAAACCTCAGAAAGCTAATAGGTAATCACTGAATTTGATGTCAGAAGGATTGAGTATCAGTAGCTTCATTGGAGAAGAGTTTACACCTGTGTATACCCTGCAGTGCTGAGACTAGCTCAGGTACTTTGTTGGGGGTTTTTGTTTTTTGTTTTTTAATTTTTATATTTCAACAGGTTTTGGGGGAACAGGTGGTGTTTGGTTACATGAATAAGTTCTTTAGTGGTATTTTCTGAGATTTTGGTACACCCATCACCTGAGCAATGTACAGTGTACCCAATGCGTAATCTTTTATCCTTTGCCATCCCCACCCTTTCCCCCAAGTCCCCAAAGTCTAAGGTATGATTCTTATGCCTTTGCATCCTCATAGCTTAGCTCCCACATATGAGTGAGAATATATGATGTTTGGTTTTCCATTCCTGAGTTACTTCACTTAGAATAATAGTTTCCAGTTGAGGCCAGGCGCAGTGGCTCACGCCTGTAATCCCAGCACTTTGGGAGGCCAAGGCAGGGAGATCACAAAGTCAGGAGTTTGAGACCAGCCTAGCCAACATGGTGAAACCCCGTCTCTACTAAAAATACAAAAATTAGCCAGGTGTGGTGGTGTGCACCTGTAGTTCCAGCTACTCGGGAGGCTGAGGCAGAAGAATCACTTGAACCCAGGAGGCAGAGGTTGCAGTGAGCTGAGATTGCACCACTGCACTCCAGCCTGGGCGACAGAGAGATTCCGTCTCAAAAAAAAAAAAGAATAATAGTTTCCAGTTCCATCCAGGTTGCTGCAAATGCCATTATTTTGTTCGTTTTTATGGCTGAGTAGTATTCCATGGTGTATATATATACACCTTTTTGTTGTTTTTTTTTTTTTTTTGAGACAGATTTTCGCTCTTGGTGACCAGGCTGGAGTGCAATGGCGTGATCTCGGCTCACCACAACCTCCGCCTCCAGGTTCAAACGATTCTCCTACCTCAGCCTCCCGAGTAGCTGGGACTACAGGCGCCTGCCACCACACCCGGCTTTTTTTTTTTAGGAGAGACAGGGTTTCACCGTGTTAGCCAGGATGGTCTCGATCTCCTGACCTCATGATCCGCCCACCTTGGCCTCCCAAAGTGCTGGGATTACAGGCATGAGCCACCGCGCCCAGCTATACCACATTTTCTCTTTTTTTTTTTTTGAGACAGAGTCTTGCTGTTGCCCAGGCTGGAGTGCAGTGGCGCGATCTCGGCTCACTGCAGGCTCCACGCCATTCTCCTGCCTCAGCCTCCCGAGTAGCTGGGACTACAGGCGCCCGCCACCTCGCCCAGCTAATTTTTTTTATTTTTAGTAGAGACGGGGTTTCACTGTGTTAGCCAGGATGGTCTCGATCTCCTGACCTCGTGATCCGCCCGCCTTGGCCTCTCATAGTGCTGGGATTACAGGCGTGAGCCACCACGCCTGGCCTATACCACATTTTCTCTATCCACTTGTTGGTTGATAGGCATTTAGGGTGGTTCTGTATTTTTGCAGTTGCACATTATGCTTCTATAAACATGCGTGTGAAAGTATCTTCTTCATATAATGACTTCTTTTCCCAGTAGTGGGATTGATGGACCAAATGGTAGATCTGCTTTTAGTTCTTTAAGGAATCTCCACACTGTTTTCCATAGTGGTTGTGCTAGTTTACATTCCCACCAACAGTGTAAAAGTGTTCCCTTTTCAGCACATCCACACCAACATCTATTATTTTTGGATCTTTTGATTATGGCCATTCTTGCAGGAGTGAGGTGGTATCTCATTGTGGTTTTGATTTGCATTGCCCTGATAATTAGTGATGAGCATTTTTCCATATGCTTGTTGGCCATTCGTGTATCTTCTTTTGAGAATTGTTCATTCACGTCCTTAACTCACTTTTTGATGGGATTTTTTTTTTTCTCGCTGAGTTCTTATAGATTCTGGATATTAGTCCTCTGTTGGATGTATAGATTGTGAAGATTTTCTCCCCCTCTGCGGGTTGTCTGCTAACTGTGCTGATTATTTCTTTCGCTGTGCAGAAGCTTTTTAAGTTTAAGTCCCATATCTTTGTTTTTGTTATATTTGCTTTGGGGTTCTTGGTCATGAAGTCTTTGCCTAAGCCAATGTCTAGAAGGGTTTTTCCAATGTTATCTTCTGAAATCTTTATGGTTTCAAGCCTTAGATTTAAGTCTTTGGTCCATCTTGAGTTGATTTTTGTATAAGATGAGAGATGAGGATCCAGTTTCATTCTCTACATGTGGCTTGCCAATTATCCCAGTACCATTTGTTGAATAGGGTGTTCTTTTTCTGCTTTAAGTTTTTGTTTGCTTTGTCCAAGATCAGCTGTCTGCAAGTATTTGGTTTTATTTCTCAGTTCTCTATTCTGTTCCATTCATCTATGTGCCTATTTTTATATCAGTACCATGCTGTTTGGGTGACTATGGCCTTATAGTATAGTTTGGAGTCAGGTAATAGGATGCCTCCAGATTTGTTCTTTTTGCTTAGTCTTGCTTAGGCTATGCAGGCTCTTTTTTGATTGCATGTGAATTTTAGGATTTTTTTTTCTAGTTCTGTGAAGAATAATGGTAGTATTTTGATGGGAATTGCGTTGAATTTGTAGATTGCTTTTGGCAGTATGGTCATTTTCACAATATCGATTCTACTCATCCATGTAGCTCAGGTATTTTGGAGTGGGGGATGTGTCTAAAGGAGTCTAGCTAAGATGAGGCTCCTGTCTTCAGGAAGTGGGCAATCTATTTAGAAAGGCCTGGGTCTGTGGATTATACATATGTTACCTTGTATTGTGAGTAAAGGGCAAAAAAAAAAAAAGTGATGCCAGAAACAGATTGTAGAAATTTGAAGGGTCAGGTTGGGACATTCTGCCCACAGCTGGGCAGGGCTGGATCTAGTGATGGACCAAGAAATTATCTTGGTTTTTAGGTAGTTGTGAAAAGCTTGACAGAAGAGAAAGGAATTGAGCTTTGCTTTGGGTGATTAGTAGGGTTTAGGTAAAAAGGAAAAAGAGAGACATGTCGTAAGCCACAACCCATTTTGGTTGCCAGTGAGAAAAGTTAACCCTGCTCATTTGTTCAGGATGGGGGCGCTGAGGGCTGGGTTTATTACTTGGCGCTGTCTGTGGCTAATTTCTGACAGGCCTGAGTCATTTTCAGGGTACTCAGGAGTAAATACTGTGATAGGGGTCTCAGAAGCCAGGCCATGCAGACACATAAGCCTGGTGCCAAGATGTAGTGTGTATCTGTTTCTCTATCAAAATTTTTCTACTTTGGTGTTTCATTCAAAACAAGGAGAGAAAAGTCAAATCTTTTTCCTTTTCCCTTTTCTGATGGCTATGACTGAATTTTTTTTTCATGAACGATTCTTGTGTTCTTATTTAAAAGAAGAATTTGGCATATGGCAGACCTCCCCAAGCTATCTTTAGTTGGTTGTGGGGTGTAAGTGATTAAGAATGCAGCTGTACTTGCTACCAGCACATGCTTTTAAGGAGTGAATTGCTAAGCAGACAGGCCTGGTTAGAAGTTTAGAATAGCCTCTTGGAAACAAAGATCTAATTTTTCAAGTGCATGGTATACAAGAGTCCCTCCCTTCAGGACTGAAGCACTGAGGGCTGTTTGCATCAGAGCAGGGTGACTTATTTGTTTAAAATGGCAGCCACCCTTGGCTCTGGGGAGGCGGCCATGCTTCACTTGGAGGAGACAGGGGAAGCTGACTTCACTTCACTTTGTATAGTTTGGCTTCACTGCTCCTTTGGAATAAAAAAATTCTTTACTTCTCTAGTATGTCCCAGGACAAACCCATCTCTGTCCTGTTGCTCAGTTATACTACAGTGCTGGTTCCGTAGTCTTCAAAGCTTGGAACTCCTCTTGCCTTTGCTCCAAAAATTTGTTCTTTCACTCAGCAAATATTTACGAAGTTTCTGCTATATGCAGGACCGTGTGGAGAACTCAAAGACGAATCAGACGTGGGGCCTGTCCACAAATGTTGTCAGTCAAGTATAGGACATAGGGCAAGCACACGGGAGCTTTTGCTGTTGTGTCCAAGAATAGCATGATGCACCATAGGTATTTGGTGGGGGAAGGAAATTAGTGGGTGGGTTTCAAGTAAACCCACTTGGAGAAGGTGACATTTGAGTTGAGCCTTGAAGGACAGGCTTATCTGTGCAGAGAGGGAAGTTTTAGGCGGAGATATAGCACAAAAGTTAGAAAACAAAACGGGTGGAAAAGAGGAAGAGTAATCAACCTTTAACTTCCTTGCCATGCCCTTGACTGAGGCCTCACCCACATTATCCCATCTAATCCTCCTCCTAAGAAAACTTTTTTCCTCATAAGAAAACTAAGGCCTGCAGCATTAAAATAACTTGCCCAAGAATGCTCACAAGTGGTTAGAGTGGAGATTTGAACCCAAGACATTTCAATTCCAGATTTGAACTGAGCAGGCTTTAGCCAGAGCAAAAGATATTTGAAGAGAAAAAGGAGAAGTTTGAAGAGGTAAAGTTTAGGGAAAAAAAGTGACTTGAGGCAGATGGAAAAAAGGACCCTGAGTCCTGAGCTAATTACTCTATAAGTAGCAGGGAGCAATTGAAGGTTTTTGATGGAGTGTGACGTGGCCACAGCAGGACTTCCAGCAGTAACTGCAAAAATATTTGATATTTGAGTTCATTACTGTGTGGTGGACACCATCCCAGGTGCCCAATACCCCAATCTGTCTTAATTCTCATAACAGCCCTATGAGATAGGTGCTGTTGATGCCCACTTCTACCCATAAGGAAACCAAGTACACATTTAGAGACCTTAAATGACTTTTTACAAGTGGATTGAGTATGATGTGCAAGATGAATTGAGGTCAGAGGCAGAGGTAAGTCAAGACACTGCAGGAAACCATGAGAGACAGGTGATGCGGGGTGTGGTAGAAAGGAATGGATGAGTGTGAAGGAGTTGGGGTTCAGCTGAATGGTTGAGTGTGAGGGAGCTGGGGTTCAGTTGGGGCAGAGGCTTCTAACTTCCACTGCGTAGGGTACTGCTGTGGTGAGAACCCTGGAGAGAAGGGGAAGGGGGAAAGTCCTCTTCCTTTTCAAGCCCACACACAGACTTGAAGGTCAGGTTGGGACATTCTGCCCATTCAGCTGGGGCTGAAGGCAGGTGTCAGGGCTGGACCTAGTGATAGACAAAATCCGTGGAGGGTTAATGGTTGGTAAGGGAAGAGTGTGTGGAGGCCAGGAGCTGGGGCCACGGAGCGAGAAGTGCTGGAGATTGTGGAACACTTAGATCCGAAGCCCAGTGGAATGACAGGGGTCAGGCAGGGACACAGGGATGAACAGTCAGTGGGCTGGATACCTCGGGAGGAGTTACCTTGGGTGATGGAGAGGAATGACTGGGGATGGCAAATCCTGGCCACCAGACATCTCTTGTACCCTTGCTACTAGAATCAACCCCAACCCACAGCAGTCTCCTACTTTCCTCGGTCAGAAAATAGATAAAAATCACTACAATTAGCGTACATTTGCCTAAGAAAAAGACAGAAGTAGCATAATGTGAAAATGCAGTTGTTGTTTTATTTTCTCTTCATATAAAAACAAAAAAGCCTTTTAGCCAGCACTTGAATATCTAGTCCTTTGCATTCAACCCTCCCTGCGCCTCACTGTGATCGGAAGCGGACTTCGGTGTCCCGGGAAATAGAAATAGTAAGCAAAACCCCTCATGGCTCCTAGCAATCTTAGTACCCTAGCAGAAAAGCAAGGAGGCCTGGGACTGAGGTGCACACACAGGGAACAAAGCCCTGTCCTGATGGGTGTTTGTAAGCACCAGGGAGGGGGCAGGGCATGTGTTTGTTCTTCTCTAAGTTCCAGTGGGTCCAATGAATGTTGGATCTCACGTCTGTGAAACCTGTTGTCATAAAGTATGTGTTCCTCAGTTAGATTTGACCCAGAGGCCTTTCTCATTCTCAGTTTTTATGTTCATTAAGGCTGCTTATTTTTTTTTTTTTTTTTTTTTTGAGACAGAGTCTTGCTCTGTCGCCCAGGCTGGAGTGCAGTGGTGCGATCTTGGCTCACTGCAACCTCCACCTCCCGGGTTCAAGCAATTCTCATGCCTCAGCCTCCTGAGTAGCTGAGATTACAGGCGCCCACCACCACACCCAGCTAATTTTTTTGTATTTTTAGTAGAGACGGGGTTTCAACATGTTGGTCAGGCTGGTCTCGAACCCCTGACCTCGTGATCCACCCGCCTCAGCCTCCCAAAGTGCTGGGATTATAGGCGTGAGCCACCGCGCCTGGCCGAGGCTGCTTTTAAATGGAAGGTCCATTAAGCCCTTGTTCCTGTCCATTCACAGCTGCCTCTATCCGAGTGGTCTGTGCAGGGCGCCAGCAGCCACCCTGATGGAGGGCAGGTCTCTAAAAGCAGAATCCTTTGCCAGGCACCTGAGAATTTTAAAAGTGAGGATGCATCTGTGGCATCATCTTCCTAAACCAAATGATGTGTAATTGCATAGTTGTTGAACTGTGTGGTTGATCTACTTCTATTTCTAGCAGATTAGCTACCTGAGAGGAAATGAGAATTTAAATTGTTTGCTGGACTTTAAAAAATTTACATATGAGGGAGACATCTCATCCAGAGATGCACTGGGCACAGGGAAAGCTTTTTTTTTTTCAAGTAGCAGCCGCTATTCATTGACATGTTACAATTTTCCTGCCTTAGTATTTCACACATCCTTAGTACTCCTCATAACATTTTTTGCTTGTGTAGTTTTAGCCCCATTTCAGAAATGAGGTGCCCAGGTTCAGAAGGTTTAGGAGCTTGCTCAAGACCCCCCAGCTAGTAGGTGCCAGAGCTGTAACTGGAATGCAGCTTTGACTCCATCGTGGGTTTCTGTTCCATTATTAAGAGTAGCCTGACAGTTGGCAATAACAATTACTGAGTGAATGAATAAATGAATTCTCCAAAGAAAATAGTTCATGTTTCCCTAGTATGAGGGAATACTTGAGATAGTTGTTTTGAGAAAGGGGCCACAGACCAGGAGACACCAATAAGTCTTTCTCATTTCTGGTAAATCACTTTATAATGACCGTTATTACAAAGTGTAAAAACAACAACAACAAAAAATAATAGGCGTGGTGGTTCACACCTATAATCCTAGCACTTTGGGAGGCAGAGGCGGGTGGATCATTTGAGGTCAGGAGTTCGAGACCAGCCTGGCCAACATGATGAAACCCTGTCTCTACTAAAAACACAAAAATTAGCCGGGCGGTAGTGGCACGTGCCAGTAGTCACAGCTACTCAGGAGGCTGAGGCAGGAGAATGACTTGAACCCGAGAGGTGAAGGTTGCAGTGAGCCGAGATTGCGCCACTGCACTCCAGCCTGGGAGACAGAGCCAGACTCCATCTCAAAAAAAAGAAGAAAAAAAAAGCCTTACGATTAATCAGTAAACAGGTATTGCATAAAATAGCAATTTTCAGCTCGGATTTTGGGATTTTGGGGAAGGGAGTAGAGGTTGGAAATGTAGGTGGAGGGTCAGGCTGGGGAGACATGCCACATTTGCAACTTTGGGTTTTTATAATAGTACTGCATCTATCTCTGTGCAGGAGTCTAAAAGTGGTTGAAAGCTACATTTAGGATTATTTAAAATAACATACTGCCTTATTTTTTTATCTCTGTAGCAACAACTTTTTATAAGAAAAATAGCTAGTTCCATGATCTTTTGCCTTTTGAAAAGGAGAGATCTATTTTAAACTCTTCACAGGCTCCTCAAAGTTCCTTTTCTCGCTATTGAGTAGCAGGTAGAATCTCTAGTTCATGGAGGTCTGACGGATCCATGGTCCCGTGCTGGTCCATGTGCTGCCCTCTGCTTCCGTCCCTCATCCTTGCCACTCTCAATAGTCTTCCCCGACAACCCTTAGGAAGACAAGGGCTTGGAGGAGGGGGAGGACTGAGTGTCCCTGGCATGTTCTGATTAATCCTATTCATTGTCAAGTACAGCTTTTTAATGAGCTGATTCATTACTGAGAGTAGGTCTCATGCAAATCCCTAGTTTGTGTCCTGCGGATTTAATTTCTAACAATTTCCTCATTTCAACACAACTCCATTGTACCATGGGCTTTATGATTTTGTTCTAATATAGAGCTTGACCTCACATTTTAAGACTGTAAGATGAATACTAAAAAAACGAAATCCTTAAAGTAAAAAATAAACTAGAACATGTAGGTGGATATTCAACTCATCTCTAAAGGAAGAAGGGTTGTCCACACATAAAAGTTTTGGAAGAGACTGGGTTTAGTGGCTCACGCCTGTAATCTTAGCAGTTTGGGAGGCTGAGGTGGGAGGATCACTTGAGCCCAGGAGTTCGAGACCAGCCTGGGCAACATAATGATACCCTGTCTCTACAAAAATTTTAAAATTAGCCAGGCATGGTAGTGCACACCTGTGGTCACCTGTGGTTGGGAGGCTGAGTGGGAGGATCGCTTGAGCCCTGAAGGTTGAGGCTTCAGGGAGCCATGATTGCACCACTGCACCCCAGTGTAGGTGACAGAGCAAGACCCTGTCTCCAAAAAAAAAAAAAAAAAAAAAAAAACTGGAAGAAATGACAGAGGAAATCACTGATAAATTTCGAAACATAAGTTTGTGCAATATCAGAGATAAATTTAACAAATTGTAAAATTTGCCTCCATTATGAGTTAATATGAAACTATGAAGAGTTCAGGAGATTATAAAAAGAGACAAAGACAACCAGGAGAAAACAGATAACGTAATACTTTTTAAAAAACACCAGGCTAACAAAAAAAAATATAGTTGACTAAATAAATATAGTACAAAATATTTAATCCTACAAATTTAAACTAATGCAATGAAAACATAATAGCAGCTTTTCAACTGTTATTATTACCAAAAAGAAAAATATTTTAAAATGCTGTTGTGGTTTTGGTGAGGGAACATTTTTCATGCACTGTTGTTTGAGAATAGAATTTAGTGCACCCTTTCTGGAAAGCAGTTTGGTAACCTGTAATACTTCTTTAAAAAAAAAAATTCATCCTCTTGTCTAAAAATTTCTCCTCTAGAAACTTAAAGATAATAGTCAAGTGAAAACACATTTATGGGCAGTGTTTAAAGTTTTGTGAGTGAAACTGTTGATAAGAACCTATTAAAATGGTTAAGCCACCTGGAACATTCTATTGATATATTATGCAGCCTTGGAAAATAGTACTTTTAAGGAATGTAAATAAGATGGGCAATACAAAACTGGATGAAAACCCGATACAGAATTCTGCCTACATAACATGATCCAAATTTTGCCTAAAATTTGCCTAAAACATGCATAGCAAAAGGATTTCGGGAACCACACCAGAATGTTAGCATGGGTCCATCATTTCTGAGCTGTGGTGTTACTGGCATGACTCTTGTTTTTCTTCTTTATTCTTTTATGTTATATTAAGGTGACCACCTGTTCCCGTTGGCCTGGTACTGCCCTGGTTTAGGACTGGAAGTCCTACTCTGGACAATTAATGACTCGTGTGTGTGTGTGTGTGTGTGTGTATACACATTAAGATGAGGTTGTGCCCATTTGAAAGGAAGGGCCAAAGATAAAGTGACAAGCTCATGGGGCCTGTGTGGTAGTCAGGCAGTAGATTTTTTTTTTTTTTTTTTTAAGATGGAGTCTCGCTCTGTCACCCAGGCTGGAGTGCAGTGGCATGAACCTGGCTCACTGCAGCCTCTGCCTCCCAGGCTAAAGCGATTCTCCCACCTCACCCGCCCAAGTAGCTGGGACTACAGGCATGCACCCCCACACCCAGCTAATTTTATTTTGCATTTTTTGTAGAGACGGGGTTTTACATGTTGCCTAGGCTGGTCTCAAACTCCTGAGCTCAAGTGATCCACTGCCTCGGCCTCCCAAAGTGCTGGGATTACAGGCATGAGCCACGGTTCTTGGCCCAGGGAATAGATTTTCTGATGATAAAATTAATGTGACTTGTTCTAGAAAATACAGGAAAAGAATAAATGTGCAAAGACTTAAATAGCGTTTACATGTAGCCCATAGTGCTCTAAATGCTTTTGGTGGTTCACACTCTAATCATCATAACCCTATAAAGTAGATACTGTTGTTGCATCCCCATTTACAGAGGCATAGAGAGATGGAGTAATTCACCCATAGCCACACAGCCCTTGACAGAATCTGGATGTGAACTCAGGCAGTTCAGATCCAGAGTCTGGGTCATTGACCACCTCCTGCATCTCTGTAGATCCCCGACTCCAGCCTCTCCTCTTGCTGCCTCTCTCAACAGTAACGATGCTGTTACTCCCCATGCCAAACCTCTGGGCTGGCCAGGCTCACTCCAGCCCCACGGTCATTGCCAGGACTGCCTTTGACCTTACGCAGAGGAAACATCTTCCACCTGTCAGGAGGGAGCCGGGGCGGGGATTTCCATGGCCGAGTTACTGTTCTCTGGTGATAGAGTTCTTTCAGTTTTGCTACATGGTCTTGTGGCAAAGGACTGGGTCCAGGTGCAGCCTCGGTTATTTCTGGAAACACTTCTCCTTTTCTTTTATTTTGCCAGGTCTGGCTCATCAGTCACCTTCCTCTCAGAAAGGTGATTTTGGCTCCTCTGCCCAGACCATCAAACATTTCTGTAGGTGTCACAAGCTTCTGTGAGGGTTCTGGTCTCTGCGAATTTCAGGAAGAATCTAAACATAGGAAGGGGGTGATGTGTATCGGGGTGTCCATCCTCAGCTTTGCTCGACAAAGACCCTCACACTTGCACATTGTTTTGTTAACAGTATTATCTCTGGGTAGTGGGTTTATTGTTTTTGCTTACCTGTTTTAAACACTTCTTCAACAAACTTGCTTTACTTTCCATTTTTTAAAAATGTATTTCAATTTTTTTTTAATAATGCCATTTTACTCCTGCAAAATTTCTCACTCCTTCAAAGTCTGTGTATGGCAAAGATCTTCCTAACCATCATTCAAGTTAGAGCAACTACATTTCTGTATCAAAAAGAAATACCTTTAGTTATCGTCTGAATTTCTGAGAACGATGCCAGAAATTCTGGTTAATTGTTTGTTTTGTCACATTAATTGAACAATGAGAGGGCACCAGTGCTCCTCACTCATGAGGTAGAAGCACCACATCTACATTTCTTTTTAGCTATGGGTGATGTTTTTGCTTTTAAATCTTAGAAATCTGTTAATTAACAAATAACACAACAAAGTTTGGGGTACTTCCTTGTGGGGACTGGGATGCTTAAGCTAAAACAAAGTTTAAATTTGGACTGTGTGTGTTACGTTTCACAGAATCTATATGTTTCTCAAAAGTAGGTGTCACCCTCCTTCCTCCCCCAACACGCCCTTCAGGGGTAAGAGGAGAAGTGATGTAGAAAAATTAACTGTTTTTCCACTGTAAAAGTAGGGTGTCTTTAGAATGTTTCATGTTCAAAGGAAAGATTGTGCTTCTCCCAAGGCAAGGTGTTCCCTTAAAAAAAAAAAAAAAAAAAGGCCGAGCATATCTTTGTATTGCTGTCTCTGGAAGAGGAAATGAGACATCTCTTGGGTTGAGAACAAGGGAGAACTGAACTCTCTGGCCTGGCCAGATGGATTCCTCACACTGGCACAGAGCTGTGAAGGGAAGGGCCTTTCATCCTTCAGAGGAAAGAGGGCTGGGGCCTGAGAGGCCAGAGCATGGGGACAGGCAGGAGTGCTGCAGCCCTGATGCCTGCCCCTCCCAATACAGGGTTTCTCCCCTGACCCCCACCTGTTGAACCTTTCAAATCCCAGTGACTCGCCAGCTTTCCCTGTGGATATTGGCTGAATTGGTGGCTTGTGTGGCTGCCTGGGAGAGCAATTTACCCCTGAGCCAAGGAGGGGGTGGGCTATAGTGAGATGGAGAAAGACCATTTTAATTAAAGAATAGGGCCTTTATAATATGAAACCACATGCTCAGGGTTTGGGTTTTGCTTTGGGTACCTAGGAAACATCCGTGAACACAACAGTAGTGTTTTTAGTTGGGGTGTGTGTGTGTGTATGTGTGCGTGTGCACGCGCCTGTTTTGGGGAAAAATTGCTTTTCACCACCCCCCTCCTGCTTTTGGTCCTTTGTCTGCCCTGGAAGAATCATTGGAGGAGACTGAGGGACTTCCTGCCCAATTGATAACAGCCCCTAAGAGCACAGGGTGAACCCTGCAGTAGGAGACCAGGACATCTCCCAGCCACCCTCACTGTACTCACTATACTCTTATGGGCTCAAGAAGTCACTGAAAATGGAGCCGTAAGCCCATGGGCCTTGGCTAATTTTTCAAGGCCCAGGATCAAGTAGGGGCAGGTACTTTAGCTGGGAGCCAGGCACTGGGCAGGCAGGGCAGCCCTGCCCACATGCCGCCTAGGGCTGGCATGACCTCACCGTCATTTGTTGGGCACTGATAATGTCTTTGGCCCAGCCCCTAATAGGAGACACGCGATCTTTACCTTGAGGGCTCATATTCAGAGTTTCATAAGCACTGGATTCACTCAGGTTGAACTTTCTTTTCCCCATACACACGTCATTAAAATAAGGGACTGAACACAGCGTGTGGGTGAGGTGCTGGCCCAGCTCTGTGCGGCTGTGTGATGTACTGAAGCTGAAGACGCGAGCTGCATGGCTGCATCGTGGTGGCTTTTAGAAATTCGTTCTCCGCTGGGCGTGGTGGCTCATGCCTGTAATCCCAGCACTTTGGGAGGCCGAGGCAGATCACTTGAGGTCAGGAGTTCGAGACCAACCTGGCCAACATGGTGAAACCCTGTATCTACTGAAAATACAAAAATTAGCCGGACATGGTGGTGCACATCTGTAATCCCAGCTACTTGGGAGGCTGAGGCAGGAGAATCACTTGAACATGGAAGGCGGAGATCGCAGTGAACTGAGATCATGCCACTGCACTCCAGCCTGGGCAACAGAGCGAAACTCTCAAAAAAAAAAAAAGAAAAGAATTTGCTCTCCCTAGGTTTTCAGTGTGTATACATTTCCTTTCATATACATATATATATATTATATGTTTATGGTAAATTGGCATTTTTAGTTTCATAGTCTTTAGATCTAAATTGGAAATGCATTTATATATTTAAATTTTTAAATTTGTTTTAACCAAACTCTATAGTATCTTCACTCTGGAGTTAGTATGCACACAAATACCTAACCTTTCCAATGTAGGCCCTAGTTACTTCCAAAATAATTTAGAAGGGTTTACAGATATGTTTTGACTATTTTGCTATGATTTTTCATTTATTGGTATCAGAATTGAATATATTTAGCTGTTGCTCTCTGCTAAGTAAACTGAGACCTAGGTGTGCTTACCATTATTTTTTTGTGAAAACCAGCTGATCCGTGTTACAAATGACTGTTTTAGCTATGGAAACAAGACACCTCTGTGAATAGGATTCCTTGTGTGTTGGGCATCACTAGAGAGCAATGACTGTATTCCTTAAAGAGAAAGTGCGAGAGCGGCAGTACAGACCAAGACAGGGGTGGCTGAGGAGATTGTTCCGGTCAGCAATGTAGAATTCCTGCCCCTGTGTTCTGTGACCCCAACAGAGGGAGCCAGCACTCACTGTGCACCTCCCACACAGCCCACACCGCACAAGGCATTTAGACAGTGCCTTAAACTCACTCCGTCAATACTGTGAGAGCCCCACCAGCTTCCCCTTTGGGGTTTTAGACGTTTAGGGTATTCACTGAATACTTTACATTGAGTGTTTTTCTATAACATTAGAACCAGCTTCAACTTAAAAAAAAAATAGCCCTTAGCCATATGTAGAAAACTGTTCATCCGTGTGAGTTCTGGGTGAAGTGTGGTGGGAAAGCTGCGTCTCTAAAGTAGACATTCTTATTTTGTGTTTTGTTTTGTTTTTTGTTTTTTTATTATACTTTAAGTTTTAGGGTACATGTGCACAATGTGCAGATTTGTTACAAAAGTAGACATTATTTTTAAAAGATGCTTTTATGCCCAAGACTTCTGAAACACGGAGTGCTCTGAATATACAGAATGACAGCTGAAGAGCCCAAACCTGAATTTCCTTCCTTATATAGATAGTCCGAGCTTTACTTGATCTCTCTTCCTGTATAAAAATGGAAGCCATACCGTAAGGATGAAGATGATATATATTTGTCAAATTCATGATTGCATTATGAGCTTACTAAGTTTGCAGCACTGTTCTGGGTCTTGCATAATCAGAAGTGACCTTACATTCTTAAGGGGGAGATACACAATATGCATAGAAGCATGTAAACAAAAAGAGTACAGATGGTACCAATGCCATGAGAGGTACGATAGACAGGACGTGACCTGGCCCTTACCTAGTGAATACTTGTCTCCATAATTGTTAGCTGCTGCTACTACTATTGTGGTTGGTGAATGCCCTGCTGGGGTAAGAAGGTCCCTTGATTAAATCTGGTGAAGACCTGATACCAGTGCTTGCTTTTTTTTTTTTTTTTTTTTTTTTTTTTGAGACAGAGTCTCACTCTTGTCGCCCAAGCTGGAGTGCAGTGGCGCGATCTCGGCTCACTGCAACCTCCATCTCCCTGGTTCAAGCGATTCTCCTGCCTCAGCCTCCCGAGTAGCTGGGATTACAGGCACCTGCTACCACGCCCGGCTAATTTTTGTATTTTTAGTAGAGATGAGGTTTCACCCTGTTGGCCAGGCTGGTCTCAAACTCCTGACCTCAGGCGATCCTCCCACCCCCGCTTCCCAAAGTGCTGGGATTACAGGCGTGAGCCACCGCACCCGCCAGTCCTGTGCTTTCTGATACAATATCATCCCCCCTCTTTACCTCACCATCTCCCATGGGCATGATCAGTTAACAATTGCTAGAAAAATCAACTTTACCTGAACATTTAGGAAGCTATTTGGGATGTCCAGTGTTTTTCTTCCTCTTGAAAAACACTAAAGCAGGGTCTGCATTTATTAGGGGGAATGGTGATCATCGTCTGTCTCTTCTGCCACTTTGCTCTAAAGGAACTTAAGAGCCCACAAGCATTTTCCCTGAAAAGGTCATCATTTCCAAAGAAATGAGAGCTCATTTAAAGTTTCTAGGTACGAAAATCCTAGGTTACCCTTCTCCTTCCACTTCTTGGTGGCAGTGGGTAGGGAATCAAACATCAGATGACCTTCTTCCTCTCTGGTTTCTCCCCACTGCTGTATCAGACCAGGAAGGTGAAAGAGGGTCATGCTGACTCTCCTAACTCCCATCCCTCTGCCATGCCTCCCCTCCACCACTGCACTGGCATGGTTACCTGTGAAGCAACTGCCAGAGACAACATGGGCAGCCTTTGTGTCTGGGTAGCCCGATTCACAATGGCGGTTAATGGAAGTTCCTGTTCAGACGCCCTCCAACTCCCCAGAGGGCATGGGTATCTCCTCTTATGTAAAGGGAAAATCTTAGGAAATTTTTAATTTTTCCTTTAATCAGTCAGCAAGGTCATAAGAGGCTTTGTAAGTATTCATTAGAAGTGGAAAGCAGGCCGGGTGCGGTGGCTCACACCTGCAATCCCAGCATTTTGGGAGGCCGAGGTGGGCGGATCACCTGAGGTCAGGAGTTTGAGACCGGCCTGGCAAACATGGTGAAACCCCATCTCTACTAAAAATACAAAAATTAGTCAGGTGTGGTGGTGCACCTGTAATCCCGGCTACTCGGGAGGCAGAGACAGGAGAATCGCTTGAACCCGGGAGGCAGAGGTTGCAGTGAGCTGAGATGGCGCCACTGCACTCCAGCCTGGGTGACAGAGCAAGAGTCAGTCTCAAAAAAAGAAGTGGAAAGCAAAATTTTTAGTGAACATGCCATAGAAATTTATAGCGGATCTACTGTGTGTCAAGTTTTGTTCTGAACAGGTGGAGAGGAGGGCACAGAAATGAATAGGCAATGAACAAGGAGCCTGGAACTCTTGGTGAATTGAGGTGTGCATGAGAGACAGGCAAATGAATAAGCATACTGTAAATCAGGGCCAGAGAGTGCCTCTGAATGGGGACCTGACAGGGTGGAAACCGATTTTCTTGTCTTGAAGTCTTCCTTGAGGGAAAGGATGAGTTTCACTGCAGTGAGGAAGAGGTAAGGAGGGCTTTTCTCCATGGGAGTAGCATCTGCCTTCTGGGGTCGGTCTAAGGGAGGTGTGGGGAAGGGGCTGGCCTCACGGGCCTGAAGCCTATGCTGCCACACCGGCTTGCTCTCAGAAGGGCCCCACACTTGGTTTAATGCTCTGCTGTTGCTGCCTTGAAATTCTTACTAAGTTTTGAACTAATTATTATTTAGTTAATAAATAACAAATTATTTTCATTTTGTACCAGGCCCTGCAAATCATGCAGCTGGTCCTGCCTATGGAGATGGGACTGTAAAAGTAGATTTGGCTGGATTGTGAAGAGCTTTGCCCGTCAAGCTTGGGAGCATCTGACTTTATTCCATAAGCAGTAGGGAGCCATGGAAAGTATGCTGACAGGGTTGGGAGAAAGGGGCACTGGAGGCTGTGAGACCAGGGAGGCCGGCAGTCCACCGAGGGAGGCTGATAACACCACGCTGGGACAGACACCAAGAGCTGCAGTTCCCACACCTGGTGGAGATAGGCTGGCTCTGGGCACTGGGAAGGAGGCCGAGAGGGGCCGTCGCAGGTGGCTGAGGCTTCTAGCTGAGCTGGAGATCCCGCACATCCAGAATGCAGGAGAAAGAAGTCCCTCAGCCAGTGGCAGCGAGGCAGATGTTTTGCAGGAGTGGGGCAAGGCTCTTTCCAGAAAGACCCGGAAATCTCTGGTAGGACAGCTTGTAGAAACATGCACTGCAGCTGCTCAGCTACAGCAAATGACCTGCAGATCAAGGTTTTTGTCAGTATCGAGAGCTTCACTAGAACAAATATTCATCCAAAAATAAACTTCCCGTTCTTCCTGTTTTTATAACTTGCCTATTTCCTCTGAGTTTGAGGCTGGGCTCCAGTTCCATGGGTTATTAATCTTCAGAGGATCAAGACCTCTATAGAAGTATTTCCTGTACATGTTTATCTACCCAGCCCTAAATTATATTCTCCAAATGATAAGAGAACTGTTCCATACTGGTGTGTCAGACTCCTCCTTAGGGAGATTTCGATTCGGCACCACAGCAAGTAAGGCTAAACCAGAAAGCCTTATCCCAGAACATAGGGAACCCACGTAATGGTGGGGAGCAGCCTTTGGTGGGTTTTGATGGGCACTCAGCCTCCCTCCTCCATGTGAAAGGTAGCTTCTTTCTGGCCAGAGTTCTAAGGACATAAAGTAATAGCTGAAGAGGGCCCTATTTGAGGATATTTTAAATTCCCTGTTGAATACCACAGGGGATATTAGCTAAAGAAATTCTGCTCCTTTGAAGAGCTCAAAATACCCCTCATTGGACCATCACTTGTTCTTACAGCATCTTCCAACTAGAAACAGGGCCCCGGCCCTCATAGACAAGGGAACTAGAGTGAACTTGGTGCTCATGACAGCACAGACCAAGAGGGAAAAGCTCTGTTGAAGCTTGGGCCGAGTTCAGACCTGATAGACAAGTATGGTTAAGCAGGCGTGGGCGCTTTAATCATCAGCCCGGTCCACCTGCCTCTGGAGCCCTTCCTTGCTCTCCTACTTTTTGTGCTTACAAACGCCAAGCTAGCATGCCGGTGGTATTTTTAAAACGTAAGCCTTCTTATATGACTCTTGTAGAGAGGCGGTGGTGACCGGGCTGCGTGGGTGGCGGCTTGTGCCGCAGCGGAACTTGGAGAAAGGCCAGCTGCCTTTTACTGAGGCCTTCCGAGGTGGGGCTGGGATGCCACATTTTTCAAACACACCACCCCAAGGCAGCACCCCTCCCCCTTAGAGATCCAGGTGACTCCACTGAGAATTACTGCGCCACACCGTGGCTTCTAGACCCACACTGTCAAGTATGTAGTCCTCCCACCTGGGCTATTGAACCTCGAAATGAGGCTAGTACAAACTGACTAAAAGTGCAAAATACACATTGGATTTTGAAGCCTTATTACAAAAAAAAAAAAAAAGAATGTGAAGTATCTTATTAATGATTATTTTATCTTGGTTACTGTGGAAAGAAAAATATTTTAGATATCTTGGTTTATGTCAACTATGTTATAATTAATGACACCTGCTTTTTAATTACTCTTTAAATGTGACTACTAGAAAATTTTAAACTGTGTCTGTCGCTCAGTTTCCATTTCTATAGAACAGTGCCGCTAGTCTGTGCTGTGAGTTCAGCTGCCAGTTGTGGCTTTGAAACCAGTACATTCCCAGAGGCTTCTCTCCTTAGTGGCCTGGCTGAGGGGGTGATCCAGCCCTAATCCTAGACTGCCTAGGGTAGTGGGTGGGACAGCCTGCTTCCGGGCAAAAAGTTGATAATTTAATAAGCAGCAGCAAGAATTTCTAAAAATCCTTTCCAAAGCACCCCCCCTGGCTTTTCTTCTTCTTCTTAGCCTTCTTCCTGGACCAGCCTTCTTCCTGGAAATCTTTTTTTAAATGCAGAACTCTTCCCTTCTGTCCCACATGGGACCTGTGGAGGTGATGGTGTCCAGAGGGGCTATTGTTTTATTTTATTTTCTTGTTTAAATTGTTCTTTTGCCCACAGGTCAGGCTGCTCCAGTAGCTAGCTGCCTTTTAACCCTTCCTCTGCAGGACCATCTCAGAAACCACCCAGCAAAGACTGGGAAGCCACTCTTTTAGACCAGTTCCCCCTCCCTTCTCCCTTTGGAGTGGTTACTCAAGTGCAGACATATATTGGGAAAACACAAAGTGGATGTGAAACCAAGGAAACTCCTGCTTTGAGAAGTACAGAAGTGCAGACCCACAACCAACCTCCTAATGTCAAGCTGGCATTTTAGGAAAAAGGTGTGTGTGGTGGGGGGAATTCGCTGGTGTCTGAAAGCCCCCAAGTAATTCCCTGTTGCAAGGAGGAGTCTCATGTTGACTTCAGAGGTCCAGGCAGAACCTGTTGAATTGCACAGTTCCCATTTGCTAGAGGATATTACATGGTGAGATCTCTCTGCTCAGGGACCGGGGCTGAGGGCTTCTGTCATCAGCCAGTGGAGCGGCCCTGCACCGAGGCACCTCCCTGCTTTTGCCACATTTTGCCCACCCTGCTGTCTGTCATGTACTGAACTTTTGCTGGAATAATTGCCATAGGTGTCAACATGTATTAAGGGCTTGCTGTATGTACTATGCAAAGTGCCTTTTACCATGTGCAGCTAACTAGCATAACAAACCCCAAGATGCCCCAGAGGAGATACTCATTTCCCTGTTTTGCAGATAGAGAAACTGCAGGTTAGAAAGATGAAATAAGTTGACCAAGCTAGAAACTGGTGGGCAGGAAACACAACTTGGGCTGTGTTGCTTTAGAGCCACCGAGTGTTTAACTGTTAAGGTGTCATTCTGCACTGCCTAGACCAGCCCATGTATGTTACCGTTCCATTCTGCATGAGCATTTGTCTATTATCAAGACATCTGCTGGTGCAGGCTGGGACACAACACCAAGAGAGGGTTAAATTCTGGGTTGCCAAACCAGCTGAGCTACGAGTTGAGGAGCACTGAGCGCCTCTGAGCTTTGTTGGGCTAACTTGGTGAGGTTTGGAAATGAGCAAAGGGGTAAGAAAGAGCCATGTGTCTGGAGTCAGGCTGCCTATTTGCTTTGACCTCTCAATGGCTTCATAGGTTGGGCTACTCATTCTCTGGGCAGCAGTTTCCCCAGCTTTAAAATGGGGATCCTAAGAGCGCCTACCTCAGAGAACTGCAATGAGAATTAAAGAGGACACAAAGGCAAAGTGTACTTGGCACATCGATGTCATTAATATTATTAATGCCATTTAATGTTCTTTGATGGAGCATAATCCTATATAACATGTAATAGAAAATATAATCATGTGGCTTGAATTGTTTGTTGTTTTAAGGCAAACACATCAGAGCATGTACCTTTGCATCTGAACACATACATTTGTATTTGAATGTTGTATCTTTCAAAGCCATGACCTCACCTCAGGAGACTCCTCTCTCAACTTGATCTCACAGCCATTTGCTGGAAACATTTTCAGAAGCCTTTGTGGAACTCTTTTCAGAAGAAAAAAAGAGAGAAAGTGGGGGCCATACTTGGCACTAGTAAGTATTTATCTTGTAAAGGTAGATTTTTAAGTTTATTAGAGCTAAGTTTGGTAAATAAGTCCAGAACAAGCTTTGATCCACTGACATTTAAAAAATGGTGCTTAACTAACAGTAAGGATGGAATTTTTTTTAATGGCTGACTCATTCATGATTGACTAGCCTCGAAGGCAGTTCCAGAAGAAAGGTTCCAGGCAGCTTTTGACTTCTGACAGCGTCTCTGGAACACCAGTAGAGTCTCCTGGGGCAAAAGCTTTAATGACAGGGGTTTTGGGATGAGTACGCAGCCTTGACTAAGATCTGTAAGGTTGAGTCTAGAGAGTAAAAATTAGTCTTATTTACACCTACGGTATTAAGTGACACTGGCACCTGAGTTGACCTTGTCTTTGGGGCTTGCATAGCTATGAATGGGGCCAGTAACAGAGAAGGTTCTCTGCATCCAAGGAGTAGAGTCCAAAACCTGACTTTTGACCTAGGTTGACGTGCACACCAGGTCTCTCTATACCTTATGATATACAGAATTCAAACCGGAATATGTGAGTGCAGGTCAAGGGAAGGACCCTCAGGTTGGTGTCCTCAGCAAGGACTTTAGAGCTGGGTGTGTGAGAAGCACTCGGCCTCCTTGTATAGTGCCACGGACAGAGCAGCCAGGGCAGCTGGAAAGCAACACCCAGCTGGGGTGGGTGGAGGAAGAATGCGTGTCCCCATGGAACATGATAAAGCAAAGTTCAAGGCTCATGATGACTAATAGGTTCATCTAGGAGGATGGGTGACCAAGCAACCTTTGTGTTATTTCCTACAGGTGGAAATGAGAGGTGCCATGTTCATTCTATCCTAAAGTATCTCTTAGAGGACATTTCTATGGAGAAAGTGTAGTGCCTTGGAGTTTGGCTGGGTCAGATTCCAGCCCTGCTCTCTATTGCAGTGTTGACTCAAGCATAGTAACTAAGGTTTCATGAGCCTCATTACACTCATCTGTAAAATGGAAACATGATTACACTTCAGGGTTGTCATAGGAGGGAAGGTCATAGGTGTTACACAGATGAGGGGACTCAACAGAGCAAGTGTTCCACCTCTCCCAGGCTCTGAGAATGACACCAGAATCTATCTTTTTGCCACAAGAAAGTAGGCAGAGGCTCATCATTGCTCGTCAGAGTATGCCACCTGCCACAGGAAAATGGCCCCAGTCTCTTTGTGAGGAGAGGCTTGCACTCCTAAGAGAATTCTACTTCCTCTTTGCTTGAATAAGACCAGCTGTTAGGGCCCAAGTACTCAGCAGCTATGACAAATTTCACTGCTTAAGACCCCTCAGCCTCTTAAAACAGGAGTTTTTTCTGTAGCTAAAATAAGCTGCTCTCAGCAAGATGCACATTAGCACTTAATGCTCAGGTGGGTGAGGGGGAACAGTCAATGGAACACTTGGTGTATCCACTGCAATCCTGATATTGGTAAAAAGTCACTTCTCATCTGGCTTTAAAGTAGGTCCAGCTTCTCATTTTAACCTGTTTGCCAAGTCCCTAGTTTTTACTATAGCTGTTGTGTCATCTTTGATTGCACTGGTAATCTAGGGATGCTCAGCCTGGACCCCAGACCTGGGGGCCCTAGAGAGACAGATAATCAGGCCAAGGGGGTCCCAGGAAAGGCTCGAGCAGAGAGCATCCAGCTGCCCCTGTCCTTTCTCACTCGCTTACCCTTGATGTCTTCCTGAACTAGTATGTTAAGTTCTCAGAGTACTAACTCTCAAACTTCATTGTACGTTAGAATTACTGGGGAACTTTTTAAAATCCAGAAATTCAGGCTATACCCCAAACAATTAAATTAGGCATGAATTAAAACAACAAAAATAAACCTCCCAGGTGATTCCAGTGTGCAGCCACATTTGAGAACCAATGTGTTAGCTGATGGAATGAAAAATCGAGTGCAGTTACTTACTGGGTTGACTTTTGTGCGGTCACCAACTCTTATCATCTGAGGATCACACAGGACAGAAGCGTCACCCCTATGGGGCCACACTGCCTGTTCTGGTTGCTAGTGAGGTCTCAGTGGCATATAGCCATTATAACAGCTCTTTTTCCTTTTTACCATGAAACATTGACAGAGATAGAGTAGTATATGCCCCCACCCCATGTACTCATCACCCAGCTGTCATTCATGTCTCCTCCGCCCCACCACACACACTTTTTCTTGTATGGAGGGGGTGGACTGCAGTATTTTAAAGCAAATCCCTGACATATACTTTCATCTATAAATACTTCAGTATGTATTTCTGAGAGATAAGGACTTTAAAACAAGAACCGCAATACCATGATCACACCTAAGAAAATTAACAGTAGTTCTTTAATCTCATCTAATACCAAATCCATGTTCTATTTTCTCTAATTTGTCTGAAAAATACCTTTATACATTTGGTTTATTCCAATTAAAGCCCAGACAAGTGTTACTCATTTTTAGTAGTTTGACTTTAACCCCAGGGTAATTAAACTGTCATTGTGTACACAGGTAATGATGCATATGCACTTCTGAAAAGAGGTGTAAATGGAATTTGGCTTAGCTGATGTTTACTGGATGGTCTCTCTCCTCCTTCCTTCCTTAGCCCTTCTAGTGGGATCTTGACATGTTACAGAGGAAATGCTAATTGAAGCCCCAGCCACAACCACTTCTGTGCTCTGCTCCTGCCTGAAGGCATGTTCCCTTTGGTAAACTTAGAATAGAACCTTCAGGATGCGTGTGGAAAGACAGTATGAGTCAGCTCCGTGGACAGCTTAGAATTTCCTGCCCCTTTGCTGGAGGCTGTGTCTGAGAAGCGCTGGGACTGCCTCCCGGGTTCCTCTTTGGTCTCTGCTGAGGACCGCCGCTTTGACAGTTACCTAGGGAGTTGCCCAGGACTTGTGTTTTGATGGAAGGACCAGCCAACACCCACACAGCCTTGCTTTCCTTGGTGTGCAGATGGCTCTGTGCAGCCTTATCTCCAGCTGGGCATCTGGGTTCAGGTCAGACGATGACCAGGAAAGGAGGGAGTGAGTTTCTGCCCTCTGAGGTTAACACCTACCACCTCATCAGTCATTGCTTTTCCACAGTGTTCCCCCTCTATGAGATCGAATGCTGTTAGAATTTCTTAGAGTCAGACGCTGCAGCTTGAATGGGTGATGAGGCTTTGAGGGGTCGGCAAGAGGAGGATAAGGATGGAGAATGGACAGCCTAAATAATCCAACTGTATCACTCCTTCCACAAATAACCAATCCAGTGCTACCACATATGCATCATTCATTATCCTGACCCAACAAATCTAAATTTTGTTTTATTTTTCTGTAGCTTTTTTCTTCTTTAGAAGGGCTTTGTCTTGATTTCAGATGGGTTTGCAGTTGCAAGATTTTCTTCTGTCTTTGTATCATGGTCAGATGGTTACAGAGGAGTAAACAAGCATCTTAATATGTAAAGGCAACTCTAATGTATAAGGTTATTTATCACTGGGTTATTTTTAACAGCAAAATGTTTGGAAAACACTAAATTTTCATTAATAAGAAACTAGTTAAATAAATCATGGTACATCCTTATAGTGGAATATTGTGCAGATATAAAAAGGAAATGCATTAGTTGTGTTTCAATGTGGAAAGATTGTGGCCAGGCATGGTGGCTCACGCCTGTAATCTCGAGGTGGGCAGATCATGAGGTCAGGAGATCGAGACCATCCTGGCTAACACGGTGAAACCCCGTCTCTACTAAAAATACAAAAAATTAGCCAGGCGTGGTGGCGGGCATCTGTAGTCCCAGCTACTCAGGAGGCTGAGGCAGGAGAATGGCGTGAACCCGGGAGGTGGAGCTTGCAGTGAGCCGAGATTGCGCCACTGCACTCCAGACTGGGCAACAGAGTGAGACTCCATCTCAAAAAAAAAAATATGGAAAGATTGTGAAGAGATAAACAGCAAGGTCTAGAACATGTGAATAATGTGCTTGCTACCTTTTTTGTGAGATGAGGTTGGGAGAGAATACATATTAATATTTGCATAAACCCTAGAAGGATACACAAAGCAACCTTTAAGAAATGGGTACCACTGGCATGTTGGATAGGAGAAGGAATGGGGCAGATGGCATGGTGGGAGTACGCCTTTGTATTTTGATTTATGAATCAAACCAATGTGATACCTATACAGAACAATTAATAAAATAAGAAAAATGCATCTATTTTTACATTGTACAGATAAATTAATGGCTTCATTATGCCCCAGTTAATCTGTTTTGTAAGCTTCTGGCCACTGCTTATCCACATTTAAACAGTCCAGAATCTGCTCTGAAACAGACCCATGTAGCCAGCCCATGGAATGCCGTGCCCTGTTCTTCCCACGATGCTTTCCTCAACAACAGATTATAAATACATGGTTGGCTCCTGGAGCCCATGGGCGTTTCCCCTTCTTCACCCTGAAATATAAACTGAGCTGACAGCCTCTAAAGTTTAACTGTAGGGAACAGGGAAGGCAGGTGCCTATGTCCCACAGCATAGTTGGCTGCTGTCTTCTGTCTCCGGAGGAGGTGTAGTGGGAGGATAGGGAGCAAGGGCATGGCCTCCTCTCCCACCCCAGTCTCTCAGTGCACTCTTGCTTACCTGTTGGCATTCTGTGCACCATATTGTCTGTATGTTTGTGTTTATTTCCAGCTTGTCCTGAGTGGTAGCAAAATCTCTCTGAGCTGAACTGGTCCCACCCTGGTAGCTTTGGAATGTTCAAATGTTAAGACTTGCTCTTCACACTCGGCACATTCTTAGCATCGGGGGCAATTCCTCCAGGGCTCATGGGAAACAAACAAATGAAATCCATGCAACTCCTTTCTCCATCTTGAGTGGAGAAAGAGGCAGAGAAGATCTTTGGGGAGACTTGAAACAAAGAACCTTTGAGAATGAACCTTGTTTAAAAGTGTTCTGAAAAATGAAATTCAAGGACACTTGGGATCTATTCTCGGCTCTGCCACAAATGTACCTTCTCTATTTTATTCCGGGTTGTGCATTACTATTAGGTTTTTACCTACAAAATAGGTAGAGCCCACATTGATTGTCCATTCCCCCTACTGTTTCGCCTTAGCCAGCTGACATTTACTTTAATGAAACTTGAGAGCTGTCCTTTTAATGGCAGCTAAATGAAGAGCATGGGTAAGCCCTCCTCCTTTGGCCCTTTTCTTCCTTGAATGAGGACTACTGTGAGTACTGTTCTGAGGATGAGTGCTGGTCAGTTGAGATTCGATCAGGGACTTGTTATCTCTCCTGCAGATCTCTGTCCCTTTTGAATAGGGCTATACACACAGTGGAAATCACATGTGGTCACAGCTACCTGAGACCGGCATACAAGCCTTCGCCTCTTCCTCCAGTGCTGGGAAGAGTTAATGTTCCTGTGATGGAGTACCAGTTGAAGTCATTGGCTGGCATTTAAGAGCCATGTTGACAAATGAGTATGTGCTGCAACTTTAAATGCTCGAGGCACATCAGGGGTGGCAAGGCACGTGGACAGGGGCCCCCAAATCTCAGCCAACTCCAGGGTACGTGTTCTTCAGAGGAAGGGCCTCTACTCTCTAAATTTTCTCAGGCTCTTGCTGAGTGTGCGTTATTCAATTGTGAAGGGTAACTGTGCACCTATGAGACTCCCCTGTAAAACACTCAGCTGCCAGATACAGCAAGCTTCTTTTCTTGGTGAGGTGCTTTGGATACCTGCTTCTCTCCCCTCTCCCAGCAAGCTGTATTAGGCTCACTCTTGGGGATACCTGAGAGGAGGAGATACTCGAAACAAGTTGGGTGCTCTTCACACATGCCTACCCTATGCAGAATGCAGGTAAGCCATGGGCAGGAAGTTGGGCCCCAAGTCAGTCGTCTGTAAGCTTTATCTGATAGTTTCCCATCTATTAATCAGTGAGCCCTGACTCACCTTCACTGGCCTATTTTTAAAATTTCTGATAGAGCTAAAATGTTTGTGGCAGAGCCAGAAAGAATTTTCAAGTATTTAGTAACTTTGGCTGCCCTGCTGGTGATTTATTTAACCTGTCACCTGAGAATTCTCATCCAGGTAAATATCCTAGATGTGATCATCTACTTTTCTTATTCTGGAATCATGAGAAACCACAAAGTTAACTGTGACAGAGTTTTGGGATTGGTTTTAGTTAGGTAGCTAATTCTTAGGAACAAAGAGTTTAGAATCTGAATTTAGAATCTTAGTAACGAAAAATGAATTTAGAATTTAGAACAATGAATTTAGAATCAGGCCCAGTTCTGGCTCCTGCAATTAAATTTGTACAAGGAACTTGATCAACAGCTGTAATTTTCTCTTCCATCAAGTGTGCTTGGTCTGGACCTACGTATTTCTGAGGTCCAGTTTAGAATTCCAGGCAGCTCTTCTAGTTCTGTAGTTAATGTCTAAGGTTCATAAGGTGTGAACCCCATAAATTATTTATTTGCCCCTCTGGGAAACTGAACGAAAGCAGAAGAAAATAAAATCTTGCTAAGCCCTGTGCACAATCTCTTGTTTTTATCAGGAATGAATAAATAGAAAAACAGGGGAATGTTATTTTCCAGTAATTTTTTAAATGGATCTCAGTGGCGAAAAGTACGTTAAGTTAGCAAACGTGCCTCACATACTGTGGATGCCTGTAAGACTCTTACATTCCCCTGGCTAGATGTATTTCAGGTGAATGTTTTTCTTTGCATTTGCTAAATTTTCTGTAGTGAATTTATCATTTTTTGTAATGAAGAAAAAAATACACATCACAGAAGTTTGCTATTGTCATTTCCTCCCCTCATGTAATCCTTATCTCTACCCCCTGTAGAAGCCAATAAAGGATAATCTGTGTTTGTTGAATGAATGAAGAAACCCAGTCTACCGTGGGTTTACCATGTGCCAAATGCGGAGCTGCAAAAGGAAAAATGAAAAAGAAAAGACCTAGAGAATCTCAAGTCCAGTGGCAAAGATGACATGCAAGTCATAACAAAATGCTGTAATTGTGGCACCAATTGCCATGAAGACAGAAGAGGTTGTGCTATAGACTCTCTCTCCCCATCTTGGGTCTTTGTTTGGGATAAAAGTCCAGTGTAATTCTAAAACTCAGTGTTTGCATATTATATAACCATAGCTAATATTGACATTAGCTGCTGCTGTTGACTAATGTTTGTTTGTAAGGAAAAGTGAGTTCTAGCTTTGGGGTAAGATCCACATCCTTTTGGACTGGTGTGTGAGTTTGGTGTGGTCTCTTAGATCCAGCATCAGGGACATAGCTTTCCTCCCAATCCATTGGTCTTGATCCACCAACAGTGCCCAGCTTTCTTTCCACTCCCCTCTTCTTTATGGGGTGCTTTTATTATTAGGCAGTTTTCTCATTTCGCTGTGTTGGAGCTTCAAGTACTAAACTAGTTTAAACCCTGCATTTTCTAGACAAGGAATTTGAAGCACAAAGAAGTTAAGTGACTCTACCTCAGGTTGTATAACTAGTGGTAAAGCCAGGCCAAAGCTACTGCCTCTCAGTAGAATAAACTTGCAAGATTTCTAACTCCATTAATTATGGGCTGTTTACCTAGGAGAATGATTAAAAAGTATTGTTGAAAGTTCTTAGAAGACATTTCCATGTCCACAGCTGTATAGGCATCTGACAAACAGAGAGCTTCCATGTGAAAGCTTTACTTAGCTAGGAAGCTGTCTTGGATAAGTTTTTTGTGGCCAGCATCAAGGTGAGTAATAGATTTCTCCGCTTAAGACTATTCTTAGAATTATACAGAGCAGCTTCAGGTCTAATTCTGGCTTAGAGGTAGGGAAACAGCAGAATGGGTTGAGCTGGCCTGAGTGGCAGATTTGGGTCTAGCATGCTTAGTCCCATTAATGATCCTCTTGGTGCAAGTGCACCTTAAGGAATAGGTCATTCAACTTTAAGCTGATTTCAAGCTCAGACCTCATTGTTCAGCCTGTCAGGTGCTAAATACATTAAATGGTCACTCCTTAACTCCCTTTATCTCATTTCCAGGACTTGAGTTAACGCAATCCCTTGAACTTCAAATTCCACCTCTAGATCTAGACTTGGTCTGTTTGCAACCAGGTCCGAAGCCAGGCCTTGTCCTTGTTGGTCCTCAACACTCTTTTGCCAGACTTGAAGGGGAGACTGGTCTCCTCTCAGACACCTGGCCTCCCATCAGCCACATAATCAGCACCCTGAATGCCGCAACCATTCCCTTTTCATTGCTAATCAAGCCCCCGGCTCTTCCCGTACTTTCCCAGAGTGACTTTCCCATATTTCTAATGTATTTTGGATTCTTCCTCCCTCATCGGTCCTGCTGCATTTGTGTAACATACTGTGCAGGAGAAACTCAGACTATCTAGACAAAGCCTGCCTACTAATCCAGCCCCTATTTTCCCTCCACACAGTGCAGGAACAGAATTTATGGATGTGATAATAGAACCCTATGGAGCACCCCACACAGAGTGGGCTTTGGGAGAATGTGAGTTCCTTTTGCCTTTCCCTAAAGAAACCTGGGCTGAAACCACAGTCCTAGCTCTGAAAGATCCTTACATTATAGAGCCTTTTTTTTTTCTTTTTTTTTTTTTTTTTTTTTTTGAGACAGAGTCTCACTCTGTCTTCCAGGCAGGAGTGCAGTGGTGCGATCTCTGTTCACTGCAACCTCTGCTTCCCGGGCTCAAACGATTCTCCTGCCTCAGCCTCCCAAGTAGCTGGGATTACAGGCGTCCACCACACCCGGATAATTTTAGTAGAGACGGGCTTTCACCATGTTAGCCAAGCTGGTTTCAAACTCCTGAACTCAAATGATCTGCCTGCCCGCCCCCTGGCCTCCCAAAGTGCTGGGATTACAGGCGTAAGCCACCGCGCCCGCCGGTTGAGCCTCTTTTTTTTTTTTTTTTTTTTTTTTTTTTTTTTTTCAATCTACTTGGCATAATAGCCCATATGCATTTCATCTGCAAGAGCCAGGTCTTCTGGCTCTGGCTCTGGCCAAGCTGAACATCCCCAAATTAACCCTGAGCTTTGGAGAGAGCTTTATTTTACCCCTCCTGCCAGCCCGTTACACTTTAAGAAACATAGCTGAAAACTGACTTAGCTTCAAGTAAGATTTGTCACTGTGTGTACCGAAGTCTCGCTCTACTAGGTAACAATAGAAATCATCTGCCTCCCCTGCCTCCTTGACTGGCCCTCATCATTCTCGTCAGTATTTAACATAGGCATTTCTCTATTGGATTGACTTCTCAAAGATGTTGATATTTTCCAGTAAGGCAGCAAGTGACCACCAGAAAGACACCGTGTATATCTAAGTACACCCCAGTTTAATCTATTCAAACAGCTGGCTGAGACTTATTTTTTCAAGAGAACATAACTGAAGGCAGTTAGAATGGTTTCTTTTGTGCAAATTTCCCCTCCCAGAGACCAGTCCCAGGAGTTCCTTCACCTGCATTATCCATTAATGCTGTGGATTCATTTCCCCCAAATAAACAAGTTTTCCTGCCAAAGAAAATATGCATTATGATTGGATGTAGGCATATGTCTTGGGACCTGATTTGGAGGCATGTTCTTCATTTTTCTCGGTTGGCCCTCATTCTCCTTACTGAGCTCTTACGGGCAGCAACAGTGTGGCTGTAGCCCTCATTTCTGACGGCCCTCACTGCCTTGTTAATCCTGTGTGTGGCTATTCAGCCCCCTTGAAAGCATCCTTCATTTCTGTTTGCTTAGTTTCCTGCATGCCTCTTCCAGATCATCTTTCACCTCTTGCTTCAACCTCTGGGGACATGTGTGGTTTCTACATAATGCACAAATGTGACTTGGGGGGAGGGGAGGATGGCTGTGGACTCATACACTTCAGCTGGAGTCACTGGACTCTGAAATAGGGGAGGTCGTTTCTGAGTGGGCTGGTCAGGAAAGAGGGGAGATGGAAAGACCAACAGGCAACCTCAGGCACTGTAGATTTCCCCTCCCGCCACAAGACAGAAAGCTGTGTATGTGTTTGCATTATAAGGAAAGTGTGAACTACAGCTCCTGTGGACCAAATCACCATAAATAACACTCTTGTATCTGATTCTAAATTGGGACATTGAGGAAAATAAGGGACCAACAACCAACATTTCTATAGGAAAAAGATCTGGTTCTTTATTCACCCAAATGTTGATCACCAGGGGTCAACGAACTTTCTCTATGAAAGTTAGATGGTAAATATTTTCAGCTTTGGGGACCATATGGTTTCTGTCACAGCTGCTCAGGCCTGCCTTTGTAGCTCTCAAGCAGCCATAGACAACATATAAACACTCGAATGTGTGGCTGGCCATAATTTGCCTACCTCTGAGAGTCTAAATTCATAAAATTTACTAATATCATTGTCATTATTGTTCACATAAATTGATGAGTGTTCTCTATGTGGCCAGGCTCTATGCTAACTACTTGTTGCAAATGGTCATATTTTTACCATTCAAAACAATTCTGTAAGATTGTTAATAGTATTGTACCCATTTTACAGGTAAGGAAGCAGAGGCTTAGAGAAGTTAAATAACATTAAGTGTGGGCAAGGCTGAATTTTGAACCAAGAAAATTTCACTCCAAACTCATGCTTTATACCACTATACAATACAGTCAGCCTACAGTACCTGCATCACTGATATCCACATTTGCTTTTAGATCCTGACATTAGCCAGTATTTGGACTTAAGTTATATACATATATAGCTAGTTTTGCTTTATAGTTTGAGCTAATTTTGCTTCTTACCTGCCAAGGATCAGTGCTAGGAAATGAATACATGAAGGCCTGGTGAGCTCAGAGGCAGAAGACATATATATCCAGGCTGGTTTCCAGGTTCTGAGACCCTGTGCTCTGAAAATAGTGAGGTGGAGCCAGGCCTGCAGCAAGCTATACTACTCCTTGGAATGGCCTCACCCAGGCCCAGCACTGGCATGAGCTGCCAAGCCATTGCACACAGGTGCAGGCTCCTCAGCTGCTGGTGGCACAGACCACACTAGTATGGTCAGGGGAGACTAGAAATTGCATAATTAAGTTGTTTTCCAAATAATGGTATCGTTAGCATGCAAGTCGACCAAACAGAAATGTCTGTTAAAGACGGCAGGAACCATGTTCTGATGCCTTTGTTGTTACAACGAGTAAAATGTGTTCTGAAGAAAACTTAGAGTAAAAGTAAAAGATCGGGGAAAAGTATCGCATATGCTATCACCACCAAAGTTCCTTCTTCAGGCTCATTGGGATGGTAGTGGAGGTTGGGGTAGGGGTGGGGATTCTGTGGCCAAATAAGTTTGGAAAATGCAAGCCTAGAAAAACTTGAACAATATTCTCAAGGATATAGTATGATGTTTTCCCAAAATGTGTGTGTGTGTGTGTGTATGTGTATGTGTCTCCCCTTATAAAAATGTTTATAAGGAATATTCTTTGAGAAACCCAAACCCAGAGGCATTTCCCAGTGTTAACACTTTGGTAAATTTCTTTATGGTCCAAGATTTTTCAAATGGGTGGGCATGTCAGCAACAGTAACTGTGGTGATTATTAAATACATAAATTTTTTTTTTTTTTTTTTGAGACATGGTCTTTTGCTCCATCACCCAGGCTGGAGTGCAGTGGCGCAAACATAGCTTACTGCAGCTTCAGCCTCCCAGGTTCAGGCTATCCTCCTGCCTCAGCTTTCTGTGTAGCTGGGACCACAGGCATGCACCACTATGCCCAGCTACTTTTTGTATTTTTTGTAGAGACAGGGTCTCACTTTGTTGCCCAGGCTGGTCTCCAGCCTCAAGCAATCCTCCCACCTCAGCCTCCCAAAGTGTTGGGATTACGGGCATGAGCCACTGCACCCAATGATCTCTTTTTTTATTTTTTTAGGAATAGGGGTTATATATATTCATTCCTGTGTGTTTGTGAATGTTTAAGTTTATTTTGAAACAGTTCATAATTACAGAAATGTTGCAAGAACAGTATGAAGGACTCCCCTATCATTTCCCCATTTGTTACCATTTTACTATCTTTGCCTTATTCTCATTGTTTGTGCGTGTATGCACACATTATTATTGCTATTATTTTTGTATTTTCATTACTGAAATCTGAATTACAAAATTCTTCAATGAACTGAACTTAATTCTCCAAAATACTATAGAAACTCAAATTAGACTAGAAGTTTATTAATTTCCCCCATTTCTTCCTGTTGCATTAAGGTAAATTATGCTTTCCAAGTATGTGAAAGGTTATAAAATTTCAAGGAACCATTCTAAGGCTGCAGCCTGCAGTCCTCATAAGGAAAGAATTGTCAAAGCCAAAGAAGTCTTCAATTCAGGCCCACGCACAATCCTAATCAGTCTGGATTAGTGAGGTTGTAATTTGATGTTGGATGGGACCGTCCCAACCATTTTGGAGCCAGTTTGAAGTCCTATTAGACAGGGTCCTTTAAGAATTAGAGTCAGCTGTTTGCTGAGGTGGGAACCTCAGCCTGAAACATGCTTCCATTTTTAAGTTTCAGGACTAAGGGGGCCATGCAGGAGCTCTGGGCTTTAGTGACTCCTCTATTTTGTTTCCTGTGGTGACTTGTCATGTTTTCACAGCGCATCAATGTGGATAGTTTTTAAAGTGACAGCCAGTTTCAACAGTGGTTTTATTTCACATACATTGGAGCTTCCATATCTGGATTTTTTTGTCAGCCACTAAATCAAAGCTCTTCCTCCTCCAGATGGTTTAAGACACCCAATTTGAACATTAAGTGAGTCAAGCAAACACTGTGCCACATTACCAAAGGACCCGTTGATTTAAAAGAGTATGGATGTGACTTACATAACCTCTCATGGAGCATTTCCAAAACCTTATAAGGAAGCTGGATATAGTCACCTGTCCTTCATAATGTTAACACTGAGCCACGAAGCCAGGGCTTGTGTCCTCAGAGAATGCATAAGGAAACGATCACCAGATCGCCCTGGGAGGAGAAGGCACTAGGCATTTGTTCAGGAGGTTGATGCAACACTCACAACAGCCGTAGGACACATGTATCATACCTCCCAGCTGGAAGGCAGAAACAACTTCAAGTTCAGCTCCCACACCCACAGGGCCTCACTGTATAAATGGTTCCCTCCACTCACATGTGTGGTAGCTCTATACCTAACTAGAAAAGTGCCTTGTTTAGGTATAAATTAGATTGTAGGGACTGAAAAAAAATTTTTTTTTATTTTTAAAAACATTTTATTATGAAAATTTTCAAAGACACTTCAAAGAAGAGAAATACGGTCAGCCTGCATATACGTACGCCACTACACAGATGCAACCATTTATCAAGATTTTGCCACATTTCTTTACCCCCTCCCTTATTTATTTTTTGCTAAAATATTCACAACAAACCCCAGATATTGTATCATTTTACCCCTAACATACTTCAACATGCCTCTCTAAAAAAGTAGACATTTTAGGCCGGGCACTGTGGCTCACGCCTGTGATCCCAGCACTTTGGGAGGCCGAGGCGGGTGGATCATGAGGTCAGGAGATCGAGACCATCCTGGCCAGCACAGTGAAACCCTGTCTCTACTAAAAATACAAAAAATTAGCCGGGTGTGGTGGCTGGTGCCTGTGGTCCCAGCTACTGGGGAGGCTGAGGCAGGAGAATGACATGAACCTGGGAGGCGGAGCTTGCAGTGAGCTGAGATCGTGCCACTGCACTCCAGCCTGGGTGACAAAGCGAGACTCTTGTCTCAAAAAAAAAAAAAAAAAAAAAAAAAAAAGTAGACATTTTATAAACACAATGCCACTATCCCACCTATGAAATTAATCCAGGACCAAAATTTTGATGTGTACTTTTTACATAGCTTCTGCAGCTGGGTAACCTCACAGCACAAGAATCAACAAGTCCATGCCTACACGAATTCAGCTGATAACTTTAAAGAGAGGGAGGGATCCTTGCTCTCAACTTTCGACAAAATTCTTTGGTTTGGGGCTGGGGGCAGGTGAAGAATTTGCACTTGTGGTTCTCCAGAATGTAATCTCAGATATTGAACTGTGCCATTTGCTTCTTGGGCATCTCATCCTCTCATCAATGATTGATAATCATAACTTACAGGAATTTTTTAAACAATATTTTAATTGGAAAACGCATCTGTCAGCTGTCAGGCTTCCAGTTTCCACTTTTGAGAAGCAGGATGTTGAATGTGAGTAATGACACAACAGGCCTATAAAATGCGGACTAACCCTCGGATGACTCATCCAGTACAATGCAGTATATTTGTCAAGGAGACTGAATCATATATGGGGGAAACCACTTCTCAGGCAGCCAGCTGGTTCTCAGGTCAGCAAGAGACGATCCATTTTTATCGGAAGCTTTATAGTAGCAATAATGCTAATACCCAGCACTCGGGCTCCACAATGTAGAGGAAATGGCATCGCCTGGCAGGTACGTGCTTACTGTTTACATGAACTTTATTTTTTCATTGTTCTCTTATGCTTAACCTTTCTGGTGCCTGCTTTTAGCATTCTTTTTAAAGGAGAAAAATTATCCTAGTTGTAGAGGACCACAGTGTGTATGTGTTTGTATTTGTGTGTGCCCACGTGCAAGGACAGATAGGTAACCTCTGGCCTGTTGATAGACACAGGGTTCTTACCCTCTCATCCCTCTTTCTGAAAACAAATTTCTCCTTAGATATTCTGATAGAAATGTTTTTGTTTTTGTTGTTGTTTTTGTTGTTTATTATTAAGTCCTGAATCTAAAAGATGCTGCCTAGGAAACAGCTTGCAGAGATGGTATACCTCCTGGGTGGGTAGTGTAGAGCTTTAAAAAAAATGAATAAGCAGAGGTGAGCTGAAGGAGGTGGTCTAACAACGACTATTGTGTTAACGTTGGATTTCTTTCAGTACTGTGCTTTTTTCCTACCCCCAAGATGCGTGACTTAATGCAAGAAAGCTTTATTCCCCTACTGAGTGAATAGGGTGGGTTTTTCTATTTGTTTTGTTTTTTTTATAAATCACAATTTGCTCATACTGAATTCATGCACTAACTTTTTCTAGGTGGGAGAAAGGGTAGTGGGGATTTGGTAGCAACATTTAATTATAGCATTCACATGATCTGAAGGATCGTTCTGCATAATTGGGAGGCTGTGTCTGCCTGTCTGACCCTCTCTCTTTCTTCACCCACTAAATTTAAACAATGTCTGACTAGTTAAAGCACATATCTTATTTATTTGAGTGTATTAAACATTCCTATGTGTGTTGACAGTCTATTCAGTGTCTCCTCATGTTTTAAAAAAAATACTTTGTGAGTCTTGCTTGTTAGGGACAGATGCTATAGTTAGTTTATAGCAGTACTATTTATGCTTTCCTGGTCTGTCTGTCCAGAATGGCTAGGTCAGGACCTGTAACACAACTGCCCACAAATTTGCCTAAGATTTAGCATTTGTGGAGCAGCCCAGTGTATAGCAGTAAATCCTGTTATCACTCAGAGAGCATTAAACAGATCTGGGGTTACCAAGCTGGAAAAATAGGCAATCTTTGTTTCTCTTCCCCTTTCTTATAAAGCCCATAATAATGACTTGTTTTCCTTGAAGTGTATGAATTTTAAGCTGTCAGTAAATGCGTTCAATTTACTTACTTAACTACATTCAGAAATTCCTATAATTTGGAAAGCCAGCATGAAGGGAGTTTGTTTCTGTTTGTTTTGTAGATTAAGGGGTGTACTTTTTATAGAATGGCCAATTTGTTTTTGGAGACAAGACCATCTCCAAATTTCATTAATTTTGCATTCTATAAATGAAAGCCACCTGTTATGCTGTAACGGGCTAATTATGGTAGAGGACAATGATGAGGAAGAACAGTATTTGAAATATGTGGGGGTTTTGCTAAGAATTTTCCTGCCCACATCTGTAGTGCTTATTTTTATATGTGTATACATGCATATATAGTACTTATTTAATAATAGCACTTGATGACATTAAAAAATACTTCAGATTCAAAGTGAGGGCCATTTTTTATTAACAACATTTTTTAAGTTGTGAAAGAAAGGCTACTTTAAAAGTGTTAGCTTGAACTAAGACCCATATTTTGCCATCTTATAGTAAACGGGGTTTTTTCTTATAGTTTTGGTGAATGCCACAGTCAACTTAGGGTTCACTTTATCAAATTCATTAGAAAAATATAAATTAATTTTGTTTTATTTTAAAGACAGAATAGCTAATTTTCTGTGCTTTCACGGAAATATTAGGTTTCATGATACCATTTTTTTTTTTCCCTTGAGGCCTATGGTAAATGATTATAGTCAGGAATAAAAGAACATTTCTTTTAAAGTTCTTGATTTAGTGACACTTTCTGTGAAAATGTCTTGTTTTTCTGTGATTTGTATAGTTGGGACTCGCTCAGGTCCTGTCCACATTCTTTCCAGAGCACCATATTCTGTTAGCTTTGGTTATACTACACAGAGGGTATACTGACCATTGAAACTGGACGACGATAATCACTCCTAGGGTTGTGGCTGCGACGCCTTAGAGGCCCCTTTGCTGTTAAGCACTGTGAACCATCAGTCCAAAGGAACCACGTGGTTTTTAGATGCCTTCTTTCCCTTTTGAGGGAAAAGGAATACTGAGCTATGGCCAGTTCCAAAGTTCTCATATCATTCAACTTGGAAGCAATCAATAGATATTGAGTGAGACGCTGCCTATGTTCAGAGCAATGTGCTGGGAAGTGTTACATTTAAAAGTGCTTCAGATCTGAGCCCAGTCTGGTTCTTCTCTTAATTCCCGCCCTAGTGGGGATTCATTGTTACTGGAGATGAATTCCTCCCTGGGTTTTCTTTTATTCATAGATTTACTGGAGTCTACAATCCAGAGCCACTCATTGCTATTGTGTATAAGCAACTTTGAGCTATTCCTTTTTGGTTCTTCAAAACCTAATTCTGCTTGGATGGAAATCAAGAAAGAACTGCTCTACTCAAAAATCCATTTGATAGTTTTGGTGACCATGTTTTCTGAGCCAAGTAGAGTGATATAACCTTGGACAAAAGATTTTTGTTCTTCCTTTTTCTTGGGGAGAGTGAGAGTCAGGGAGAGCATTTGAATCCTGAAAGGTTAAGAGTGTCCAAGGTATTTTAGTGGAACAGTTTTTCCCAATCTTTGCTGGCTTGCAGATTTTTAGCCCTTAACTAAAATTACATTCTAAAGACTCAGAGCTATTATGAATTCAGTAAACATTTTATAAAAACAGGTTTATTTAAAATTAGTATAGATCACCTACCAACATCTAAACATCCTTATTTGTATGTAGAGGGAGACCTGTTTGTTACGGAGTCTGCAGTCTGTCCTTGCTGTCCAGATGTGTGGTTTATGGATGCATGGTCATGATGATCACTGCCTCAGGAGGCTTGGCCTGTCTTATCGCCTGCTGTCCATTGCTCACTGTCTGCTGTGATATTGTCCTCCCCACATCTGGAGTTTATGGTCATTCTGCCGTACTGGGTGGGATTAATAACACTTGTAGGTAAATCTTATATCATTATCTAGAAATAGCAACATTCCTGTGTAGCTCAGAAAAGCCAGAGACAAGTGTGGATCAGCCTTCTAACGACATAAACTCCTAAATGTATAAATGGGATGAATGATCACCCTCTTATCAAACCAGCATGGACTTCTGTGAACCCTGAACATTCTTCCGGGTATATGTTTGCTGACAGCTTGTTGCATCAACTGCACCTGGATTGTCTTGAGCTATATGTGGCATAGTTGTGGAAACCGTGTGCATTCCCAGTTGGAATTTCTTTTTTTTTTTTTGAGACGGAGTTTTGCTGTTATTGCCCAGGGTGGAGTGCAGTGGCACAATCTCAGCTCACTGCAACCTACGCCTCCCAACATCAAGCGATTCTCCTGCCTCAGCCTCCGAGTAACTGGGATTACAGGCATGTGCCACCACACCCGGCTAATTTTGTATTTTTAGTAGAGACGGGTTTTCTCCACGTTGGTCAGGCTGGTCTCAAACCTTTCAAAAAAAAAAAAAAAACCATGATGACCATAGAGAAAGCAAGTGCTGCAGAAGCAGGCTGGCCTGCTCACCTGCCTCGGCCTCCCAAAGTGCTGGGATTACAGGCATGAGCCACGGCGCCTGGCCCTTTTCTTTCTTTTCTTTTCTTTTGTTTTCTTTTTTTTTTTTTGAAGTGGAGTTTCACTCTTGTTGCCCAGGCTGGAGTGCAATGGCACGATCTTGGCTCACTGCAACCTCCACCTCCCTGGTTCAAGCGATTCTCCTGCCTCAGCCTCCCAAGTAGCTAGGATTACAGACATGCACCACCATGCCTGGCTAATTTTGTATTTTTGGTAGAGATGGGTTTCACCGTGATGGCCAGGCTGGTCTCGAACCCCTGACCTCAGGTTATCCACCCACCTTGGCCTCCCAACCCAGTTGGATTCTTATTTGCCAAGGTTTCTTCATAACAGGTGATGGCTGGGTGCAGTGGCTCACGCCTGTAACCCCAGCACTTTGGGAGGATGAGGCGGGCGGATCACGAGGTCAGGAGATCGAGACCATCCTGGCTAACACAGTGAAATCCCATCTCTACTAAAAATACAAAAAAATTAGCCGGGCATGGTGTCGGGTGCCTGTAGTTGCAGCTACTGGGGAGGCTGAGGCAGGAGAATGGCATGAACCTGGGAGGCAGAGCTTGCAGTGAGCCCAGATCGTGCCACTGCACTCCAGCCTGGGCGACAGAGCCAGACTCCATCTCAAACAAACAAACAAACAAACAAAAACAGACGATAACCATAGACAAAGCAAGTGCTGCAGAAGCAGGCTGGCACTTCAGCCCTCTTAGAAAGAGCTTTTAGCTTGGGATGAGAGTGATACCTTCTTTGCTGCACATCTGAGAGCAGCTCAGACAGTTAGCTGCATCATCTTCATAGAGTTCAGTGTATAAGAACTACAGCAAGATTACTATCTCTTTCCTGATTTCAATCGAAGAGATGACTTAATTCATTCATTTGTAAAGATTCTTCAGATTAGAGATGTCCAAGCTAGATTTGGCTTTTTTTGTTGTTGTTTTCTTTTAAACACATGTTCCGTGTACCCATCCAGTGGAGGAGATGGGTTGCCTGTTGTTGCCCTGGCCCTGTGGGACTCTGCTGTTTGACTGGGCCTCTTGAATTCCATTAAATGAAGCACAGACAGCATGTGTCATAAAGGCTGCTTGGGAAGGGTGAAGAGCAAAATTAGTGTCTGTGGGTGGGCATGTGTTCTCATCACGTCGCCAGAGAACTGCAATGTGCAAAATCTGGCTGGAACCTGTTCCAAAGAAAAATAAAACAGCCCCTTTTTTCCTGCTTTGAGTAATATTAAAAAACATCGCTTAACCCCTATGTAGAAGAAATGGAACTGTCAGGAAATTCTTGTGATTATGTGTGTGTGTTTAATAATCTGTGTGTTTAATCTTTACAACTGAGGTTAGAATAGAAGAGATGAAAAGAGACTAATCATGAAAAATATTTTGGTGTATTCTATTGCTGGTGTTGTAGACATTGTAAGTGTTCTATTAGAGTAGAACTGCCTAAGGATTAGAGGAATTTGTCAGAGCTAACAATTCAGGGAAAATCTATTTTGTTTAACTTTCTTCTGTTCTTCTTTGAAATGATTTTGTAAGAAAAGCCATTTTTGTCTCAGTAAAACCAATATCAAAGGAAATGTTTGTGTTTTTCTTATATATGATTTACCTGGTACCCCAAGGAACAAAGCAAAGCCAACATTTACACTTACATTTGAAGCATAAGATCTTCCTTTTATAGTTTCCTTGAGAAGGTCTTGCATATTTGTTAATTGCTCCTCATAGTATAGAAGAATGTTTTTTAAGGGAGGGTTGTGATGTATGTAGTTTGCATAATGGGGACATATGTTACTTTTGTAATTAGGGGAAACTTAAATTTTTAAATAGTGTTAATGTTTACTCCTTTTTTCTTTTAAAAGAATTTTTTAATAAAAATAGAGATGAGGTCTCACATTGTTGCACAGGCTGGTCTCAAACTCCTGGACTTAAGCAGTCCTCCTGCCTTGGCCTCCCAAAGTGAATGTTTACTTCTTAAGGACTGCAGAAATGTTCCTAAGCTAAACCCAACATTTCTAAATTTGGGGTTCTTTACCTATTTCAAGTAGCCTCTCTTTGTTTCACAGATTATCTTTTTTTATTGTGGTAAAAAACACATAACATAGCATATATCATCTTAGCCATTTTTAAGTGTACAGTACAGTAGTGTTAACTATATCCAAGTTTGTATAACAGATCTCTAGAACATTTTCATCATCCAAAACTGAAACTCTTTCCCAATTAAACAACTCACTCCCCTCCCCAGCCCCCCGCCTCTGGTAACCACTGTCCTCCTTTCTGTTTCTAGGACTTTGACTAGTCACATTTGGATAGCTGGTGTAAGCGGAACAAATCATGCAGTATTTCTTTTTGTGACTGACGTTTCACTTAGCACAATATCCTCAAGATTCAGCCATGTTATAGCATATGACAATGTTTCCTTCTTTGTTAAGGCTGAATAATTCCATTGTATGTATGGACCACAAGTGTTAAGGTCAATTCCCTATATGTAAACACACAAGAAAAAGTTAACACAAGAGCTTCCGTATATACCAGCAACTCACTGCTGGGTGTGCAGCAGTTTTCAGGGGATGGCATATCCAGGATGCTTTCAGTGACTGTGACTTTCCTAGAGAATGAAACTGTGTGAAGTAAGTCCTGGGAAGTGGCTGAAGCACACCAGTGAGTGAAATGAGCCAAGAGTTGTTCCTTTTGACCGACATTAAGTCGAGGGCCCTTCCACCTGTCAGTAAAGCTCTCTGGTGGAAGAAGTTAGCAGTAGCCACTTGGTTGTACTGTCTTGGGCAGTGGTCTTTGTTTTTTGTTGTTGTTTTTTCTGAGATGGAGTCTCGCTCTGTCGCCCAGGCTGGAGTGCAGTGACGTGACCTCAGCTCACTGCAACCTCCGCCTCCGGGGTTCTAGCGATTCTCCTGCCCCAGGCTCCCAAGTAGCTGGAACTACAGGCACACAGCACCACACCAGGCTGATTTTTGTATTTTTAGTAGAGACGGGGTTTCACCATGTTTGCCAGGCTGGTCTCAAACTCCTGACCTCAGGTGATCCACCCGCCTCGGCCTCCCAAAGTGCTGGGATTACAGGCGTGAGCCACCGCACCCGGCCCAATTTTCTGTATTTTTGGTAGAGACGGGGCTTCACCGTGTTAGCCAGGATGGTCTGGATCTCCTGACCTCATGATCCACCCGCATCAGCCTCCCACAGTGCTGGGATTACAAGCGTGAGTCACTGCGCCCAGCCGGCACTGGTCTTTAACCACCACAGACTGCATGACTTAAAGCTTGGTTGGGCTCCCTGCTGCAAACATGTTGGTGATGGCCAGGAAAGCCCAACTTCAGCAGCTTAGCCACACGGGATTTCAGTTATCTGTGAGAATCATGAGTCTTGAAATAAAATGCCTTCTAGTGCCTCCACAAGCTAGTTGATTTTGGGAGGTGGAGATAGCTCTAGTATTTCCTGGAGGTTCTTTCTGAATCAAGTACTTCAAACTACACTACTCCCTTATAAATGAAAAAATATTTTAAGACTAATGTGTTAAAACTGTGAGGAAGCTTGGTAGCTAGTTGGCCTTTACATTATCCTTGCTGCCTAGTTCTTTTATATCAGGAAAGTAACATGGGAAATATGTGTACTGAGTGGATGGCTCTGTTATAACTCGGAAGGAAATTGCGCTTGTAGGACAAATCCTGTCCCTCCGTGTAGTCAACTAGTCAAGAATCCACTGCATCATGATTATATCCTATGAGCCTGACACTTGCCTTAATTGCTCACCAACAGTCATTGTGACCCTAAAAGGAAAGAATTTCCCCAGTAACACTTAAGTTGGGATTTGTAAAATAACATCAGTATGGATCCTTTTAGAGCCATTCAAGATTCAGTGGTGTCACATTCTGAGGATCCCCAAAATGAAGCCTAAATCAGAAGTTTAAGAAGAATTCCTCCTCCTTACCTTTTCTCCCTCACCCCACCCCCAGATAGGAAAGCCCTTGGCCAAAACCCAGCAAGAGCTGAGAGGAACTGGCCTTTCCTGCTGGCAGTGGGGAAAGAGGCTTCTTGTCAAGGAGACTGTCAGTAAACAGTTGAAACATTTGGGAATATTTTTCCACGTTGATAGGCTTTCATGGGCTGGATTGGGAACCCGGTTGCCCACCATTTTATGTTTTTTCTGTAGGGAAGATACATTCCAATTTCAAACAACTGACTTACTTTTGGACCAGAAATTATTTGTCACATTGAAGCACTTAAACCTAAGTTGCAACTTGATGTGCACTGAGCTGCTTTAGCAGAGGTCTATAAGAAATGTCTTTCCCTATTTTTAAGCTAAACAATTGCTTTGTTACCTTTTCCTAACTGAATTTCTCCTTTTCACTCTGAATGTAGTAAAGATTGGGGCTGGGGAGTTCATGTTGAGTCAACTGATAAGGCAGATAGAATCAACTGTTTGGGAGAAAAAGGGCAGATCTCTCTTCTCTTCTTGGCCTGCATTTGTTCCATAAATATGTCTTGGGGTTTTTCTTCCATGTGGCTAAAGAGAATCTCACATTTGTGGATGCGTAAACCCAGCTAGATGACTAGGTTGTACCTTTTATTTTCCCCCAGAGGATCTTATTAAACTTATTAAAACTCAATTTTCATCATTTTCTTGCTTTTTCAAAATACTTGAATAAACCAGTTTCGCTCCTGGAAACTTCATAATTGTGTCATAACACTGGCACTGAGAACATATCTGTTAGTCTATCATGGTTTCAGGTCTTTGTGGTTTCAAGTTTTTTCTCTACTCAAAATATACTCTCAGTTGCATTTTACTGCTGAAAGTTTTCTGATCTGCTTTTGTAGGATATTTTAGTGGCTTAAGTTTGCTAAGCCCTCTGCCACAACTAAAGGACTTTAAGGCCGTTTTTTTAAAACTCAAAGTGTGAAAAGGGACCAAAGTTGAAAGAGTCTCAGAAGTCATTTGTGGTCTCTACCCCTCATTTTACACATAAGGAAACTGAAGCTCAGTAATAGAGTTTGGGGTGCCTCACCCAGTTGTGAGAAGATGTGTAATGGAGGTTAAGTCAGGTTAGGTCACTTGTCCTGACTTATGGCACTCATCACAACAGATCCAAAAAGGAATTACCTCTGTTGGTGTGAAACTTTAGCAGGATGAGTAGGAACACCCTCTAGCTCTGTGATTTTTTTCATGTAGCTGTGTTGCCAGTGTTACCTCTTCATTTCTCCTTAGAATTTCTTTCACAATCAGTTGCCTAACCAGTAAATTTCAAGGGACCAAGATAAGGAATAACTTATCCTCCAGAACACCTAACTCGAATATGGGCACTTCTGCCACCACACGAGCTCCTTTCAAAAGTGTGATCAGGGGGTTGTCACAGAGACTGATCTTAGTCCTTTATCTGTCCCTAATGTCAGTGACCTTGAACAAGTCCCTTCTGCAGTCTGGATTTTAATTTTTCCACGTGAGAGAGGATTCTAGCATAGATGGTTTCCACAGTTCTTTGTATTAATAGCTTAAGAGGTGGAACTAATGTGAAGACCTGAACTCTGCCTTCGGGCGGACCTCTATTCCACCCTCCAGGAGGGAAGTGAAGCCGTCTAGCATGCTTCAGGGAGAACAGGTGCCTTGACTGTGTGTTGTTTGTTTATCTGTGTGTTTAGCTTTCCATCTCTAATGAGGGAGGTGGCAGAATCCTAGAAAAAAAGGAACTAAATGCATTAGTAATTCTTGCCGTCTGAGAGGGCATCCATTTCCAGTGGACCTGTGGGAATATAAACAGGCTCTTAAATATCCTGTCAGCTTATTGCTAGCATGATCTGCTGATTTTCCTCCCTCCTCTGTGGGTTAAATTATCACCTTCTTTCGTTTGAGAACAGGTTTTTTGTTTTGTTTTGTTTTGTTTTGTTTTGTTTTTTGAGACAGAGACTCATTCTGTGGCCCAGGCTGGAGTGCAGTAGCGTGATCTTAGCTCACTTCTAACTCCACCTCTCGGGTTCAAGCAATTCTCCTGCTTCAGCCTCCCGAGTAGCTGGGATTACAGGTGCCTGCCATCACATCCAGCTAATTTTTGTATTTTTTTAGTAGAGACGGGGTTTCACCATGTTGGCCAGGTTGGTCTGGAACCTCTGACCTCAGGTGATCTGCCTGCCTCGACCTCCCAAAGTGCTGGGATAACAGGCGTGAGCCACTGCGCCCGGCCAGAGAACAGGTCTTATTAAGGGCTGGCTTGTAAAGGATTTTGTAGGTTTAGAATTTGGTATTAACAGTTTGGTAAAGTCATTTCCTGACCTTCTTATTAGGTTTTCTTTGGGGTGGAGGGCAGGTAGTAGATAGCAGGTACAAAAAAAAAAATAAAAAAAGAAGAAGAGGGAACTGCATTCTAAATAGCAGAAAGAAAAGTAGTCAGATTCTGTTTAGTACCATTATCAGCATCTTACAGATTTAGTGTTGATTTCCATTTAGAAATCAACCATAACACTACAAATTCTCTCACTCTCCTGACATTTATGATTTTCAAGTGTTCAGAAAAGTTGAAATAAGTGTATGCTCAACATCCATATGCCTACCACCTCAAGTCTGCAATTAGCATTTTGCTGTTGTTGTTTTATCATACACATCTCTATCCATCTATCTCCATCCATGATTCTATGTTTTTTTAAATGCATTTCAAAGTAGGTTGCAAATATCATGGCATTTCCTCCTAGACATTTCAATGGGTGGGTTATTAAGTACTCCCTTCCTTTGTTTTCTCCAATAATGTGAAAGAAAGCAAAAGTATTCTGAGAAAGTCAGGCATAGGAGTTCAAGGGCTGCAATTTAAAGCCCTAAATTGGAGATTATTAACTTTAAACAACTCCCCTTTGCCGTTTGTTTTTTGAAGTACCAATTTTTCTATTACATGTACACTTTAATGTGGTGAGAGTTAATTTTGTTTAGTAATCTGACATTTCCATTAGCTGGCCTTTGGGGTTTAAATGTGGATCACAAATATCACCAATACCATTTTTGAAAGGGTGTGTAAAACAGAGGGAAAGTCAGAAAATTACTGCTTCTGGAATAAAAAGTAGAAGAAATGATTCTTCAGGGGTGGGTTATTTTGTTTGCTTTAAGATGGTAATCTTTTGATCTTGATTAATTATGAACTCCAGAAGTCAGGCTCAGTAAAGCAGACAGACAGTAAAAGCAAAATCATAAACCTAGATTCAGACTTTGGCCTCTCACCTCCCAGTACTCCCTCAGCCCCACTTCATGCCATGTAATCACCCTGAAATTCAGACCTTTAGGACAGACCATTTCATTCATTCTTTTTTGGTTGGAGTGAAGTACTTTTTTTTTTTTTTTTTTGAAACGGAGTTTCACTCTTTTGCCCAGGCTGCAGTGAAGTGGCGTGATCTCGGCTCACTGCAACCTCTGCCCCGTAGGTTCAAGCGATTCTTCTGCCTCAGCCTCCTGAGTAGCTGGGTTTACAGGTGTCCACCACCATACCCAGCTACTTTTTTGTATTTTTGATGGAGACAAGCTTTCTCCATGTTGGCCAGGCTAGTCTCAAACTCCTGACCTCGGGTGATCCACCTGCCTCATCCCCTCAAAGTGCTAGGATTACAAACGTGAGCCACCACACCTGGCCGTAAATTTTATTTTTTAAAGTAGTTTACTCATGTCAGAGCCATTCATGTTTTCGTGGTTTTTGGAAAAAACTCAGAACTACCTCCAACCCATGCCTTGAATGTCAACAATCTTTCACAGTAAAATCTTCCCATAATTTCCTAAATTAATTGTAGAGCCTTCTTTAAGGTGATTTATCTGGTGCACAGATATGTGACTGATACAGAGGCCCCTAACTGGTTGACTAGGAAACCCACCAAGGATTTAAGAGGCATATGCCCAGGAGTCTCCAGTTCCCTGGTCCCCCAGGATGAGAAAATTAGGATTTCTGCTATTAGTAAGGATTAGAGCAAAGAGTTTTCAAACTTCAAGAAAAAGTTGTTCCATTCTTCGCTGATTATAATCTAATTACTAAACTACCATGCCTGTCCTGCCAGTCTCCCCAGGCCTGACCTCAGCCCTCTGTTGGGCTTTCCTTCTCCTGGGCCAGGTGCATTACTCACCTCAAGAGGTACTTGCACAAGAAGACCATATTGACAAGAGAAAATTGCCCAGGAGCCATTTTTTAAAAATCTGTCTTAGACATTACTTCTAAAATTGGCTGCCTGTGTGCCGAAGCTAAGATTTACTTCAGCAAACACTTCGTTGCCCATGTTTAAAACTGCCCCATGTTAGGGTTTTAGGTTGAACAACCTTAACCTTTATCTTTATTGTGTCCCATTACACGTGGTCAGTCATCTTGTATATACATTTAGTATTCTTGTGGTTTATAAATTTGAATACTGAATTAAAATGCTGGAAAGATTTTTAAAAAAAAAAAAAAAACAACAAATATAGTGGTATCCTTAAGACATTTTTGATAGTATTGATAAAATCAAAAAGTTTTTATTAAGATTTTTTTTTTTTTTTTTCGTGAGAGCACTGTAGATAGAATCCAGCCAAATCACTCTTTTCCTGTGCAGGATTTATACGTGTTCAAGCTACAGGAGATAAACACTTAGAGGTGAAATTTAAAATTGCATTTAAACACAGTACAATGGAATGAGTCTAATGTAACTTTGTCAACCTTGCTGAAATGGAAACCAGAAAACCAGCATTTTATGAGGTAACTTCCAGTGTGCCTGGGCATTGCTAATGCCATGGGTATCACTACCTTCTATTTACAGTCCATGTAGATTTGCCCCTAAAATTGAGGCTTTCTCTGAGAAGATGATGGGGGCACTAGAAGCTCCAACTTCCATCTGCCACAGTAGGTTTTTCAAGCTTACCAGAACTGTCACTCAGGGCTCCCAGGCTCGGGGGGATATCAGAGGATCCCTAATTGCCTGCGGGTATTTTCCCAACTACTTCCTCAAAGGCTCCTAAGCCTCTGTAAAGCTTACGTGTTTAACTTCCAGCCCTGATCTTTGTTCCTTTGTGTCTTTGCTTCATTTCCCTTTTTTTTGGCCCTTGTGGGTCACAGGACACAGCAGGAAAGAAAGGAGGCCAGACTGGTGCATGGCACACTGCCTTGTACCCTTGACTAGGGACAGCTGGGCAGAGCATCCATTCCACTCCCAAGGATGTCTGCAAGGCAGGTGCAAGATAATGTGCCAGAATGTGCAGTATACGTGCTGCTCTGGCTCTGGTGACCTGGAGGTGTAAGGTAGCACTCAGAGATGGGGAAATATTTATATTTAAATTAGGATTTAACATCAGTGATAAGTTAAATCTATATTATCTAAATATTAAATCTATAATATTTTCCTTTAAGCTGAGGTTTAAAGGAAAGTATAGAGGCACATAGAATGCTAAATCAGCACTGTATGTTAAACAAGGTATGGGCATATATTTTGAACCAAAATTGCTCACTTATAAAAATAGGGATATACAGCTTATTTTTAAAGGAGTATTTATGTATTAAAATTTCAATAGGAAAACTAAAATACTAGAGGTCCAAGTCTAGCAAACTTTGACTTGTTAATACTGGTTCTGAAGAATGATTGATAAATTATTAAGTTCAATAATTATTTATATGCTGACCAGTGTCTTCCATGATAATGGAGGAAATGGCCTCTTTTAATATGTGCACTGGAAAATAGTGTGTGGGTGAGAGGTTTATTTATATGCTTCAGTGTAGCTAGGTAGCATGAACAACAAAGATGCTCGGCTTATCCAAGGCATGAGGGGAGACATGCCCCTTACCTCCCTCTTTGGGAGAGGGTAGAACTTGGGCACAGAGGGTGCTAGTGACCTTGCAGGACAGCAGTACTTACTGGCTTTACTCATAGATTCTGAGCCCAACAGAGTGAAGGAAAACCTATTTATACCCTCTCTGAGGCTCCTGCACATAAGCAGGACCCCTGGCTTTTAGCCTAATTGGTTCCTGGATAAAGGTTATATCCCCAGTCATTGTAAAGCAAAGACTACCACCACCACCTCCTACACACACCGTTTAGGGACCATGTTTTGTGTAAGGGTTCCATTCCTAAAACTCATTCCATACCATTTAAAAAATACATAAATTGATAATGAAGATAACATATTTTTAAAAATCAAAGCTGGCTGGGCCTGGTGGCTCACGCCTGTAATCCCAGCACTTTGGGATGCTGAGGCAGGTGGATCATTTGAGGCCAGGAGTTTGAGACCAGCCTGGTCAACATGCTAAAACCCCGTCTCAACTAAAAATACAAAAATTAGCTGGGTGTGGTGGAGCACGCCTGTAATCCCAGCTACTCCAGAGGCTGAGGCAGGAGAATCGCTCAAATCTGGGAGGCAGAGGTTGCAGTGAGCTGAGATCGCGCCACTGCACTCCACCCTGGACGACAAGGGTGAAACTCCGTCTCAAAAACAAAACAACAAAAAACCAAAGCTATGTGGCTGGGCGCGGTGGCTCACGCTTGTAATCCCAGCACTTTGGGAGGCCGAGGCGGGTGGATCACGAGGTCAGGAGATCGAGACCACGGTGAAACCCAGTCTCTACTAAAAATACAAAAAATTAGCCGGGTGTGGTGGCGGGCGCCTGTAGTCCCAGCTACTCGGAGAGGCTGAGGCAGGAGAATGGCGTGAACCCGGGAGGCGGAGCTTGCAGTGAGCCAAGATTGCGCCACTGCACTCCAGCCTGGGTGACAGAGCGAGACTCCGTCTCGGAAAAAAAAAAAAAAAAAAAAAAAAACCAAAGCTATGTTGTAGTCCTCTAAGGGTAGGGGTTACTCTGCATGAGCAAGATTAGCTACAGCACCTCAGAAAAGCAGGGACACAGTGAAGGCTGGACGGAAGAGCCTGTTTTCTCCTCTTGATAAACATAGTCAGAGCATAGTGCCCTGGCACTGTGAGCTCACAGGAAAGTGTTAGTCCCTGTTTAAGTACATGGGTTCTTTTACTAGCAGATACTGGAGTAGGGCAGTTTCAAAAGTACTCTCCATTGAGTGTGTTTGTTGGCTGATTTCACTGATGTTAAGTAACTGTGGAGAAGCCTTTTGTTAAGTGATCTTAGCCCACTTTTCACCTTCTCTAATTCTTACATCATACAAACTGGTTCTCTTTATGAAACAAATGTTTAATGATCAGAAAATCTCTTCTCTGCCTCACAGTGCCTGCTCATCCATGTTTGAGAGAAGAGCTGATGGCCTTTGCCAGAATTAACTACTGCCAGATCTGGCATCTTTGCGATCGAGTCTTTCTACTGTGGGCATTAATGAGCTTTGGTTAACACTGCGTTTTCTATAATGGCCTAAGCCAACCACACAAACAGTACATATTTTGGTGGTTAACACAAAGACCTAATTTTCTGGGACATTATAGTGTGTAGAGCAAGTGTTCTACCTTCAGGGGCTTGTACAGAGCAGAAAATCATGTTACCACCATGCATAAAATTACGTTATGTTAACTTTCCTTGCCCATAAAGTTCAGAATATATAAACTTCCAAAACCAGGGCAATCCACTTTTAAAAAATTCTTGAGTAGTTGATACTTAAGACGAACACCCACAAAACCACCACCCGACTTAACAAATAGAAAGTATGACCAGTACCATCAGCTTCTCAACACATTTAATTCTACTGAAGCATTTTGTTGATTCTTTTTAAAAAGATCACTAGTCATATGTATTTTATATTCACATATACTTCATACACACATATATAATATTTTAAACATATAATTCGATGAAATCAAAGAGCCTTTATAAATCTATAAGCACGAGGAAGACTGGGGGCGGGGGATGTGATTAAAATAAAGTGAGTGTGCCTGGCTCCCTGCAAGAAGTTGGTGTTATATTTGGCTCAGCTGGCGTCTGGGAGTTGGACTGGAGAGGCTGGGTTCTTGGCTAATCCCTCTCAAGGTCTGGTGAAGTGGAGAAGAGGCTGGGAGGAAGTGAATCTAATGTTGAGCATAATGGAGAGATAAAGGAGCCTGTAATCAGATAAGGGCTGGCTATGGGAAGTATTTATGGGGAAGGTAAAAGTCCCAGTCTCCATCCCTGAAAGAAACCGATGGGGAGGGGCAGGAGGAGATGGCCAGCTCACAGATGGCAGACGGCATTATTTTCCTCTACAGGTATGCCTGCAGTGGACAACTAAACCTGGTCTTTATAAACCTAACTTCTCTTGACAATTGCTGGAGGTCCATGTCAAATTTCCTCCTACTGTCAAGAGCCTGACAGCTTCCCTGCCCCTCCACTCTCTGATAGCTGGAAAGGGCAGGCAGTCGAAACCCACTCCTCAGTGGCCAGGGAAGCTGGTATTTCAAGGACCTGTTTTTGTCATTGAGGTAGGCTTTCAGCAAAAATGATGATGGTTACAACTTACCAAACTTCTGGATCTGACACTACCTGTAACACTACTTTCAGCCAGCAGAGTAGATCCCCTATTCATTTTGCAAAGGAGGAAACTGAAGCTCAAAAAGAGGTTTCTTCAGCTCCTGAGAGGGCTGGGGACTTCAGGGCTGCCTGGCCCTGGAGCACACATTCTCTGTGAGACCCAGTGCTGCCTCGCCTACAGTTCCTTGGTTTACGTCTGTAACGTGGCCCAGACAGGGCCTGCTTTGAAACTGGAGAACACTTAGAAGATAAAGGCTGAGGTCTAAAACTTTTCTGTGGAGATGCTAATCCAGTTTTGAAAGCGTTTTTTTCTCTGCCTTCCTATCCTGCCTTACAATGTCACCTGCCTCTTTTGCATATTGAGTGATCCCGGGACAGGAAGCCCTGTTTTTACAAAAAGTCCACATGTTGGGAACACAAAGCTTTTTCCTTAAAGAAACCACATTTAAATGGAAGATCCTCAGTCCAGCTGATTTTGCTCATAACACACCTAAAGAATATGGTATTGAGGGCTGGTCGTCCAACACCATTTGTAATAACATGGTTGGGGCTATTCAGCTCAAGTTCAGACGCTCAGGCTCCATTCAGTTGGGGTTTGGACCCTTGGCTGGAGCTTCACTAGATCCACACCATTACAGCAGTTGTTAATTTCAGAAGCATTCTTTTAAAATGTTATTTTTGACAAAGATAGCATGTTTTGACATTTTTTTCTAAGGCATACCAGCAGCAGTTTCCTTGTGCAAATTTTTAAAACTAATCTGCCCTTGCCCTTCCTGCCCCATCCCCACCCCCACTAACAAACCTTACATCTGTTTTAAACAGATGTTGTTTAATTCTTTCCAGAAAGAGGGGGAGGGAAGGTGGGAAGAGAGTTTTCCTCCTTTATACCTTTTTGGTAGTGGAGTTCATTGTCATTTCTGTGCTGGGTGGGGTGAAGTGCCTGAGTTAACGTAAATACACCATGGATAGGAAGCAGTTGGCACGCAGCCATGCAGCTGGATTATCCAGACATCCTTTGCAGCTTTTAGTCCAACACTTTATCCCCCTGCCTTGTTTTAAATAGCCAGATGCCTCAGTTAATGCTGGCTGTCGGGGCTGTTGCCGGAGGAGACAAAGGGGGCTTCTGCCCCTGAGCCTCCGCTTCCCCCAATCCTATCACAGAGAAGTCTATACCCTGGAGAAGGCACTTGATAGGAGGCATTGAGGCAGGAAGGAGGAGGCCTCAGAATGCAAGCAAAGGCCAGAGTTAACAGCCTTGTAGTCTGGACACAGAAGGGTATGGTATTTTTAAATTCTCTAATAAATGGGTACTTTTTGGAAATAAGTTTATGGCACTAACATAAGTAATGCAAACTTCTCTTTTTCATGTTTACTTAATCACCTCAAAGAAACAGAACAGCACACAGCTGCAACACAAAAAAAGTAAAAACATGGTTTTTTTTTGTTTTTTTGTTTTTTTTTTTGAGACGGAGTCTCGCTGTGTCGCCCAGGCTGGAGTGCAGTGGCGCAATCTCGGCTCACTGCAAGCTCCGCCTCCCAGGTTCACGCCATTCTCCTGCCTCAGCCTCTCCGAGTAGCTGGGACTACAGGCGCCCGCCACCACGCCCTGCTAATTTTTTGTATTTTTAGTAGAGACAGGGTTTCACCGTGGTCTCGATCTCCTGACCTCGTGATCCGCCCGCCTTGGCCTCCCAAAGTGCTGGGATTACAAGCGTGAGCCACCGTGCCTGGCCTAAAAGCATGTTTTAACAAGAGGTGCACAGAGTTTCAATTCTTCACCTTAGCCATCACCTGTTGAGATGAACCCATAGTATACTCATAGAAGATTTGAGAAAGCTGTGTTGCACACTGGAGAATTAAAAGTCGTAGGACCCTTAGGTTTTTTGTTTGTTTGTTTGTTTGTTTGTTTTTAAATAAATGGGGTTGGAGTGGGGGAAAGGATATTCTCCAAAGTTGCATGCAGTTAATCTAAATAAATGTTACAGAAGATTCTTTTTTTTTTTGAGATGGAGTCTTGCTCTGTCACCAGGCTGATCTCTGCTCACTGCAACCTCCACCTCCTGGGTTCAAGCAATTCTCCTGCCTCAGCCTCCCGAGTAGCTGGGATTACAGGCGAAAGCACTGCCACGCCCAGCTAATTTTTGTACTTTTAGTAGAGACAGGGTTTCACCATGTTGACCAGAATGGTCTCAATCTCTTGACCTCATGATCCGCCCACCTCAGCCTCCAAAAGTGCTGGGATTACAGGCGTGAGTCACTGCGCCCAGCCCAGAAGGTTCTTAATCTAAGGGAATATGCATGTTGAATCCTGAAATAGTTGGATTAGTCATATATGTACATGTATGTCCTATGGCTTTTATATGTACTTCTACATGATTTTTCAATTTTTAGGAATAGAAAGTACTGTGATCCCAATTTAGTAATTGTGGTTCATAAGTAAATAAGTATTGAACACTATATGTTTTTATAGGAATTCTGTTAGCCATAGATTTTTTTTTTTAGACGGAGTTTTGCTCTTGTTGCCCAGGGTGGAGTGCAGTGGCACGATCTCAGCTCTGCCTCTGGGGTTCAAGATATTCTCCTGCCTCGTCCTCCCAAGTAACTGAGATTACAGGCGCCCACACAAGCCCAGCTAATTTTTTATACTTTTAATAGAGACGGGGTTTTACCATGTTGGCCAGGCTGGTCTCGAACTCCTGACCTCAGGTTATCCGCCCACTTCAGCCTCCCAAAGTGCTGGGATTACAGGCATGAGCCACTGTGTCCAGCCTGCTATAGGTAATTTTTTTAAACCTGTTTATATTGTGAATTTAACCCCATTCATTCCACAACCTATTACATATAAGACACCATTCTAGGCTCTAGGGATATAGCAGTGAACAAAAAAGGCAAAGTTTCTGCTCCTGTGGAATTTATATTCTAGTAGGCAAGCAGATATTTTATTGAGCAAGCATTGATTTAGTAGCATATAGAAAGCCAAAGCAGGGGGAGAAGATTTAAGAGGGGTGGAGGGTGCTATGCTGCTTTATATAGAGTGGGCAGGGAAGTCCTCTCTGAAATAACCTTGGACAGAGACTTAAGAGAATGAATTCAGTTGGTATGTGAGGAGTAGGATTTGAACAGAAGAAATAGCAAGTGCAAAGGCCCTGAAGTAGAAGGATGCTTAATATGGAGGCCAGTGGGACCAAAGTGGAATGAGCAAGGAGAGTAGTAGGGTAAGGTCCAGATTTTGACTTCTGCTTGGCGATACCAGTGGAGGGTTTGTTTGAATAGAGTGATCTGACTTACCTTTCTATTTTCTGGGTTAAGTTGGGCAAACGTGGAAGCAAGGATGCCAGTTAGAAGGCTACTGCAGCAATCTCAATGGAAGGTGATGGCAGCTGGACCAGGTCAGTGTCAGTAGACGTGGTAAAGAGTGGATCCTGGATATATTTTGAAGAGAGAACTAGAAGGATGAGGAGGTGTCAGGAACCAAGAATTCAACCTGAAACATGTTGATGGTGATATGTATTAGACGCCTATGTAGAGACCTCACATAGGCTCTTGGTTCTACTGGCCTGAATCTCACAGAAAAGACCTGGATGGAAATGTGAATTTGGGCACTGTTGGTATGTAGAAGGTTTTTAAGTCGAGGAAGTTGGCCCTAGCTTGGATCATGGATGGCTTAACCACAGTTACAGGAGGAAGGGCGGAGAGAGTGCTGGTACAAAGCGTAGGCATGGTGGTGGGCACAGGCGAAAGGTCTCCTGTGATTTTGTCTATTTTCTCAGGGAAACTAAAGCAACTTCATCCATCATCTGAGAGTGAGGGGGTAGGAGGCCGTGTAAAGTTGTCTTTGGGGGACAGATCAGGGAAATGTAGCAGGATGCCAGGTGGCACTTAAGGACTCACTTGAGAGTAGTGTTTATGGCTTTAAAACTAGTCCTATGAGCATAGTAGAGTGGGGTTTTTCCCTCCCACTATGTTCAGCAGCCTGGGTGGGGTTACGGAGTAGGTCGATGGTAGGATTTAACTCCACCGGGGTCATGCCAGGCAATGGCAACAAGCAAGGGGAGGGGTAGAGAATCAGTTGAGGACATGGGGTTTGGGGGAGGGCAAAAGTGGTCAGAACAATAGATTGTTGGCCCCAACAGGGTAAAGAATTATTGGAGTCTGGAGGGAGAGAGCTGCAAAGTTACAAGGCGGTCAGAGAGCAGGATGCTTACAATTTGAGTTATGGAGGTGGTGCAGATATTGGTAATGACAAGGTTCACGGTTGACCTGGGCATGAATGGCTAAAGTTGGTTGTAAGACAAGGGCATTGGAAGGAAAGAGGCCCAGAAACTGAGAGGCCAGGGAATTGGAGGGATCCTCCATGTCGATAATGAAATTATCAAGAATTGGGCCAGGAATCATGGTGGAGAGATGGAGAGTCAGTGAGCCTGGTTGCTGAAGTCTTCAAGGAATGAAGGGAAGTGAGGTCTGTAGAAGACTGAAGAAGGGTTGTGAGGGGGGTCAGGGTGTGAGCTTCAGAAGCACTGGAGGGAGGCCGAACAGTCTGCAGCAGTGGCAAGCACCATACCCACATCTAGGCCCAGCAGGGTGCAGTGGGGAGATAGAAAGCAGCCCTGGGAGAATGGGCCACAGAGGCCCAGCCAAGAGTGCCATTTTAATTTAGGTTAGGAAAGGGAAAGGAACTTATATGAGGTACCTACAGTATCAGATTCATAGAGACAAGACAGTAGAATGGTGGGTGCCAGGGGCTGAGGGGTGGGGGAAGTGGAGAAGGGGGAGTTAGTGTTTTTCGTGGGTACAGAGTTTCAGTTTGGGATGACGAAAAATTCTAGAGGTAGAAGGGGGTGATGGTTGCCCAACAATGTGGGTGTAATTAATGCCACTGAACTTGTATACTTAAAAATGGTTAAAATGGGAAATTTTATGCCATTCATATTTTACCACAATGAAAAAGAAAATGAAAGGAATGATCAGAGGAGGGGATGAGGAAGTAAAGGGAATGGTAGACCTTGGGTTTGGGGTGCCAACGGAGGTCAGTTGGGTGGCAGTGGAGGGTGAGCCGTAGGGGATCATGGAAAATCTGGTGGCTTTGCCTTTAGTGGTGAGTGAGGTGAGCAGGGCTATGGGGCACAGGGACTGCCTCCACGTCTCTGGCCAATTGTGGGGGCCAGGTTCTGAGTGCCCAAGGAGAGGGCATCTTCCCTGAGGCCCAGGGAATGATGGGGGTTCTTTGTTACTCTGCAACTTTGTTTCCTGAGAATCTGTTATAACGCCTGGCATATACAACACGCAAATATATGTTTGAATGAGTAAAAATGAATTCTATCCAAAGAAAGAAAACAGCAAGTGAGAATGTAATGGCCTTGCCAAAAATCCAAATAAATTTCCCCCAAAAGTGATGAAGAATGAAAAGAAGCTAGAGTTGGTCTCTGGGGGAGAAAAAGGATTTTTGGCAAATGTGCAGAAGAACTTATTGTGAAATTGAGGTTTTAGACTGGAAGAAATAAAATCATAAACAGAAAGCTACAAATGTGTAAAGGCTTATTGGAATTGAAATGTTTTCCTACCTAGATATGTGATTTCATGGTGAATTTATGATTTGCAAGTAGATTATCCTATTTTATGCTAAATGAGATTCTCGGCTTTATAAAATGTTAAAACTTGGTCATTCGTTTTCAACTAATTTTAAAGGGTTGAAACCATAATGCCCTCTTAATAGGTTTGTAGTCTGGGCGTGGTGGCTCACACCTGTAATCCCAGCGCTTTGAGATGCCAACATGGTGAAACTCCATCTCTATCAAAAATACAAAAAACTAGCCAGGCATGGTGGCAGGTGCCTATAATCCCAGCTACTTGGGAGGCTCAATCAGGACAATGGCTTGAACCCAGGAGGCGGAGGTTGCAGTGAGCCAGCATCACGCCATTACACTCCAGCCTAGGCAACAAGAGCGAAACTAGGCAACAAGAGCGAAACTCCATCTCAAAAAAAAAAAAAAAAAAAAACAACTAAAAACCAAAATAGGTGTGTGTCTTTCCAACCTAAAGATACTAAATTACAGAAATCAATTCATTTATCAGTACTTACACCTAGAAACTGGAGAATATTGTGCCTGTATACATCTTTCGATCACAAGTAATTTTTAATTACTTAGGTATCTTTTTAAAAATGTACTTTTATATTGAGTTTAAGTGTTTTGTTTTTTCCCTAAAAGTTGAGATGGACCACTTTTTAAGGTTGCCGCCAGGCATAGATTTCTTTCGATAAATCCAAAAAAGTGCTGGCTGGTGGTCATCTTGCATTTTGAAACGTGTCCTGCAACTACCAGACCATTGTCATGCCCCGTTCTTCTTCTTCTTGTCGTTTTAGTGACAGCTATATTGTGCGTGTCAAGGCTGTGGTTATGACCAGAGATGACTCCAGCGGGGGATGGTTCCCACAAGAAGGAGGCGGGATCAGTCGCGTCGGGGTCTGTAAGGTCATGCACCCTGAAGGCAATGGACGAAGTGGCTTTCTCATCCATGGTGAACGACAGAAAGACAAACTGGTAATGGCAGACATACAACTCATGGGTTAAATTAGTGACAACTGCTTTCTTTATGTTAAATCATAGTCCTTTTTCCTTAACGTATTTTTTTCTTTCTTTCTCTGACTTCAAACTCTTGTAAAAGCTTCAAAAGTTAGAACCCCGGAGCTGGTGCCAAATTGTAAAACGTGACTGTCCTTTCCAGCAAAGTCTCTTTTGACCACACGCTTTATCTGAGATGCTTAGAAGTATATTTGGCTGTTTTATTTGCGTCTTTGATTAAGATGTCTATCACTGTAAAAAGGTATTCAAAACAAAAATGTACTCTTTTATTATTATGAATCACATTGTACTGAGCTGTGAAGTCAGTGTTTTAAAAATGTAGAGTTTATTCATGGAGCATGCCATTGAGGTTTGGATGGTGGCAGGTAAAATACAAAGGCAAGATGTCATCTGACATTAGGCTACTTATAAATAAATGTTTATCTAGCTTTTATTTCATGCCCTAATGAATAAAACATGCTTGGAAAAAGAAAGTAACAAGAAGTAGTGGCATCATACTTCATTTTTTTGTTGTTTTTTTGTTTTTTGAGTCGGAGTCTCGCTCTGTCGCCCAGGCTGGAGTGCAGTGGCGTGATGTTGGCTCCCTGCAACCTCCGCCTCCCAGGTTCAAGCAATTCTCCTGCTGAGTAACTGGGACTACAGGTGCGCGCCACTACACCCAGCTAGTTTTTTTATCTTTAGTAGAGACAGTTTCACCATATTGGCCAGGTTGGTCTCGAACTCCTGACCTCAGGTGATCCACCCACCTCGGCCTCCCAAAGTGCTGGGATTATAGGCGTGAGCCACCGCACCTGGCCAATACTTCTATAAATTATTATCCGTGCTTATAGATAAATACTTTGGAGAGTAATCATCACCTCCCAAGTGTGGGGAATTGATACTTCATAATATACGGTCTTATGGAGGAACTCAAATGTTCAGTTCTGCGTTATGAAGGAATCTATGATAGGAAGGAAAATGGAATGTCCAAAATCTGTTTTAAATTCATGGCCCTAAACATGGAAGAACACTACTTCTATCTGTATTTGATCATGGAGTGTATACTCAGAGGCCAACAGATGATTCAGAATGTGCAGGATTGTGCAGGATCCCACAGAGAAAATGCAAAGACACCTCAAGAATATGTCAGTGTTACATTTGAGACCCTTTGCAGCAGCATCTGTTGGGTTTTATGTGTTAAGTGTACAAATTTAACTTTCTTTTGCAAGCACTTCTTATAGTTTAAAAAATTTACAAAATAGATAAGACAGAACAATTTGTAAATGTTACATATGGGTCAACAGAAATGTTATTTTCACATTTGATTTCATTTCTGAAAATTTAAAGGGAGAAGACAGCTAATTTTAAGAAGTATTTGTTCAGGAAATACCCTATATAATAGTGAAATAATGAAAACATTCTTGTTTATAACATTTTTGCAATAAAAAGCAATGTAACTACATTACCAATAAAAAGTAAAATGACTACCATTTATCTAGCATGTACCATGTACTAAGTACAATCCAGCCCTTCAGTTAGATCTCTCATTGTATCCTTACAGCAGCCTGTATAATTGTAATTGAAGAAATTATGATTCAGAAAGATTCCTTGTTCTTAGTGGCCTGTTTTGGGGGCCTGGAACCAGTATTTGATTCTCTTGTCACTCTGACCCCAAAACTGAACAACCACCCTTAGCCCTTTGATGTAATTTTCCCACTTTGTACTTTTTTAAAAAAAAAGACAGGATCTCACTTTGTTGCCCAGGCTGGCCTCCAACTCCTGGGCTTCAAATGGTCCTCCCACCTCATCCTCCAGAGTAGCTGGGACTGCAGACACATACCACTGTGCCCAGCCATATTTTTAAACAGTCGTGTATCTCATTTATTTTGCCTTAAACATTTTCTTTCAAGACTATGATGAAACAACATTGCCCTAACATTCTCATATGAAATTTTCAGCCGGGTGCGGTGGCTCAAGCCTGTAATCCCAGCACTTTGGGAGGCCGAGGCGGGTGGATCACAAGGTCAGGAGATCAAGACCATCCTGGTTAACACGGTGAAACCAGGATGCGCCACTGCACTCCAGCCTGGGGGACAGAGCAAGACTCCGTCTCAAAAAAAAAAAAAAAAAAAAGAAATTTTCCATGTTGCTGATATCAGTTTGATGTTTCATTATTTGACCACCTCCTTAGTGTCAAATATTAAGGTTCTTCCCCTCACCTCAGTGTTAGGAATATACCTATGTGAATTTTCCACATTTATTATAGTTTTGGAATAATTTAGGAGGTCATATTTTTATGACTTTTGATACATGTGCAAGGAGCTGCTACCAGTATTAGAATTTCCTTTAACACATTGAGGGATATAAAATATACCTATATGTATAAAATATACATATAGGTGTATTTTATATACATATATTATATATATGTATATTTTATATCCCTCAATGTGTTAAAGGAAATTCTAATACTGGTAGCAGCTCCTTGCACACGTATCAAAAGTCATATATATACACATATTATATACATATATACATATTATATACATATATGTATATAAAATATACACATAATATATGTATATAAATATTTTATATTTATATATTTATAAATATAAATATATGTATATAAATATTTTATATTTATATATTTATAAATATAAATATATGTATATAAATATTTTATATTTATATATTTATAAATATAAATATGTGTATATAAAATACATATGTGTATATATAATATATTTTTATATGTATATATAAAAATATATACATATATGTATATAAATACATATATATGTATATAAAATGTACATATAAAATCTTATTGCTTGCTAATGAGATAAAATGTTTTTGTGTTTGTTAAACAGTTGTAACTGTGAATTATCTGTTGATGTCCTTTGTATATTTACTTATTGGGGCCTTATTTTTCTCCTTGATGTGTATGCCCTCTTGCATAATAAAGTTATGAATCTCCATCTGTCATATTTGCTGCAAGTATATTTTTATAATCTGTTGCTTGCCCTTTTAGTTCTTATTTTTATATATATAGCAATTTTTTTCCACTTCTTTGGTCTTTTTGTTTTTAGGGTTATGTTTTTAGAGCTACTTTTTTTTTTTTTTTTTTTTTGAGACGGAGTCTCGCTCTGTCGCCCAGGCTGGAGTGCAGTGGCGCAATCTCGGCTCACTGCAAGCTCCGCCTCCCGGGTTCACGCCATTCTCCTGCCTCAGCCTCTCCGAGTAGCTGGGACTACAGGCGCCTGCCACCACGCCCGGCTAATTTTTTGTATTTTTAGTAGAGACGGGGTTTCACCGTGGTCTCGATCTCCTGACCTCGTGATCCGCCCGCCTCGGCCTCCCAACGTGCTGGGATTACAAGCGTGAGCCACCGCGCCCGGCCTTTTCCTGGTATTTCTATGGTTTGTCATAGAATACTTCAACCTAAAGTGGCCCTTTAGTTTGTCTAATCTAGTCACTGGTAAGACATTACTAGTGCATAGTAAACTTTTACCATTTGTTCCAGGTCCTTCGAGTAAATAACCTCAGTTAAATTCCTGCAACATTTTGAAGGAGGAAGACATTACTATTTCCACATTGTAGTGGGGAAACTCAATGCTCTAAGAAGTGAGCCACGTCCTCGGCATGGGGTGGGCAGTGTCACCAGCAGAGCCAGCGTTTGAGCTCATTTCTTTGCAAAATCAAAGCCTGTCCCTTCACACTAACTTGGCATACTATTAGGGCAGTCCAGTCCCCTGTCCACCCCTGCTGAGTCGTGGACCAACTTCTGTTATTGCGCTATCCTAAAAGTGTGCCTCATCCCCTCCCACATCATGTTTCTCCATTTCCCCACCCCTTTTCCTGTCACCTTTACATTCCTTGACTCCACACTTCTGGGCTTTTATATTCACTAGTACCTAAATCACACACCCCTAAGTCCTGTTGTACTTCTCTGTCTCTCCATCCCTCACCTTGCCTGTTTCACACTCTGGGAAATTCTGGATTTCTCTACTGAGTGGTACTTAACCCCTCCCCTCACACCCATACCCAGCACACTCATGCACGTGCACACACAGACACACACACACACGCCCGTACACAGTCTCCCTCTCTCTCTCTCACCGCCCTCCCCCACCCCCCTCCCCCTTCTCTCTCCTTAGAGATATGATAACTCTTCCTTTGGCCTCTCAAGCTTCTCTAATGCAATGCTAGTGCCCACTGGAGACCATGCGCCCACATGGGAGCTCTGCAAATGTGGTGAGTTATTGAGGAACCCCCCTCTAAAAGGTGGAATGGCAAAGAAAAGATGAAGATTATTTTTAGGATATATTGGATGGATTGTATCAGAGTTCCCAGTATTCCAACTAGGGCATGAAGTACTCTTTCAGATAGAAACAGTGTTGTCAGTTTTTACAATGTAGTGCAGGTCTAGAATTCAGCACATTGTGGGAGTTTGTTTCATTACATATTGAGGGCTGTTAACTTAACTACCATTGTTTCTATGGGAAAAGTCTCTGTTCCAGACACCCATTCACAAGTAGTCAGATAATTTTTTGGTAAGCTGGGGACAGTCAAGCCTGAGAAATTATATGTAAATTAAAATTTTCTGAGTTGAATCTCATTTTTAGATGGATTAGAGTTTACTCCTGAAACAAATCTTGTGAGAAACCTCTTTATGGAGACTAATCACAAAATCTAAGAGTTTGATCATTCCAGTCATTGCCCATGTGTAGGTCAGTGAGCATTCTCACATAACATTTGGTGGGAATTTGAGCTGGCAAAGCTCTTTGAAAAGCAATTTGGCAGGATTTTAATTTTAAATGTGCATATCTTTTTACCTAGCAGTTCACATCTAGAACACTATCCTTTAGAAAAAGACTTAAACACACAGAGATTTATGGACAGCAACAGTTCTTAAACTTTTTTGGTCTCAGGATCCCTTTACACTCCAAAATTTTATTCAGGACCTCAGAGAGCTTTTGGTTTGGTGAGTTACAGCTATTTATAACTTACCATATTAGAAATTAAAATGGAAAAAATTTAAAACTTTTGATTAAACAGTATTGTTAATATAAATGACATTTTTATAGCAAATAACTGTATAACTTTTCCAGAACAAAAGTAATTATGAGAAGAGTGGCATTGCTTTATGTTTTTGAAGATCTCATTAATATCTGGCTTACCAGAAAATAGCAGGATTCTGGTATCGGCTCCTGCTTTTAATCTGTAATATATTATTTTGGTTGAAGTATATAAAGAAAATACAGCTACTCACAGAGAAGGGGAGTTAGTAAGGGGAGAAATATTTTAATAGCCTTTTCAGACAATTGTAGATATTCTTCTTTGATACTACACTAAAACTCAACCATGTGGAATCTGAAATCTATCAATGAACATTTCATACTCTGTTACATTACCACCCACTGGTTTATCTTTCCCTTTCAATAGATCTTTTACTCATCCCTGATTTTGTAACATCATGCACTGGTCACCTGAAAAATAATGCTCCACTGAGTTAAGCAGATCTTCCAAATGTTGATACATTTTATTCTGTAATATCAAAAAACTACATTTCTTATATTGCCACTAACTCATTAATATAAAAAAAACTACATTTCTTAATATCGCCACTGACTTGTTAATATAAAAAAAACTACTTTTTTTAATATTGCCACTGACTCATTAGAAAAGTCTTTAAGTACCAGGAAGCTGTCTAGAATTCTAATTTATACTTGAAATATAGATAAGGATGTAAATTGCAGCATTGTCTTCAAGGTCACCAATTCTTACTGACATAAATGCCCGTTAGTATGGAGAATGGTTGAATAAATCTAATACATCCATACAGACAAATTAAACAATTATTTTTACCTTCCTGTATCTCTATGACATATTTTTAAGGAAAATAAAAAGCCAGTTAAAAACAACTTATAGGTGTGGCTACATTTAAACACAGTTACCCTTACCCAGAAACTTACGTGTGTATATATAAAGAAGCCACAAAATGGAAACTGGGATTGTGCCCGCTGTACTGACAGTGGGGAACTCGACAGAGAGGGACGTTGACCGTGGAGGGAAGAGATGAGTAAGAATGGAGTCCTCATGTCTTCAGCTAATACTTAAATCTCCCACAACATGTATTTCTCGTGTAGTTATTTTTTTTTTAAGTCTCCAACAAGAACATAATCATTTTTTTTCTCCTTATGCATCTTATTTAAACGGGTATTTTTTAAAGCCTTTCTCAAGTTTTAAGTTAGTGTCTAATTGTGTGTGTGCCAAAACTTCACCAGAGAGTTTATATCTGTTAGGAAGTTTAAAGCATCTAAACTTTTTCATTTTTGTCTTTAAACTTAGATACATATGATACTATTTTGCTTTAGAGGACATAAAGAGATGGTATCTGATTTCCCCCCTCGCTTAATTTAGGTGGCTGAACTTATTTTACTCAAACTTGTTTTTTTTGAGACAAGAGTCTTGCTCTTTCGCCCAGGCTGGAGTGCAGTGGCGTGATCTCGGCCCACTGCAAGCTCCGCCTCCCAGGTTCACACCATTCTCCTGCCTCAGCCTCCCGAGTAGCTGGGACTACAGGTGCCCACCACCACACCCGGCTAATTTTTTGTTTTTTAGTAGAGATGAGGTTTCACCGTGTTAGCCAGGATGGTCTCAATCTGCTGACCTCATGATCCGCCCGCCTCGGCCTCAGCCTCCCAAAGTGCTGGGATTACAGGCGTGAGCCACCACGCCCGGCCATTTTACTTAAACTTTTCTAAGAAAATGTACCTTTGGAATAATTTCAAAGTTAGAAAATATCAACCAAAGCTAATTTTTTCACCCCCAAAATATGGAGAAACTAGGAGTCTTTGTATTTGTATTTTAGAATACAAAAAGTTTATTTTGAGACTTTGAATTGAGACTATTAAATTCTAAAATAGATAACATTTGTTAGTTAAATTCTTGATTATTTGGATTTCCCCAGTGTGGAATGGGGCTGGGCTGACATTTAATCATTGTGCTATTCTTAGGGGGAAATGGCTATAATAAGCAATTTAATCATAAATAGAATTATGGGAGGGGACCGTTGTCCGATCTCAATACAATGTAATAAATTTAACTGCTTGGGACTACTATTTGATATACCAATTTGAATATTATTCTCATTTTTTTATTAAGTTAGGGAACATTCATTAGACAACCCTTAATTTATTTCGGTTTTCCTTTTGTTGAGACAGAGTCTCACTCTGTCACTTGGGCTGGAGTGTAGTGGTGCACCTTCTCAGCTCACTGCAGCCTCAACCTCCCAGGCTCAAGTGATCCTCCCACCTTAATCTCCTGAGTAGCTGGGACTACAGATGTGCGCCACCACACCCAGCTAATTTTTGTATTTTAGTTAGAGACAGGGTCCTGCCATGTTGCCCAGGCTGGTCTCAAACTCCTGGGCTCAAGTGATCCTCTTGCCTCAGCCCCCAAAAGTGCTGAGATTACAGGCATGAGCCACTGTACTGGCCTCCTTCTTTTTGCTTTGATCTATTCTTAGAATTTATACTTATTTAAAGATATTCTCTAATTTACATGTATACTAATTTAGGCAGGTCTTTACTCTTGTCCTTCATTTAGTCTAAATTAATAAGATCACATTGTGGTAAATGCAGATCTTTGCCAGAACAAGTTTGGGCTATTAAAACTTAGCAAAATCATTATGGTGTTTGTAATGAAGCCATAGGAATAAATATTGTAAGTAATTTGAGTTTTTTAATGAATAAAGAACGAAGTTTATATTCAAATTATTGCAATGTTTCTTTTCTATAATATTAAATAAATTCTAGTATCTCTATCAACTGTGCTAGACACAGAGGAGTTATTTTATAATCTTGACTTTTTGTAGTCTAGTTAGGGGAACAAGACTAATATACATGAAACTGTTAGAGAATAGTTTGAAATCAGTCACTAAATTGTGAAGATGACAAGGAGGAGAACTGGAGTACGTATAAAACTTGACAGGGAAGATATACTGGACAATGAGTGTGAATTAGGTTTCTCATTTATTAAGTGTTTTCAGAGCATGTTCTTGTTCTCATTGATAACATTGGTGTTCTTTCCATCTTAGAGATAAAAAGATCAGTCTACTCATTATAACTCAGTAAAAGCCAGTTCTGAGACTAAATTGCTAGAAACTTGAGGATTGTTCTATTAATCCAAACATAAAGTTAATGGAGACCCAGATCAGGGTGGCAGCAACTGAAATGGGGTTGATATAAAAGCTGTTGAAGGAAAAATGAAATGGACCTGGTGATTAATAATACAGGAGATAGGCAGAAGAGGCAAAGATGACCACAGAGATGATGAGCCAGAGAAAAAGAGTAGAGAGGGATTGATATTGCCAGAAGTTGGGAGAGGAGAAATTTTAGAGTAAAGTTAATTTTTCAACTTTTGGAATTCATAGCCTCAGGGGAGGGAAGTTAGATGACCATCAATACAAAAACCCCAACATGAAAGCAGTAATCTGAAATACAGCAAAGACCCAAGACCTGGGCATCAGCTTAGTGCCTTGCAGCCAGGAGGAAGAGGAATGAGTGTGATGAAGAGAGTGTGGTGAAGGGGTACAGCCAGGGCAGTGGGGAGCAGCGAAGATCGGATGGTCAGCAGCCAAGCAAAGCCTCCTTTCCAATTGGAGAGACTCACAGATAACGTGAAGGCAGGGATTAGAGGGGTTTTGGTAGTTGCCACCAATGATGGTTCCTAATTAGACTTCTGTAACCAGACATCCTCATGGCTGTTCCACTAGTAACCAGCCTGTTTGTTTCCATCCTTCAGGTGGTATTGGAATGCTATGTAAGAAAGGACTTGGTCTACACCAAAGCCAATCCAACGTTTCATCATTGGAAGGTCGATAATAGGAAGTTTGGACTTACTTTCCAAAGCCCTGCTGATGCCCGAGCCTTTGACAGGGGAGTAAGGAAAGCAATCGAAGACCTTATAGAAGGTATTGAACTTGTCGCTGCATTCTTAGTGGGACTATGGAAATGTTCCAAATTCTTTTTAATTCCAATAGTCTACCATCATATATTTGTGGTTTATTTGCGGGAGGGTTTGGGACCATGTCAGTAGATGCCAAAACTTTTGGAATATCCAAGGAGAGTAATTAAAGTGATAATGCAGGGAAAAGGAGATGGGTTTCAGAGTAAGGAGTAATCTCAATTGATTTTTAGACTCTGCTGTGAAAAAACAGGCAGGTTCTGGATTTCCATGTGCATGTATTTTTTACTGCTTTCACCTTGTCCTGACTATTGAAACGGCTTTGGTCTGGTCTGTCTTGGCTCAGAAGTAGAGAATGGATTCTGGCGGGCCCAGAAGGCTCCTGGCCTACCCACTGTCCTCCTGTAATCAGAGGCCCAGGGTGTACGGCTGCCACTGAAAAGGAAAGGGATCTGTGACCTCTGGAGCCCTGGTTCGGTTTAGGCCTTGGTCTATGGGTAAGTGAGTAGTAGGCATTGTGTTACATCTGATCATGGCCTGGAGGGCCCTTAGGCAGTCAGTTCTCATGGTGGGCTTGGCTAGAGCCCACACAGATGCAAACACAAAAATTCTCCACTGCAGCACATCCAGGTATCAAATCAGAGGGTTAAAGAAGTCATAGACAGGGCCCTGTGAAAAAAGAAATATCAAGCAAGGCATGTTAATACCAAATTCAGATCTTGGGGAAATTAATCACAAAAGGATGTATGTTTCATTTGCTTAAGAAATAAAAGTGTTCTGAAGTCATTTTCTTCATTGTGGATTTGGGGGAAGAGGAAAAAAAGCAAGTCTTAAAAGACAAATTACTTAACATTATAATCAGTAGTAAGACAAATCTAGCTAGAACATGAATCCATAAACAACTATGAGATAGCCAAAAAGAGATGATAAAAACCAGTGTTCAAATCATAGGTCTGACATAAGTGGCAAATATTTAAAATGTTATTAAACATAGCTTTTTCATGTTTAGAGAAAAAACAGCTCCTCTATTATTGATAGACGTCCGTATTGTGTCCATGTACTTAATTGCACAACATTTCATTCTCCTACTTGTCATTTTTTTCTCCATATACATACTAGCTAGCTTTTTTTTTCCACCAGTTTTCCTAGAACATTGGTTGGTTGGAGTAATTCAGAGTAGAGAGAACTCCTGAAAGACCAGTAGTTGTTGCACAGAACATATTATGGGACTGTTGTTTTTTCTCTTGCAGTCTCTTGTTGGAAATTTAAGTATTTCTCATCCTTTCTGAGCAATTCTTTTAATTTCAATTTCATGTAATGGCAAAATATTTTCTTTTTCGTTTTTTTTTTCTTTTTCTTTTTCTTTTTTTTTTTTTTTGAGATGGAGTCTCCAGCCCAGGCTGGAGTGCAGTGGTGCGATCTCAGCTCACTGCAACCTCCGTCTCCCGGGTTCAAGCGATTCTCATATCTCAGCCTCCCCAGTAGCTAGGATTACAGGCGCCCGCCATCACACCCAGCTAATTTTTGTATTTTTAGTAGAGACAAAAATTTAGTAGAGACAGGATTTCACTATGTTGGCCAGGCTGGTCTTGAACTCCTGACCTCGTGATCTGCCGGCCTCAGCCTCCCAAAGTGCTCGGATTACAGGTGTGAGCCACTGCGTCCGGCCAGCAAAATACTTGCTAAATGCATATTTTAAAAAATCTAACCAAGAAAAAGAAAAGATAGAGAATAAATTTCCCTTTTTGTATATCTGTCACTGATGCAATTTTAAATATGTGTTTCTTTTGGCCAATTAAGTTGATCCATGAATTATTGTCTGCTATTCAGCGTGATGGGGGGAAATAGGGCAGTTGTACCTGATTTGCATACCAGAATGAAGAAAAAGGTGAACAAGTAATTACATTGAACTCTAAAGTCCAATTGGTTCCATGATGGAATAAGGAGGGTTTTCTAACAAGAGCTGTAATTTTGACTTGGAAAAACAAAGCAAACTCACTGATGCCTTGGTATTGCAAGAGGAAACCCCCTTGCACAGGTGTCCCCTTAGAAGGGAGCCCACAATTTGGGATTTAGAAATAGAATATCTCAATTCAGAACTGGACACAGCCATACAAGCTATTGAGCTAAAATGCCTTCACTGGTAGATGAAAACACCAGAGGAGCTAAGTCCAGTTTACACAGTGAGATTGTGGCAGGTCTCACTTAGGGGTTCCCCGTCCAGTGCTTTTCCCACTACACAGCTGGGACGTCAAGGTCACCACAGAGGCTGGGCTCAATGCATGTCCCTCAGAGGAGCAAGCAGCCTCTCCCCTCACCTCCTCCACAGTGCCTTTCTGTGTACTTATTCTCTAGCAGCCAGTGCAGAAGTTTGAGAGATTAATTGGGAACAACAGCAGGCAAAGTTAATTTAGGGAGCATCCTGGCAAGAATCAATTAAAGAAAAGTAAATTAAAAGCACTCAATTCCCAGGTAACTTGTTTCTGTTGGTAATTGACATGCAAAAAGAATTGAATGTGGTTTTATTAAAATATCCTTTTTTAAATGGTTAGATTTGATGTATCCTATTGGGAAACACTATTTATTACATTTTTGTCTTTTTAGGTTCAACAACATCATCTTCCACCATCCATAATGAAGCTGAGCTTGGCGATGATGACGTTTTTACAGTAAGTTTCCTTTGTCCTTTGCTTTCCAGATTAGTTGTGGAATAATCAAGAGAAAGGTTTTGTTTAAGGGCATGAGGCATACTTTGCAATGTGGCGTTTGCTGTTGCTGTTTGGATGGCATCAGAGCGATCTCTGTCTTACTACAGTTTTTCTTGGGCTGGGTTTGTCCCTGTTGCTCACGCTGCAGTGGTGTCATCTGCCACACAGCACAGCAGTGTCAGCTCTCCCAGGTCTGTGCAAGGTTCTCTTAAAGTCTTTGCTCAGATTTAGGATGACCAGCTGCGCTGGTTTGCCCAAGTCTGTCCCTGTTTTAGCACAAAATATCCCTAGTCCTGGGAAACACCTTAATCCCAGGCAAACCAGGACAATCGCTTGCCCTATTTGGAGTCTTCTGTGAACACGCTTCCCTCCCTGGCATCAAGGAGGAAAGCCAGCAGTATCTTTCTGATGAGTAATTAAACATCTGATAAGAAAGGCCTGAAGGCTGACTTAAGGTTAGGCCCAAGTGTGCTAACGCAGGAAAGGGCTTAGCTGTTTTGACACAGCTTGAGTTAATGGGATGTAACTGGAAACAAAATGATTTCTCAGCTTGCTGCTTCAGTTAAATCCTGTGCTTCTAGAAGTTAATTAACAAATAGTTCATTGCCTGCCTGCTGTGTGCTTAGAGCAGCAAGTTACGTGGGACAGCATTTTCTTTCTTTCCTTTTTATTTATTTATTTATTTTCAAAGATGGGGTTTCGCTGTATTGCCTAGGCTGGTCTTGAACTCCTGGGCTCAAGCAATCCTCCAACTTCAGCCTCTCAAAGTGCTGGGATTATAGGTTTATAGGCTTTAGCCACCACGCCCAGCCTGGAAAGCATTTTCAAATTCTGGGCCTTGACCCACAATAAGAAATATATGTATGTTGTGACCCAGAACATATATATCAATAGATACCTAAACCAAATCATATTTCATCCTCGCATTCTTGATTTTTTTGTTTCATTTTCTTCCATTTTTTATTAAAAAACTTTTCAAGCACACAGAAAAATGTAAAGAACAGTACAGTGAATGTCTGCATACCCTACACCTAACATTCAGCTGTTATAATATTTGGGCACATTTGCTTGATCTGTGCAAGCGTGTGTGCTTATACACACACAAATATTTTTGTTGTTGATCCATTTGAAAGTAAGTCACCTCTCATACTTTAGCATGTATCCCCTGAGGTTCACAAAGGAATTTCAGGGCAGTGAAACTACTCTGTATGTCACTGTAATGGCAGATGCATGTCATTATACATTTGTCCAAACCTGTAGCATGTATAACACCTGAATCCTAATGTAAACCGTAGCCTTTGGGTGATAGTGATGTGTCAGTGTACTTCATCGATTGTCACAAATGTACCACCGTGATGGGGATGTTGATAATGGGGGACTTTGCATATGTGGGGACAGGGGAAATCTCTACTTTCCACTCAGTTTCGCTGTGAAACTAAAACTGCTCCAAAAAAACAGTCTAATAAAAATAATTTTTAAAAGAAATAAGACATTTCCGTGTGTAAACACACCACCATTACTATCCCTTAGAAAATTAATAAGAATTTCATAATGTCATCTAATATCCACTTCATAGTTCCCCAGTTGTCCCGGGAGTGTCTTTTGTAAACTGGTTTTTATTTTATATTTTAATATATTGGGTGCAACCCATTAAACTTGTCTCCCGTTGTACTCATGGTTTGCAACTGATGATTTGAAAAACCATTACTTTGGGAATACAAAGGTATGTGAGCCATGTCTCCAACCCTCAAAGAGATCACAATATGGTTTGCAGAAATGAGACTGACCCATGGGAGGCTTACAGACTGTGAAAAGTAGTCTGGTTGAGAGATGAGGGAGGGACATGGGATCAAAAAAGTCCTCGCTGGGGGTGAGTCTGGACTGAACCTCTCGGTTGCATTTGAATGGGGTTCAGGAAGGGGCTTTGAGAACTGGGAGCCATAGGGGCAAAGGTGGAAGCAGGGGTGTGCGTGGTGCGTAGCCTGATCATTACCGACCCAACCTGACTTGAACTGAGTGTGCAGAGGGAATTTCAGGAAATGAACTCAGTTGTCCTTCCTTGGATTGGCTGGTGTGATGTGGCTCCAAACAGGCTTCCTATAGTGCTCCGAGCAGATCCTCTCAACAGTTGGCATGTTGCTTACATCTGTTCCTTTGTCACGTTTTGAGAGACAAACAACAACAGGCGGGTTAAAAGGTGGCTTCCTGTGCTCCAGAGCAAACCTGTCATTCGCAGCTGCTTCCCAGCTACCTGCCAGAAGTGATTTATAGAATCAGAAGAGGGTGAGGGGGAAAGGGATGATGGAAGCCAGAATCCCTCCTGGTTTTGTCCTTTAATCCACAGGGGATCCATGTGCTACTCTAGGCTAACACCAAATGCCTGGAAGAAAGTTCAGAAGCAGCCCTGCTGCTTCCAGGCACTTGCAGACTCACTGCAGAAAGAGCACCACTTAATTTCTTGTATTCTGTATAGACCCTGGTGTCTGTGATCAATTGCCCTCATTCCATTTGTTTACAAACAAGGACCTATTAACAATAGTACCTCCTTTCCCTAGAAAAGCCCAGTCATTAGGCCATTGACTCTTAGGAAAACACTCCATGGGAAAACGGATGTCCACTGGGGCTTACAAACCAGGTCCCCCTTCGTTTACGAGCTCCCTGTCATTAGATTTTCTGTCCTGAGATAATGAAATGTCTGGACCTAGAGCCAGGGACATGAGACTGCTTTAGCTCATGTGTAGTCTACAGCTTCCCAAAGTGTGGTTGTGTTCTAAAACTTACTGGTGAGACAGATATTTAGAACTTGGAACTCAGCGCAGTTGTGTCTAACGACATCCCAGCCCCCTCCCATCCACCTCAGGTGTTGTCTAAGGCATGGATAGAGCACATAGTTAAAACCAAAGCACCGAGACAATGTTGGTTTTGTCCTAGATGGGCTTTTGGGTATTTGCAAGTTGAGTTTCTTTTCATTCTTAAGTGGAAAAATGAATTTGTTGAATTTTGCACTTATCAAGGTTTCATTTACAGAAGTAAAAGGGCACAGAATACAACATCTTCCTTTTCTTGAAGAGTTTTTTTCTACCTACTCTATCCCCAACAAACATTAAAGCTGAGGGCAGATCTACCAGTTTTGTAATGAATGAGGTTCATTGACTGGCTTTCTAAGTGTTTTCTTACAGGTGAGGTGGCATGTGATCCCTGTGTTTGGAGTCTGAAGAGAGGCCTCCATTCTAAACTGGATTCTGCTTTTAGTTAGCTGTGCTTTGGACTCAAAACCTTCTTGGGATGGACATATTTCCTTTGAGTCTCCATTCACTGGCCCAAGGGGAGGGGAAGGAAAAGGATAGTGATGTGGAACCATTACTGTCCCTGGCACTTTGCACTGCACTCCTACATACGTGACTGCATTTGGTCCTCACAGCTACCCTGTGAGTACAGATTGACACTTCCATTTTTGCAGATAAAGCCACCACAGCTCAGCGAGATGAAGTGACTTGTCCTCAGTTCCACCCTCTGCTCTCCCAGAATGCAAGCCCGTAAACTGCTTGCTGCCTTTCAGAGAAGCTTAAGAAAAGGAAATAGTTTTCCAACTAAGTTTCAGTACATTTTACATGGTCAGTATACCAGATTCCTTTTATTGCAGAAAAGCTGCCTAAATGATATGCATTTAAACTGGTACATTGGCTTAAGACTTCAGCCATCTCTTTGCTGGAGGTCTGAGGTTCCCCTGTCCCTGCTTGAAAGCCCCAGTCTCATTTTAGAAGATCAGTTGATCAAAAATATTTTCTGGTGTCCTTATCTTTAGAATTAAGGGATTGGGCCAGAGGAGGGAAGGGGTGACAAGTAAAAGAGAAAATAGTTTGAAAATACAAATTACTTCTACAAAGTTCAGTGAAACTGATCTATGGTGGACAAGAAAAGCAAAAATGGGCCGGGCACAGTGACTTATGCCTGTAATCCCAGCTGCTCTGGAGGCTGAGGCAGGAGAATCGCTTGAACCCTGGAGGCAGAGGTTGCAGTGAGCCGAGACTGCACCATTGCACTCCAGCCTGGGCGACAGAGCGAGACTCCGTCTCAAAAAAAAAAAAAAAAAAGAAAAATATTTTTGGGAGGGCAGCCCTCCACGTTTTGGCTGACCCCAGGGAGCAGTGCATTCCATAACTACTGCTGATTGAGACCCAACTCAGGGTGGGGTGTCAGAAGAAGGTCTCAGAAGATGGGGTGGGGACTCCTTTATCTTCTAAATGACAATAACTCTCAAGCTCACATTACTCTGTAAGAGGAGGATCTTTTTATCAACATATAATACCTATAGTGGCTAAATTAATTAGATGTCTAAGGATCTAAATAAAAGCTTTGGAATGCTCTCAGTTTCAGGAAGTCCCAAGGCATTTTGCAAGCCCTACCACTTGTGTCTTGCTTCGTTTACTTATATATCATCTCATCTTTTTAAGCTGTGGACAGTGAGACACTTTTATTTCCATTTTACTGATTCATACAGAGTATTTATTCAAGGTTACCTGAAACCCAGCCTTCCTGCTCCCATCCCCTCAGTCCGTCCCTCCAGTGAAGCCAAACTGTGGGTTTATCAGAGTCCTTTTCTTTCATATCAACATATCATCTAACTTTAAAATTTAGAGGCCGAGCATGGTGGCTCACAACTGTAATCCCAGCACTTTGGGAGGCCAAGCGAGGCAGGAGGATAGCTTGAGGCCAGGAGTTTGAGACCAGCCTGGGCAACATACAGAGACCCTGTCCTGTCTCTACATAAAATTTTTTCAGAAAAATTAGCCAGGCATGGTGATGTGCTCCTGTGGTCCCAGCTACTTAGGAGGCTGAGGTGGGAGGATCTCTTGAGCCTGAGAGGTCAAGGCTGCAGTGAGCTGTGATTGTACCACTGTACTCCAGCCTGGGCAATACAGCAAGACCCTAACTCAAAAAAAATTGTTTTTTTAAGAAACAAAACTTTTTACAAAATTGTTTTTGTTGACCTGGCCTGGTGGCTCACGCCTGTAATCCCAACACTTTGGGAGGCCAAGGCAGGAAGATCACCTGAGCCCAGGAGTTTGAGACCAGCCAGGGCTATAGTGAGACCCTATTTCTTTTTCTTGGTTGGTTTTTGTTGTTGTTAATTTCACAATGAAAGAATCCTCTAGGTCCTAGAGAGAGGATAATGTCCTAGAGTCTAGGACAGAGTGAGAGTCATCTCTCCCCCAAAGCCCCGCCAGCAGCTGCCTCAAACCGCCTGCTATCTGGGATTGTGAAAGAACACAGATCTGGCCTACTTCCTGATCTGCTGCCTCTTTGAAAGACAACACCTGGAACCAATGTAGGCCCTCAGGACAGATGAGCCGGAGCTACCTGTTCCCAGAGACCTGTTGACAAAATGGCAGACGACTTCCTGTTTGCCAAAGGAGAAAGGACTAATCATAGGTTTCTCAGACTTAGTAGACATTGTGGGGAAAATCTTGCAACTCATCCAGTCTGAGCCAGTAGCCTTCTGAGACACTCTCAGGCTGAGGTTAAGAAAGGAGCGAATATATTTATATACGGGGTGGGGGGAGTTGTAAATACTCATATATAAAATGAGAATCTCTTGCAAAAGGAAGCATATTGCCTTAGTTACATCAGCTATTGAGATATATTTTGGTGGTAGATTGCAGCAAAAATAATGCAAATGTAGTCCAAACTACTAGTTAGCTACCTTTAAAAATTCGAAATAGCAGCAGCATCTGTAGACAAGGCAGAAATTCTACTTAATCAATCTAAATTAATCCTGTAACTTTTTTTTTTTTTTTTTGAGACAGTCTTGCTCTGTCACCTAGGCTGGAGTGCAGTGGCACGATCTCAGCTCAATGTAACTTCCGCCTCCTGGGTTCAAGTGATTCTCCTGCCTCAGCCTCCTGAGTAGCTGGGATTACAGGCACCTGCTACCACACCCAGCTAATTTTTGTATTTTTACAAAGATATTTTGTATTTTACAAAGATGGGGTTTCACCATGTTGACCAGGCTGGTCTCGAACTCCTGACCTCAGGTGATCCATCCCCCTTGGCCTCCCAAAGTGCTGGGATTATAGGCATGAGCCACTGCACCTGTCCTAATCCCGTAGTTCTTGAACCAACTAAGCAATGGGCTTAGTCAAACTCCTCTAACCTGTAATGTTCTTAGGAGCAGGTGAGCAGCATTGCACATGAAATTATTAGGGCTCAAACAGACCTTGGAAATCATCTAGTTCAACCCCCTCATTTTACACAAGAGAAAACTGAGGCCCCCAAAAGTTAAACAACTTGTCCAAGATATCTGGCCTGGCCTGAAATTGAGGTTTTCGAATCTCCCTGTATAGTGCTATTTTTGCTTAGCAGTGCTACATGATTCCTGAATGATGTGGTCTAGCTCCTTAAGCAGTTTCTTAACATTGTTTTCTATGGCCCTATTCAAAACACGTAGGCCCATTGATCTCCCAAACGGGCTGGTCAGAGAGGGCTTGACTCTTTGCACATTGTGATTTCTGCAGTCAGCCCTTGTGTTCCTGGGAACATGAGGATGAAGTGGCTGTACTTGTTTCCTTGCCTCTCTAGAGGAGGGCTTTGTCCCTTTTATCTCCCTCCCTAAGAAGAAGGAAGAAATTACACATTGCCAGCCCTCTAATAGTCTCACCCATGTACTGGATGGGAGCATCCTACTTGAGAAGGCTGTGAACCAGGTGCCCCTTGATAATAATCCCAAGTGTCCTTGAGAAAACAGCCCAGCCACACCTTTTCTTTCCCATAGCGCTTTTTGCCAACTGCTGCCTTCTTGTCCTCTGCCCCTACCCTCTTTTAGAAAGCAAAGGTTTAGCAGCAAAATGTAGAGGACTTGAAGGGATGCACATAGTACTGAAAAGACCTGCAAAATGTGAACGTTAAAATCTGTCCGGCTCATCCTGAAGACACAGAAAGTGCCCCCAAAAACTCCTGGGTCAGCAGCCAGGATTCCATCCCAGAATGGACAATTTAAGCAACCTATCTCCTCAGCTGGTCTGGCCTGGTTGTTCCTTCCCTCCCTCTTTGAGCTTCCCTTGGTCAGAGAGGTGGCCTTCTACATGAAGAAGGCTCATTCTTGGACCCAGGGCATGTGAGCTGCTGCACTTGCTTCTTTATGAATTTCCCAGTAAACTCAAGGTCCCTCCATAAGAGAGGGAAGAGTAGCCAAGCTTCCAAGAACAAGAGATCATGTTGTACAAAAAAGGCTCATACAGCAGGAGGGAGCTGGCTCAGGTTTAACCTGAGGTGTTGCCCTGTTAGTCTCCTTTCTCCATTCAGGCCGATTCCCACCCAAACCAGACAGCATTGACCTTGGGGAAACTGCCAGTCCATTAGTCCAGGCAGCTTCAGCCCAGTGTCTTTTGCACTCAGATTTTGATTTATTGTCAAGCCATCATAACATTAAGGTCACTTATTATTTTTTAAAATTCTGTCTCAAGTTTTAAAGCTCCATGGAGTTGCTCTCATTTGTCGTCAAACTGTAGAGAGTTATGGGAAATATCCGAATTCTCAAAATAAGTACAGCCTATGTCTGTAGAATCCGGCCACTGGAAGCCTGCTCTTTTTTGGAGATGTTGATCAGATGTTCACCGATAAACTTGAGCCCCCTTTTCTTCCTCTGGTCTACCCATCTAGAATGCTATGACCCATCTCAGACACACCCCTCTGGGAAGCCACCTGACTCGGACCAGTGCTCTGAGGCCCATGCCCATTGGTGTGTGAGGACTGCCCACCTGGCCTTGCCTCTGCCCATGCCACATGGCATCTCCCCAACAACATGGTCATTTTCTGTGTCTGAGCCCACATCCCACAAAGCACCCAACCCAAACCCAAAAACCCTTCTCGGAAGGGGTGGATTTTTTTGAGACAAAGTCTTGCTCTGTCGCCCAGGCTGGAGTGCAGTGGCGCGATCTCGGCTCACTGCAACCTCTTCCTCCTAGGTTCACGCCATTCTCCTGCCTCACCCTCCCAAGTAGCTGGGACTACAGGCTCCCACCCCCACACCCAGCTAATTTTTTGTATTTTAAGTAGAGACGGGGGTCTCACCGTGTTAGCCAGGATGGTCTCGATCTCCTGACCTCGTGATCCACCCACCTCGGCTTCCCAAAGTGCTGAGATTACAGGCATGAGCCACAATGCCTTTAGAAACCAGGTCACACAAAGCTTGTTATTTGCTACTCAAAGTATGTGGGTTTTTATAGTAACCATAGAAAAATTTGACAGTGGGCCAGGTGCAGTGGCTCACGCCTGTAATCCCAGCACTTTGGGAGGCCAAGGCGGGCGGATCACCTGAGGTCAGGAGTGGGAGACCAGCCTGGCCAACATGGCGAAACCCTGTCTCTACTAAAAATATAAAAAATTAGCCAGGTGTGGTGGCACGTGCCTGTGGTCCAGCTACTCAGGAGGCTGAGGCACAAGAATCGCTTGAACCCAGGAGGCGGAGGTTGGGGTGAGCCAAAATCGCGCCACTGCACACCAGCCTGGGCGACAGAGCGAGACTCTGTCTCAAAAAATAAATAAATAAATCACATCTAATATCTGGTAAAAATCCTTAGCAATCTAGAATAGAAGGAAACTTTTGGAACTTTATAATCACTCCAATTACCTAGAAATATTGTATCTAATAGAAATTCATTAGAAGTAATTCTATCAAAGTCAGGTTCAAGACAAGCAGGGCACTGTCCCCTCTGTTTTTCCATGTCATGTTGGAAGCCCCGGCAAAAGATGCAATGAGATAAGAAGAAGATGGTATAAATATTGGAAAGGAGGCCGGGCGCGGTGGCTCACACCTGTAATCCCAGCACTTTAGGAGGCCGAGGCAGGCGGATCACGAGGTCAGGAGATCAAGACCATACTGGCTAACAAGGTGAAACCCCGTTTCTACTAAAAATACGAAATATTAGCCGGGTGTGGTGGCAAATGCCTGTAGTCCCAGCTACTTGGGAGGCTGAGGCAGGAGAATGGTGTGAACCCAGGAAGCAGAGCTTACAGTGAGCCGAGATCGTGCCACTGCACTCCAGCCTGGGCAACAGAGTGAGACTCCATCTCAAAAAAAAAAAAAAAAAAAAAAAAAATATATATATATATATATATATATATATATATATATGGGAGACCAAACTATCTTTTGTGAGCAAAATGATTTACTTAGAAAAATCTAGTTTCACCAGGCGTGGTGGCTCACGCCTGTAATCCCAGCACTTTGGGAGGCCGAGGTGGGCGGATCACGAGGTCAGGAGATCGAGACCATCCTGGCTAACAAGGTGAAACCCCGTCTCTACTAAAAAATACAAAAATTAGCCGGGCGTGGTGGCGGGCACCTGTAGTCCCAGCTACTCGGGAGGCTGAGGCAGGAGAATGGTGTGAACCCGGGAGGCAGAGCTTGCAGTGAGCCGAGATGGTGCCACTGCACTCCAGACTGGGCAAAAGAGAAAAGACTCCGTCTCAAAAAAAAAAAAAAAAAGAGAAAAGTCTAGTTTCATGAGGGAGCTAAGCAAAACAACCAGATACAGGATCAGCATACAGCATCAGTAACTTTCATATACCAGCAGTCACAGTTTAAAATAGAAATTTTTAGGCCAGGCGTGGTGGCTCATCCCTGTAATCCTAGCACTTTAGGAAGACAAGGCCGGCAGATTGCCTGAGCTCAGGAGTTGGAGACCAGCCTGGGCAACCTGGTGAAACCCCATCTCTACTAAAAAAATCAAAAAATTAGCCAAACATGTTGGCACGTGCTTGTAATCCCAGCCACTTGGGAGGCTGAGGCATGAGAATCGCTTGAACCCAGGAGGCGGAGGTTGCAGTGAGCTGAGATTGCTCCACTGCACTCCAGCCTGGGTGACAGATAAGACTCTGTCTCAAAAAAATATATAATAAAATACAAATTTTAAATCCCATTTTATTTTTGCCATAACCCCAAGGAAGATTTTGGCCCCATTTTACAGATGTAAAAACTGGAGTTAGAGATTAACTTGACCAAAATCATCTTACAATTAGCAGAGAATTATTCAAATCTAGTCTGCCTGGGCTGAGACCCTGTTGTTTTTAGCATTGTAATACTCCCCTGCATTTCTGTTGTTCAGTGCCTCATATTAGGTTGCACACTTCTTAATTGGACATCTTTTTTTTTTTTTTAGACAGGGTCTTGGTTTGTTGCCCAGGCTGGTCTCGAACACTTGGCTTCAAGCGATCATCCTATCTCAGCCTCCCAAAGCGCTGGAATTACAGGCATAAGTGGCTGCACCCAGCTGGACATCTTTTTAGTAACAGGCATTGACATTGAGTCAGAGTCAAACCCAGAAGCAAGAGTGTTTTTAGAGGCACAAGATCTCCCAGTGTCAGCTGGGCCCAGATGGCAATGCCAGCCTCAGTGTCCACAGCAGGAGACATTAAACGCCCACTCTGACCTGCTCTCTCAGGATGCTGCAGTCATGCCTCCTAGGAGCCTGAAGTCCCCGAGCACAGAGTAGTCACAGGAGACATCTGCTTTTGTTCTTCAAAGCCCTAACAGTTCATAGACCCCCACTGGAGAGCAAGGGGAGTGTAGATACAGTTGGGAGCATGTGACTGCCAACTCTTTCATTGAAGGTGACAGCTCTCAGATTGGTAGGTTGGTAGGTGTCAGTAGCTTGTGCACAGAAATAACAGAGAGATGTTTAAGAATCTTGCTTGTGCACTAGGTATGTGCATACCTCAGGTGGGCTGCTTTTCTGCAGCACAAGGAAACCAGGGCAGAGTTACAGGAGAGCCAGTTCAGAGGTGCATGAGGGTAAAAGGAGATTTTTTTTCCCCCTTGCCTTTCTTGGAGATGCCCTGGTAGTACATTCCTTTTCTTTGTACGTCACACTAGCTGCTTTGTAAGATTCGTCTGTTAGTATCGATCTGAAATAAGCCTCGGCTTCCAATGGAACCTTCCCGGAGTTCAGACAGCCCTGAACAGCTGGGCCTGGAAGGCTGCAGGCTCGGCTAGGACGCAATCTCAGCTCTGCCCTCAGGAGGCAGTAGACTGTGGACGTGCCTCTCGAGGTCTTCTGGCCTTCTTGCTTCACTGTAGAAATTCCTCATCGGATAAGGCCTTTCTCAGTCTCAGATCCTCTGACAAATGTCTGGGGAGCTTTGCACTGGACTGTGCAGGGAGAGAGGGTTGGGGAGGTGGGATGGGAGTATCGGAAGGTAGCATTTCTGATCGACTAATGAATCCTAGGAAAAGCCGGATGTGCCTCATTTCTCAGAAGGACTTTCTACACATTGTTAACCCAAACGTGGGTCACAGAAAATAGGCTGGGTTAGGGTGAACAGATGACTAACGCAGTGGTGACCGTGGTATATTAAATGGGCTTCTGAGAACTAAGTACTGAGAGCTTATTACAATGTTCAACACAAGGGTAACGTCTAACCTAATAGATGACTGTAACGTAGCTGTTGGATAAGAATTTAACTCTTGAGACTTGAATCACACTGAAAGGCCCTGATTACTCATTTGAGAGGTATTTATTGAGATCTGTAGTAACCTTTGTACTGTGAGACATCATCTCCTCATCTCTTGGGTTTGTATACAGCAGGGTGTACCTTGTGACTTGGAGAAGTTGTGTTTTGTGTTAATCTCAACAAAATACCTCTCAGCATAGGAGTTGGAAGTGGACTTAACCTGGGTGTGAGAGGCAGCAGTGTGTGGGGCCTATTAGAAATCTCCCTGGAGCCGGGCGAGGTGGCTCAAGCCTGTAATCCCAGCACTTTGGGAGGCTGAGGCGGGCGGATCACGAGGTCAGGAGATCGAGACCATCCTGGCTAACACGGTGAAACCCCGTCTCTACTAAAAACACAAAAAATTAGCCGGGCATGTTGGCGGGCGCCTGTATTCCCAGCTACTTGGGAGGCTGAGGCAGGAGAATGACGTGAACCCAGGAGGTGGAGGTTGCGGTGAGCCGAGATCGCGCCACTGCACTCCTGCCTGGGGGACAGAGAGAAACTCCGTCTCAAAAAAAAAAAAAAAAAAAAAAAAAAAGAAAGAAATCTCCCTGGGCTTTGTGGTCAGGGAGGCTGCATTTCAGTCCCAGCTCTGCCAGTGACTCTGTGCTGCCATGGCCTGGATTCACCATCTCTCAGAGTCTCTTAGTGCCAGTGTGTGACATGGAGATGGTATTTTACCTGTGACCTGCTGGCCGTGCTGAGGAACCGTGTCCACATGTAGCTCAGGGCTGGCACACCATAAGCACTCACACGTATGACACCAAGAAGAGTCGTTTGCGAGGAAGAGGAGGGAACCTGGGGAGGAGTAAGGGGTAGAGAGAAGCCAGGAGTGTGGTGCCTGTGGGACTGCCTTGGAAGGAATCCAGAGTGAAGGGAAAGTGCACCCAAGTGACAAACCCAGTGTATTCTGGCTTAAGTTACAAAAGAGAATTGGTGTCATTCATCATTGGGACATCCTAGAGTGGATCAGGATTCAGGCTTGGCTGGATCCAGCAGCTCAAAGGGTCTAAGGGTGGCTTCTCTTGCTCCTATCCTCAGACAAGTCCTTTCCCCACACCCTTGCCAGGATTCAAGGCTTATAGGACCCTTAGATCTTGATTGCAGAAATGGAGACAGCTGCTTTTCTGACCTCTCTGTCAAAAGTCTCTCTATATTGCTTCAGAGAGCACTGTGTGTTCATATTGAAATTAGTCACCATGGCTTCGGGGATCAGAAGCAGGCATCAGCCATGCATGGCATAGACCAAACCCAAGTAGAGAAACATCCAGGAGGGTTGGGTCCCCAGAGAGACGCTGCACATGTGGACCAAGGTTTAAAAACTAACAGTGCTTATGTTGCATAACAGAAATATGGGTGTGTTTTTCCTAAATTCTTGTAGTGCTATTTTTCTAAGTTTGTACTACTTTATAAATGAGAGGAGGATAAAAAGAACTTTTATAAGTCTATTTGTTTTGACCTTGTCCCTAAAATGATTTATGATAGCTAACAAAAACATGTAAAGTGATAGATAAGTCAGGGTATGGTGGCTCATGGCAGTAATCCCAGCACATTGGGAGGCCAAAGCAGGAGGATCACTTGAGCCCAGGAGTTCAAGACCAGCCTGGGCAACTTGGCAAGACCCCCGTCTCTATAAAAAATACAAAAATTAGCCGGGGGTGGTGGTGCACTCTTATTGTCCCGGCTACTCAGGAGGCTGAAGCAGGGGGATCATTTGAGCTGTGTTCATGCCACGGCACTGCAGCTTGGGTGACAAAGCAAGATCCTGTCCCAAATACATAAAGAAATACATTTAAAAATTATATATAAGCAAATGAGATGAGGGGAATATACAAGTAAGAATCAGTAGCCAAAGGAAAGTTCCTGTAGATTTGCCAGAAAGAGAACGTCTAGAGATCAGAAAAAGCCTTTTCTTTTCATCTGTTTAGCTGGGGAGTGGTAGAGGGTGGAGACATATGTCACTCTAAGCAAGCAGAAGGAAGGGTAGGGATTCTGGGGGTCCTGGTTTTAAAGATGGTTGCCAGCTGCATCTAACAAGGCCCCTGTATAGCCCCTGGGCCGGGAGGGTTGTGGAGTATGGCCACCAGTCACCTGGCCTGCTCCGTCGTGTCTCAGGTGGGAGTATTAGTCTATTTTCTCGCTGCTGATAAAGACATACCAGAGACTGGGCAATTTACAAAAGAAAGAGGTTTAATTGGACTTACAGTTCCACATGGCTGGGGAGGCCTCACAATCATGGCGGAAGGCAAGAAGGAGCAAGTCACATCTTACGCGGATGGCAGCAGGCAAAGAAAGAGCTTGTGCCGGGGAACAAGCTTTTTAAAAAGAGGTTGTTTTTTTAAAACCATCAGATCTGAGACTACTCACTATCACGAGGACAGCACGGGAAAGACTTTTCCCAATGATTCACTTACCTCCCAGCAGGTCCCTCCCACAAATTCATGATGAGTTTTGGTTGGGGACACAGCCAAACCATTATCAGGTGGCATACTGGGTGCCTGTGGGATCTGCTTGTACAATGTGCACTGATAGCTAATCATCTTCCAAAGACATGGTTACAGAGACTCTAGTCTTAACTTGACATCTCTACTGGGCAAAACAGCTCTGTACTCACCCTTCACAGAGGCAGCCTCAGTTTTTCTATGCAGTCATCCATCTCACTTCCAGTTTAAAGTGACCTCCAAGTCTTGCTCCCAACCCCAAAGATACAAAATGTATTCCTGGAAATCCAGTACTCAAGATACCCCAGAAGTATCCTTACCTCTGAGACTCTCCCAGGTGGAGATTTCCCCCCCTCCATATAAACACATGGGTTTCATTTTTGCCTATGTGCATCTTCCCTGCTTGCCATAACACCTCACAACCAGGGCCACAGATGGGATAACCATTCTTTTATTTATGTTCTGTTTTTTATTGTTGTTGTTGTTGTTTCGTTGTTGTTGTTGTTTGAGATGGAGTCTTGCTCTGTCACCCAGGCTGGAGTACAGTGGCTCAGTCTCGGCTCACTGCAGTCTCTGCTTCCCGGGTTCAAACAATTCTCCTGCCTCAGACTCCCGAGTAGCTGGGATTATAGGCGCCCGCCACCATGCCTGGCTGATTTTTGTATTTTTAGTAGAGACAGGGTTTTGCCATATTGGCCAGGCTGGTCTTGAACTCCTTACCTCAGGTGATCCACCCGCCTTGGCCTCCCAAAGTGCTGGGATTACAGGCATGAGCCACTGCGCCTGGCCAGGGTAACCATTCTTGATCAAACTAGAACACACCTTTGGGGAGCCTGGTATATCCAGCCTTTCCCCCTGCACCCAGTCACTATTCCCACATTTAAGAAAAACCCACCTTTCCAGGGTCTGGTGGCTGGGCTTCTCCGCCTGTTGAACCAGCCACATTGTGTTCAGACAATCTGGCCATTCAGGGGTCCTCCTGTTGTAGCCAAGACAAACTCAAGATTTGGGGAAGAGCAGCAAGATGCCACAACGGGGGAATAGGTAGTATTTGAATAGTGCACGTCAGGGTTTGCTGTGTGGGGTTTTTGTTATTGTTTTTAAATTGACTCTTGGTTACCTCCCTCTACACAGACAGCTACAGACAGTTCTTCTAATTCCTCTCAGAAGAGAGAGCAACCTACTCGGACAATCTCCTCTCCCACATCCTGTGAGCACCGGAGGATTTATACCCTGGGCCACCTCCACGACTCATACCCCACGGACCACTATCACCTCGATCAGGTGAGCAGCAGCCCTGTTCCTATGAGGGCATCAGGGTGGTGCCTCTGATTCTGGAATAGCCTCTTTCCCCTCCTATTCAGCCAAATTCCATGACCACAGGCCTCTCCTGCTCCTGCTTTTACCCCCACTTCATATTGAAAGTGGCATTGGTGGTAGCACCTCAGCCTCATCCAGTGTTTTCTGTGTGCCAGACACCTTGCCAGACTCTTTATATGCTTTATGTGGTTTAATCCTCAGAAACTGCCCCACAAGGCAAGTCTTCAGCCTCCCCTGGTTATAGATGAGGAAGCTGAGGCTTAGAGAGGCAGAGCATCTGATGGAACGAGATTCAAATCCAAGCCTGTTCTCACCCAGGGGGCTACACTGCCTCCTGCATTCCTCTGTCCAAAGGGCCTCCTGGCTTTGTGTGGAAGCCCAGAGCCACAGTCAGGACTAAGGAATGCTGCACACTTGGCTCGAGCCCCCAGCCTTACAGGCCACAGGCCCAGTCTTGCTCAGGCAGATGTAGCTGGAGCTCAGAATTCAGTAGTTCAACAAATATTTCCCAAGTGGCTGCTTTGCAGAGCAAGTTCCCAAATCATGGGGCATGGACTGGTGCCTGTATGGGGTGCTGTGGCCACTAGGCTGCTTTGAAATGAGAAAAAAGGGCAGTGAGTTGTTTTGTTTTGTTTTTAAACATAAAACTAGATTTATTTGACTCTTTTTGAAAAAAATATTTTAGATTGTGCTTCCTAATATTTTGGGATTAAAATGTCCTATTTAAAAATCACATTATTGGCCGGGTGCAGTGGCTCACACCTGTAATCCCAACCCTTTGGGAGGCCGAGGCAGGCAGATCACAAGGTCAGGAGATCGAGACCATCCTGGCTAACACGGTGAAACCCTGTGTCTACTAAAAATACAAAAAATTAGCTGGGTGTGGTGGCGGGCGCCTGTAGTCCCAGCTACTCGGGAGGCTGAAGCAAGAGAATGGCGTGAACCCAGGAGGTGGAGCTTGCAGTGAGCCTAGATTGCGCCACTGCATTCCAGCCTGGGCGACAGAGCGAGACTCCATCTCAAAAAATAAATAAATAAATAAATATCACATTATGGTAGCAGTAGATGGAAATTAACTTTTTTACTTTCCTTACTGTCCAAAATAAAGAATTAGTAAAGCCTGTGTCAGTTTCCGAGATTTGTTTTGAAATCCTTCTGAATCATGATTTTCAAAATTCTAGGCAACTGTGATACCAAGAATTTGACAGGAATTAAGGCAAAATGTGTGGGATATGGCCCTGCCCTCTGTTAGGAAGTGATGGGTAAATCTAATAAGCACATGATCATCAAGTCTGTAACAATATGATAATGACTGTGAGGGCGAGAGGTATCAAGTGCATCCTGTGAGCGAGGCTGTGAGCTGACACCCTCTGTAGATTATTTCTCTTCATTCTCAAAACAGTCCTATGCAGTTTGACAGAAAGGGAACCTGAGCCTTAGGTACTAGCTAGAAAATGTCAGCATTTGACTGCAGTGAGTCACTCCAGAGCCACGTTCCTCAACCCCTGAAAAACCTTCATGCCCAAAGGACTTTGAAAGCAAAAAGTCTGTTCTCTGCCTCCACTGAGAGGCCCTGGGTGAGCCAGGGTTATATGCATGTAATTAATAAATATTTATTCAGTGTCTGCTGCTCTGGACAAGGCAGGGTTGCAGCCTGTAGCAGGACTAACTGCAGAGAAAAGCCTCTTCCACCCTGAGGGAGAATGCAGCTTAGATTTGCAGGTTTCTAGAGGGTGTGGCTCTTGGTCTGGCCGCTCAGTATTTGTGAGATCCTGGCAGGAGTGAAACTTCAGACAGTTTCCGGAGCCTTCACTCTATCCTTCTCCTGTCTGCATCTCACCAGATGACAAGGTGGGCCTTGTGTTTCCTAGTGTCCCGTGTCACTTGAAGGAGAGACCCACAGGGAGAAATGCATCTCCTATTGTGAACGTTTGTGGACATATTGTGCACATATGGATAATGAAGTTTCATAAAACAGGACTTACCTTCTAACATGTATTGCACTCCAGTGTCCTTATTCTATTTCAATTTTTAAAAAGCCAGTCTTACAAAAGAGAACATACTGTACAAAAATAGGCAAAACTAATGCAAGCCTTTAGAAGTCAGTGTAGCCCGCACACTGGGGCTAGGAGGTCCCTGAGGGAGGCGGAAGATACTCTGGGGCACAGGTCCTGTTCTGCCTCTTGATCTGAGTGTGCCATGCTCCTGAGAAGGCATCACACTGTGCCCTTGCCATGTGCACACTCCCCTGCCTGTATGGCAGTGCGTCACCAGAAAGGGAAAATACTGCTGGTCTCAACCCACGAAATTGATTTCCTGGCCCAGTAATGGATTGAGACTCTATTTGAAATACATCTCTGACTGGACGACAGGATATTCAGTAATTTCAGGAGGGGTCTGTTTCTTCACGGAGCATCGTGATGGAGTTATCGAGAAAGGTGCATTTTGGATGGCTAGGGAGGGAGAAGGTGGGGTGTTTTTTTGTTTGTTTGTTTGTTTTTTGGCCGCTGCTGTAAAATAATGTCTCCTCTCTTACGGGACAGCCGATGCCAAGGCCCTACCGCCAGGTGAGCTTCCCGGACGACGACGAGGAGATCGTGCGCATCAACCCCCGGGAGAAGATCTGGATGACGGGGTACGAGGATTACCGGCACGCACCCGTCAGGGGCAAGTACCCGGACCCCTCGGAGGATGCTGACTCCTCCTACGTGCGCTTCGCCAAGGGCGAGGTCCCCAAGCATGACTACAACTACCCCTACGTGGACTCCTCAGACTTTGGCCTAGGCGAGGACCCCAAAGGCCGCGGGGGCAGCGTGATCAAGACGCAGCCCTCCCGGGGCAAGTCGCGGCGGCGGAAGGAGGACGGAGAGCGCTCGCGGTGCGTGTACTGCAGGGACATGTTCAACCACGAGGAGAACCGCAGGGGCCACTGCCAGGACGCGCCCGACTCCGTGAGAACTTGCATCCGCCGGGTGAGCTGCATGTGGTGCGCGGACAGCATGCTCTATCACTGTATGTCGGACCCCGAGGGAGACTATACAGACCCTTGCTCGTGCGATACTAGCGACGAGAAGTTTTGCCTCCGGTGGATGGCTCTTATTGCCTTGTCTTTCCTGGCCCCCTGTATGTGCTGTTACCTGCCCCTTCGGGCCTGCTACCACTGCGGAGTGATGTGCAGGTGCTGTGGCGGGAAGCACAAAGCGGCCGCGTGACTCAGTTTCCCTCCCTTCTCCCTCCATCCGCAGCCACAGGGGAACTCGTCTCTTACATACTCTCATCTCCTCCCCCGCTCCCTTCCATTCCAAGGAGCGAGGAGGGCAAGCAGCCTCCCAGCTCCCTGGTACCTTGAGGCACCATTCCAGCCAGGGACGCTGCCGGGTAGACTCTCCACTCCCCCCGCCGCCCACACTGCAGCAGCCACATCCATACACACACGCTCGCACAGTGTTCTGAGGAAGGAACCTTCGCCACAGACTCCTGTACTATTAACAATCTGTAACCAAGCTAACTGTCTCATCCATGTGTTGATTTCCTGTTTCCTCCTCCCCCGCCTCTTCCAGTTCAAAGGAGTCTGCAATTGGAACTGCTGATTTTCGGTGGGTTTTGTAGTTGATTTTTCCAAGAGCGTCGAAGACTCTCTTTCTCTTGGTTCACCTTGCCTGTCGCTAGCAAGCATCTGGTTCTGCGGAAATGGGATGTGAGAATGATGAAACCCGACAGAAGTATCTCAGCCTGCAGTCAGTTATTATGTATAGGAGGTGAGCTAGTTAACAAACTTGTACCACAAAACAATATCGCTTTAACTTTTCTAAAGCCAAATTTCCCGTGTAAGCTGCAGTTTCTATCTTTAGCCCATCATCATTTTCTGCCCCCCCAAAATCTGTTGAAATGATTCACTGATGCAAAACATTCACCCGTAATAGACTGAGAATTGAGCCTTAACTTCAGATTAACTTGTGAGAATCAGGAAAATTCCTTCAACTGCATTGCATCCTCTTGGACCAGGGCTAGAATGGGGATTTCAGGTTTCTATGAGCCTCCCCGTTACCCCTAAAGTAAAACATTTTTTAAATTGTGTTGCCACCACTTCTAAAAATTTAGCAATATTAGAATAGGATACTAGTGAAGTAAGAAATTTTGCTTGTTGTTTTGCAAACCAAATAGTTTCCTCAAACACAAACCAGTGTTCCCACGAACAAGTTCCAGTTGAGAAACACTAAGGTTATGGTGAATAAAACCATAGGGAGCTTCCCCCCAACCCCTGGCTATTTTATATTAATGGGGAGAGGGGATTTTTAAATGTCATAAATTTGAAGAGTGGTGGGTCGCATTTTCTTCATGGGTTTATGTTTTCGTTTTCATTTTGAACTCAATTTCACATTACCAAATTCCTCATTTATACTTGGGGAAAAAACAAGGCCATATGTAAAAACCCTTCCAATGCCTAAGTGTCTTTCTCCTGCAACTCCAAACCCAGACTCGCCACTTTGGGTGCACAGGTGGTTAGGTCAGCCAACTGGTTCTGCCTGTCGCCTTGCCACGGAGGAGGCTTCTAATTAGCTGGAAAAGAGTATTTTTCTAATACGTTGCAAGGATTAGCCAAATCTTCTTATTGAAGAAAGAAGAAAAGTGAAGAGTGGTTACCTATACCTAGCATAGTACAATCAGAACCTCGTGGAGACCACCGGGGACGGGCTTGTGGACGCCGGCTGTTCTTCCCACCACGATCTTTCTGTGGTAACGGCCAGCAGAAGACATGGCCTGCTCCCCACTCCCTTTCCCCACTCCTTTATTGCACACAGGACACCAGTCTTCAAGGAAAGGGACTTTTTTCCAGTCTGCCAATCATATTGGGAAAGTGCTAGCTGTGCTCACCTTCATGGGGCTGTTTCCAGCTCGTCCACAAGCTCATCGCGTTTCTTTAGTAGATTACCGGTGTAAATACCCAGTGTGCTTATGAGTCAGTTAGTAGACGTCTTCATTCATTGGAGTAACTGGTTTAGGCTTTCCAGTTTGGAAAAGGAGCAGAGAGCTGTCCATCTGGATTGATGGAAGAAAAGAAAACCTCATCCATGCCTGGAGAACATCTAGAAAACCTTCAGCCAGCCTCCAGTGCTGTCGAGAGACCACCTTCCCCCGACCCGGAGGCACCTCCTTGGGGTCTTTCTCTAGGGTCTCTTCTCTACAAAGCACAACACTAATGTTCGTTTCCTTAGACCTCAGTTCGAGTGCCCCTATTTATTTCAATAAGAACGCACATATCCCAGCTGTTTTTTGTTTGTCACCTCTATTTAGTTGTTACCTGTTTCTCTCTTCTTTCACCCCTTGTCCTTTTCCACCCTTTTAAGAGTTATGCTAGCAGATCTTACTCCACATATACTTTTTGGTTTGTGAAGGCATCGGTTAAGGGCACAAAGACAGCCATGGGGACATTTATGTAAATACGTCTCTAATTGCCACACTGCAGCTGAACAGTGTGTAGTATTTTCCCAGTCAGCTTTGCCATACTGACGTCAATCATTTGAGAGAAATTATTCAGATTTTATTTTTGTATCTGTGGTAACAAAACATTAACCAAAAGATTTTCTGTCCAGAAGCCTCCCCGACCCCCCAAGCTATTTGCTCACATTAACAAATTAAAGTGCCTGAAGCATAATTCATTCTTTACCTGTATACTAAAAACCCTGTTGTATTGATTTTTTTATAATAAGCCTTTTTACCTCTGTGTAAAAAATATATATACAAGTGTATGATGTACATTTTAGTTCTTAACTTTTTTTTATGGTTTCTAATATGTATGACCAATGTAGCCATTGCTTTAAAATGTACTGTGTAAATATAAACACATCCTATCAGATCGCTGGCTTTGGGGTATTTGTCTGGCAGGAGACAAGGTGATGCTAGAGCGTTGGCAGATCTTGGAGTTCCCGCATACAGGATGGGACAGGGCTTCCTGTGCCGAAGGACATGTGGACACCGGTCTGTTTTTTTCAAGGCCCTTTCCTCCTATGGTTATGTCATATTCCCAAGGGGAGACTGCAGCTCCTTGGGCTGGGATGCCTCAGTGAAAGGAAGGCTGCCGGCCACCGCCCAGGAACACCCCCTCTTCCTAGGCCTGGCTTCCCCAACGAGCGCTCCTCAGAGGGAACAGCTGTACTTCCTCTAAGTTGTTTTCCACTGATCCCTGCTGAACCTCAGGGATGTGTGTGTGTGTGTGTGTAGTTTGGAGGACAATTTCTCGCAGAAAACAATTGTTAACACTGCAAGATGCTTGGTCTCCTCTGAGCAGCTCTCTTTGGCCCACTTTCCTTTCCAAATGGACACTTTGGATGCTCCAGAGCTACAGTGACAATCCCCAGGAGGAAATAAAGAATGAGGTCTTTTGAGGGTCACAGAGAAAAGTTTCTCTAGAGAAAGGAATAGGGCCCTTAAAAGGAGATATATAGGAGGGGCCCTGCGTCTTAGTGTTAACGTTTCAGTTTTAACTCTTCCTAAAGGGGGTGATTTTCGCAAGCCACTGGCAAAGGCAAGAAGCATGGAGAGATGATGGAAGTTAGGAAGGGAGAGGAGGACTTGGAGGAGTGGGGAAAGAGTCCTACAAGCTCACTTGCCCCCATGCTCCCTGTAAGACAGGGCCCTCCTGTCATCCCTGTGTCAAAGTTGAGCAACTGAAGCTTAGAAAGGGTGAGTAACAGGGAACCTGCGGTCCCAGGAGGCGAGGACTGAACCAGGCTGAGCTGGGCTAGCCAACTGAAGAGCCCAGGTCCTTACCAGGCCTCACTCTGATGCCTCTGTTCCTTCCTTCCCTGCTGGTGGCCTTGACAAGTGGGCGGCAGTCAAGAGCCTTATCCTGTCCGTCTGGTTCTCTGGGGCACCCTCAGGCTGCCTCAGGTATAGTTTGTCTTTGGTGTCCTATGTGCTAGGCCAGGAACTGGGCATACCACCACGTCATGTTTAACTTTCTGCGGAATGCAGGATTCTTTTCCACCTTACAAGTGAGGAAGCACATGTAAAGAAACAACAGTAACCCTCAGTATGCATGGGGGATTGGTTCCAGGACCCCCTGCAGATGGAAAATCCACAGATGCTCAAGTCCCTGATATATTTGCATATAACCTATACACATCCTCCCTCTTGTGTCCTTTTTTTTTTTTTTTTTTTTTTGAGACAGGGTCTCACTCTTTTGCCCAGGCTGGAGTAGTGGTGTGACACTGCTCACTGCAGCCTCGACCTCCCACTTCCTGTATACTTTAAATCATACTTATAATACCTAATACAATGTGAATAGTTGAACAGTTGTTTTTTTTGTTTTGTTCTGTTTTGTTTTTGTTTTTGTTTTTTTTGAGACGGAGTCTCGCTCTGTCGCCCAGGCTGGAGTGCAGTGGCGCAATCTCGACTCACTGCAAGCTCCGCCTCCCGGGTTCACGCCATTCTCCTGCCTCAGCCTCTCCGAGTAGCTGGGACTACAGGCGCCCGCCACCACGCCCGGCTAATTTTTTGTATTTTTTAGTAGAGACGGGGTTTCACCGTGGTCTCGATCTCCTGACCTCGTGATCCGCCTGCCTCGGCCTCCCAAAGTGTTTGGGATTACAAGCGTGAGCCACCGCGCCCAGCTGAATAGTTGTTATACTGTATTGTTTAGGGAATAATGACAACAACAAAAAGTCTGTACACGTTCAACCATCCCTTTTTTTTTTTTTTTTTGTGAAACAGGGTCTCACTGTGTCACCCTTGCTTGAATGCAGTGGCACAATCATGGCTCACTGTAGCCTTGATCTCCTGGACTCAAGCGATTCTCCCACCTCATCCCCTCGAGTAGCTAGGACTACAGGTGCACATCACCATGCCCAGCTAACTGTTTTTAAGTTTTTTTCATAGAGATGGAGGTCTCACCATGTTGCCCAGGCTCATCCTGACCTCCTGGGCTCAAGAGATCCTCCCACCTCAGCCTCCCAAAGTGCTGGGATTACAGTCATGAACCACCATGCCTGGCCCTTTCTTTGTTTTGTTTTTTTCTTAACCTCTATTAAAACACTTCAATGAATTTTTTTTTTTTTTTTTTGAGACTGAGTTTCGCTCTTGTTGCCCAGGCTGGAGTGCAGTGTTATGATCTCAGCTCACTGCACCCTTCGCCTCCTGGGTTCAAGTGATTCTCCTGCCTCAGCCTCCCGAGTAGCTGTAATTACAGGTATCCGCCACCACACCTGGCTAATTTTGTATTTTTAGTAGAGACAGGGTTTCACCATGTTGGTCAGGCTGGTCTCAAACTCCTGACCTCAGCTGATCCACCCACCTTGGCCTCCCAAAGTGTTGGGATTACAGGCGTGAACCACCATGCCCGGCCTAAATGAATATATTTTTGATGTGAGGTTGGTTGAATCCACAGATGCAGAAACCATGGATACAGAGGACCGACTACACCTAACTCCATCAAGGTCTCTGGACAGCCTTTCTGCCATTACTAGCCATTAGCTCTTGGGCAAGTGACTTCACCTCTCTGAGTTTTCTCAGATTTAACAAGTGGGGTAATACCTACCCTCAGCTGGCGTGAAGGTTAAATGATACGCTTTAGTTACAGTGGGGTACGCAGCAGGTGCTCCAAAAATGCTAGTTCCTTTCTCAGTCCCTTTTTTATTCTGAGGCCCTGAGGAAACATCAGGAACTCGAGAAAACAACCTCTTTCAAAGCACAGAAGGCTGAAGCGCATTATCAATCTTTTGTGAGTATTTTGATTTACATCCTGTGTGTTGAGATTTCTATTTCTTAACTTTTATTTGATCTGAATTTGATTTCAGTTTCTTGCTGACCCCTCCAGGTATGTTCACAGCTCCAAGGACAGCTGCAGAAGTGCACTAGGCTGGCTGGGTTTCTGGGAGCCAACGCATGCAACTGGGAAAAGGTTGGTGGCCTCTGTGGGAGCAGTTTTGCCGAGAGGGCAGGGTCCTGCTCAGCGGCACTTGCCCTGGGTCAGAGCACTGTCTCCAGAGTACTGCCTGCCTGAACCTCCCACCCCGCTTCTCTGGCCTTTGGGTCGCCTCCTGCAAGTCACGCCTCTGCTCTTCCTCCCTGCTGCTGCCCTGATGCTGGTCCACTACCCACTCCCCTGAACGGTGGACACCCCCCAGAAAATCAGGACACTTCCCAGGGGAAAAAGTATCGTTAGAGGAGCTCTATTTTACAGGACTCACAGGCTGGGTTTTGTAAGTTATGTATCGTGGCATTGGAGCAGGTGATCACAGGGCCATCTGTGTGAATGGCGGGGGGTGGGGGGTGTGGGGAGGACGCTTGTGAAAATGCCCGCCAATGCAGGTGACCTCACTGGAAGCCCGTTGGTCTTTCCGACTCGTGGGGTGAGATGGTTAGAAAAACCACTCTTCCTTTGTTTAGAACTGAACTAGGTGCATGGAATGGAGATGACCCTGTTAACATCTTGTAGAACCAGATACCAGTTGTGACTGTGCAAATCAGGGCCTGCCCCATCTCCTCAGCTGGAGCAACTACTGGTGCTATTGGTGCCGTGGTGGCAAGCTGAGCTCCTAAAGGGCACTGTTGGGGTCGGGGAAAGCATATATATTTATAAAGGAGGAAAAAGACAGTTATTATGTGATAATCATACCTGGTACCGTTTCCCCCTCATTATGTCTTTTTTTTTTTGAGAAAGGGTTGTGATTATAGAAGTAACATATGTAGTTATTAAAATGTCATACAGGCCAGGTGCAGTGGCTCACACCTGTAATCCCAACAATTTAGGAGGCCAAAGAGGGTGGATCACTTGAGGTCAGGAGTTCAAGATCAGCCTGGCCAACATGGTGAAACCCCGTCTCTGCTAAAAATACAAAAATTAGCCAGGCATGGTGGTGCACGCCTGTAATTGCAACTACTCAGGAAGCTGAGGCACAAGAAATGCTTGAACCTGGGAGGCAAAGGCTGCAGTGAGCTGAGATCAAGCCACTGCACTCCAGCCTGGGCAACAGCGCAAGACTCTGTCTCTAAATAAATAAAATAAGTAAATAAAATGTCATACAATATAAAAATACCAGTCTCCTTGTTGTTTTGCCGGGGCTGCCATAACAAAATACCACAAACTGGGTGGCTTAAACAATAGAAATTTGTGGTCCCGCAGTCTGGAGGCTGGAAGTCCAAAGTAGGGTGTCGCAGGGCCACCAGGGCAGGATGTGCTCCAGGCCTCCCTCGTTGGGTTGCACATCTTCTCCATCTTCTCCAGGCCTGTTCTCATCGTCTTCCCTCTGTGCATGTCTCTGTGTCCAAATGTCCCCTTCTTAGAAGGATAGCAGTCATACTGGATTAGGGCCCACTCTGATGACCTGATTTTAACTTGATTATCTCCAAATAGATATGTTATCTCCAAATAGAGATGTTATCTCCAAATGGTCACATTATGAGGTTTTGGAGGTTAGAATTCCAACATTTGAATTTTATTGGGGAGTAGAGGGGGGGACACAATTCAACTCCTGACATTCCTCTGTCACACAAAAGGTAACCACTCTGTGTCCTTCTGGACTTTTTTCTATGCATTTATACACAGATGTATGTGTGTGTATATTTGTGTGTGTGTACACATGTGTGTTTTCCCTTTGGAGGGGAACTAAAATAGGGTCATGTATTCTACCTATATTTATTGCTCTGAAACCTGTTTCTTTTGTTTTAATTAAAAATATATCCTGGACATCTTTGCATGTGAATACATACAGATTTACCTTATTCTTCTTAACAGTTTCACATGAAAAAACTTTTTTATCCAGTTAGAAAAAGGTAAGATAACAGTCCAACCATTCGGTTAAATGGATATATGTCTCATCCATTTCCTTGAGTTCTCCAATTAATTCAGAGTAAATTCCTTCAGTGTTCTCTCCTCTTAAGGTTGTAAGGCATTCCCATTAATGTCCGAAGTCAGCAGTGAACTCAGCATTTTTAATCTTCTCAATGAATATGAGTTGACTGGATGGGCAAGAGGATTTTGTACCCAGGAAGAATACAAAAGTGATTTTTATTTTCTGAGTTTTGCATAACCCAGAATATCTTCTTGTTGCATGCACACACACCCAATGACTTGGTGGAGTACAGAATCCTTGGCCAACAACATTTCCCTCTGAACGTCCTATATAGATGACCTTTGTTTCTTGGCATTTACTGTTGTGAAAAAGACCTGTGTGAGTGTTGACCAATTTTTGTTCATCAGTAATGGTTTTTTAAACCTCGATCTTGTCATCAAACCCTTTGGCTTGTGTATGGCATTAATTTTTCCTGAAGCTCAGTGAGCCCTTTCATATACAGAATCAGATTTTTAACTCAGAATTTTTTTCTAGTATGTCTTTGATGACTTCCTTTTTTTTTTGAGACGGAGTCTCGCTCTGTCACCCAGGCTGGAGTGCAGTGGCGCTGGCTCACTGCAAGCTCCACCTCCCGGGTTCACGCCATTCTCCTGCCTCAGCCTCTCTGAGTAGCTGGGACTACAGGCACCCGCCACCACGCCCGGCTAATTTTTTGTATTTTTTTTTTAGTAGAGACGGGGTTTCACCATGGTCTCGATCTCCTGACCTCGTGATCTGCCCGCCTCGGCCTCCCAAAGTGCTGGGATTAGAAGCGTGAGCCACCGCGCCCGGCCGATGACTTCTTTTTTTTATTATTATTTTTTTTAATTATTTTTGTAGAGACAGGGTTGCACTATGTTGCCCAGGCTGATCTCAAACTCCTTGGCTCAAGCGATCCTCCTACCTTGGCCTCTCAAAGTGCTGGGATTACAGATGTGAGCCACCATGCCCGGCCTTCAGTGATCGCTCCTGCTCCTTACAGTTCAAGTTTCTTCCTTTGGGTTATGTAATTCGTAGATTGACTCTCCAGTCTTCCATATCTATTGTATTTTCTCATCATTTGCATCTTGCCCTTTTATTAAATTACACTCTTAACTTTGTCCTCTTTAAAATGATTTTTTTTTCCTTTTTTTTTTTTTTTTTTGCTATAGTACTCTTTTTCAAAGAGTGGTCTGCAGAGAGACCCCTGGGAATCCCTGAGGTTAAAATCATCTTAATAAGACAGTGTTTGATTTTTCCACTGTGTTGACATTTACATTGATGGTGCAGAAACAATGAAGGGTAAAACTTATCGCTAGTCAAAGCGGACTACCAAATTGTGCTAGTCTAATCATTGCATGTTCTTAGAAAAAAATGCCATTTTCACTTAAGAATGTACTCAATGAAGCAGGCCCAGCGCAGTGGCTCACACCTGTAATCCCCACAATTTGGGAGGCCGAGGCGGGCGAATCGCCTGAGGTTGGGAGTTTGAGACCAGCCTGACCAACGTGGAGAAACCCCATCTCTACTAAAAATACAAAATTAGCCGGGAATGGTGGTGCACACCTGTAATCCCAGCTACTCCGGAGGCTGAGGCAGGAGAATTGCTTGAACCTGGGAGGTGGAGGTTGTGGTGAGCTGAGATTGCGCCACTGCACTCCAGCCTGGGTAACAAGAGCAAAACTCCGTCTCAAAAAAAAAAAAAGAATGTACTTGATGAAGCAACAAATATGATTACTTTTAATACATATTGACCCTTGAGTTCACATCTTTTTTTTTTTTTTTTTTTTTTTTTTTTTTTTTGAGGCAGAGTCTCGCTCTGTCGCCCAGGCTGGAGTGCAGTGGCGCGATCTCGGCTCACTGCAAGCTCCACCTTCTGAGTTCACGCCATTCTACTGCCTCAGCCTCCCGAGTAGCTGGGACTACAGACACCCACCACCACACCCGGCTTATTTTTTTTATTTTTAATAGAGACGAGGTTTCACCACGTTAGCCAAGATGGTCTCGATCTCCTGACCTCGTGATCCACCCGCCTCAGCCTCCCAAAGTGCTGGGATTAACAGGCGTGAGCCACTGTGCCCGGCCTTGAGTTCACGTCTTCTTAATATTTTGTGTGACAAAATGGAATATATATGTAAAGCACTTCTGTTGCACAGTTAAGTATTGTTGTCTTGAAGTAAAGCTTTTGTGCAACTGTTTTGAGTTGCAAGCTGAAGTAGCTGCTTTTGTCATGGGACACCACTTTTACTTGAAAGAGTGACAGACTGTCATTATGGTTATGTTGTATGGTTATTCAGGAAGGGGTATTTGGCATACACTTTCTCAAAAAAATGAGCAAAATGAGCCTATTACTTCAAAGAGACAACAGACAGTTTTGTTGTCAGTGACAAAATCTGAGCATTCAAGCAAAAATTGGAATTTTGTAAAATATGTATCTGCTACTGTTGGCTTGACAGTTTCCCAATGGACTTTTTTTTTTTTTTCCATGAAATTGGTGGTGATATTAAGAGATGCAATTTTGGCCAGGCACAGTGCCTCACGCCTATAATCCCAGCACTTTGGGAGGCTGAGGCGGGCGGATCACGAAGTCAGGAGTTCGACACCAGCCTGGCCAACATGGCAAAACCCCGTCTCTACTAAAAGTACAAAAGTTAGTCAGGCATGGTGGCGGGTGTCTGTAATCCCAGCTACTCGGGAGGCTGAGGCAGGGGAATCACTTGAACCCAGGAGGCGGAGGTTACAGTGAGCCAAGATCGTGCCATTGCACTCCAGCCTAGGAGACGAGCAAAGGAAATGTGATTTTAAAATATATATTGTATAATGAAAATGATATGTGTCAACTTTCAGATCTGCAATAGAGTCAATATCTTCCAAATGACCAATGTATTGCTGTTAAAAAATCATGCATGGGTAAAAGATCCATTCAGAGTGAAAGACCCATAATGAATGTTGGGGTTTTGTTTTAGTATTTTTTGTTTGCTTGTTTGTTTGTTTGTTTTTGAGATAGTGTCACTCTGCCACCCAGGCTGGGGAATGCAGTGGTGTGATCTTGGGTCACTGCAGCCTCTGACTCCCGGGTTCAAGCGATTCTCGTGCCTGAGCATCCCAAATAGCTGCGACTATAGGCACGCACCACCATGCCTGGCTAATCTTTGTATTTTTAGTAGAAACAGGATTTCCCCCATGTTGCCCAGGCTGGTCTCGAACTCCTGACCTGAAGTGATCCTCCCGCCTTGGCCTCCCAAAGTGCTGGGATTACAGGCGTGAGCCACTGCACCCAGCCCCCATAATGATTTTTTTTTTTTTTTTTTTAGAGATGGAGTCTCGCTCTGTCGCCCAGGCTGGAGTGCAGTGGCGCAATCTCGGCTCACTGCAAGGTCCGCCTCCCGGGTTCACGCCATTCTGCTGCCTCAGCCTCTCCGAGTAGCTGGGACTACAGGCGCCCGCCACCACGCCCGGTTAATTTTTTGTATTTTTAGTAGAGACGGGGTTTCACCGTGGTCTCGATCTCCTGACCTCGTGATCCGCCCGCCTCTGCCTCCCAAAGTGCTGGGATTACAAGCGTGAGCCACCACGCCCGGCCCCATAATGAATTTTGATGTAACCAAGTGATGTGGTTTTAGATTCCACAACTAACCTTTCTTTTTCCTGGCTGGAGTGCAGTGATGCGATCTCAGCTCACTGCAGCTTCCACCTTCCAGATTTAAACGATTCTCATGCCTCAGACTCCTGAGTAGCTGGGATTATGGGCACCTGCCACCACGCCCAGCTAATTTTTGTATTTTTAGTAGAGAAGGGGTTTTGCCATGTTGGCCAGGCTGGTCTTGAACTTCTGACCTTAGGTTATCTGCTCACCTCGGCCTCCCAAAGTGCCGGGATTACAGGCATGAGCCACCGTGCCCAAGCTCCCACGACTAACCTTTGAGAAACTATCACCTATGAGTTTTGGCAAAGTATCAAGGAAGACTACCTACAAGGATCTCCCAAAAGGCTATTAAACTCTCTTCCCTTTTCCAACAACATATCTATCTAAGGTCAGGTTTTCTTCATATACTTCAACCAAACAACATATTACAACAGATTGAACTCAGAAGCAGATATGAGAACCCAGCTGTCTTCTATTAATTAAAGGTTTTCAAAATATAAGCCAGTAATTCTCTTCTCTAAAATATTTTTTATTTGGAAAATATAGTTATTTCTTTCTCTTTTTTTGAAGCAAGGTCTCCCTCTGTCTCCCCAACTGGAGTGTAGTGGTGCAATCATAGCACACTAACCACAAACTCCTGGGCTCAAGCAACTCTCCCACCTTGGCCTCCCAAAGTACTGGGATTAGAGGCGTGAGCCACTGTGCCCGGCCTTCTTAGTAATTTTTAAGAGTGTACAGAGATCCTGAGAACAAAGTGTGTGGCCTCTTCCTCTCTTTGGTTAACAGGCTGTTTTGTAGTCAATTCTGCTCTCATTCTTTTCGAATGCAGCTTTGACTCTGGTCTTCTATTTTTGGTTACTTTGTATTGCCTTCTTATTTTAGACAGCTCCCTTTGTATCTCTTAGACTGTTTTGTCATTCCCCTTCCTTCTTAGCCCAGTTCCGTTGAAACCATATCTTCTTGTGTCTTTCAGAGGACCCTAAATTGCAGTTATCTAAGATGAGCCTCTGTTTCTTGCAGAGTAGTAATGTTCAGAGAGACCTGCTACCTCTGGCCCTCGAGGGCAGTTTTCTCCCCTTCATGCTCTACTCTCTTTTCTCTGGCCCCTTGTTGGCATTTTTTCCATTGCGTGGAGAGCCCTCTATCCAGGCTTGGCCTTGGCCGTCAGACAAGGCAAATGCCTTGTCCTAAGCCTCCCACTTGGGTGCTGGCAGCTTCCGCTTGTGGATCTACGCCCGTCTAGCTCAGACGTTCATGCCTGGTGAGCATTATCTGGGGTATTTCTGAGCCAGCCTACAGTTGGATCTTCTGCTCAGCTCTTAAAATCTCTGATTAAACTAGAGAATCAAATGTAGTTTACATAGCTTCTTTGAGCATCCACTCTTAGCACCCTCCCCTTTCTACCACTGTTGAAGATACTTCCTCTAGCAATTAAACACCTGAAAAAGATGATGTGTGTCTTCAGCTAGTGCTCTCTCTCTCTCTCTCTCTTTGTTGTATGCTGGAAATTGCAGTCTTTGTTGCTTTGGAGAGAGGAGGAAAGAGAAGATGAAACTGGGTTCTGTCTGACCTAGACGATAATTCCTGCCCAGGTGGAAGACTATCCACTGACAGAGATTGAGTGAAACAAAACTATTTCCTTCCTTCCTGGGCCTGTCTGCCCCGTTCTGGCTCAGAGGGGGCAACATGAATGGTGTGAAATCCAAGAATGTTCTAAATGCATCCCCAGGACAATGTGGTTAGTGAACATTCTGCCTGGCTTATGTTCTCGTCTTGGTCAGGGAGCTGATGCCAGGTTTCATGTTTCTGTGAGACTTCCTGGGAATCTGAAGGGGATGCCTCAAGGGGTGTCAGGTGTGCCCGCTCTGCTTCTACACTCATCCTCGGGTCCTTGGAATTAATATTTGGGGCTTGATGCAAAATCCATCCCATGTTTTTTCCTCTTTTGTCAAGCCTGGGTAATAGCTGCCTCTGTCTTATGCTTGCCATGCTCCATCAGTAACTGGTTGCCTTTTGAGTGTCTTCCAAAAAAGCCTTTTCCCTGCCAAAGGAGAGAAAATCGATCCTGTCTGCCTATCCCTAAAAGCTGACATTGTTGGCTGTCACAGAACCATCCTGTGCAACGTGCAGCAAAGCAGAAAGGTTGAAACACAGGCCTCAGGACTGTGGTCCCTTTCGAGTCTACCCTCTGGGGCCAAGAAGTTGTGGTGTGGCTCCTGCATGATGTTTTTGAATGAATGCCTTTGCTTCCTCGCCAGCTTGATGCGACAAACAGAAAAGCCACTTTCAGAATGCCTCGCCTCACCCGGGGCCCAGATATTTACATAGTGGCCTTTCATTCTGCGAACAGTGTGTGCCTCTGCAAATATTTTAGGCCTCCCTGCATGCTTGCGGGCCCCTACATCCCATTCACCAGCTTTTAAGTTTGTTTTGCAGGCAGAGAGCCACTGAGAGGGAGGCCTGACTCAGAGCACAGGGGGCCCTGCAGTCTGCTGCTGCCGCCTCCTGCCACTGCAGACTTGGCGGGGAAGGAAGCAGTGGGTTTTACAGCTGGTGTTTTTGGTTTAGCAAAAAAAAAAAAAAAAAGGAGTGAAAGAGAAAAGAATTTTTTAAAAACCTCGCACATGTAAAATGACACTAAATGTAAGTATATATGCAGTATTTTGGGATGATAGAAACTGCGTGTTTTGCATGATTCATCCTCTTGATGACAGCAAAGGAGGTTTGCACTCAGCCTCTGGTATTTTGGGCATTTGTTCCAAATGCTCTGAAAAGAGAGAGTGAGAAGGCCCAAGCTCCTCGTCCCTTCCTCAGAAGGAGGGTTGTGTCTGGGCTAAATTAGGGCAGCGTGGCATTTGCTTCCTCTCCTCTCATCTGACTGGTAAAGATTTTCATTTTTCTACCAAAAACTGGGTCAGCTGCTCCATGGGTGCAGGGGGAGCAGGATGTGGAGCCAGGAGAGGGCCATGCTTTCCCAAGTCTGACTTGAGCCTAGAAATATGTGCTGGCAGAGCTGGCTGGAAGGCCCGGCCCGGTGCTGACTCCCAGCAGGTGCATCAGGCTTCCGGGGCGGGGGCGAGCATCACCAAGGCCAGCGTCCAGCGGCCAGGAACATGCGATCTTTCTAGGATTCAGCCTCTGCAAGTTACCAAAACATTGTGTGCTGCCTTGAGGCTGACGCATACCTTGGCAGGGGCGATGAGGCTTCTGCCCAGAGCTGGGAGTCCCCGAGGGTCAGGCTGACCTCCAGGCTGCAGCTTGGCCTGGAGGAGGGGCCACACGGTGGGTGTGGTGGCCTCTCGGGGCCAACTCAATGTTCTCTTGGAGCACCAGGACCTAAGAAGCAGGATGATCCAGAAACCAAGTCCACAGTTAGGGAAAATGGGGAGAGGCTCTCAGCTGCTTCCCAGGCCACTGGCTGGCCGGCCCCAGGAACCCCACCTTCCAACCTAACATTTACCGCGAGGGGAGGACTTCCTCACTCCTTGGTCTCAGGCAGATTGCAAGTTCGCTGTCGAGGTTAGACAGCCCTCTGTTTAAAAGTGGAATATTATACCTCTAAAATTCAAAACTTCACTTTTCCAAAGCTATGTTAGAAATGCTATGGCAAAATACAGCACTGAGTCCAAAAACTAAAACGATTAAGTCCTTCTTGCCTTCAGAGGCATTTATTTACTCAGCTTAAACTCTACATTTGTTTTGTGAGGTTTTCTGTGTATGTGTGTTTTATTCTACAGTAAGATGGTTAGGAAAAATAAGTGACCCCTGCAGATGAATTAGTAATTGGGTAGCACCTAAAAGCTAATATTGGTCCCCAAATCTACTGTTAACAACCTCCCCCACAGACCTGTGGTCATTCCCCTGCTTAAAGCAGCCCATGTTTGCCAGCCCCACCAGCCTAGGAGCTTGACAGAGACACATACTGCTCAAGACTATCCAGGAGACCCCTCCCTGCCATTCCAAGTCCCTTGCAGTTAGGCATGGCCACGTGACTAATTCTGGCCAGTGGGCTGTAAGTGACCTAGCTGAGACATTTGAGGGTCAGTGTGTGATCTGCCTGCATCCTCCATACCCTGTCCCAGCGATGTGCCCCTCCCCCGGGGCAGTTCTAGAGGCCATACGTTGAGGTGGCAAGCCACAAGATGAAAGCAGATTGGGTCACTGAGTCACCACAGGGAGGACAGCTGACAGGGAAGTGCCCTGAGTCGGGGGTGAATGAGTAAGTGAAAAATAAATTTTGGTAATAAGCCAGTACAATTTCAGGTTTGTTTGTTACCACCATATACTATCTTAACTAATAAAAAAAATAGCGGGAATTTATATAATAGTGACGAGGCCGGTTACAGTGGCTCACGCCTGTAATCCCAGCACTTTGGGAGGCCAAAGCAGGCAGACCATTTGAGGTTAGGAGTTTGAGACCAGCCTGGCTAACATGGTGAAACCCCATCTCTACTAAAAATACAAAAATTAGCCGGGCATGGTGGCAGATGCCTGTAATCCTAGCTACTCAAGGGGCTGAGGCAGGAGAATCGCTTGAACCCAAGAGGTGGAGGTGACAGTGAGCTGAGATCATGCCACTGCACTCCAGCTTGGGCAACAGGCAAAAACTCCTCAAAAAAAGAAAAAGGAAAAGAAATAGTGACAAGGACACTAACCACTGCCTGCTACCGGCAGGGGAGGCATCACTCATTGGTACTGTACCCACTGCCCTGGGCCTAGAGAGGGCATCGGGATCTCCTTGAGCCTTAGTAACAACCAGAGACGAGACAAACCTCTGTTGAGCAGGCCTGCTAGAGCCAAGGTCCTCCCCACCTTCTGTGTGGCCTTGGGCAAGCTACTTCAACTCTCTGGACTTCGGTCCATGCCTCCTTTGGTGATCCAGGCATGAAGGTCCCCACAGGCAGCAGTCTTCACAGACAACCTTTACAGTTCCTGGCTGTAGGGCAGCTAAGGGTGCTGTGATGAAATGGCGGCTGGAAAGAGGAACCCCTGCTATCCATATTCTTGTTTACATTCAGAAATGTCCCTGGAGTGCCCAGGTCTGTATCTGTCAAACCTGGAGGGTCGTTCGTATGGAATATCCCAAAGCCAAGGGCCTGCATGGCCTTCTTGGTGCCATCCTTAATGCCTTGGCGATGCTACAAGTGAAATCTTTGAGCTAGCGACCAGGCCAGTGAACCCACCTGTCCTGGGATATCATCTTGCTCTTGTTGTTAAAAGCACAGTGTTGCTCACACATGTGTGCAGGGGCATTTCCCTGAAGATGCCCAGTGCGGCATTATTGCTGATGGCAAAAATCTAGACATCCTAAATGTTCCTAGGGAGCAGACTGGTTAAGCGCCTCTATATCTATACTGTGAACCATTATTCAGCCATATTAAAATCAGGCAGCTGTCTTTGTTAGGTTTTGCTAAAGCCTTCCAAGAAATGTTAAGTGCCAAAAGCAAGGTGCAGACAGTGTGGATAGTGCACACTCATTTTATATATATACACGTAGACACAATCGTGTGCACATCTGTGTGTGTATTCTCTATAGTCAGAAGGTAAATGAGAAAGCAGTAACGGTAATTGCCTCTGGACTTCGGTCTGGTGGGACAGAGAGTTAATTTTTATTGTAAGCTCTTGTACTTTTTTTTTAACCATATATGGATATAGTCTGTTTTCCTTTAGGTTATTTATTTATTTACTTATTTATTTGAGATGGAGTTTCTTTCTTGTTGCCCAGACTGGAGTGCAATGGCATGGTCTCAGCTCACTTCAAACTCCACTTCTTGGGTTCAAGCGATCCTCCTGCCTCAGCTTCCCAAGAAGCTGGGATTATAGGCACCCACCACCATGGCCAGCTAATTTTTTTGTATTTTTAGTAGAGACAGGGTTTCACCATGTTGGCCAGGCTGGTCTTGAACTCCTGACCACAGGTGATCCGCCTGCCTCCGCATCCCAAAGTGTTGGAGTTAACAGGCATGAGCCACCGCACCAGGCCACCTTTACGTTTTTTAATCAGAGAAGTAAAGAAGGAAAGCATTGGCTTTGGAATCCCAATCTTAGATTTCAAGCCAAGCTTTGCCACATCATAACTGTGATCTTGGGCAGGCCTCAGTTTTTGCGTATGTGAAATGGGGATAACAACAGCGCCTCCCTCTGGGGTTGTTGTGAAGATGAAAGGAGACAATGTATAAGTGTTTAGCACAGGACCTGGCACCCAGTAAGCTATTTTTGATGAGGCCCAAAAAGCTCACTGTCCATTTGACCACAGGACCCAGATATCTGACAGAATCATTAAGACCATTCTTTGAAGCGCGAGTGTTGGTAATGGTTTTAATATTTTATCACCTGGCAGCGTCTTGTGGAAAACACTCATTCGTAGCCTCTTCCTGTGCTTTGCCCAGCCTGCTATTAACAGTCCCCAAAGCGTTTGTAAAAAGTATGCTTCTCCATATGATTTCCCAAAACTCGTAGTCAATAGACAGAATTGATGTATAGCTGGGTGAACATCCTTTTCTCCTTGAGCTTTTACAGAGGATGTGAGGGAAAGGGCTCCTCTTATCAAATGAGGGAGAAAAGACTCTCGAAGCCATTATGTGTCTGACACCAATTCAATTACCCTGCCCGTGCCCTTTTCAGCTAAGCACTTCCTAAACTTCATTAGTGCTGCAGCAATGCTGCCAGCTGACACCGTACCCTTTACTGAAAGAATGTTGTACACAGAAGAGGACAAATCTCCACTGCGGCAGGTCATTGCAGCATTCCTGCTTCATGACTAAGGTGACCTGGGTCTTCCTCCCAGGCGGAGCGGAGGGTCCAGGTGAGGTTGCAGGGCTCAGTCGGAACCTGCCCCTGCCTGATTCCCATCACCCAGAGTTTCAAGTTATCTTTCTAAAAAATCTTAAGGCCGGATACGGTGGCTGACACCTGTAATCCCAGCACTTTGGGAGGCTAAGGAAGGCGAATCACTTGAGGTCAGGGGTTTGAGACCAGCCTGCGCAATATGGTGAAACCCCGTGTCTACCAAAAATCCAAAAAAATTAGCCGGGCATGGTGGTACATGTCTGTAGTCCCAGCTACTTGAGAGGCTGAGGCAGGAGGATCGCTTGAGCCTGGGAAACAGAGGTCGCAGTAAGCCGAGATCACGCCGCTGCACTCCAGCCGGGGTGACAGAGTGAGATTCCGTCTCAAAAAATAAAAAATAGGACTGGGCGCAGTGGCTTATGCCTGTAATCCTGGCATTTTGGGAGGCTGAGGTGGGTGGATCACGATGTCAGGAGATCGAGACCATCCTGGCTAACATGGTGAAACCCCATCAGTACTAAAAATACAAAAACAAAATTAGCCGGGCGTGTTGGCGGGCGCCTGTAGTCCCAGCTACTCGGGAAGCTGAGTCAGGAGAATGGCGTGAACCCAGGAGGCGGAGCTTGCAGTGAGCCGAGATCGCGCCACTGCACTCCAGCCTGGGAAAAAAGCGAGACTCTGTCTCAAAAATAAATAAATAAAATAATAATAATAATAAATAAATAATTTAAAATAAAAAATAAAAACACTTAAGACATGGAGTTGTGTATCCTACTTTGGCTTATTTCTCATAGGGAAAACAGCATTACGTTCTATCCCATTGCCCCAGGAGAGCCCAGCCTCCCCCACCATAAATGCTGGTGTACTTGTCTGTTAGACCAAAGATTATAAGAGGCTTGAGGAAAGGTGACAGTGCCTTACTCATGCATGCAGCATCCACCAATACCCGACTGCCAGTGGGTGGTGAGTAGATACCAGGAGACTGAGTAGATACCTTGGATCCTGGACCCAAGAGAAGGATCTTGGAAGCCCTGTTGGTTGTGGAAGATAGAGCTGCTTGCCTTTGAAAAGACCAATGGACTTGGACCATGAGCATAAAGTTGCATTATCCATGAGGGACTGGAGACCAGAGACCCTTCCCTTCCCAGGCACCTGTAAGTTGCTGGACTCATGTGTAGCCATGGGTGAAAAGAAGACCTGCCTCTTGAAATATGACTGAGATCAAATTTCTTGCCACCATGGCAGGTGGGAGCCACAATGTTCCCCTCGTGTTCCTCCTCATTCCTGCCTCAGAACGTTTGCCCTTGCTGTTTCTTCTGCCTGAACGCTCAGCCCTGGGGTCTCCACATGGCTTTATCCCTCACTTCCTCCTAGTCTCTGCTCACAAGTCACCTTTTTAGAAAAGCCTTCCCAGATCACTTTTTCTAACAGAGTATCCCTGTCTCAGCCTTGCCACCCCACACTTTTTGTTTACCATACTCTATTTCTCTCCATAGTCCTTAGCTGACATATACATGATATACTTATTACATTTGTCTGTAGTCTGTTTCCCCCAGATTTTATTTTACTGACTTTGGAATCCCCAATGCCTAGAACGTTATCTGGCACGTAGTAAGAATTCAAGAAATATTTGTCGAATTAAATAAGTGAATTTATCCAGCAAATACGACTGCCCCAGGCCGCCACACTCCATGGATATTCCCCCGAAGTGAGATTTGATTGGCATGAGCTGCAGAAACAGGATAGAGTGCTGGAGCTGGAAGAGACCTTGGGATCACTGACTTCTGCCCTTTCACAGGGCTGCAGGGGCACACATGGTGTAAACCTGTGGCGAGGCCTGGGGCTTTCCTGTGATTTTAAGGAGGCTGCCTTGTTGGGGGAGATGCCCAGCCCGGTGGCTCTGCGGTGTCTTCTCCAACATCACTGGGCGGGAGCACAAGGGAAATTCCTTAGGCAGTGAGAGCTAGCCAAGAAAATAAACTTGGGAAACCCAGGTTCTGCGGATCTTTTACTTCTCAGGGCTGCAGGTGAGTTTCTGTGTGTTGCGATTTTCTGAGATGGAATGACTGTACATCTCATTTCTCAAACATGTTTTAAGCCTTTTTTCTGGTGAGTCCTTTTATGGGATTTGTCTTTCCAGGGACACATTTGGGAAAACGCTGCTTTTTTGCCTTTTTACTGGCTGAAGCGCCTTCTGAACAGGCACAGGGAAGCTGCGGGGGTCAGTGGCTTTGTTACCTAAAGAACCCGGAGATGGGACTTTTCCCTTCCTTAAGGCCAGGGCTTGCCAGCTCCTCCCATCTTTTAGAGGAACCCCAAAGCATACCCCTTTCTACATTCTGCTACCCCCTGGATGCCCCAGACCTGAAATGTCTCCCTTCAGTCTCTCTTTGCTTCAGCCCCCCAACACTTGTCTCACCAGGCCCAGCTTTTCCTTCTGATGTCGCTTAAAGCCTGCCTATCCTCCCATCTGCCTCCTGAGTTCTGGCTTGGAGGTTTTCCTCCTTCCAGGAGCCCAACGCTGCCTCCAGGGGAGAGAATCATCCTGGAAACGCCCCCTTCTCCCTGCCTGACAGCAGCCCCTGCTGAACTCCACAGCCGCAGCAGGGAGCGATTTAAATAGCTGATGCAGGGTGGGCTGGTAGCTACTGCCTGTAATCCCACACTTTGGGAGGCTGAGGTGGGAGCACTGCTTCAGCCTAGGAGTTCGAAACCAGCCTGGGCGCTATAGCAAGAACCCTGTCTCTAAAAAAGAAAAAAAATAGCTCATCTGCATCTGAAAGGAGATAAGTAGTTCCCTGAGCGGTATGCTGTGCAGTATCCAACTTCATAAAATAAGGGCATACGCACTGTAGACATGTTCATGCATATCTGCGCAAGGAAAGAAAACGCATGGAGGTGAGGGTGTTGGTGGCTAACTCTAGGTGGTGGGATTTGGGGTGACTTTTTTCTCCTGCGTTGCTTAGCTGTGCTTTTAAATTTTATTTTTTCACATATGTTTGCAACAACAAAAACTCATGTTAAGTGTCAATAAATCGGCAGCTCTCCTTTGGTTCCTCACTAGCTGTGTAACCTCAAACAAAGTACTTAACCTCTCAGGCTCCTCATCTCAAAGACATCCCACCTCCCTCCTCCTCTGAGATGCCGCGGGATTCATCTCTTTCCCACAGCTAGATTGCAAGCAGCTAGAGAGCAGGCGGGCGAGTGTCTTCCCCCCTACAGACTCCCGTTTCCCCCGCATGCCCATGCAGTGCCTGGCGCGCTGCAGCATTGCGATTTTTTTTATTATTGCAGGTGCTAAATAAATCCTCAGTGACTGAGCCCGGAGCCAAACACATTTATCTTTGTCATCCATCCAATTCTGTGCAGCTGGGATGGAGCCCAAGGCGCTGAGGACGACATAAATCTGCTCTTTGGGCCCCACCCATTTCTTCTCCAAGCAGATGTGGTAGCCGGGAGCCAAGGCTTGGGGGCTCAGCGCTGCGCTGAGAAGAGGACGAGCTCCAGGCCGGGTGAGTTGGAAGTCTCGGAGAAGGGCCGCCTGGCTTCACCTCGCCTCTCCCGCCCAGGAGGTGTGTAAGCAGGCTTTGGCAGCGATTTCTCCAGAAGGAAGGGATAAAGCCCTGACCAGGTTCAGAGGCAGCGGGTCAGGGCCGTGCCTGGGCTCAGTCCTGCCCTGGCTCCTTCGCTTCTCGCCGCTGTGAGCCCAGGCAGTGGCTTCGCTGCCCTGGGCCCCACTTCCCTCAGGCATTAGCAGGGCAGTGGCACTCTATTTTGGAATCTCATGAGAATAAAATGAGATGATGCATGGACAACCTGCACATAGCAAGTGCTAATAATTACCATCTCTTAAGGTGGTTTGAAGGTCCAAAGCCAGTCCCTAATTGAGTAGCCCCCAGGTAGCTCAAAGTACATGGCTGGCTTAAGGCCTGGGACCCTTTCCCAGTGCTAACCGAGCTGCCATAAATGTAACTCATGGAAAGCAAGCTCCAGGTCTGACATGGGCGGGGCGCATCCTGCTGAGATACAGTACAGCCTCAAGTGGATTTATTAACCCGAAGAAACTAGCAGCACAACTTGTGTGCCGACACCTGCTAGTCACTTCGTACCTCATGATCCCCTTTTCACAGAACAGGACATCCATCTAGGCACAGAGAGGATAAGGTTCTGCCCAAAGCCACACAGCCCCATAAATGGCGGAACCTGGGTCTAAATACTGCATCAGAAGAGAGTATCTCTGCTCACCCCTATTTTGTTTTGCAATCTCTGGAATTTTCCATTCCATTTGTTTAACGCCACTTGTAATGAAGACCTCCTCATGCATCTTGAGAAGGCATGTGCTCAATGGTACGGTATACAAACTCGCTTCTCCCACATGCTGGCCACACTAAGTGCCACACCTTGAAATAATTCTGAGACATTCTTCTCAGGATATTTGTGGCATGAGGAGGAAGCCCTTGGTGACTTTGTGCAGCTGTGTTCCTCTAGGATAGCAATTGTGATAAAGACCCAGGGCCGGGTGGTGACTGAAACGGGAGTGGTTTCTACCAAATCCTGTGAGCAATTTAGACTCTCTTGGGTGTTCCCTAAACAGTCATCATCAGACTGGGAGGAGAGAGCAAATATTACCTGAAATGAGGCCGCTTGGTGGAAGACACTGGAGAAACACAGCTGGAAAGATGGAAGCTCTGCGGTTCAGAAACACTGGAGTTTCACATTTGACCTCTGGCTTTCATGTGAGATGAAGAGACAGAACACTTTTCTGAAGTTATTTTCTCTTTACATGAGTTCAAGGGCTGTGGTGAAAGTGAGGAATCCAAAGTCTACCCAGACTACTTCCTCTTATTTTGATTTATGCCAGTGGTTTATAACTTTTTATAATAAATATTTTGTAAACTCCCTTTAACATCCCAGATGAAATTCATGGATTACATAACCTCTCTAAACACATTTTTTTTTTGAGACGGAGTTTCGATCTTGCTGCCCAGACTGGAGTGCAGTGGGGTGATCTCGGCTCACCGGAACCTCCGCCTCCTGGGTTCAAGCGATTCTATTGCCTCAGCCTCCTGAGTAGCTGGGATTACAGGCATGCGCCACCATGCCCAGCTAATTTTGTACTTTTAGTAGAGATGGGGTTTCTCCATGTTGGTCAGGCTGGTCTCAAACTCCCAACCTCAGGTGATCTGCCTGCCTCGGCCTCCCAAAGTGCTGGGATTACAGGGGTGAGCCACTGTGCTGGGCCACACATTTTTAAAATTAGGTGTAATACTCTAACCCTAACACAGGGTTTCTCACCCTCAACACTATTGACATTTTGGGCCACTTTACTCTTGTGAGGGGGCTGTCCTGTGCATTGTGTGATGTTCAGCAGCATCCCAGGCCTCTCCCCACTAGATGCAAGAAGCACCTCACCCCCAATTCTGGCAACCAAAAGTGAATGTCCCAGGGCAAGGTGGGACAAAATACCCCCAGCTGAGAATCACTTCTTTAACATAAACGATAGATTTAAAAAAATGTATAATAAAATAACATGTACTTTATTTTTTTTTTTTTTTTGAGACGGAGTCTCGCTCTGTCGCCCAGGCTGGAGTGCAGTGGCGCAACCTCGGCTCACTGCAAGCTCCGCCTCCCGGGTTCACGCCATTCTCCTGCCTCAGCCTCTCCAAGTAGCTGGGACTACAGGCGCCCGCCACCACGCCCGGCTAATTTTTTGTATTTTTTAATAGAGACGGGGTTTCACCGTGGTCTCAATCTCCTGACCTCGTGATCCGCCCGCCTCGGCCTCCCAAAGTGCTGGGATTACAAGCGTGAGCCACCGCGCCCGGCCAATAACATGTACTTTAAAATATAAATGCTCAGGCATAGCTGCACAGCAGGACACAATGAAGCCACCAGATGCCTGCACCTACTGATAATGAATGGGTTTGGATTTAAGGGAAATAAGAAGATCAGAAGCTATTTTTATAAGAAGAACAAAAAAATAAAAGAACATACCGGGCGTAGTGGCTCACCCCTGTAATCCCAGCACTTTGGGAGGCTTGAACCCGGGAGGCGGAGGTTGCAGTGAGCCGAGATCGTGCCACTACACTCCAGCCTGGGCAACAGAGTGAGACTCTGTCTCAAAAAAAAAAAACAAAAACAACAACAACAACAAAAAAAAAATCAGAGGTATGAATGGACATTAGAATAAAAAATAAAAATTAGTGTTAGGCTAAGTAATAACAGAGAACACTTATCTGTATATAAAAGAAAAAAATAAAATAATCTTATTTAAAATAGAGATACAGGTTGAGCATCCCTAGTCTGAAAATCCAAAACCCAAAATGCTCCAAAATCTGAATCTTTTTGAGTGCCGATATGATACCACCATGGGAAATTCCACACCTGACCTCATGTGATGGGTCACAGTCAAAACACAGTCAAAATGTTGTTCTTCATGAACAAAATTATGTAAATGTTATATAAAATTACCTTCAGCCTATCTGTATAAAGTGTATATGAAACATAAATGAATTTCATGTTTAGACTTGGGTCGCATTCCCCAAAATATCTTATTATATACCTGCTAATATCCCAAAATTCAGAAACTCTGAAACATTTCTCATCCCAGGCATTTCATTAAAGGGATACTCAATCTGTAATATACTAAAACAAGCTACAGACTCAAAGTCATGAATGAGCTGGGGCTTATTTACAAAATACAGCATCACTGTGGTTCCTCGTTTTTACGACCTGGGATAAGGGTATGTTTTGGAGAGAGTCTCTAGCACTTAAAATGAACTTGGGGGCTGCATCCTGTGAGAAACAAAGGACAACGAGGATGGATTTGAAAGAGGCCACATCATAGTCAATAGTAATGTTTTTTCTTTTTTTTTTTTTGGACAGAGTCTCGCTCTGTCGCCCAGGCTAGAGTGCAGTGGTGCAATCTCGGCTCACTGCAACCTCTGCCTCACGGACTCAAGCGTTCAAGCGATTCTCCTGCCTCAGCCTCCCTAGTAGCTGCGACTACAAGCATGCACCACCACACCCAGGTGATTTTTTGTATTTGTAGTAGAGACAGGGTTTTACCGTGTTGGCCAGGCTGGTCTCAAACTCCTGACCTCAAGTGATCCACCCACCTTGGCCTCCCTATTAGCTGCGACTACAAGCATGCACCACCACACCAAGGTGATTTTTTGTATTTGTAGTAGAGACAGGGTTTTAACGTGTTGGCCAGGCTGGTCTCAAACTCCTGACCTCAAGTGATCCACCCACCTTGGCCTCCCAGAATACTGGGATTATAGGCGTAAGTCACCATGCCCAGCCCACAGTCAATAATAAATTAATTGTACATTTTAAAATAACTTAAAGAGTGTAACTGGATTGTTTGTAACTCAAAGGATGAATGCTTGAAGGGATGGATACCCCATTCTCTATGACGTGCTTATTTCACATTCCATGCCTGTGTCAAAACATCTCAGGCCAGGCGCCGTGGTTCACACCTGCAATCCTAGCACTTTGGGAGAGGCCAAGGTGGGCGGGTCACCACAGCTCAGGAGTTTGAGACCAGCCTGGCTAACATGGCAAAGCCCCATTTCCACAAAAAAAAATACCAAAAAAAAAAAATTAACCGGGCACAGTGGCATGAACCTGTTAATCCCAGTTACTCAGGAGACTGAGGCAGGAGAATTGCTTGAGCCCAGGAGGTGGAGGTTGCAGTGAGCCGAAATCGTGCCACTGCACTCCAGCCACTGCACTCAGCGACAGAGTGAAACCTTGCCTCAAATTTAAAAAAAAAAAAAAAACCTATGAGATCCTTGCATTTCATGAGTCTGCTCTTTTATATTTGGCTCAAGATTTGTTTAAATAAATCTCAAATCTGTTTCTTATGTTCAGTTGGTTTCATTGTACAGTAAACTCCCTACTGTATTGAAACTCTTTTCAGTAAAATTTGTAATTAGAAATGGTCAATACAGGCCGGGCGCAGTGGCTCACGCTTGTAATCCCAGCACTTTGGGAGGCCGAGGCGGGCGGATCATGAGGTCAGGAGATCGAGACCACAGTGAAACCCTGTCTCTACTAAAAATACAAAAAAATTAGCCGGGCGTGGTGGCGGGCGCCTGTAGTCCCAGCTACTTGGAGAGGCTGAGGCAGGAGAATGGCGTGAACCCGGGAGGCGGAGCTTGCAGTGAGCCGAGATTGCGTCACTGCACTCCAGTCTGGGCGACAGAGCGAGACTCCGTCTCAAAAAAAAAAAAAAAGAAAAAAAAAGAAATGCTCAATACATAGAGCAGGCAACCAGAACAGCATGAGTAAATTAATCATTTCGAGACAAGATGTTTCTTCCATTTAAGTTTCTCTCTATGGGCTGGGCGCAGTGGCCCGTGCCTGTAATCCCAGCTCTTTGGGAGGCTGAAGGGGGTGGATCACTTGAGGTCAGGAGTTCGAGACCAGCCTGGCCAACATGGTGAAACCTCGTCTCTACTAAAAATACAAAATTAGCCGGGTGTGGTGGTGCGGGCCTGTATGTAATCCCAGCTACTCGGGAGGCTGAAGCAGGAGAATCGTTTGAACCTGGGAGGCGGAGGTTGAAATGAGCTGGGATCATGCCACTGCACTCCAGCCTGGGCAACAGAATGAGAGTCCATCTCAAAAAAACAAAAAGTTTCTCTCTATGGAATGGTCTTCTAAATTACCAGGCTTTTCAAGTAACTTCTTTCAAGTTATTTTCAGGATCATTGTGTTCTAAGTACTGCTGATTTACATTTGTAGTGAGTTTAGCCTAGGGGAACATTTGAAAGTCCTGTGGGGCATGAGACAGTTCTTTGTTGTCTGGGACTCTCCGACACATTGCAGGACATCTAGCTTCCTCCCCATCCCCAAATGCCAATGGCAGACTCAACAAAAAAAGCACACCTGCCAATTTTCAAAACACCTCCTTTGGGCCACGACAGCTCTTGCTAAGTGCTTCAAGCTTACATGACCACACCCCAGATGTGGAGCTGCCCCCCAAGACCACATTGCCAAGGCACTCACTTTGGGTGGACACAGACACTTTGAGTGGATGCAGACTCATTCCCTCCCAAGGGATGGCAAATGCGGCACAATATAGGTATTTCTATTGTCTCCTCTACTATTATTTCTACTACTTTTTTTTTTTTTTTTTTTTTTTTGAGATGGAGTCTCGCTCTGTCGCCCAGGCTGGAGTGCAGTGGCGCAATCTCGGCTCACTGCAAGCTCGGCTTCCCGGGTTCACGCCATTCTCCTGCCTCAGCCTCTCCGAGTAGCTGGGACTACAGGCGCCCGCCACCACGCCCGGCTAATTTTTTGTATTTTTAGTAGAGACTGGGTTTCACCGTGGTCTCGATCTCCTGACCTCGTGATCCGCCCACCTCGGCCTCCCAAAGTGCTGGGATTACAAGCGTGAGCCACCGCGCCCGGGCTACTACTTCTAACTTCTATGCAATTTTGATTTGCCATAAATCACTTAATGAAGTCCTCAATGTATGGTATTAACAAGGAAAATAGGTAAGGTTTGTTGAGTTCCCTGTGTGTCAGACCCTGGGTGTTGGGTCTATTATTTCATTCAAACCTCACAATAACCCTATGAGGTAGATACTATTATTAGCCCCCATTTTATAGATGAGAAGGCTGAGGCACAGAGAGGAGAATTTAGGGAAGTTGTCCAAAATGGGCCAACTAGTGAGTGGCAGAGTCAGGATTTGAACCCATGCTCCTACTCTACTTGCCATATTGCTTCCCCAGAACTGGCTTCTTTGTATTAAATTTAAGGAAAAGACATAAATGGCAGCAAAACATATTTTATAAAAATTTTATTTATGCCCAAAGTTTATCTGAACTCAGTATACATTCAGCACAGCCCCCGTACCACCTGTCCTGCAGCCCGGTGTATTTGGAGAGGATGGAGTGGAGGAAGGGTTGTTTGGAATCCTGCCTTTGAGGCTCTGAAAGATACCCCATTATGAAAGAAATACTGAGCTAAATTTACCAAACCCAAAATGGCAAATCGGTTTCATTTCAAGTGTCAGCTTTGACTGATTGGTCATGGCTGCCTAGAGGTGAGATGGATTTTTATGGCAAGTGGGAGGTCAGTGTCTTCATCAATTAGTAATGTCTGCCCTGTCAAGGGAAGACAGCATGTGGTGGCCCCCATGTTATGAATTTATTGTCCCTGCTTCCCTAGACGGAGGTTGGAATTTTACACATTAGGAAAGATTTCAAAAATAGAAATAAAAATGAAAAGGAGTTTTTGGTGGCAAATTAGTAAGTACTAAATTCACCAGAAAATTTAGCTCCTCCAAATATCCTTCTCATGTAGTCATAGAAACTTTAAGGTAGGAAGGACCTTCAAGATTATTTAAACTTTTTCACTTTAGAAGCGTTTTCAAAAATAGAAATAGAAACAAAAAGGAATTTCTGGTGGTGAATTCTCAGTTCATCAGAAAACTCAGTTCCTCAGAATATTCCATTCATGGATTCATAGAAACTTAAATCTAGGAAGGTTATTTAAGATTATTTAGGTCTGTGGTTCTCACATTTGGTTAAGATCAGAACCCTCCGGGGGAATTTTTGAAAAATTCTGATATCTGGGTTCTGATTCAAGTGCTCTGGGGATGGGTCCAAGAATTAGAATTTTTCAAAAAATTTCCCTAATGATTCTAATGTACAGCCGAGATGGAGAACTACAGATCTGGTCAAAACCCTTCATTTTACAGATGAGAAAATGGAGACTTACAGAAGATTGGTGGTTTTCCCAGGGACACACAGTGAATCGGCAGCAAGGCAGATTCTGCCTCACATGCCTTGCTTTTGGTCAGGGGATGCGGTGAAGCCCTGAGACCTTGATTTTGCAGAGAGCGCTAGGGCACGAGCAGTCTCATAGTCTGTGTCTCCTTGGCTATTTTCCTCACGGCTGACTCTCAAGCTGCGCATGAAGACACCTTTCAAGACGACGCTTTTGTTGCTGCCTCCAGCCCCTGCTCCTGCCATTTCCAAAGAGGCCCTCTGTTGCATATCTGGTTTCTCATGCCTCTTGCCATAGGTCGCATTGTATGATTCGCTTATCCTTGATGTCCCTTCGTAGCATTAGAAACAGTAATAAGAGATCAACAAATTGCTGTCCTTCATTTTGGAGTTTAAAGTAACTTTAAAAGTACAAAGTTTGGCCGGGCGCGGTGGCTCACGCTTGTAATCCCAGCACTTTGGGAGGCCGAAGCGGGTGGATCACGAGGTCAGGAGATCGAGACCACTGTGAAACCCCGTCTCTACTAAAAATACAAAAAATTAGCCGGGCGTGGTGGCGGGCGCCTGTAGTCCCAGCTACTCGGAGAGGCTGAGGCAGGAGAATGGCGTGAACCCGGGAGGCGGAGCTTGCAGTGAGCCGAGGTTGCGCCACTGCACTCCAGCCTGGGCGACAGAGCGAGACTCCATCTCAAAAAAAAAAAAAAAAAAAGCAGAGGAGAAGGCCAGATCGGTGGCTCACACCTGTAATCCCAGCACTTTGGGAGGCCAAGGCAGGTGTATCACTTGAGGGTAGAGACCAGCCTGGCCAATACGGTGAAACTCCATCTCTACTAAAAATACCAAAATTAGCCAGGCGTGGTGACAGGTGCCTGTAACCCCAGCTACTCAGGAGAATCGCTTAAACTGAGGAGGCAGAAGTTGCAGTGAGCCAAGATCACACCACTGCACTCCAACCTGGGCAACAGAGTGACTCCATCTCAAAAAAAAAAAAAAAAGCAGAGAAGAATGAGAAGCACACTCACATTGTAGAATGTCTCCTGTGAGCCAAGTATCTTATATGTTTACTTATATTTCCAACACTGGGAGGAAATATTGTTATTATTATCCCATTTCACAGAAAAGGAATGGTGGCTCTGAGAAGTTAGAGAATTCGTCCAGGTCACACAGCTAGAGAACGGCTGAGTGAGGACTGTTTGAGCTGGTTCTCACTACAGTCCTCTGTAGCCTCCATTAATATGGTATGTCTCATTCCCTTAAAAGACAAGAGTATATGGCTGGGCACAGTGGCTCACACCTGTAATCCCATCACTTTGGGAGGCCAAGGCAGGTGGATTGCCCTGAGATCAGGAGTTTGAGACCAGCCTGGCCAACATGGTGAAACTCCGTCTCTACTAAAAATACAAAAATTAGCTGGGTGTGGTTGTGCACACCTGTAATCTCAGCTACTTAGGAGGCTGAGGCAGGAGAACCACTTGAACCAGAGAGGCAGAGGTTGCAGGGAGCTGAGATGGTGCCACTACACTCCAGCCTGAGCGACAGAGCAAGAGTCCATCTCAAAAAACATACAAACAAAAAAACAAGAGTATATCACCCCACAGCTTGCTTATGAATTGCGAGGACGAAAATATGGTAACTCCGCAATGAAGAAACATGACCATACATTGACCAGGTGACTAAAATGAGCATTAACAGATGGCCATTGCTCAACATCACCATCCAGTTTTGTGGCCAGAGCTACCTAACCTGAACCTAATCACAAGAAAACATCAGAGGAACCAAAATTGTGCTATGAAATAATTGGCTTCTCTTCTTCAAACATTTCACTGTCATAAAAGACAAAGAAAGGCTGAGGAACTGTTCCAGAGCGACAAAAACAAAAGGAATATACCTAAATGTATGTGATGCCGGATTTGATTCTGCAAAGGATAGGGAAACTGCTTTGAGGCCCTAATGGGACAACTGACAAAAGTGGAATATGGAGTGTAGAACATAAAAAAATTGCATCCATGTTAAATTTGCCGAATTTGGTAACTGTGGCTATGTAAGTGAATATCCTTGTTCTTAGGAAATATACACTGAGGTATTAAGAGGTAACAGGGCATGATGTCTCAAGCTACTCTCAAATGGTTCAGAAAAACTAAATACTGCTTCAGTATTTTTTTTTGGAGACAGAGTCTCGCTCTGTTGCCCAGGCTGGAGTGCAGTGGCACAATCTCTGCTCACTACAAGCTCCGCCTCCTGGGTTCACGCCATTCTCCCGCCTCAGCCTCCTGAGTAGCTGGGACTACAGGCGCCCACCACCACGCCTGGCTAATTTTTTGTATTTTTAGTAGAGACAGGGTTTCACCATATTAGCCAGGATGGTCTTGATCTCCTGACCTTGTAATCAGCCTGCCTCAGCCTCCCAAAGTGCTGGGATTACAGGTGTGAGCCACCATGCCCGGGTGCTTCAATATTTTTTTACAGCAACCCTCAAATAGCTAAGCCCATATCAGGTAATGGATTTAAAATATTTGTTGATTATTTAATTTTTAATTAATTTTTTTTTTTTTACTGAGTCTCACTCTGTCACTCTGGCTGGAGTGCAGTGTCGTGATCTTGGCTCACTGCAGCCTCCACCTCCCAGGTTCAAGTGATTCTCATGCCTCAGCCTCCCTAGTAGCTGGGATTACAGATGCACACCACACCCAGCTGATTTTTGTATTTTTAGTATAGATGGGGTTTCACCATGTTGGCCAGGCTGGTCTCAAACTCCTGGACTCAAGTGATCCACCTGCTTTGGCCTCCCAAAATGCTGGGATTACAGGTTTGAGCCACGGCGCCTGCCTATTTAATTTTTTTTAAATTTTTTTGGCCTTTTCCCTGCAGTATACTTTTTTACTTTTCTGGCACCTTGATCTTGGACTTGTTGATTTATTAAACAATTCCACAGTTTCCTGAGATCAAGGAAAATACTTTTCAGAGTGGCTTTCTTGGTGTCTAACATTTCTGCTTTATTGCAGAGAAGGCACAAATAAAATCCTGATCCTTTACCAGCCCCCTCCTCACCCCACCCTCAGCTCCTCTAAGAAAGGGGAAAACCCTAGTGTGAATTTACATCATTACCATTTATAAATTATTTCATCTTTCCTGGAAGTTTATTTGGGATTTCATTAATCTTACCATATTCATGGGGTGCAAAAGCAAACTCGGCAGGATATAGCTGAGCACACTGTCTGCTCTTTTCACCGTCTGCTCCTATGGAAATCTTAAGTCAGCATCTCATTCCACTGGATGAAGGGACTGAACAAATGGATGCCACCTCTCAATATTTAATTTGATAAATATTGAGGCCCTGCTACATGTGGCACATAGAGCTCTTACCTTGGACATGTGAGAGAATAAACACACTCTATATTGCTGAACTAAATGTTTTGGAACTATCCAGTGTCTTTCATTGCCAAGCACTGGCTTCCTTAAGACAGAATTGCATCCCAGCCAGATATTGTCAGGATTTACCTATATTAGTCAGGGTCTTAGCTGCAAGCAACAAACCCTACCCTGCCCTGGATGATTTAAGCAGAAATAAACTAGTAAAGAATATGTAGGAGTTCACAGAATCTCCAGGAGGGCTGCAGAGTCCAGCTGGAGGACACCCAGTCATGACCAAGGCCCAACCATGCTGTGGGCCTTCAGCAGTGACTCCTGCCACCTCCCCTCCTGGACATCGTCTCTGCCAGTCACACCCCTGACACTGGGCACTGAATACCAAGTGCCTTGCCCAGCTCTGCTTCAAAACCCCAGGCCTGTGGTGACCCCTGGCTAGGAAACAATTCCTCTGGGTACCTGCTTCTGGAGTGGGAGTGTCTAATGGGCAGATCTTTGCTACAAGAAAAGCTAGAAGGGTGAGTTGCGGACTTCTGCCTCAGGGAAGCAAGATTTGTAATGTAGAAAAATCCTTAATCATGGGAAGAGAATTCAAACGATGGTTGGTGGCCACAAGTCATGACCAATATCCACTAATAACCTTCCAGTTTCTAGGTTTTCTTTGCATTCATTAGTCTAATGTATTTGTCAGTTATAGTTTTAGTCTTCTCTCTCCTCCTATCTGCTATTATTTGGCGTTCTACAGCTTATTCTTATATTAAAAACATCGACAATCCTTGAATGTTAGTTCTAAAGCGAACCCTTGAGGAAGGGAGTGTGAGTGATGACAATTCCTAGCACCTGGAAACCTGCTGTTGACAAAGGAGGAAACAGGCAGGGCCCAGAAATGTGAAATTTCACCATAGCTACTACAGTTGTCCTACTGGCTAGGACCCGGATTTCCCAGAATGTGCTTTGCATAGTGCTAATAGGCAGTGGGCCACAGAGGGAGGGTGTGAGGAAGAGGGGAAGACAGAGAGGAGGGGGAGGGGGAGGGGGAGGGGGAGGGGGAGGGGAGGTAAAAAAGTGGAGAGGGAGAGGGAGGGAGAAAGAGTGGGGGAAGAAAGAGAAAGGAAAAGGGAAAGAGGGACACAGAGGGAGAGGGAGGGATACGGATGGAGTGAAGGAGGGGGAGAGAGAAAGGAAAGACACACAGACAGAGGCAGAGAAAGGGAGAGAGAGAGAGAGAGATCCCTTGCTGAATAAAGTCGGCTGGGTTTTCTCCCTGCAGGACATCTCTGAGACTTTAATATGCTGCAGGGAAGGTTTCTGCAGCATTTCTCTAACTCTTTTTTTTTTTTTTTTGAGATGGAGTCTCGCTCTGTCGCCCAGGCTGGAGTGCAGTGGCGCAATCTCGGCTCACTGCAAGCTCGGCCTCCCGGGTTCACGCCATTCTCCTGCCTCAGCCTCCCGAGTAGCTGGGACTACAGGCACCTGCCACCACGCCCGGCTAATTTTTTTGTATTTTTAGTAGAGACGGGGTTTCACTGTGTTAGCCAGGATGGTCTCGATCTCCTGACCTCGTGATCTGCCCGCCTCTGCCTCCCAAAGTGCTCAGATTACAAGCATGAGCCACCGCGCCCGGCCAGCATTTCTCTAACTCTTTAAACCACAAAGCACGCTTGGGATGTAGGGCATCTAGCTGGGACTCACAGAATACTCTTGGGGAAATATCATAGTACTCTGTGTTCTTACGCATGTTAGAACTCAGAAGAACACTTCAAATTGAAACTCAGTGATTTTCATGCAAATATAAGTAATTTTTTTTTTTCTGAGACAGTTTCGCTCTTGTTGCCCAGGCCGGAGTGCAGTGGTGCAACCTCAGCTCACTACAACCTCCGCCTCCTGGGTTCAAGCGATTCCCCTTCCTCAGCCTCCCAAGTAGCTGGGACTACAGGCGTGCACCACCACGCCTGGCTAATTTTTTGTATTTTTAGTAGAGACAGGGTTTCATCATGTTGGCCAGGCTGGTCTCGAACTCCTGACCTCAGGTGATCCGCCCGCCTCGGCTTCCCAAAGTGCTGGGATTACAGGCGTGAGACACCACACCTGGCCGGCCAAATACAAGTAATTTTAAATGTCACTTTTGAGGGCTACTTTATTATTTTTTTGAAACATAATCTGGCTCTGATGCCTGGGCTGGACTGCAGTGGCAGAATCTCAGCTCACTGCAACCTCCACCCCCAGGACTCAAGCCATCCTCCCACCACAGCACCCCAAGTAGCTCAGAGTACAGGTGCACACTACAATGCCTGGTGAATTTTTGTATTTTTTGTAGAGATGGGGTTTCGCCGTCTTGCCCAGGCTGGCCTCGAACTCCTGAGCTCAAACGATCCACCCAACTCAGCATCCCAAAGTGCTGGGATTACAGGCATGAGCCATGGGCATGAGTTGAGGGCTACTTTTAAAATTTATTTTATTTTATTTATTTTATTTTGAGACAGACTTTCGCCCTTGTTGTCCAGGCTGGAGTGCAATGGTGCAAATCTCAGCTCACTGCAACCTCCGCCGCATGGGTTCAAGCAATTCTCCTGCCTCGGCCTCCTGAGTAGCTGGGATTACAGGCGCCTGCCACCATGCCTGGCTAATTTTGTATTTTTAGTAGAGATGGGGTTTCTCCATGTTGGTCAGACTGGTCTCAAACTCCGTACCTCAGATGATCTGCCTGCCTCAGCCTCCCAAAGTGCCGGGATTACAGGCATGAGCCACTGCACCCAGTCGAGGGCTACTTTAAAAAGGGAAGGAGGGAACCGTACTCCAGTGCCTTTCCAGTTCTCTAACTCGAGAACGCAATGCCTTGGGAAGTTGCTTTACCCCATCAACGTTTGACTTAGGAAGTGCAACTTGAAATCTTTAAACAATAGAGCCCCCTTACAGGTAAGCTTTATGGTCAAATGGTTGTAACTAACACAAGATAAAATAATGTTATCCAGTGAGGAAAAAAGATTTGTCTCCTACGAAGTCAATTTAATACATACGAAATTATAAATGTGCTTATTTTGCGCAAACTGTAACATTGTCATGAACTGTTTTTTTAAAAATTCATCGCCAAGTTAAGCCTGACAGATCTTCTCCAAACTAATTTAACACATATAGATGACAAAACCTGCAAAAAAAATCCTTGGCTCCCACAGGAGCTGGCCCCCACAGGAGCTGGCCCCCACAGGAGCTGGCCCCCAAGCCCTTCACAAGAACAGCTGCACAAGGCTAACACTTCCAACTACGGCATACAATTTGGCTTAGTAATCCTTGGTGCACTTGATATTGAGATATTTAGCAGCCTACTAAAATGCCCGCCATTCCTATTTTTTAAAGGTATTTGTTTGGTTCCATCTAAATGACCATTAACATACTGAGAAAACCCATCTTTGAGGTTTAGTAAGCCCTGACAAATCTTTTTTATTTTAAAAACATTCAATTGTGCCAAGCGTGGTGGCTTACGCCTGTAATCCTAGCACTTTGGGAGGCTGAGTCAGGCAGATTACTGAGGTCAGGAGTTCAAGACCAGCCTGGCCAACATGGTGAAACCCCGTCTCTACTAAAAAGACAAAAAAAAAGTTAGCAAAAATAAAATAAAAAAAAGGCGCAGTGGTGCGCACCTGTAATCCCAGCTACCCGGGAAGCTGAGGCAGGAGAATTGCTTGAACCCAGGAGGCGGAGGTTGCAGTGAGCCGAGATCACGTCACTGCACTCCAGCCTGGGCTACAGAGCGAGACTTTGTCTCAAAAAACAAACAAACAAAAAACTCATTGAATTGTGAAAGTTGCCATGCAGCAACCAGTCCAGTTACTCTAAAATATTGCCTTACTCAGGAGAGGCTTTCATAATTATCAGTATATTCACTTATTTTAAACCACATTTTCTTAAAAAGTGAATTATTTTCCACAAGATTATCAAACTATTGAATCTTGTCATGGGAAACTAAAGGCAAATTAGCAATGATCTTATGGTAAAACTTGCTAGATACATTTTTCCTTTTTTCTTTTTCGTGTGAGACTGAGAAGAACAGATATATTTTAAAACAATTTATATGTCGGCCTTGATGTGTCTAAACATCCAGAAACAATAAGAGGACTCTGTTTCCAGGACTCTTTAAAACCAAGCCAGTCACCCCACTCTTCAGTTGCTTTGTTCTTGGTATTCCCATTCCATGTGAAAATATTTAATCCAGGTCCTAACCCTCAACTATCCCATGAGTATGTGAATTACAGATTCTTGCACATCTGAAGTACTTTCTTGCGGCTTTTTGGGGTTTTGCTTTGTTTTGTTTATCCTACACAACTTCCTTCCTTCCTTCCTACACTCTGCTCCCCAGGGCTTTTAGAGATAGGCTAACCACTAATCATGTCCTCTTGCTGCAGTGAGACAGGAGACCCAGATCCAGGCTCCTCCCTCTGCTCCTGGCTCGAGGAGGATGTAAGCAATAATGGCCATCTCAAACAACACTGCTATTCACAGCATGGAGATCTGGGAAACATCCTTGAATTCAGATAGTGAAATTAGCTGCTTTTAAAGTAACACACAGCTGTTCTGCATGGAAGCGTTGTTACCGTTTCCCAGGTGGTAACTTGCACGTTTTAGCCTCTACCATCGGCCTCCCATTAGGTGGTCCCGTCTGAAGACAGCTGGTCTGAGAGCTAGCTCATGTAGTCGCCAAACGCAGGACAAGTTCTTAGCAGATGTAGGTGATTCAAATGCTTCCCCTCCCCAAGTGTTATTCTCAAGGGCCACTTGGATTCCGGGGGCCACTGCTAACCTTAGTAACTGTCATTCTTTCCATTTCTTGCCTTCCTCTTGCAAGTGGAGAGTTTGTAAACTCCATTGACTTCATTTATGAAGCTGTGAGCCAAATCCAGGGCCTTGGACCAGAGTGTACACCTGCTGGTCAAAAATTAAACCTACCAAGGGGAAAAAAGGCTCAATTGATCACTCCTAAAAGTGCGACAAGCTCCTCTGGATCCAAATGCCTGTGGCCAACACTCCTTTCACTCGTTCACTCCCAGAGCTTCCACTTAAGTTTCTTCATGGAAATGGTTTGCTATCAACAGAAGAGCAAGCCCTTGTGGGCACTTCATATCAAAGCACTTTTCAAATGGCACTTGGGACGCCAACCACTCCAGGCTTGGGGCACTTGACTCACTGAGTTAAATTAAGGCACACAAAGGACAAGCGCTTTTCCCAAGGCCCGCGATGAAGGGCAGGGTCAAGACAGCCTCCTAAACTGATCAAGGCTTTGAAGTAGGGCAGGGCTCAATGACCACCACACAGAGCCATCAATGGGTGTTGGAAAAGCAAGGGTTGTATAGTCAGGAAGATGCTTGAGCTCCACTCTGGCTCTACAACTTTTTAGCTCTGAGTCTTTGTTCTTGTTACTTTATCTCTTAAGTCTCAGTCTCCTCATCTATAAAGTGGCAATAATTCCTACTTGCATTAAGTGAGAATGCTGGCAAATGCTTAAGGTACAGTGCCTGGCACTTCACAGACACTCATAAATGGTGACCATTACAGCTTTGTCGTGTCCTCACTGTTGTTGTCATTGCTTCCTATTTGGCTCTCTTAATTAACAGGGTCTGAAGACCATGGTTGGCTCTGCCCACTGAAAGTCAAGGAACTTTAAACGTTCAATAAACACGTTTGAGATGCATTCTTGTTCTCCAAAAGGCAGTAAACCAAGGCAGAAAAATGCACTCCTTTTCCAAAAGGGATTTGAAACAAAGCCCTTTGGAGGCAGATGAGACGGTAGCATGTTCCTTTGTGAGCAAGATGAGGCACAAGAATGAAGAAAGCCAGCAGTTTGCTCAAGGTACACAGTGGGACCCTGGAGAGTAAGCCCGAAGAGTCTCAAGAGTCCCCAGGCGGAAAAGCCTTTGCCTTCATTCTCTTAGGAAACTCCCAATTAAGTGAAACCTTCTGGACAAACATACCAAGATTTTTATTAATATCATCTAGTCTGTAGCTTAAATCTTACAAAATTTCCCTGGTTTCTGATCCATGTTTTTCTAAGTGCAAAAGACCCCTTCCTAGGAGTGTCACCTCAATTTCTGGAAGTGGGGCCAGGTGTCTGCATTGTCACTAGCTCAAGAGAGTCTCAGGCACCCCAAAGTTTGAGAATCACTGGCCCAAGTGTTGCTAGAAATGCTCGGAGAAGGGGCGAAGGCGGGAAAAGATGGAGCACCTACAGAGACTCGGAATTCTCAGTCTAAATGGAAATCATTTACACTGATATTGTCACAAATCCAAGCTATCTGGGGTGAATGGTTTCCTGATTTTTTCTCCATAAATCAATGTGGATATTCTTGGCAAGCTCTGCTCCTCTGCAGGGTGGGCAGCTGTGAGTCAAGCTGCCTCCTCTTCTCCTGACCTTGTCTTCCTGCCTTTTGCAGATGCAATTCTTTCCCCGTCTGCCTCACAGCTAATTATTTTAGCAGACAAGCTCAGAGCCTGAAGAAAACAGGGTGTATTCTTGAAAGTAATAACTGTACTGAAATTTAGTGGGAAAAGTTTCTCCTTTAGCCCTATCTTCTGAATAAAATCAGCTAGTGGTGTGAACTGCCATTTGGCTTAGGTGGCCAGTTAGCAAATCATGCCTTTTGCGTTTAAGGTACTCTTCAGTATTCTATTTTATCCTAACAGTTCAGGGAACTTGGGAGCAACAAAGGTTTTTGCGATCTGGGCCAAAGTCACAAGTTTTCTAGTTTCAATGGTGGGGATGGGGGTGGAAGAACCATAAATCTAATTCTCTTTAGACTCTTAAAACATGGAATTTCATTATATAAATCATTCTCTTCACATATTTGTTCAAAAGTGCAACAAAACAAAGCTTTCATTTAGGATATTCAAGGAAGCCTGTCTTACTGTTATTAAAGCACCTGAGGGAGGATTTTTGTTGGCTCACACCACAAATCTTAGCTTCTTTTGAATGGTATGAGCAGAAAAAAAATATTTAAGGCATAAAAGAGTTGCTATGAAATGGAAACGATGAAGATCATTTTCATGCAACGCTGAGACTGGTCGGATTAACCAAAAGAAATCAACATAAAGTTGTCATACTATTTAAAAAATAGTAGCTTAAAGTCAGAAGATAGTTTTCCTCACACCACCTATACCTTGTGTTTCAAAAACACAAATGGTGAACACTGGCACTCCCCAAATCCACATTATGAACTGCATTCTGTATTAGGGGACCATGTCAGTTTTGATATCATAAGAAACATGATTATAGCAGTCATTAATGTGTGGACTCTTGGTCACCATGAACAATTCAATACTTCTACTACTGAACAAGTTGCATCCAAAGGTTCATTTGTCAGTTGCATAGAACTTGAAATACATACATGCTCTCTAAAAGTAAAGCTACATATGGTAGGTGGGTTTCTTGGCCTGATTATAAATCACTTTCATGTATCACGCAGCTAAACTTGTAGCATTAGCTGTACTAGCATGAGTTCAGGAAGCTGGGAACACTGCAAGTCGGAAGTGAGGAGAAAGGAATGTTGAAATGAGCAGTTTGCTTTGGTTATTTTACCACTTCCAGCACTCAACTCTCATCTACCAAGGTGAGCTTGCTCTAAAAAGTGAGCTTGCTCTAAAAACTGAATTTCCTCAGGAACCTACCAATTTTCTCCAATGCACTCCTTAGGCCAAAGTTACAGACCTTCCTTTCACTTACATCACAAAGAGCTGCTAATCTCCCCTAGGTGTCAGTGAGTCTCTGCATTTCCTTTTAACACAAATGGATGTGTAAATGACTGATGGTGCTTTAACCATCCCAGAATTTGCCTTTTTAATGAAAGGTGTTTATCATCCATTTGAACTGAAGATCCATTTGGGGGAGGTGGAGCAGAGGTCAGCACACTGGCAAAACAGTTGGTCTCTAAGTGGTTCCAGCTTCCCAGGGCTGCTTCCTGTGTCACTTCTGAATCCATCTGCTAAAGGCTCTAGTTTTCCCCAGGAAGAGGAGGAAAGAAGGGCATTGCAGGTGTGGGCCCAGGAGAGTGGTTCATACTTTGAAGCCTGATTGTCCTCTAAGCCCCTACAACAGGAGTATACGAGTTGTGGGGGGAAGACTTGGAAAACAAGCAAACCCTCAGGCTCGATTCGGTAGTCCAGAGTGGGGCTCAAGGAAGCCTTTTTTTTTTTTTTTTTTTGAGATGGAGTCTCGCTCTGTCACCCAGGCTGGAGTGCAGTGGCTGATCTCAGTTCACTGTAACCTCCGCCTCCTGGGTTCAAGCCACTCTCCTGCCTCAGCCTCCTGAGCAGGAGTAGTTGGAATTACGGGCGACCGCCACCACGCCCGGTTTGTACTTTTAGTACAGACGGAGTTTTGTCGTGTTGATCAGGCTGGTCTCGAACTCCTGACCTCAGGTGATCCCCCCGCCTTGGCCTCCCAAAGTGTTGGGATTACAGGCGTGAGCCACCGCGCCCCGCCTAAGAGCCTGCATTTTTAACAAAAGGAACATGTGATTCTGACCCCATACTGAAAAAGACATTTGAAGGACAAGTAATTTGTTTTAAAAATACGGATAATCATACTTTAGCTACATCACTTCCTGTGGGATGTTTTCATTTTAGAGACTCCTTTAGAATTCCAAGTTGTGTAAGCAGGGAACTTAGAGGTTGAATATTATCTGCTTGAATTCCACCTAAACTACTAAGTAAAAGCAAAACAAAGAGGACAGCCTCCTTAATTGATTGTTTGAATCAAGGTCCTTTAAATTGTCACCATAGTTTAGGTTCCACTCTTTCCTAATAGCTCTTAAATAAAACTTAGTGCCAGAAGCTTTCAAATGTAGATGTAAGTTGGGGGGGGTTGGGGGCGGTGGGGGGAACACATTTGGAGGTAAATTGTAGGTTTCCAATAAAGGGGTCAAATGTGTATTATCAATTTAACAATTGAGCCTCAGTTAAGGCCCAAATTTCTTACTCTTCAAACACTAAGTTGTCACAAAATATAAAAATATATATGTAAACATAAGAAAATATGAAAATATAAGAATTGACAACTCAGGAAACCCTTAGATTTTAATATTATGACGATGATGATGATGATTATTGAGATGGAGTCTCGCTCTGTTGCCCAGGCTGGAGTGCAGTGGCATGATGTTGGCTTACTGCAGCCTCTGCCTCCTGGGTTTAAGCAATTCTCCTGCCTCAGCCTCCTGAGTAGCTGGGATTACAGGTATGCGCCACCACACCTAATTTTTTGTATTTTTAGTGGAGACAGGTTTTGCTGTTGGCCAGGCTGGTCTCAAACTCCTGACCTCAAGTGATCCGCCCGCCTCGGCCTCCCAAATTGTTGGGATTACAGGCATGAGCTACTATGCCCAGCAAGATTTGGTTTTCTAAAGTAAAATAGATCGCTTAATTTTCTTGTGCACAGACACCTCGAAAAAAAATCTCAGCCCCTACAGAACATCAAGGCACTCACATAAACGTACTCATTTAAAATGATCCAATTAATATTGTGGCAGACTTTTACAATTTCCCTTTTTTTTTTTTTTTTTGAGATGGAGTCTCGCTCTGTCGCCCAGGCTGGAGTGCAATGGCGCAATTTCGGCTCACCACAACCTCTGCCTCCCGGGTTCAAGTGATTCTCCTGCCTCAGCCTCCCAAGTAGCTGGGATTACGGATTTGTGCCACCACACCTGGCTAATTTTGTTATTTTTAAATACAGACAGGGTTTCTCCATGTTGTTCAGGCTGGTCTTGAACTCCGACCTCAGGTTATCTGCCCCCCTCGGCCTCCCAAAGTGGTGAGATTACAGGCCTGAGCCACTGTGCTCGGTCGTAATTACACTTTTATGCACAAAAAGTGTAATTTTAAGAATCCTTATCCTTGAGAGTTGAGGCCCTCTTTTTCAAACCCATGTTTAAGGAAGAACAAGTATTTTAATCACTGGGGTTTTCTTTTTACTGATTTTTTTAAGCGTTCATCAGGCAAAAGCTCCACTTGCTGTGAATGGCAAAGGGTACAGTTCTTAAAGGCTACCCTGGGCATAAGAATCACTCTGTATTACCTTTGTGATTGCTTTCTGCACTTGCCAAACCCAAACCTTTCAACTGGTCCATGAAAATCTACTCAACATTCTCTAATTCTTTTTTTTTTTGAGACGGAGTCTCGCTCTGTCGCCCAGGCTGGAGTGCAGTGGTGCAATCTCGGCTCACTGCAAGCTCCGCCTCCCGGGTTCACGCCATTCTCCTGCCTCAGCCTCTCCGAGTAGCTGGGACTACAGGCGCCCGCCACCACGCCCGGCTAATTTTTTTTTTTTTTTTTTTTTTTTTTTTTTTTTTTTTTGAGACGGAGTCTCCCTCTGTCACCCAGGCTGGAGTACAGTGGCGCAGTCTCGGCTCACTGCAAGCTCCGCCTCCCGGGTTCACGCCATTCTCCTGCCTCAGCCTCTCTGAGTAGCTGGGACTACAGGCGCCCGCCACCTCGCCCGGCTAATTTTTTTTTTGTATTTTTAGTAGAGACGGGGTTTCACCGTGGTCTCGATCTCCTGACCTCGTGATCCGCCCGCCTCGGCCTCCCAAAGTGCTGGGATTACAAGCGTGAGCCACCGCGCCCGGCCTCGGCTAATTTTTTTGTATTTTTAGTAGAGACGGGGTTTCACCGTGGTCTCGATCTCCTGACCTCGTGATCCGCCCGCCTCGGCCTCCCAAAGTGCTGGGATTACAAGCGTGAGCCACCGCGCCCGGCCAACATTCTCTAATTCTTCTATTCCTACGTCAAATGTTTCATGGAAAATTATATGCCAAGTCTTTTCCCGTCTTTCCTTTTTTCCTCTGGTGGGTGGGAGGAGTTGAGGGGGTAGATATGAAAGAGACAGGAACTCCATTCTGCCAAAAGGAAGAGATAAATCATTTGAATTCCCCCTACTCAGATATTTTACATCTGCAGATAATGCAAACTGAGACACTTACAATAGGCAACAAGACTTTTTGTCACTGCCAGTCTAGATAATTTAAACAAAAGTAACTATGGTTCAATAGCTTCTTTCTTCCTAATTTCAGATGTTAATACAAAGAAAAATGCTTTAGAATGCTTTTAAAATGTTATATTAATGTGAACATCACTTGAAATTTATGTAATAGCTGCCTTATTTTCACGTCCTCTAAATCAAGTTTATTTCTATGACTAAAAGTTACTTCCAATATAGTGGTTAAAGTCACTAATTTTAGCCTTTTAGTTATTCACACATCCAAACATGCTTTCCCAGGTACTTCCCCTTACCTCCTCCACTTACCTCTGATGTAGCATTTTTTCAGTCTTCAAAGAGGTCAGAGATTTTTGAGCCAGAGGAAAACAGTATCCCAGTATTGTGTGTAGTTGGCCAATTAGTCCAAGGTTAGACAGCATGTTAAATATTGAGCTTAGCCGGGCACAGTGGCTCACGCCTGTAATCCTAACACTTTGGGAGAACGAGGCAGGCGGATCATCTGAGGTCGGGAGTTCGAGACCAGCCTGACCAACATGGAGAAACCCTCTCTACTAAAAATACAAAATTAGCCGGGCGTGGTGGCACATGCCTGTAATCCCAGTTACTCGGGAGGCTGAGGCAGGAGAATCACTTGAACCCGGGAGGTGGAGGCTGTGGTGAGCCAAGATCGCGCCATTGCACTCCAGCTGGGCAACAAGAGTGAAACTCCGTCTCAAAAGAAAAAAAAAATCGAGTTTAGATTAATCCTAGAGTTTCTGGTTCACTTTAGTTGGCTACCCTCTTTGATGGTTCTAAAATTAATACAGTTAATAAACTCACTCAATTGTACAACGGTCAAAGTTTGTGGGTGGAGGAAAAAAATGAAGGGCACTGAGAGACATTCATTCCATCAAGGGCACTATGCAGTGCCTGGTATTTTCTTCCTCCATTACATATGGAGATAGCTGTCATCACATTCTTCTTCCGCAACTCAGAAGAAACTAGATGAAACACCAGAGACAACCTTTATGTTCGTTGTCTGGGACTCCGGCCCTGAAGCGGGCAATGAGGTTTGCACATACAAGTCCATTAAGAAGGAAAGGCAAAAATACTCTCTCTACTCTCCAGCCCTCATCCTCAAGGCTAGTATAAAACAAGAAAAGGTCAGTTAAACGTATTTTCATCCTTCTTTTATTTGTTAAAAATAATATGCCTAAAAGTCTGCAGATGAGCTAATATGTCCTTGAAAGGGGGCACGTTACACACAGGTCTCTTTAGCATTTCTAATTCTGTGAAAGCCACCTTAAATCTTTTGGGAGACAAAACAGTTTGTTGGAAGAAAACAGCCTTTGATGTAGCTATAAATCGCTCTTCTATTTTCTTATGTATTTATAAAATCATACCAGAAATAATGAGTTGTTTTGTCAATAATAGAACACTGACATGAACTTGACCTAACGACTAGCATAAAGCTGTTAATTCATCTTGTATTAACAAGAAAATGAAACAAGAAATAACTATTAGAAAGAAATGACAAAATTCAAGTTGACTTTGAAAAAATCTGATTTTATTTTCTGAATCAAAATGAAGTATTTCATGTTAAATTTAGACTGTTTAGCTTTCCACTGATATCTCAAGATACTTTCCAGATATTAACAGTACTCAGAACTGTGTAAAAGTTAACCACCAATACCATGTTTTAAAGAAAAAAGTTTAAATGTAAGACTAATGTCTTGGGGACATTACTAAATGTATTTCTAAGAAACCCTTCTCAAAGGTAGAAGTATTGGCAATTCTAATTTAAAAATTTTAAATTTTTAATTATTGGAAATTTAAGTAACAATAGTTTCAAGAGCTAAGAATCAGATTGCTTTTTAAAACAGAATTTTTTTTTTCCTGAGGGATTCATACTTGACAACTCCAGTTAAACATAATACCCCAACCAAATCCCAAATTTAAATGCATTATGTCACCTTGGAATAGTAAAATTATAAAATGGTATTTCTAAATTATAATATATACACATAATACACCATTTTAACCGTCACGTTTACCAGCAGAATTATGAAATCAAAAACAAATTCTACATTCAAGGGACAAATGATAAACGCTCTTTCATTGTTGTAAGAGTCCATTCCATTCTTTGTTGTTTTCTACTCCCATATTTTAAAATTATGACCAAAGGACCAAAGGCCAAGTCAATCCCATTTCCCTGAACCCAACTGCCAGTAGGTACTGGCCCTATATACGCGTTCTTTAACAAGCCACGTTCTCAAAAGGCTGGGGATATTTATATAAGAACTTATTCCAAAGTGACTCTAAGATCCATGTTCCCAAGATCTAGTACGGGCTATTCATGTGTTCTGAGGCATGTCCAGCATGCAGGCAAACTTATCTGTTCAAATTGAGGTAAAACAGACAAAAAACACTTAATATTAACAGAAGCTACATAATTAAAACTAACCTTCTGCTGCTTATTTAAGCTAATGATGTATTCTTACCAGAGACCCTCAAGTCAATCATTTCTTTTTAGTTACCCCCAAATTAAGCCTCTTCTTTCAAAGCCATTATTAGTTAAAAAAAGTTTTAAAATGAAGAAAAATATTTTTTCCAGAACTTGTATTTTGTAATTAGTGTGATGCAATTTCTTTTTATTTTTCAAACTTAGTAACTCATGTATGGTACTATTTGATATTTTTTTCAGATACCAAGGAATACTGACAGGATTTATAAATAGGATTTTCTGACACTGGCAGGAAAGTCTGCTAACGTTTACAAAATACCAAAGACTCTTCTTTCAAGCTTCAAAGATGACTGAGAATTAACAGTTATGATTAGTTTTTCAGTACAAATAAAAAATTTAAATCTTAATTTTTTTGGCCAACATTTTAAACAGTCAAATTTTACTGTATTTCCAGGTTTCAAATCAAAACAAACAAACAAAACAACTAATGAAAATTACCCAATTGGCAACAAGTCCTGTATTCCAATGTTATTTTTAAACCACCAATTATAACCTACTGCCAGTAATTATTTGTAAGTACCTGCTTGTTTTATTAAGCACTGGTCAGTTATATAAAAGAATAATTTGCAAGAATGATACTTGGCAATGGGTTACCTTAATGCTTCTGGAATAAACAGAAGCATTAACAAAACACCAGATCTTAAGCACTTTTAAATCTGTAATTTGAATTACCCAAAGGATTTTTAAATGTTGCTTTTACATTGAAGGATTGTAGGGAGTCCAGTCCCAGCTAACATGGTTGATTTTAAAAAACAAATAAATCCCTAAGCCACAAAGTAATGGAATACTACACTTGCTTTTTATATCATATGGAAACAGCTCCAGGCAGAGCACAAGTAGAAGAAAACCTGCCAAATCAAAGTACTGTAAATAAAGTTCCTCTATGTACTCCAGTGAAAAAACCTCAAAAATAAAAATTAGAAGACCACCCACTGTTACCCTCCCCCCGCAACAAAACCCACCCAAAACACTTTAGTTCTGAACCTAACATTTCCCTAAGAAGTTCACAGGAGAAGCTTTAAGGTACTTAAAGCTGCAGCAGTACAGTTGAAAGCGCCACATTACAGAGGAAATGCCCTAAAGGGTTCAGCAGCTGCCCACCCATCCCGAACCACCCCCCATCCCAGTAATATGTAAAAGCTCCTGAAAGTTTTTTTCTTATGCTAATAAAGGCATACCACCTAGTGTGCTAAAGACTACGACTAGCAGCATTAGAGCAGTAAAGTGAAAATAGGAAGCCTACAGGAATGATCTAAATGCCTACTTAGAAGAAACAAAGCAGCAGACAGAATCCTTAGCCCTCTAGTCTATGTAGGCAAGCAGTTGAATTAAACTCAGATTTACCCACATTAACAAAAATTTAACAAAGCTTCCCCAAGACACCAGAATAAAACTTGACCTTTCCAGTCAAAGGGTAGAGAGAGGCCTCTTCCATGTCCTGGAGTTGAATGAGTTCAAAGATTGGCAATAAAGGAAAAAAGAAAGTATTACGGGTGTGATGGGAACAAGCTTTGGAGTTTATCGAACAGTCACACCAAGTTTCTCTAGCACACGGACACCCTTTTCTTGGTACTCTTGTCGGGTCATCCAAAAGTTGTCTTTGTCTTTCATGATATCCGCTAGAACTGCACCACCCAGGAATACCATGTGCTTTCTGCGGGGTGGGTCTTCAATGCGGATCTTAAATTTCTAAAGGAGAAAGAAAGGATAATGAAATGGTACATGTGCACAGTGCTTTCTGCTTTTATGAAAATGACTTTTTAAATGTATGCTCTCGCTCAACCTTGCAACAGTCCTGTGATATTAAGTAGAACAGTAGGATTTGGTACCTGAGGTACAGAAACATTTAGTAATTTGCCCAAAGCTCATGTTTAGGAGACAATACATCCATCCCAGCATGCTTGGAACAGTCCTGATTTACATGTGGTGTCCCATCATTATTAATACCACCCTTTTCATTCTTGAGTGTCCTAACTTGATCAGTAAATTACATGACTTAACACCCTACTGAGAGACCAAACATCAGGGACATAATTAGAGCAAATTTCCCATCCACTGGCAGATGACCACTTGGGAAAGTCACTTTGCTGTCAAACGAAGTCTGGATAAGAGGACTTGCATGGCTGGGCACGGTGGCTCACGCCTGTAATCCCAGCACTTTGGGAGGCCGAGGCGGGCGGATCACGAGGTCAGGAGATCGAGACCATCCTGGCTAACATGGTGAAACACCGTCTCTACTAAAAATACAAAAAAATTAGCCGGGCATGGTAGCGGGTGCCTGTAGTCCCAGCTACTCGGGAGGCTGAGGCAGGAGAATGGCGTAAACCTGGGAGGCGGAGCTTGCAGTGAGCCGAGATGGCGCCATTGCACTCCAGCCTGGGCGAGAGTGAGACTCTGCCTCAAAAAAAAAAGAGAGGACTTGCATGACTTCTTCAAGGTCTCATACTGTTACGATTCTAGTCTAGTGCAATAGAGTAAAACTGAAGTTCTTTTAAGCAAAGCTTACTTTCTATTGTCTCAAAAATCAAATGAAATGTTCTTAAAATAAACAAGGCCAAATATGGTCAAAACAAATCATCAGGATGTTATGAGAAAATGAACACAGTAACCAAAATTAAAGGCAATTGGGAAAAGTTTTATACTCTGTAGCTACTATTAAGTGTCTAGGAAGGACACACCCTTATCTTTATGGTTGGTCAACACCTGAAAGAGAAACCTTAAAATGACATAGCAAGTTTTTCATTTACAGTGTCACAATCCTGCAAAAAAGACCCAATGTAACTACGTCATTCTAAATCATTTGTATATTTATGTCACATATATGAACTATAAGGGTTCTGACAATCCAAGATAAAGAAAAACATCAGTTTATTTACCAATTCTGAGACTGTTTTAATTGTTCCTTTAACTTTCTTGCTCTTAGGTAGGGGTCAGCAAACTTTTTTTGTGAAGGGCCAGATACTTGAGGCAGGCGTGACAAGTACCCAACCCCACATGTAGCTAGAAGGTGCCCACAGACAATATGTGACAACAGGTAACATTATGTAAACAAATGGGCTTGGCTGTGTTCCAATAAAACTTAAAAAAAAAAAACAGTTTTGGCATAAGGGCTATAGATGCCCACCTCTACTCTAAGGGAAACTTAGCTAGCCCCTGAAGACACTGCTTCTGTAAATATCTCAACTGCTTACTGTTTCTCTCTCACACACTACCTTAATCCTGGAAGTTTGGTAATATGAGTTCTTGCTCTTCATTGCTGCTTCTATCTCGCTCATCCCTAAAATTCCACAGCCCCACTGAAACTCATTCTATCAGATCATTCCATCTACCATTCCCCTCCTTGCTGAACTCATCTACAGATTCCTACAGACAAATTGCACCCGCTCTCAAGCAGCTGAACAAGATAGGAAAGAAACAAAACATCTTGCTTTAAAGTATCACTAACCTCAATTGAGCCCTTCCTGCTGTATGGCAATCCTATTACATTTCTCTATTCTCTCTTCCATTCTCCAAAACAACCATTTCAACCTCCTCCTCTATTCTAAAACTCTACCACCCCTCCCCTCCTCTCAGTGCCTCCTAACTGGTCTCTCTATGCCCAGCTTTGTTCCCTCTTCCCCCAAGAGTCTATTCACACCAGACTTAATGATCCTTTAAAAATATACATCAGATCCTATCATTTCTCTGCTTAAACCGCCCGCGCACCCCAGACTTTCCATTTCACTAGGAGTCAAGCCAAACTCTTTACCATGGCTGAACAAGACCTGCCCTCTTGCTACCCTTCTGACCTCATATCCCACCTGCCCCCCTCCCTTGCTCACTCTGCTCCAGCCACACTGGCACACTCCCACCAGCCTGGGGCTTTTGCATTGTTCCTGCCTGGAAGATTCTTCCCCCAGACAGTCACATGGCTCACTCCTCTCACGCTCAACTTAGGTCTCTGATCAAAAGTCACTTCACCCAAAAGGCCTTTCCTGATCACAGTTTATGAAGGAGCACACGACCTCCCCAACCACTAACATTTTCCATTTCTTCACCTTACTTTTCTTCATATCATTTATTACCACTAATACATTATTTAGACTAAAAGCAGGGATTCTGTTTTCATTGTTTTGTTTGTCCCCAGCACCTAGACCTATGCCTGGCACCCAGGAGTTCAAGAAATGTTTGCTGAATAAATGATCACCTGAGATTAATTGTAAATCATATGTAAAACTCAATAAAATCAGAAAAATGAGTGAAGTACTTAGACAGTATGGCTCCTTTCCAGTCTGTTAATCTGTTTAATGTATGTGAGCCCATACTCAATTTAATTTCAACAATGAGTCATATATGAAAGACGTAACATACAGTACTCTGTACATAATCTCATTATCTAAAACAGTTGATCAAAGTCAGTGAGACAAAGCTGAGAGATTAACTCAGGATTAGATAACTCTTGGTTGAGTATACAGCACATACTGTATACTTCACATAGTCCAGAGTTTGGTGGAAAAAACACAAAAACCTATGCCAAAAAAACATCAACTACGGCCGGGTGCGGTGGCTCACGCTTGTAATCCCAGCACTTTGGGAGGCCAAGACGGGCAGATCACGAGGTCAGGAGATCGAGACCATCCTGGCTAACACGGTGAAACCCCGTCTCTACTAAAAATACAAAAAATTAGCCGGCCTGGTGGCGGGCGTGCCTGTAGTCCCAGCTACTCGGAAGGCTGAGGCAGGAAGATGGCGTGAACCTGGGAAGTGGAGCTTGCAGTGAGCCGAGATCGTGTGCCACTGCACTCCAGCCTGGGTGACAGGGCAAGGCTCCGTCTCAAAAAAAAAAAAAAAAAAAAGAAACATCAACTATTACTAGTTTAAAATTTCTTTCTACTGTACATACCAACAATTACCAATCAAAGTCTGTTTCAAGAGCTATGACAGTTACCGGGATGCAAAAAAATTTGAGGCATGATGTTTTTCAATCTGACTGAGAAGACAACATATGCAACAAATAAAGTCAGAAATATGAGACAGCCCAAGAGAAGCACTGAAGGCTGACTGCATATCCAAAAAATAAGTTTAAAAAAAGAACAAAACTCAAGTGGGGCATTTATTTCCCTATAGTACAGCAGGTTCTTCTCATGCATATACAGGTGCCTCAGAGTCCGTGCTGGTTGTTACAGATGAACCAGAACTTTTGGCCCTGACCTCACTGCCTCCATCCATCGACTCTATAGAGGTGACCAGAGCTTATCTTGAACTATTTCCTTCTTCCTATCATTTCCAGGATGTATTTGACTGCAGCAGGAATTTGTTTTGGAAGACGTCTTGCTCCCTCTGGTGGTTGTCAAGATTCACAAACTACTGTATAGCCTTTTAAAAGAATGTTAGTAATAGCTGATTTGCTAATACTTACAGAAAGTTTTTCCACATCACCCTTCAAAACTCGTTCTAAGTAAAGCTGTTTAAGTTCTCGTTCCAACCGTGATGGCAGGCCAGGATACATAGTAGACCCTCCAGAAAGCACAATGTGTTTGTAGAATTCAGATCTAGAAAGGCACAATGGTTATTCATTTGGAGTTTTAGGTTAGGAAAATGGTACCTCAGGGTTACTGTTACTTATGTCAGCCTCGGGGTTGCTGGGAGAATTAAATAAAATTCCACATGTAAATCACAGGGCTGAATATTTGCTGTTATTACTACTGTGAAGTAACGACCCCTCTTTACATATAAAATCTTTTTACAATTTTGATGAAAATAAAGTACTTCTAAAAGTATATAATACACTTTTTTGTGAATGTAACTGAGACTTCTAATAATGACCAAGATTTACATTACAAACTATTTTATCACATGCTTCCCTACAGCCACTAAGATGTGGTTGTTTACTATAATTAGCCCTATTCTACTTTAATCCAGAATTCCTGCTTTTTAATTTTTCATTTATCTTTTGTAGTTTTCTCTTTTTTGTTCCTTTGCTTAGAGGCTGTCTGCTGTTATTTTTGGCTAGACTGATGTGTATGCTTCTTATAGCAGTACCCTCTTTTCTGATACAGTACCCTGCTATCTACTGATAGCAGTACCCTCTATTCTGATATCTATGATATCAGATAATCCAATCTAAAAAGACTGCATATGTAGTAAAAGTAACAGAATCTGAGTGAGGGTGTGAGGAATAATTCTCACAGTAAAGTTTGGGAACTGATTTGCACCCATTTTGGCCTTATTCAACCTGGCTTCCAGGTTCTCAATGGCTAAAGCTACTGCAACTCTAACAAAGCATTGCTTTTGTATTTAATTGCCAAAGCAAGCCCAGTGAATGTCACATAAACTAAGCAGTTGAAATACAGATTAATGTGATAAGTCCTCATAAGCATTTACATGTACATTTTCAACATGCAGAACACACAAAACAAAATTTGAGTTGTTCCACTTTGCAATGCAAACTCTGTGGAGAAGGTACTGAATCTGACTCTGCGCTTTAGGTACGTCAAAGCTCTAATCAGCAACAGGCATGTACTTCTTTTTTTTTTTTTTTTTTTTTTTTAAAACAGAGTCTCACTCTGTCGCCGGGGCTAGAGAGCAGTGGCGCCATCTCGGCTCACTGTAACCTTCACCTCCCAGGTTCATGCCATTCTCCTGCCTCAGCCTCCCGAGTAGCTGGGATTACAGGCGCCCACCACCACACCCAGCTAATTTTTTATATTTTTAGTAGAGACGGGGTTTCACCATGTTGGCCAGGCTAGTCTCGAACTCCTGACCTCGTGATTCGCCGGCCTCGTGATTCGCCGGCCTCGGCCTCCCAAAGTGCTGGGATTACAGGCATGAGCCACTGCGCCCAGCTGGCATGAACTTTTAAATGCAATTTTGCTGTGAATGAACATCAAATCAAAGAACAAAATCATCTCTCTAATCCCTATCATGAGAATTTACCATAATTATGAAGGCTAGATTAGATTTCTGATCATCTTCCACCAGGTTTATAGCTTGTTATGAGTCAATTGCTATTTTTATTAATTTCTATTACTATCCTGGCTCCAAAGCCATCCCATCAAAATTAATTAGGTGGCTATTTAACTCAGGGTTACACAAATAAATGCTTGCTGTACAAAATGCTTCTGGGTGAATTCCTCTATAACCTGAGTGTAGAGAAGGGATTTCTAACTATGACTCAAGCTCTAGATGTAATAAGACTATAAATCTTTTTATATGACTAAATAAAAACAAACTTTTGCATGGCCAAAACACTAAGAGCAATAGACAAATGGCAAACAGAGAAAGTATCTGTGAAAGACATCGGAAAGCTAAAAGAAAACTTTTCAAAACTGGAAAAAAAACAAAACAAAAACAAAACAAAAAACAAAACGAAACAGAAAAAAACACCAAAAACTCCAAAATCTACAGACAAAAAGCCAGGAACAATTTGCAAAAAAAAAAAAAAAAAAAAAAAAAGTTAAAAATGTCCCTTAAGGCCGGGCGTGGTGGCTCATGTCTGTAATTCCAGCTACTTGGGAGGCTGAGGCAGGAGAATCGCTCCACCCAGGTTGCAGTGAGTCGAGATTGCACCACTGCACTCCAGCCTGGCGACAGAGCGAGACTCTATCTCAAACAAGTTCCTTAAACATATAAAAATATGTTTTTAGATATATATATATATTTTTTTTTTTTGGTAACTTTTTTTTTTGTGGCAGTGGGGAGAGACAGGGTCTCACTCTGTCACCCAGACTGGAGTGCAGTGGCACAATCACGGCTCACTGCAGCCTCTACCTCTCAGGCTCAAGCTATCCTTCCACTTCAGCCTTCTGAGTAGCTAGGACTACAGGAGTACACCACCACACCTGGCTAATCTTTTTGAAAAAAATTTATGTAAAGACAGGATCTCCATATGTTGCCCCAGCTGGTCTTAAACTCCTAGGCTTAAGCAAACCTCCTGCCTCAGCCTTCCAAAGTGCTGCGATTACAGCCAGAAGCCACTACCCCTGGCTTGACTTCACTCTTAATGAGAGAAATAAAAAGTAAAATTACACTGAAATAATTTCTCACTCATCAGATTGGTGGAAAAGGATAAATGATACAATTGCCAGAGGGAAATTTGGCAATATCTAACAAAAATACATGCATTTACATCAAACTAAGAAGTTTCTCTCAGCACTTTGGTAGGCTGAGAAGGGGGTGGATCACTTGAGGCCAGGAGTTCGAGACCAGCCTGGTCAGTATGGCAAAACCCCATCTCTACTAAAAAATACAAAAAAAAAAAAAAAAAAAATCTGGGCACGGTGGTACATGCCTGTAATCCCAGCTACTTGGGAGGCTGAGGCAGGAGAATCGCTTGAAAACGGGAGGCAGAGGTTGCAGTGAGCCAAGATTGCGCCACTGCACTTCAGCCTGGGTGAGAGAGTGACATTCCGTCTCAAAAAACAAAAAACAAACAACAACAACAAAAGAAGTTTCTGCACAGCAAAGGAATAATCAACAAAGTGAAGATACAACCTATAGAATGTGAGAACATATTTGCAAACCAGACATCTGATAAGCGGTTAATATCCAAAATATATAAGGAACTCAAATCTCAAATGACTCAATACCAAGAAAGCAAATAACCCAATTAATAAATGGGCAAAGGACCTGAACAGACATTTCATAGTCCTTTGACATACAAATGGAAAAAATGCTAAGCATCCCTAATCATCAGGGAAATAAATGCAAATTAAACCACAATGAGGTATCACCTCACATCTGTTAGAATGGCTATTATCAAAAAGAGGAAAGGTAACAAATACTGGCGAAGATGTGGAGAAAAGGAAACCCTTGTACACTGCTGGTGGGAGTGTGAATTAGTACAGCTATTACAGAAAACAGTATGGAGGTTCCTCAGAAAGTTAAAAATAGAACTACCACATGATCCAGCAATTCCACTACTGGGTGTATCTCCAAAGGATCTGAAATCAGCATGACTATGTAAGAGAGTATCTTTATCCTTAGGAAACACCAACTAGTAAAGAATTGATGCATTTAATCTACCCTCAAACGGTTCAGAAAAAACAGAATGAAAAAGCAAACATGAAGAACATCAGAATTAGTAAAATGGTAAATCTAGATAAAGGATATAGATAAGTTTTCTGCATTTTTCTTGCAACTTTTCTGTACGTCTGAATTACAAGTAAGTTTATAAACAACTTAGTCATTCTATTTAATTCCATCTATTTCTGATAAATAATTTTAAAACTTTTTTTATTATTTTTCTGATAAATAACTTTGAAATCACCATTTCTAATGTACCTGGTATCAATGTCAGCCGCCTGAATTGTGTTAAAAAGCAATTCAGCAACACCAACTCCTTCAACATTGATCAAGTGAGGCTGAAATAAAGCTTCTGGTGCTTCAAATCTCTCTCCCCCAACTTTGATGATACGTCCATCTGGGAGCTAGAAACCAAGAATAATCAGGTACTAATCAGCAAAAGATTAAAATTTCCCAGTGTTCTCCGGAACACTAGTACTTATAAATACATCTGTTCTCTAACCAAAATCATTACCAACAACAATTTTTCCTAAAATATATTTTGGGGAAAAAAAGGTAAATTAAATAGATTTGGGTAACTGTTCTTATCATCACATTCTGTTTTGCTTTTAAAAATGGTATGCCAGGTCTGGCACGGTGGCTCATGCCTGTAATCCCAGCACTTTGGGAGGCCGAGTTCGGCGGATCACAAGGTCAGGAGATCGAGACCATCCTGGCTGACACGATGAAATCCCGTCTCTACTAAAAATACAAAAAATTAGCCAGGCGTGGTGGTGGGCACCTATAGTCCCAGCTACTCGGGAGGCTGAGGCAGGAGAATGGCGTGAACCGAGGCGGAGCTTGCAGTGAGCCAAGATCACGCCGCTGCACTCCAGCCTGGGCGACAGAGCAAGACTCCGTCTCAAAAAAAAAAAAAAAAAAAAAAAAAGGTATGCCACGCCCCCAAATATCAGGAATTTCTTGGAGAAATCACTGATGCATGAGTGCATGACGTTTGCAGCAAAGCAGAAACAAGCATCACTGACCAACCATTGTATTTTGATTATTGCTGGTATGTGTTACTACAGTTTTATAATTTTAACATATTTGTGATTTTATGGATATTTCTGCTATGTAGAATAGACATGTTAAACATTGATTGACTGATTGATTGAGACGGAGTTTCGCTCTTGTCGCCGAGGCTGGAGTGCAATGGCACGATCTCGGCTCACTGCAACCTCTGTCTCCTAGGTTCAAGCAATTCTCCTGCCTCAGCCTCCTGAGTAGCTGGGATTATAGGCACGTGCCACCATGCCAGCATATTTTTGTATTTTTAGTAAAGACGGGGTTTCACCATGTTGGCCAGGCTGGTCTTGAACTCCTGGCCTCAGGTGATCTGCCCGCCTCGACCTCCCAAAGTGTTGGGATTACAAGCATGAACCACTGCACCCAGCCACTTTAAACATTTTAAATAATTTTATTTCATCAAATAATTACTCTGTGAAACTATTATTTTGCCATCAAAATACTTTATAACGTATGCCACTTCTATCAAATCATTTAATCCAAAAAATGTTTTATGATCAAAGAAGTTTACAGAACACTGATCTAGACTATTTTTTATTAGGCAAGTCTGTTGTATCCTACTAGGTCCTAATACATTTTAAATAACTGATAAATATAATTTCAATTTAAGCAAATAAGATTTAAACAAATCAGGTATCATACTACGACTTTGCACAAAAAAATCTTGTCAGTCACACATCGTGTTCATATTTAATTAAATGAGAAGTGTTAAGTAGAAACTTCCTCTAACACTTCACTGGATTGTCTTAAGTAATAAGCACGCCCATGTACGCTGGCATTTGACACATTTCCATACGAGATACCAGAATTAATTTTACATTAACAAGTCTAACAGTACATTTATAATTTTTTTTTGAGACAGAGTCTCACTCTGTTGCCCAGGCTGGAGTGTAGTGGCTTGATCTTGGCTCAGTGCAACCTCTGCCTACTGGGTTCAAATGATTCTCATACCTCAGCCACCCAAGTAGCTGAGATTACAGGCATGTGCCACCACGCCTGGCTAATTTTTGTATTTTTAGTAGACAGTTTCTGCATGTTGGCCGGGCTAGTCTTGAGCTCCTGGCCTCAAGTGATCTGCCCGGTTTGGCCTCCCAAAAGTGCTGGGATTACAGGCATGAGCCACCATGCCTGGCCCTACAATACATATATATATTTTTTGAGATAGGGTCTTGCTCTGTTGTCCAGGCTAGAGGGCAGTAGTGTGATCATGGCTCACTGCAGCCTCAATCTCCCAGATTCAAGTGATTCTCCCACCCCAGCCTCTCAAGTAGCTGGCACTACAGATGCACACTACTATGTCTGGCTAATTTTATTTTTTGTAGAGATGGGGTCTTGCTTTGTTACTCAGGCTGGTCTTGAACTCCTGGGCTCAAATGATCCTCCCATCTTGGCCTCCCAAAGTGCTGGGATTACGGGGAAGAGCCACCGCACCTGGCCAGTTACAATGATTGTTTAGATTCCAGCTTTGGTCCCAGCTACCTAGGAGGCTGAGGTGGGAGGATCACCTAACCCTGGGAGATTGAGACTGAAGTGAGCCGAGATCATGCCACTGCACTGCAGCCTGAGCAACAGAGTGAGGAAACCCTGTCTCAAAAGAGAAAGAAAAAAAAAAAAAGGTTACCAAAACTTATACCCTTAAAAAAACCACCTCCACCTTCAGGTGGGTTCACATGAAATCACCCAAAATACCTGGAAAAACTTCACACAGCAGATCTTATTAGCAAAACCTCCTTCCTTAAGCACTTGAAGACTGATAGTGTGGCTTCTCTCCATGTTCTGGCTGCTGGCCAGCATGGGATCAAGTTTAAGTTTTCTGACCACCTTAATGAACTGTTAAACTGTAGGCATCCCATTTCTTTGCACCAAATCTTATCCTGTTCTGTATTTTGTCCACCCATGTCCCTCTTCACTTATTCATCAGCTTGTTACTTTATACTTGTGTATATGTGTGTGTGTGTATATATATATCAAATATATATATATATATATGGATTTTGTTTTATTTTTGAGACAGGGTCTCGCTCCTTCACCCAGGCTGGAATGCAGTGGTGAAATCCTAGCTCCCTGCCTCAAAACTTGAGCCTTGAACTCCTGGGCTCAAGCAATCTTCCCACCTCAGCCTCTCAACTAGCTAGGACTACAGGCACGTGCCACTACGCCTGGCAAATCTTTGTATTTTTTTGTAGAGACAGGGTCTCGTTATATTGCCCAGGCTGGCCATGAACTCCTGGCCTCAAGTGATCCTCCTATCTCAGCCTCCCAAAGTGCTGGGATTACATGTGTGAGCCACTACACCCAGCCTATTTGTATATATTTTTGTAGCCTACCTCAAATTCTTTGAGAAAAAGAGAGAAGAAAGAAATAAAACATGTTTTACATTTCTAGTTTGCTTATCTTTTGCCCTGTGCCAGCCACTTTCCTCCAAAATCATCAGGTAGATGGAAAATTTGACAACTAGAGAAACTGTCAAGAAGACTTCAGGAAGGAATCTCCAGAGCAAATCTGGAGATGATTAAGTTACAAAATGGGTTTACTCCTAGAAGAAAACCTAGCCAATAACATTCAGGACATAGGCACGGGCAAAGACTTCATGACTAAAACACCAAAAGCAATTGCAACAAAAGCCAAAATTGACAAATGGGATCTAATTAAACTAAAGAGCTTCTTGCACAGCAAAAGAAACTATCATCAGAGTGAACAGACAACCTACAGAATGGGAAAAATTTTTTGCAATCTATCCATCTGACAAAGGCTTAATATCCAGAATCTATAAGGAACTTAAACAAATTTACAAGAAAAAGACAAATAACCCCATCAAAAAGTGGGCAAAGGATATGAACAGACACTTTTCAAAAGAAGACATTTATGCGGCCAATAAACATGAAAAAAAGCTCATCATTGCTGGTCATTAGAGAAATACAAATCAAAACCACAAAATCTCATGCCAGTAAGAATGGCGATCCTTAAAAAGACAGGAAACAACAGATGCTGGAGAGGATATGGAGAAACAGGAACGCTTTTACACTGTTGGTGGGAGTAAATTAGTTCAACCATTGTGGAAAACAATGTGGTGATTCCTCAAGGATCTAGAACTAGAAATACCATTTGACCCAGCGATCCCATTACTGGGTATATACCCAAAGGATTATAAATCATGCTACTATAAAGACACATGCACACGTATGTTTATTGCAGCACTATTCACAATAGCAAAGACTTGGAACCAACCCAAATGCCCATCAATGTTAGACTGGATAAAGAAAATGTGGCACATATACACCATGGAATACTATGCAGCCATAAAAAAAATCAATGAGTTCATGTCCTTTACAGGGACATGGGTGAAGCTAGAAACCATCATTCTCAGCAAATTAACACAGGAACAGAAAACCAAACACCAAATGTTCTCACTCATAAGTGGGAGCTGACAGTGAGAACATACGGGCACAGGGAGCGGAACATCACACATGGGGCCTGTCGGGTGGGGGGCGGCAAGGGGAGGGAGGTATAGCATTAGGAGAAATATCTAATGCAGATGACAGGTTGATGGGTGCAGCAAACCACCATGGCACATGTATACCTATGTAACAAATCTGCATTTTCTGCACATGTATCCCAGAACTTAAAGTATAATAAAAAATAAATTAAAAAAATTTTTAAATGGGTTTACTGAATATTTGGATCACTATCTTAACAACTCTTTTTTTTTTTTTTTTCCCGACATGGCGTCTTGCTCTGTCACCCAGGCTGGAGTGCAGTGGCATGATCTCAGCTCACTGCAACCTCCGCTTCCTGGGTTGAAGCAATTCTCCTGCCTCAGCCTCCTGAGTAGCTGGGACTACAGGTGCCCACCACCTTGCCTGGCTAATTTTTTGTATTTTTAGTAAAGACGGGGTTTCACCATGTTGGCCAGGCTGGTCTCCAACTGCTGACCTCAGGTGATCCGCCCACCTCGATCTCCCAAAGTGCTGGGATTACAGGTGTGAGCCACCGCGCCCGGCCAACAACAAATTTTTTATAATTACTTTAAAAATGACTATTTTGCACATATTTGTGAATATGTAGAGCTAGTATGAATCATATGGTTTTAAAATACTTGCCTTTATTGCCTATTACTGTTTCATTTTAGTAATAACTAGATCAAAGATGAGACCTGGAGGTACTTTATACTCAGATGAATTTAATAGGCTTAAGATGGTAATTCACTAAAAATTCAAGTAGGATCAACTCCTCTGGTGTTATAAACTATAACCAGGTCCTAAATTTCATTAGTTACAATTTTCAAGTTAACATTTAATACCTCATTAAAAAATATTAAGTCAGGAAAGGCTGCCACCTACTGAATTAGTAAAGCAATGCTCTAGAATGACTATTTCCAAAGTATGTTTCTTAGACCACTAATCCCATGAAATTCTGAAAAGCCCTAGAATATGAGTCTGAGAAACACGCATACTATATTAATTGTGCATATATTAGCAAACCAAAGGCTCTGAGTTCTACAGTGAAGTGAAATCAACTCTTTCCCAAACTTATGTGACAATGTAATCCTTTTTAATTTTTGTGAAATGCTTATTAACATCTCAGGGAAATAAAGTTCTGTAAAACATATGTTGAGAAATGCTATGCCAAATACTAGAATCTCAAAATAACATCTCGCATCTATTTATATCCTAGTATAGAGAGTAATTTATGATTCTTGCCTTAATTTGCATTATATGGTGCCCTAAAATAATTAAATAGAATCTTAATGTAGAAAGAGACATTAAAAGTCACACATATACATATTACAACAACCCAAGACAAAAATACTGATTCTAAGAAAACCTCCTTAAGCTGACACCAATAATCATGGCTGTCCACTTTAAAACACATATATATTATACACTGGAAACACTTACTGTGTAAGATTCAACTAATACTGTGGTTTCCAAGGCCAGTTTCTGCTCTTGCTCAATATTATATCCCACGTAACACAGTTTTTCTTTAATCATGCGAACCGTTTCAAAATCAGCAGAGTGGTTGAAGGCGTATCCTCGCAACAGAAGTAGCTGGTACAAAACAATAGCAGTAAGTTCATAATACATCTGAATGAGTTCTACTCTGCAAAAGCTATTAATAATGCTCATTAAATATGTCACATCAATAACAAACAGAATGGGCAGTGGATCCTCAGCTCCTACTATTTCAGAAGTAGGATTTTACCCGCCATAAAAGGATTTATATTTCAGTTTCAGAGAGGGTAAAATAATTAACAATTCATAAATAAGTCAGTAAAATGACTAGAAAAGTCAGTTTTTGAAAAGCACTGCATGAGTACTAATGTTTTGATAGTTTTGATAAACAAAAGTATATTAATGAATAAATATTATTTTAGTACTGGACTCCTGTAGCCTGCAGTTTGCTCACACAATTAATGCCATATTTATGAAATGCCCCCAAGTCTTTAAAAGTTTTATCTTTAGCTTCTAGTACTGTGTCTGGCACATATTAGAAGGACAATAGCATTTGTTTAACGAATGATAAGGGAATTATTCGGATACTCAAAGGCATAATCTCCATTGTTATATTTCTTAAATGCTAGAAAATACTATTTTTTTAAAAACCCACTGAGACAAAAAAAATTACTAGACTTTACAAATAAAAAAAAAATCCTCTAATATTTGAGTCTGTGTTCTAAAGACAACCCCAGAAATTCTGTTGGTTACGCTTTGAATTTTGGCCTAAAATGAGAGTATTATAATTCTCATTAATTTAATCTCCCCTCATGAGGAGGATTACTTTAAATGAGACTGAAGGAACCCAATGTCAAGGTAAAGACAGTGCAACCCAATTTAATGCAGAGACAGGGTTTCTTAACAGCAGCACCACTGACAGACTATACATTGTTTGTTGTGCAGCCAGCCCTACTCACTATAGAATGTTCAGTAGCATTCCTGCCCAGCTCAGACAACCAAAAATGTGTCCAGAAATTGCTAATATCCCCCAGAGGACAGCACTGTCCCCTGGTGAGAACCACTGTCCTGGAGAGGATAGACTGATTATAGAATTCCGGTATAAACAATTTTCTAAATTTTATTTTAACATTAAAAATGATATATGTTAGCAAGTAGACACCTTATGTACTTTCTCCAGTAATGTTTTAAAGAAAATTATAACTAGTTATATTCAGAAGTGAACTAAAATAGTAAATATTAAAAACTGGATCTACTCCATGAAAACTGCTAAATATTAAAGTCTGGCATATTTGGGCTGTTTTTCTCAAATTATCATTAATTTGCTATCACTGTATTTTGTAGGAAAGGACAAGAGCAGGCAACCCAACCAAGATTATGGCTTAAAACACACCTGCTCAAAGAAAGGATTTATGGCAGAAAAGGCTGCCTGAGCTGTCCAAGAAAGTTTCAAGTTAGGGGTCTCTTCTATCCTTGAAATATCTGTCTACTCATTCCTCAGGAATGACAAATATAATTATGTAATGATATAATGTACTCTCATTAGTATACAGAGATCATGTGTGTACATCTTTTTTTCTTGCTTTTAATGTATCTTTTTCTTTTTTTCTTCATGTGTATAAATCTTACATGAATTTTTATATAAATAAGGGAGGTAACTGGGTAATTTCTCTAGTGGTACAGATTTGCTGGAATCCTAAAACGACAGATTCAATTCTGTGTTAGGGTGGTAAACAAATTACAAAATTTAATTTCCATGATATTTTCCTTTCACTTACCTTGATAAGATATCTAGTTATATCCCTCCCAGCAATATCCAGTCTCCTGGTAAGATGAGGGAGAGAAAAGCCTTCATATACTGGGCAAATGTGAGTCACACCATCTCCAGAGTCTACCACTACACCAGTCAATAAACCTGCATAAAAGCCAGGGGGATTTAAATAAAAAGCCAAATCAGAAAAACCAAAGCCAGCAAGTTCCAAATACAGTAGGGAAGCCAAAATAGAAACGCAACCAACTAGAAGCCGGAATTTATTACTTATTTTGCAGTTTGTTTCCAATGCATAAGTATTAAAGCGAGTGTTCTCTTTTAAGACTTTTAGTCTACTATTATGTGCTGCCCAAGGAGATGAGAAGAAACAGACCCTGAGACTGAGGACTGAAAAACAGGACTTTTTTTTTTTCTTTTTTTTTTGAGACAGGGTCTGGCTCTGTCACCCAGGCTGGAGGAGTACAGTGGCTCAATCTAGGCTCACTGCAACCTTCATTTCCTGTGTTCAAGTCATACCTCCCACCTTAGCCTCCTGAGTAGCTGGGACTACAGGCATGCACCACCATGCCTGGCTAATTTTTGTAATTTTTTTGTAGAGACAGGGTTTCGCCATGTTGCCCAAGCTGGTCTCGAACTCCTGGCCTCAAGTGATCTGTCTGCCTTGGCCTCTCAAACTGTTGGGGTTACAGGCATGAGCCACCACACCGAGCAGAACATGTTCTTTTTTTTTTTTTTTTGAGACAGAGTCTTGCTCTGTCCCCCAGGCTGGAGTGCAGTGGCACGATCTCGTCTCACTGCAAGCTCCGCCTCCCGGGTTCACGCCATTCTCCTGCCTCAGCCTCCCGAGTAGCTGGGACTACAGGCGCCCGCCAACACGTCCGGCTAATTTTTTGTATTTTTTTTAGTAGAGACGGGGTTTCACCGTGTTAGCCAGGATGGTCTCGATCTCCTGACCTCGTGATCCGCCCGCCTCGGCCTCCCAAAGTGCTGGGATTACAGGCCTGAGCCACCGCGCCCGGCCGCAAAACATGTTCTTAAAGCTCTGTACAATTCTTTATTTTTTTCAACTTAGATAGTTTTGAATATACTACAAATAACATATACTGTGTGCTCTGGAAAAATGCCTATTGATACCAGACAGCTAGAAATCTAAGAAAAATTAAACGTGGCTAACCAAAGCATCACTTTGATTATTCACTGGAAACCTTATAATAAAAGGCAATGTCAGTTAAACCTCGTAATAAAAGAACAGCAAAGAAGCTTCTTTGTTCCCCATGTTTCCTCAACCTCCTGGGCTCGTGATCATCTCACCTCAGCCTCTGGGACTATAGGTGTGTGAAACCACACCCAGCTAATTTTATTTTTTATAGAGATAGGGATCTCACTATGTTGCCCAGGCTGGTCTCAAACACTGGAGATACAGCCATTTGACCGCCTTGGCTTCTCAAAGTGCTGGGATTACAGCCATGAGCCACCATACCTGGTCAAAAAAACTTTTTTTATATTTTTATTTATATTTTTTTGAGACAGAGTCTCACTCTGTCGCCCAGGCTGGAGTGCAATGGCACAATCTCGGCTCACTGCAACCTCTGCTTCCCGGGTTCAAGTGATTCTCCAGCCTCAGCCTCCCAAGTAGCTGGGATTACAGGCACACACCACCATGCCCAGCTAATTTTTTGTATTTTTTTTTTTTTAGTAGAGACAGGGTTTCACCGTGTTAGTCAGGACAGTCTCGATCTCCTGACCTTGTGATCCACCCACCTCGGCCTCCCAAAGTGCTGGGATTACAGGCGTGAGCCACCGCACCCAGCCTAAAACTACCTCCTTTTTAAGTTGATATAATTTGTCCTTCCTTGATGCAATAAGCCTCATAAAACTCATATACAGCCCTTGAATGTTGTACTCTTAAAAAGAAGAGGCTTTCCATTGCAAAAAAGACAAAAAAAAAAAAAAGAGGAATTCACACCATCATCAATTCAAAAATACTCCCAGTAACACTGACTAATGCCAAGAATTTACATTTTATTTCCCAAAGAGCCCTCCCTACCCACCTCACCTTATTTTCTACCACTTCCATCAGGTTACATACTGGCCTTTCTCCAAACACACTTGACCCCTTTCCAGCGCCACACACTTTTCCCACTGGATTATCCCCTTAAGTGCCTAAAAGACTCCTTGGCACGTATCTGACAGGCCCAGACATTCTCAGTAAGTTCCCATTGAATTTATAAGGCCATAAAAAAAAAAAAAGAGCTCTCCCAACATGGCCAATATTTTATTTCCAATAAAGAGGGAGGCAGTTGCTAATGGCAATATCAAGAGAACATATAAGTAGTCCCCTCCATTAAACCCACCTCAAAAGTTAGAAATGCACTCCCAAATGTTTACCTTCTCCTTTTTAATCTACTATATATTTGACAGGCATGATTTTATGCTACCTTTTTAAATCTCTGCGTATTTTTTTTTAACTCAAGCCAATTCTGGGGACAAATTCCATGTATAAAAAATTAAAATAGCAATGCCAGGCACGGTGACTCATGCCTGTAATCCCAGCACTTCAGGAGGCTGAGGCGGGCAGATTACCTGAGGTCAGGAGTTTGAGACCAGCCTGACCAATATGGAGAAACCCTGTCTCTACTAAAAATACAAAATTAGCCGAGTGTGGTGGCACATGCCTGTAATCCCAACTACTCGGGAGGCTGAGGCAGGAAAATCACTTGAACCCAGGAGGTGGAGGTTGTGGTAAGCCGAGATTGCACTATTGCACTCCAGCCTGGGCAACAAAAGCAAAAATCTATCTCAAAAAAAAAAAATTAAAATAGCTTAAAAGAGAGAACATCCTATTTTTTAAAAAATAAGTCTTTCAGCCTTTTTTTTTAACCTTAAATCCATATTTAGCAAATAAAAACGTATATAAAATCTTATGGGCCGGGCGCGGTGGCTCACGCTTGTAATCCCAGCACTTTGGGAGGCCGAGGCGGGCGGATCACGAGGTCAGGAGATCGAGACCACGGTGAAACCCCGTCTCTACTAAAAAAAATACAAAAAATTAGCCGGGCGTGGTGGCGGGCGCCTGTAGTCCCAGCTACTCGGAGAGGCTGAGGCAGGAGAATGGTGTGAACCCGGGAGGCTGAGCTTGCAGTGAGCCGAGATTGCGCCACTGCACTCCAGCCTGGGTGACAGAGCGAGACTCCGTCTCAAAAAAAAAAAAAAAAAAAAAAAAATCTTATTTCACAAATTTTAAAAACTGTGAAAATATTTCAAAGTGTGGTATATAAATAATGTAGTTTTCTGGGGCTTATAACTTACTGAGAAACCAAATTCTCGGACATAAAACGTACATAATAAATGTCTGATGAAGTGATTTTTCTAACAGTTAAGCTTCACCTACCTTGAGCGTACAAAGTCAGAACTGCCTGGATGGCTACATATACACCGGAAAACTGGTAAGTTTCAAACATTACCTGTAAATGCAGAGAGAAAGAAAAAAACTGGTATTTAGAAAATTACATAATAAATAAATGTTTTCTTCATGGTCACAGAGTGAATTAATTGCCCAAAATAGAATCAAATGGACCTGAAATAGTCTTCCATTTTCATCAGCTTCTCTTGTTTCTTATTAAAGTTCTGCTGCCACAGAGCTCCAAGTCTGAAGACAGATTTCTGGATACATACTAAGTCCCCAAGCATTTCATAAGCGTGACAAAGCAAAGATTTCTTAGTGTATTAGTTAATAACTAATTAGTGTGAAAGAAAGCTCTCTGTATTGAACAAGACTCTCTTAATTGACGTCCCTTAAGGGAAATTCTTTTTTTTTTTTTTTGAGATGAAGTCTCACTCTGTTGCCCAAGCTGGAGTGCAGAGGCGCAATCTTGGCTCACTGCAACCTCCACCTCCCAGGTTCAACTGATTCTCCTGCCTCAGCCTCCCGAGTAGCTGGGACTACAGGCATGCACCACCATGCCTGGCTAATTTTTGTATTTTTAGTACAGACAGGGTTTCACTATGTTGGCCAGGCTGGTCTCGAACTCCTGACCTCGTGATCTGCCTGCCTTGGCCTCCCAAAGTGCTGGGATTATAGGCGTGAGCCACCGTGCCTGGACAGGAAATATCTTTTAATTCAAAGACAAAATATAGAAATTGCTTTACAGAGCTTCATAGCCCCTCCCTCAATCTGGGCCAGGAGTATAGCTCTGTCTACCCTGAGGAGCTTAAAAATGAATGAATGAAGGAAGGAAGGAAGGAAGGAAGGAAGGAAGGAAGGAAGGAAGGAAGGAAAAAAAAAAACAGTAAAATGGCATGGCAAAGACAAAAATCAATGGTTAATTCCTGATTGCTGGAAGATACAGAAATGGCTTAGCTGCTGAGCCCAGTCCCTACTTGAATCAAGACTGTAATTACAACCTCCAAATGAACTATCCTGGAAGGAGGAGTTGTTTCCTTTGTGCCCTCACTGGTCACACACATGTTCATTCTCTGTAGCCCAGGTCAGCTGGGAACATCCTGCATGATTTTTTTTGGTGATCTAGACTGAGCACTCCTTGACTGGTAGGGTTGCCTATCACTCTGAATATCTAAATATTTAGAAATTTTACAATTGACCACAATGAAAATTACACAGAATTTAAATTCTACAACTCTGAAACACATACTCATCAATTAAGCAATTAGATAGTCTGAATAGTATTTTATTCCATCATCCTTTATTCCACCTCCACAGGGATGAAAATGGAAGAATGATCATATATATGCACATACCAATGTGAAAGCATGTTAATGAGATTAAGGTAGGATACTATCAGTCATAGACATATTTGTAGTCATAAACAAATAAGAATATTAAAATATAAGCTGTAAGAAATCATATGGATTCTTTAAAACCATGATCTTAGATTTTCAAAACAATACAAAATTGAGTTTTAATACAGGCTTTAAAAATACTAACAACATTTTCTTCTAAATCCTTTCAAAAATTTCCATCAACATTTAAACATATTCATAAAATATGTACATTAAATAGTAACTGGAAAGCTACAGAAGTTATTTTCTACTTCATATATACAAAAATAAAAGAACCTTGAAAAATTACTTATTTAAACTATGAGGATCATAGCTCTCTTGCTCTCTCTTTCCTCTGTAACTGCTTATTTCATTATTTCATTAGCTTTTTTTTCTTTTTTTGAGACAGAGTCTCGCTCTGTTGCTCAGGCTGGAGTGCAGTGGGGTGATCTCAGCTCACTGCAACCTCCACCTCCTGGGTTCAAGCAATTCTCCTGCCTCAGCCTCCCGAGTAGCTGGGATTACAGGCATGCACCACTACTACTCTACTGTTTTTAGCAGAGATGGAGTTTTGCCATGTTGGCCAGGCTGGTCTCGAATTCCTAGTCTCAAGTGATCCACCCGCCTTGGCCTCCCAAAGTGCTGGGAGCCACCTAGCCCGGCCTCATTAGCGTTTTCAATCTCCTTCTGCTGGCTCCTCCTATCTCTCTGGTCCTTGGCCTTTTCACCACCGTCCACCCTCTCTTCTTTGTTGAACCATATTATTTATATCCGGATGACTCTCAAGTTTGTATCTCCAGCCCAGTCTTTTCTCTTGAACTTGATCTTATATATATAACTACCTGTTTTGACATTTCTGCTTGGATGTCTAATAGGGACCTACCAACTTAACATGTCCAAAATTGAACTCTTGCTCATTCCCCTTCAAACCCTGCTCTACTTTTCTCAGTTGTTCTCCCGACCTCAGTTAATGGTAACTCCATCTTCCAGTCAAGCCAAAACCTTTGGAGTCATCTCTGACTCCTCACTCTCTCTTACCCATATCAAATGCATTAGAAAATTCTTTGGCCCTACCTTCAAAATAGACCTGTAATCTGGTAATTTCTCACTATCTCTACTACTATTACTCCAACCCTAACCATCATTATCTTTTGCTTAAATGACTGAAAAAGTCCCCAACTGTTCTATCTTTGCCTCCTTGTGGGAAACTCACAACACAACAGAGAAATCTAAATCTGAGCATCTCCCTTTCCTGTAACAGCCCCATATTTCACCCACAGTAAAAGCCCAATTCCCCCCCCCGCCCCTTTTTTTTGAGACTGAGTCTCGCCCTGTCACCCAGGCTGGAATGCAGTGGTGTGATCTCGGTTCACTGCAACCTCTGCCTCCCGGGTTCAAGCGATTCTCCTGCCCCAGCCTCCCAAGTAGCTGGGATTACAGGCGCGTGCCACTACGCCCAGCTAATTTTTCTATTTTTAGTAGAGATGGGGTTTCACTATGTTGGTCAGGCTGGTCTCGAACTCTTAACCTTGTGATCCGCCCGCCCTGGCCTCCCAAAGTGCTGGGATTACAGGTGTGAGCCACCACGTCCAGCCACCCAATTCCTAATTAGAGCCTACAAGACACCAATATTACTTATTTGACCTCATCTTCTGTTGCTTTCCCCTCACACTGGCTTCCTTGCTTATTCTTTAATATGCCAGGCTTGTTCCTAACTTAAGACCTTTACACTGGCTACTCCCTTTATCTGGAATACCATTCTCCTATATATCCTGGCTAACTCACTTACCCTGTCTGTTTAAACATCACCTTCTCACAACCTATGTACAATTACAACCTCCCACTCCCCCTTAACCTGATTTATTTTGCCTTTAATACCTACAGCTGACCCTTGAATAACAACAAGTTTGAATCACACAGGTCCACTTATACACCATTTTTGTCAATAAATCTTTCCTGCCTCCCCTTCCACCTCTTCTGTCTCTGCCACCCAAGACAGCCAGACTAACCCCTCCTCTTCTTTGTCAGCGTGAAGACAATGAGGATGAAGATCTTTATGATGATCCACATCCATTTAAGGTATAGTAAATGTATTTTCTCTTCCTTATGATTTTCTTAACAGCATTTCCTCTAGCTTACTTTATTTTAAGAATATAGTATACAATACATATCATGTTGTCGGTAAGGCTTCTGGTCAACAGTAGGCTATTAGAAGTTAAGTATTTCGGGGGGTAGTTAATTTTGCACGTGAGTAGGGAGGGTTGGTGCCCCTAACCCTGCATTGCTCATGGGTCAACTGGATCGCTCACCTTCTAACAAACCATTTAATTAACTCTGTAACTGCTTATTGTATTAGCCTTTTAAATCTCCTTCTGCTGGCTCCTCCATAAAAAATTAACTTAATTAACTCACTAAATTAAAAACTTAATTTTTTTGGTCTGTTTTACCCTGTTAGAATATATACACTCCATGGCAGTAGGATTTTTTGTTTACTGATCTATCCTACTTTCCTACTTAGAATAATGACTAGCACATAGTAGATACTTAATAAGATCTGAAGGAAAACAATTATTTTTATTCTCTTTATCCACAGCAACAGTAAGAAAAAAGAAAATTTTTGATTTAACATAATATCACAGAAATACATGTGCATATCCTGCAGAAAAACTCACCTCTACAATCTTCTCTCTGTTTTTGGTTGGGTTCATAGGAGGTTCTGTGAGTAAGATTTTACAATTTCTGGTATCTATATTAAGTTTCTCTGGTCCAAATGTGTAGTCCCACAGGTGTTTCATGTCATCCCAATTTCGTACTATGCCATTTTCCATAGGGTAGTTAACTTCTAACATTGATCGTAATTCACTTGCCTCATCACCAACCATAAGATCCTAGAAAATTATGTCAAAGCTGTAGATCAAAATTTTGCATAATATTTAAGAAAACTTGGGAATAATTAATTTTAATCTTTCTGACACTTGCAAAATAAATCTTTTTATTCCACAAGTTAGAAAATCTTTTCTATCAAGAACGATGTCTTAGAAAGTTTAATCATGGATAATAAATTTTTGCGTACAATGTGGTTTAAATCAATAAATTGACCTTACCTTTAACACAAATGTTTCCAAAAGAAGAGCAATAGCACAAATAAACCCCACATTTTCATATTTTGGAGGGTTTTGTATGAGGTTTCATCTGTTTCTTTTGCTCAATTGTTCAAAAAATAAGGCCTGTGATATGTGAAATAGCACATCGGGGGAAAAAACTTGTAGAAAAATGCTCAATGCATGCAGCACATTTCTTTGCACTAAATATCAAAATGATAAATGTAAGTAATATAAAGCATAATGAAAGAAGCAAAAAATAAAATGATTATTACTCTATAATAACGCATATATACACCAACTAACTTATAAATGGCACAAACTTCTATCTACATATGCCTGAATAAGAATTTAAACTGTTTCTACATATGCCTCACCAAGGTGAATGAGAATTTGTAGTTATAAAATATTAAGATATAGGCAAATAACCCATCCTTTAAAATTGTCTCTTGAGCAACATTTTCAATCTTAAAGTATATTGGAAAACTACACCATCACACATGAAGCATAATACTCACAAGTCTTGTCTCCAATGAGAGCATACTTAAGATGACCCACATTTGAAAGTCACATTTTGTATATATAATAAGTAAGGATGTCCTAGCATTTAGACTTATTTTTAGAAAACAGCTAGTCAAGATGTTAAATAATATTAATTTCTACATATGTTGATAAATTCAATTAAAAAAACTAGTATCAGAAGTAGACATTTGCTACAATATGTTAAGTTTTAAAGATGGAGAGACAAAAAAAAAAAGCAGCAGCAAAATTAACACAAGATTTTTTTTTGAGACTGAGTCTCGCTCTACTGCCCAGGCTACAGTGCAGTGGCATGATCTCAGCTCACTACAACCTCTGCCTCCCAGGTTCAAGTGATTCTCCTACCTCAGCCTCTTGAGTAGCTGGGATTACAGGCACCTGCCAACATGCCCGGCTAATTTTTGTATTTTTAGTAAAGATGGGGTTTCACCATGTTGGCCAAGCTGGTCTCAAACTCCTGACCTCAAGTGATTCACCCATCTTGGCCTCCCAAGTGTTGGGATTACAGGCATGAGCCACCGTGCCTGGCCAACATGAGATGTTTTAAAAAGAAGGCTTAAAAATATATGAGTTTTAAATCAAAAAAAAAAAAAGAAAAAGAAAAAGAAAATATCAGAGATGAAACCAAGGTGAGGACTCTAATAAAAAAACAAACAGATGTCTGGAAAATCCACTAAAAGCAACATCAAAAAGTATAACATAGTTAAAAACAGATGCTAGAAATGTTCAGTAAAAATTTCTGTTGCAATTTCTTATGAAGTTCATTTACCATAACTTACTAACTTACTACTCAAATTTCTGAAATATTAAATGTTTAGACTCCTTTTTTTTTTTATTGAGATGGAGTCTCACTCTGTCACCCAAGCTGGAGTGCAGTGGTGCCATTATGGCTTACCACAGCCTCAACCTCCCCAGGCTCAGGTGATCCTCCCACCTCAGCCTCCCAAGTAGCTGGGACTACAGGCTACATGCCCAGCTAATTCTTGTATTTTTAGCAGAGACAGGGTTTCACCATGTTGCCCAGGCTGTTCTTGAACTCCTGGCTCAAGGGATCCACCCACCTCAGCCTCCCAAAGTGCTAGGATTATACGCATGAGTCACCACACCCAACCGTTTAGATTCTTCTATGAGGAATATGCAAAACTAAAAATCTGTATTTGTGAATTCTGGTTAATAACATGCACATGTTGAAGTATTCAGGAAGAAGTATACTGGTATCTGCAACTTACTTTGAAATCCATCAAAAAACAAGATGCACTGATGAATGGATGAACAGATATGTAATAAATCAGTATGATATATATTAATGTCAGAATCTAAGTGATGGATATACAAGTTTCATTGTAAAATCATTTCAATATTGCTGTTTTCTTAATACTGCTTAATAAAATGTTGGGGGGGAATCTATACCTGTAATTATATATACTATTTTTGTTACTAACTTTCCTCTACGTCTTTTGTGTTGTACAAGATAACAGATTAGATAATTAGATAATATAATCAGTATTATTTCAGCCAATTTGAAATAAGTCTGATCTGATTTCAACAGAAATTTACTTTTTGTTTAATGTACGAATAGGGGCTTCCATTTACGTGACCCAATGCCAACTCTAAATAAATGCCTCGTGTATCTACTTCTGGGACCACACATACTATAAAGGATTAACTGAAAGAAATGTTTGGAATTGAGTATCCTTACCTTCCTCAGAACAAAGAGGACATTTAAAATGGAGTATTAACTTATTTAAGAAGTACAAAGTTTGACTATTCAAGCTATCCAATTAAAAAATTTTCATAGCTAAAATTTTAATCAAAAAATCCTACTAAGTGTTATATAACTTGCCTTCATCACTCAGAACCAAGTTATAAGTGATCAGATCAGACCTTAGGTTTTAACCACCTGCCCCACCACTGAACATCACCTATCTGAAACAATGAAAAAAATCACAGTAACTGAGATGCTGTTTCAAAGGTATTTATACTTCATGAAAAGTGGGTAGTAGGGATCATATTTGCCAAGAATCATTTTGAGCAATGTCACCTCAAATTAGAATACAGAGTAAACTCAAGTTCAAAAGCACAATTAAATCCCTAGAAGAAAATTCCACTGAAAACATTTGTTTGTTCAATTAACTAATAGAGGCAGGGTTTTGCTCTGTCACCCAGGGTGGAGTGCAGTGGCCCTGTCATCACCCACTGCAGCCTCGAACTTCTGGGCTCAAGCAATACTCCTGCCTTAACCTCCCAAGTAGCTTGGGAGGCACATATCACTATGCCTGGTTACTTTTTAAAAAACTTTCTGTAGAGACAGGGTCTTGCCATGTTGCCCAGGCTGGTCTTGAACTCCTGGGCTCAAGCTATCCTCCCACCTCGTCTTGCCAAAGTGCTGGGATTACAGGCATGAACCACCTCACTCGGTGAAAAACTTCTGTTAAAATAAGCCTACACTGTTCTCTACAAGCACACTCTTCCCTTTTCTTTTTTTTTGAGATGCAGTATCACTCTTGCCCAGGCTGGAGTGCAGTGGTGTGATCTTGGCTCACTGCAACTTCCGCCTCCCAGGTTCAAGCGATTCTCCTGCCTCAACCTCCTGAGTAGCTGGAATTACAGGCACACGCCACCACACTTGGCTAATTTTTGTATTTTTAGTAGAGACGGGGCTTCACCATGTTCATCAGGCTGGTCTTGAACTTGTGACCTTGTGATCCACCCGCTTGGGCCTCCCAAAGTGCTGGGATTACAGGCACGAGCCACCGTGCCCAGCAGGCACACCCTTTTCTTAATCTCATTAGAATATTAACACAAATGTATGATCTTCGATTTAGGATAAATTTCCTCTTTTAAATGTTTTTGTTTGTTCAAAAGAAAACTTCACAAAGTTACTATTACTAGTGAAAACATATTTAGAAGTGCCTGATTTTTGTCAGAGATTCTTACAAACAGTATTAAAAACAAACTTGAAAAGTGTCTACTACAGAAGCACTTAGACTATCACAGAAAAATACAATGAAAGAGTTAAATGTCTGAGATAAGCCCAGCAAGCTTATAGTTGTAAAGAAAAACGCACTGCACAATGTTATTTCTTTGGGGGGAAAATCTGTTGTTTATAGAAAAGCTTTACCTTTTTCTTATTTATCCTCAGATAACGTTGTGAAATCTGCTCATCAGTAAGGATGATATGGAAAGAATTCTCTTTTTCTATCTATGGTTTATTTACATATTAAAATTTTACTCAGTTTATTAAGTACACATATGATACCATACTAGATGCAAATATACATACAGGCTATGACAGTCAATGTTCAATTTAATACTGGTCAATAAAGTGAATTTATTCAAATGTAACAACTTCACTTGAATTTTCTGGATCACACATATCCTATATAAAGCCATTTGGTTTCTAATATTATGCACAACACATTCCGTTTTAACTATAACATTCATCTACAAGAAAAACAAGGAAAACAATTCAAAACTATGTTAGTAATTAGTTCTTGTTTGGTCCATTGTACGCAATCAGGAAAGTATAGGACTTAATTAGTTGCTATCAAATTGAAGCAATGAAAAAGGTTAAAAATCAAAGTACTTAAAATAAAAATATGGAATAACCCCCCCTCCCCAATACTAAAGGGACACAAAACAACAACTACTGTCCCATCAAGCAAAAGTGGAAAATAAACAGAGCATGTGTGTAACCTCACTTACCATCTTTTTGTTATTCTACTTCAACGGGTCAAGAAAGGTGAAGAGAGAGAAGGTAGAAGTAAGAGTCAGAAAAGGCCTAAATAAAATCCTCACTGAAATGTTTAAACATACAAGCAATAGAGACAATTAGGTTGAGGTCAGATGCAGTACTACTATATTTAATGGAGTTAATAATTAGGGCCAAATTAACATGGACAGTTATTCCTGAATGCAAATTAACTCATTAAACGATTTAAATTTTCATTTTTTAGTCTACCACATTTTAGCTAACAAGACACAAAAAGTATAAGTCAAAATACTAAGCACAGGAATTCCAAAAAGTAAGCTTCTTTAATTCATTACTGAACTTAAGAACTTTAATTAAGAAAAATAAATGATAACAGCAAAGGTCTAGCTGAGTAGGCAGAGAGTTAGATAGCTCAGGGTTGTTTTTCCAAGCTCTAGTGTTCAGGTTAAATTTATTTGACACAGGTATCTTTTGCTGTTTTCTACTCGAAGAACAATTTAACTTGATAGGCTTATAAGATTGCACAGAGTGAACAGAATTGAGCCAATAGAATACAGAAAGACAAACCATACAAGCAAATGCTGCTAGGGAATTCCTTGGCAAAAATGTTTTATTAGCATATTGACAAATTTGATTTCTATCACTTGGCCTTAAAAATGAAGAAAGTGGGCATGAAGAGATGTGTAGTTATTTGTGCCTATGTTGGAAAATAAATTTATGGCTATACATGATATTTCTTCATATCTCAAAAATTTTATTGTCCAGTATATAAAAAAGCCATTCTTTAAAAACCTGACACTGAATAAAAAGTATAGCCTTCAGCTTCATTAAACAGTTTATCCTTATCACTATTATTAGCTAATTTCCAGTCAAAGTTCATTTAAGATAGAATTCATTTGGAATGAAAGGAGTTCACAATAAGCAAGTAAGGAATCCCACAAATATTCCAAAAGCTCCTTAAAAAGAAAAAACTTATATTGAGTGTCCCATTTTATTTTTTTTGTTAACAGGAGAGGCCAGAAAAATTTGCTACTTTAACTCTTAAAAAAAAAAAAACTAACACAGAACCCAAGTTTCAGCTTGTATTTTTATTCATTGTGTAACTCAACTCTCTATCCCAAAAGCAGAGGGCTACATAGCAAATCTCTACCACCTATTACCACCTACCTACATAAAACAAATGTCCCAAAGAGATACGCCCTAATGCATATTTCAAATGACTCATAACCTTACACTGAAGGCTTGCTAAAGACTATCCAGATAGGACCAACAATGCTAGCATGTTCACAAATAATTCACTAAAAAAGACCCTAAATTCTACGGCATTCTGTATAACTTGATCCCTCAGTCACCTGAAGAACTTAAAGCCAACTGGTGACTACTGCCCTCTCACTGTTCTCTTTCTTCTCAAATACTGTAACTCCTACTTGATTTCTGATCCCTTTAATATGGGAGAAAAATCTATCATCTTTACATGTAGTCTTTCATCTTAAATACAGCGAGTAGGCAATGAAAACTTTCCTTCCTCTTTATGGTAAGATACATAATGCAAGGCCAAATAAAGGCTTGAATGGCTTCCTTCTGCACATTATGGAAATAAGTTACATTAATGAAAAGAGGAATCAATGAGATTTACACCCTGTCTTCCTAAATGGCTATATAAAAAAGTAGAGGGATCAGGTCATAAAAACATGAAAAGAAAAAGTCTAAGGTGCGAAAGAGACACTCACATACAATGACAAATATATGGAATTGAAAGACATAAAAATACCGGGCCAATTTCTTTTAAAAATTATATTATGTAATAGGACTTAAGTCACTAACACAGTGTTTCACATTAATGTAATAAACTTAAGTATTTTACTCCAAAGAGTAATGGCATCAAGCCATACATAAACAAAATCAGATGAAATTAACTTCAATTTTTGTGCCCTTGTTCAGGTGTTGATATAAATTAAAAATATGAGAACTTCTGCCCTCCCCTTTGCTTTTCATGGCAACATATTTTAAAACTACTTAAAAGAACTGTTAAACTACTTTTATAAGAACACCTCACATGTCTTGATTATCATTTATCAATAAATAAAATATTACCTTGATTTCAATGTTTCCCACTTTGGTGGTTGATCTGATTATAGGTCTTCCAACCAAAGCTGGGAAGATGTGTTCTGGAAAGTTAGAGCCTGCATATCCACACTTCACAAACTGGAATGAAACAGTAAAATAAAAGTGGGTTAGCATCAGGATATTTACTATATTTTAAGACAGCATCTGAAAAATACCACTTTGCATTTATATAACATTTTAAACTTTTGGTGCTTTCAGTCCACCCGAAGTAGCCACTCAATCTATCGCAACATCTCCTTTTTACTTCTTTCATGGCATTGCCTACTTCCAGGGTTCATGTTTATTTACTCTAAATTAGTGCCTAAGTTCCCTCACTAGAGCAAAAGCCTCGTAAGAGCAGGGAGCTAAGCTGATCAGTTTGTGCTGGAATCCGATACCTAACAGAGCTCCTGGCACACAGTGCTCACTCCAGAAGTATCTGTGGGATGGACAAATTCGCTGAACAAATGCTAAGGTTTTTTTTGTTTTTGTTTTGAGATGGAGTTTCACTCTTTTTGCCCAGGCAGAAGTGCAATGGCATGATCTCGGCTCACTGCAACCTCCGCCTCCTGGGTTCAAGTGATTCTCCTGCCTCAGCCTCCTGAGTAGCTGGGATTACAGGCATGCGCCACTAAGCCCAGCTAATTTTGTATTTTTAGTAGAGACGGGGTTTCTCCATGTTGGTCAGGCTGGTCTCAAACTCCTGACCTCAGGTGATCCGCCTGCCTCAGCGTCCCAAAGTGCTGGGATTACAGGCGTGAGCCACCGTGCCCGGCCAAATGCTAAGTATTTTTAGAAAGAGAAATGTGAGAAAATGAACAGAACTAAAGCTTCAATTCTAAAACAGACTTTCATTCATTTTGGGCAAATCACTTAGACAATGTCATTTTCCAAAATGGGAAAACCAAGTGTCATTTAAACTAATATCACTATATTATGAAAATAAAATTTATTAGGCATTTTTGGCTATTTGTTTGAGACGGAGTTTCACTCTTGTCGCCCAGGCTGGAGTGCAGTGGCATGATCTCAGCTCACTGCAACCTCTGCCTGCCGGGTCCAAGCAATTCTCCTGCCTTAGCCTCCCAAGTAGCTGGGATTACAGGCACCCGCCACCACGCCCAGCTAATTTTTGCATTTTTAGTAGAGACAGGGTTTCAGCATGTTGGCCATGCTGGTCTCGAACTCCTGACCTCAGGTAATCTGCCCACCTTGGCCTCCCAAAGTGCTGGGCTGGCAGGCGTTGAGTCACCGCGCCTGGCTAGCTAGCTATTTATTTATTTATTTATTTATTTATTTATTTAATTTTTTTTTTTTTTTTTTTTTTGAGACAGAGTCTCGCTCTGTTGCCCAGGCTGGAGTGCAGTGGCGCCATCTCGGCTCACTGCAAGCTCCACCTCCCAGGTTCACGCCATTCTCCCGACTCAGCATTCCGAGTAGCTGAGACTACAGGCACCCACTACCACACCCGGCTAATTTTTTGTATTTTTAGTAGAGACGGGGTTTCACTGTGTTAGCCAGGATGATCTCGATCTCCTGACCTCGTGATCTGCCCGCCTCAGCTTCCCAAAGTGCTGGGATTACAGGCGTGAGCCACTGCGCTGGCCCTATTTACATTTTTATATTTAGATAAACGTATTTAGTAATACCAGGTAACATAATTTCATTCTCTGTGTACTGCTCCAAGGAGAACATATCATTGTGATAAAACTTCCATTTTATACATAAGAAACTGATATTCTGCAGGATTTAACTACAGTAGAACTTGAGAGAATCAAGAGCTTTTAATACTTTTTTAATTTAAAAAATATATACATATATTTTTTGAGACAGAGTCTCGCTCTGTCGCCCAGGCCGGAGTGCAGTGGCGCAATCTCGGCTCACTGCAAGCTCCGCCTCCCGGGTTCACGCCATTCTCCCGCCTCAGCCTCTCCGAGTAGCTGGGACTACAGGCGCCTGCCACTGCGCCCAGCTAATTTTTTGTATTTTTAGTAGAGACGGGGTTTCACCATGGTCTCGATCTCCTGACCTCGTGATCCACCTGCCTCGGCCTCCCAAAGTGCTGGGATTAAAGGCGTGAGCCACTGCACCTGGCAAAAAATATTTAAAATTTAGAGTTGGGGTCTTGTATGTTGCCTAGGCTGGAGTGCAGTGGCACAACTGCAGCTCACTGTGGCCTCTAACTCCTGGGCTCAAGTGATGCTCCCACCTCAGCCTCCCAAGTAGCTGGGACTACAGGTATGTGCCACCAGGCCTGAACAAGTTTTTATTTTCATTATTATTTTTTGAGACAGTCTCACTCTGTCGCCCAGGCTGGAGTGCAGTGGCTCTATCTCAGATCATTGCAACCTTGGCCTCCCCCCTGCCCCCCCACGGGTTCAAGTGATTTTCGTGCCTCAGCCTTCTGAGTAGCTGGGACTACAGGTGTACCTCACCACCCCCAGGTAATTCTTTTTTAGTAGAGACGGGGTTTCACCATGTTGTCCTCAAACTCCTGACCTCAAGTGGTCCACCTGCCTCGGCCTCCCAAAGTGCTGGGATTACAGGAATGAGCCGCCATGCCCAGCGTAAGTTTTAAAATTTTTTGTAGAGATGGGGTCTCACTATGTTGCACGGGCCGGTCTGGAACTCCTGGCCTCCAGTGATCTTCCTGTCTCAGCCTCCTCAGTTGCTGGGATTACAGGCATGAGCCACTGTGCCTGGCAGTTACAAATTCTTGTACAGTCTGTTTACGCTGGTCCCAGTGGCTCACACCTGTAATTCCAGCACTTTGGGAGGCTTAGGCGGGTAGATCACTTGAGCCCAGAAGCTCGAGACCAGTATGGGCAACATGGCAAGACTCCCCCCCAAAAAAAACTACAAAAAATTTTAAAATTGACCAGGCATTGTGGCATATGCTATAGTCCCAGCTACTCCGGAGACAGAGGTGGGAGGATCACTTGAGCCTGGGAGGTCAAGGCTGCCGTGATCATGTGAGACCCTGTCTCAAAAAACATATAAAAAATAAATAATATATAGTCTATTTAGTAAGAGCAGACATTGCAAGGAAAGGGCAATTAAAAATTTCAGGGTGGGAGGAGGAAGCTATATAAGAAAGGAAATGTAATCATAGTCTGCACCCTCATTAACAAGCATTTATTTAATGTTAGCTACACTGTGTTTACTGATGAATTCCAACTGCCTAGAACAGTGTCTGGCACATAATAGGTACACAGTAAATGATCAATAAATATTAAAAGTTTTGCTATTGACTTAACAGTATGATACCATGATTGTTTAAAAATATATTTAATATTCAGAAAAAGTCTATTTTTCTATGGCTCCAGGCACCACACATTCTTAGAATTAAAGATGAAAAATAGAACCTGAATGTGATACATGACAGTAATAAAACAAAGGTAGACAGAAAATAGCAATGTACCTCTTGATAGAAAGCTACTATGTACATCACTTGAATCACATGAGGCCAGAAGTTTGAGATCAGCCTGACCAACGTGATGGAAACCCATCTCTACTAAAACCAACAAAAATTAGCCAGGTATGGTGGTGCATGCCTGTAATCCCAGTTACTTGGGAGGCTGAGGTATGAGAATCACTTGAACCTGGGAGATGGAGGTTGCAGTGAGCTGAGATCACGCCACTGCGCTCCAGCCTGGGCAACAGAATGAGACCCCGTCTCAAAAACAAAACAAAACAAACCAAAAAACAAAACAAACAAACAAACAAAAGAAAGCTACTATCTACAAGAAACTCTTTTGTTTAATGTGGTAAAACTTAGCAAGATCTTATGTAGCTCTCCAAACATAAAAATTTGATATTTTCAAAGATCTCTACAGCAGACCTGTTGGAGATGACGTTGATGAACCACATTTAATTATAAATAGCCTAGGACATTCTGCCATCCAGAATTTCACTTGTCTTTTTTTTTTTTTTTTTTTTTTTTTTTTTTTTTTTTTTTGAGATGTAGTCTCACTCTGTCATCCAGGCTGGAGTGCAGTGGCATCATCGCAGCTCACTGCAACCTCTGCCTCCTAGGTTCCAGCAATTCTGCCTCAGCCTCCCAAGTAGTTGGGACTACAGGCACCTGCCACCATGCCCAGCTAATTTTTGTATTTTTAGTAGAGACGGGGTTTCACCATGTTGGCCAGGCTGGTCTCTTAACTCCTGACCTCATGTAATCCACCAGGCTGGGGCTTACGGGCGTAAGCCACCGCACCCGGCCCCACTTAGTCTTTTAAAAACAGAGTTTTTTCAAATATGTTAGAGTCATGACAATCAGATTTCATAAAATCAGAAGCTTTTATGAAAAATTTGTCTGAAATGAGGAAGGTTCACACTCCCAAGCCACCTCAATTCCTATCCTTTCACCTCATGTTTACATTTTATTAATAGAAACTACATAAAACATATTATTCAGATGTCTTCTTACAAGCCCCCAAAACCTAGTCTTAGTTTATACTGAGCCACCAAGGTAACAGCATTTTTCAGATACAGCTACCCATTTCTAAAAGTATAATACAATTCTTTTGGATTATTTTATTTTATTCTATTTTATTTTATTGAGACTGAGTCTCACTCTGTAGTCTAGGCTGGAGTGCAGTGGCGTGATCTCGGCTCATTGCAACCTCTGCCTCCCGGGTTCAAGCGATTCTCTTGCCTCAGCCTTCCGAGTAGCTGGGATTACAGGCGCTCGCCACTGCATCTGGCTAATTTTTGTATTTTTAATAGAGAAGGGGTTTCACCAAGTTGGTCAGGATGGTCGCAATCTCCTGACCTCGTGATCCACTTGCCTCAGCCTCCCAAAGTGCTGGGATTATAGGCGTGAGCCATGGCACCCAGCCTGGATTACTTTTTAAGGCAGAAGTTAGCATGATATGATAGCATATGCAATAGATAACCCAGTTGCTCACAGCTACTTCCCCTTGGCAGTGGTTGATAGTGATGAACTGGAATACACTTCCCACCCTTAAAATGAACAGAATTCAGGAGTACTAGTTCATTTTTTCTCAATGTCTTCTTAAATAATGTGACCTGAGACTTGGAGGAAAAACGACCTCAGAGAAGAATAACATCTAGTATTTTTTAGTATTTTCAAACTAAAACATACACACATACACACACACACACACAGCTCTCACACACTCTTCTCTCCCAAATCACACTCTTTTTTAAGTCAAAATCCAGTTTACTTGATACAAACTTAAATGATAGGGAAGAGAATCTGTTCTCGTCATTATCCCAATTGTTCCCACATTTCTGTATAACATCTGTCATGATCACCAGCCTAATGTCAGTCATAATTTACACAAATATCTCAAATATGGGAATTAAATACTATTTTGATATTAAATTATTATGCCTACCTCCAAGTAATAAACAGATATAGTCAAAAGTATCCATTTATCAGGATGAAAATGCTCACTTATATGGGTATAAATTATCTCAAAAAAATTATAGAATGAATGAATGAAAAGAGAATCTACCAGTTTGTAAGGTTCATTTTTGGCATGCTGAATGTAAATAAATAAGTTTACTAAGTGAGAAATCATAAGAGAAGCTGGAGGTGGCAGGAGGAGCCTGGGATGGAGCATAGGTCTAATCCTAGTGCAGGGAAGAGGGTGCTAAGGTTGACACATCTCCCCTCTCCTTCAGAGCTACACACACTGGACACACAACATGGCAAAGTGGCAAATAATCACATCACTCAAAGTCTTCCGATTATAATCGTTCAGATGGTAGTTCGTATCTTAACATTCTTGTGAGTATATTTTAAGCAACAAACATTTCCCAAGTTAGAAGACAAACACTGAAATCCCTGAAACTATAAAAACTGTAAACCTACTATTACTGCTTAACAAAAAAAGGCTTTTTATTCAAATTAAAGATTATCAATCACTTATTAATAAAACTATTCTGCTTGAGCAGTAGTTTATTGGTAGCAGATGTTGCCATAGAATTCAGCACCAGCTTTCATACAGGGTATTTATTAATCCAGCAAGATAGCAAAAATCACACTATTTCACATTACTTCAAATGTGAAAACATTAACAGTTATAATAACAAGAATTAAAATAATTGGCTGGGAATGGTGGCTCACACCTGTAATCTCGGCACTGTAGGAAGCCAAAGTGGGTGGATTGCTTGGGCCCAGGAGTTCGAGACCAGCCTGAAGCTACAGAGCAAAACCCCATTTCTACAAAAAATACAAAAATTAGCCAGGCATGGTGACACGCACCTGTAGCCCCAGAAACTCGGGAGGCTGAGGTGGGAGGATCACCTGAGCCCAGGGAGGTCGAGGCTACGCTGAGCCTTGAGTCATGATTGTACCACTGCACTCCAGCCTAGGCGACAGAGTGAGACCCTGTCAGGAAAAAAAAAAAAAAAAAAAAAAAGGCTGAGTGTGGGGGCTCACACCTGTAATCCCAGCACTTTAGGAGGCCGAGGCAGGAGGATCATTTGAGGTCAGGAGTTCAAAACCAGCCTGGCCAATATGGTGAAACCCCATCTCTACTAAAACTACAAAATTGGCTGGGCATGGTGGTGCATGCCTATAATCCCAGCTACTCGGGAGGCTGGGGCACAAGAATCACTTGAACCTGGGAGGCAGAGGTTGCAGTGAGCCGAGATTACATGAATACACTCCAGCCTGGGCGACAGAGTGAGACTCTGTCTCAAAAACAATAATAAAATAAAATAATTTAAAAAAAAATTATACTGGCTACTCTGGGCACACTGCCTATGGGGTAGTCCTGCTCTGCAAGAAGCAGTAAAGAAAAAATAAAAATTATAATTTTAAAATTATATTTTTTTTGTAGAGACGGGTCTCGCTGTTGCTCAGGCTGGTCTTGAACTCCCAGCCTCAAGCAATCCTCCCACCTTTACCTCCCAAAGTGCTGGGATTATAGGCATCAGCCACTGTGCCTGGCCCCAATTTTTCAATAATATAAAACTGACAACCTGATTACTTCTGCAAATAATAATAATAATAATAATAATAATCAGTATTTAAAAAAAATCTAGGCCAGGCACAGTGCTCACGTCTATAATCCCAGCACTTTGGGAGGCTGAGGCAGGCAGATCACCTGACGTCAGGAGTTGGAGACCAGCCTGACCAACATGGAGAAACCCCATCTCTACTAAAAATACAAAAATTAGCTGGGCATGGTGGTGCACACCTGTGATCCCAGCTACTGGGGAGGCTAAGGCAGGAGAATTGCTTGAACCCGGGAGATGGAGGCTGCAGTAAGCCAAGATCACACCACTGCACTCCAGCCTGGGCAACAGAGTAAGACTCCATCTTAAAAAAAAAAAAAAATCTAAACCATGATGTGATAAAATACAAAGAAAACATTCTTTTCTAAACTATCATTTGGTATCATTGGTATCATCTTAATCCTTGAAATTCCTCCCCCATGTCAATCATTTTAAGACTTGGTGACTTCGTTCTTTCATTGTGTGCAGTAAGGCTGTGTTTAAGAAATAGATTTTACCATATATAGTTTCCTCTTCATAGCAGTGTGGTTTAAACTCGTTCCCTTACTTCCCACTGAGTCATCAAATGGTAAGAATATGAACAGTATAATGTTCAAGCAAAAATGAAAAATTCTATCTACATCTGCTCTAAAAGTACATTTTTTTCTCTTCAAAAAAATAATAACCTGGGATTTATAAAGCCCCATTTGGGTTTATTTAATATTTATTTTCCCCTTACTAGTTTTATCTCATGGTACTGATATTATTTAGTAAGTTAACTGCACAGTGACTGTTCTGATCTTAGGCCACCAAAATATTTATTCTACTTATCCCAAAGCATTTTCCAAGATGAAACCAAATTTGGTTTTGGTTTGTTTCTGTTTCAAACACTCCTAAATTCAACATATAAAGTAGCATAAGCCTGATAAAGCAGGCCACAATCAACTACAAATGTCAATTACATAAATGCAAATGCAATTATTCTAGCGCTATAAACTCTGTACAACTGGACCTTATTAAGCACTGTGCCAGCAACACAGCAAGCACTGGGGAAACGTTCATTTTGTTGGTGATCTAACTCAATGCGGATGAAATCACCCTAGTCTGGTAACAAGACACATAACACCAGGGGCCTGGGCCTAGCTCATGAAGAGGACCTAAACCTAGAGTTTCACAGACCTCCAGATTTTCACCTATCTGGGCCACTTTAAGTGGCTTGATTTCAGAAGGAGGTTTGAATGGTTAAAATCCACATAAATTATTGGATCAAATGAGTTTTCCTCCTCTGGGCAACCCTACTGAGACACTGGTCAACCTGGGAGATAGAAAATCGGGCGGGACCAACATTGGGCATGTGATCGTTAAGAACAAACTTGTTTCCAGGGAAGCTTGTCCAACCCATGGCCCACATGAGGCCCAACACAAATTCATAAACTTTCTTAAAACATTATGAAATTTTTTTGGCGATTTTTTTAGTTCATCAGCTATTGTTAGTGTATTTTATGTGTGGCCCAAGACAATTCTTCTTCCAATGTGGCCCAGGGAAGCCAAAAGACTGGACACTCCCGCCCTAGAATATTTAATTTGGGTCTGCCAGAGAGGTTAAAAGAATCATCAACTTTTTAAAAAGCCTATAATTTTATTTTTATTTTTGTTTTTACTAGATATGGGGTCTTGTTATACTAACCCAGGCTGGTCTCAAACTCTTGGCCTCAAGAAATCCTCTCACCTCGGCCTCCCAAAATGCTGGAAATGCAGGCATGAGGAACCACATCCAGCCAGCCTACAATTTTAAAACCTAAGGCATGTAAGGAGCAAATGAAAACACCTTAGGATAACAACTATTTCCATAAATGTTCAAAATTACATCTGATATCTTCTTTAATATTTAATTATAAAGGAGTCATTATAACTTCAGGTATCTAAATAAAATCAAGATGATTATTCATGTCTACAAATGGTAAGAAACAGAATACACAATCTAAGCGGTTCCCAGTCCTCTACATACTCAGAACTATTACAGCATTCCTGTTATATGATTCATGTATTTTATCAGCACTGTTTCTTCATTTGAAACCAATCATGTCCATAGAAAATCTGCATAAAATTTCAAAATAACTAGAAGCATAAGAACAAATAAAGTTTATTTGAATTAATTACACTCACTTTTTTCATTTATGACAGGAATTGATCATTTGTCTTAAGGAAAAGAATCTTAAAAATATGGATTAGACACAAGACTAACCAATAACATATTACAATCAGCTTTCTTTCTTTTTTTTTTTTTTTTTTGTGACAGAGCCTCACTCTGTCGCCCAGGCTGGAGTGCAGTGGCGTGATCTTGCCTCACTGCAACCTCCGCCTCCCAGGTTCAAGCAATTCTCCTGCCTCAGCTTCCCAAGTATCTGGGATTACAGGCATCAGCCACCACGCCCAGCTAATTTTTGTATTTTTAGTAGACACGGGGTTTCACCATGATGGCCATGCTGGTCTCAAACTCCTGACCTCAAGTGATCCTCCTACCTCAGCCTCCCAAAGTGCTGGGATTACAGGCATAAGCCACAACGCCCAGCCTAAAATCAGCTTTCTAATGTTAGCTAACTAATGGAATAGTAACATAACATTAGCTTCTGACAGCAGGGTGCAGTGGCTCAAGCCTGTATTCCTAGCACTTTAGGAGGCCCAGCTGGGCAGATCTCTTAAGCCCAGGAGTTCAAGACCAGCCTGGGTAACATAGGGAGACCCAGTCTCTACAAAAGTGAAAAAATTAGCTGGGTGTGGTGGCACAAGCCTGTAGACCCAGCTACTCGAGAAGCTGAAACAGGAGAACCTCTTGAGCCCAGGAGGCAGAGGTTGCAGAGAGCCGAGATCATGCCATTGCTCTCCAGGCTGGGCAACAGAGCTAGATCCTGTGTCCAAAAAAAAAAAAAAAAAAAAAAAATCAGCTTACAGTTAACATTCCCATTCTAATTTAATATTTAAAAACTCATATATACTACAAATACAGGGCTCATTACCTTGAACCACTAAAAGAGAAGAATTCATTAAAATATAACTGGCTTGACTTTCTAAAAAGAATATCTGACACGATCACAACACAAAAAATTTTAAATTCAATTTTTAAAGTTTTGAATTTATTTAGAGGCCAATTTGAAACTATAGTGGAAATCAGGCTAATACTTTTTTAAAAAGCACATTTAACTGAATTTTAACTGCACATGTAACATGCGTTTACGGTTAATTTAGTTTAAATATAGTTTAATAATACTTGCTTTGTTCAAATAAAGAACATTTTTCCAATAATTCAGAAAGGTCATGAAGTCCTCTCCATCTTCCCTCACTCCCTTATCCTCTGTCTCATAGGTAACCATTATGAACATTTCTTATGTATCCCTCCAAAACTTTCATATGCAGATACAAGTTTGTGGACATACGTCTTTAATAAGGAACACACACTTAAACTTAATCATTCTAAAACCTTTTTCAACTTAAAATCTTAGACATGTTTCCATAGCAGTGGATCTGCCTTTTTAAAAGTATTACATTCTTAAAAACCGTCCCATTAATATATTTTTTGGTGTGTGTTTTTTTTTTTTTTTTTTTTTGAGACGGAGTCTTGCTCTGTCGCCCAGGCTGGAGTGGTGCGATCTCGGCTCACTGCAACCTCCGCCTACCGGGTTCAAGTGATTCTCCTGCCTCAGCCTCCCGGGTAGCTGGGATTACAGACGCCCACCACCATGCCTGGCTAATTTTTGTATTTTTAGTAGAGACGCGGTTTCACCATGTTGGCCAGCCTGGTCTCGAACTCCTGACCTCAGGTGATCCGCCCGCCTCGACCTCTCAAAGTGCTGGGATTACAGGCATGAGCCACCGCGCCTGGCCTCATTGTATGTTAACACTCTTTTTACTCTAGTCCATTTTTAACACAGTTCAGATGAAGCTACCATAATTATTGCTTGTAAAATTCTGTAACAAATCTAATCAAGGGCAGTATTATGGCAGTAAATACCAGCTCTTTTCCCCCTCAACAATTCAGATTCCAAAGTGTTTTGTTCAAGTAAAATGTACTTTAATTCATATATCATATTTATGGGAGGGAGGGGAGAAAAGTCACAAAATGGTTAGAAATCACTATAGAAGTCATCCAGAATAAATAATATTTCCATCTTCTAATTTGCTGACTTTGCTACCCAAAATACATTTTTTTTTTTTTAAATCTGGCAAGAGGGAGGTCTGAATGAAACAACTTTTTTTTTTTTTTTTTTAATTGAGATGGAGTTTCACTCCTGTCGCCCAGGCTGGAGTGCAGTGGCGCAATCTTGGCTCACTGCACCCTCCGCTTCCTGGCTTCAAGCGATTCTCCTGCCTCAGCCTCCCAAGTAGCTGGGATTACAGGCATGCGCCACCACGGCCGGCTAATTTTTGTATTTTTAGTAGAGACCGGGGTTTCACCACGTTGGCTAGGCTGGTCTCGAATCCTAACCTCAGGTGATCCGCCCGCCTGGGCCTCCCAAAGTGCTGGGATTACAGAAACAATTTTCAAATAGTTTCTAAATCAGTGCTTTAGTCAGATTTTACAATTTTTTAATCTTAAAGGCTAACATTACCTGTATTCTGAAACGAAGGGGAAAAAGGGGGCTGGGGGTGGGATAACCAACACTAATTAACTTCCCCTAAGGCCAGTGGAATTAACACTTGAGTCTTGCGGGGTCCTAGGTCACCCAAAACCACTCAATGGAACATGCTGGTCTCCGCCGGCCTGCTCCTGGGCCAAATCACCAGTAAGTAGAACAAAAAGTGAACGATGCGCTGCCGATCTGGACCCCTTCCCTCGAAAAAACTAATAAAAAGCCCAACAAACACAGCGAAAGGGCTGATGTCCACACTCCATGACAGCACTTCCCTTTTTTTTTTTTTTTTTTTTTAAAGTAAACCCGCTTCCTGCTTCTCGTTTGGTGTATCTTCAACTATACAGGAAGAGGAAGGCCTCTAGGTCTTTCTCCTTTTTACAAACCGGCGGCCCTGGGGAAAAGAACCCTTCTCGGAACACACAAACCGAGCCTTTTACCCCTCCGTTCGCTTTAGCCCAATTGCCCCCGCATAAGCGCGGAGCAGGTCCCTGCCAGGCGGCCAGTAGGCTCCGCGTCCAGTGCCGGTCTCGCCCGCCGCCCCGACCCGGAAGGTTGGAGGGGGTGGCAGGCTAAATGGGTAGCAGGCTCAAGGGAGACCAGGGAACTGCCGGCTCGCTCCCATGCCCGCGGAGGTGGGAGGCACCGCCCCGCGCCCCTTCGCCCCGAGGGCCCGGAGGTGCAGCCCAGGGGGCCGAGGGCCCGCGCACCCGCTGCTCGTACCCGCCCGCGTCTGTAGCCGCCAAGGCCTCCTCGCCCGGCGCTTACCCCGGTGCCGTTGTCGCACACCACCACCTTCCTGCCCTGGCTGTCCATCGTCCGCCCAGGGAAGAGCCGCTGCAGCCGCACAACCTACAGCCACCGCCGTCCGGCCGTTTTCTCTTCTTCCTCCTGCGTCTTCCCGGCCCCTCCTTCGGCCCAACTTTTTTCCCCCGACCGGAAGCCGCCGTCGGGCTCCGCCCGTCATTTAGCTGAATGCCCGCACGAAAAGGGTGGGATGGGCGGGCAGCGCGACTGGCAGCGGTGAGCTCCAATAAAAGACGGAGGAGCGTCGAGGCCCCGCCCGCAGCTCCGCTTCCGGCTCGGCCGTCACGGTCGGTGCCCACCCGGGTTCTTCGCTGCTTCTAGTTCCCGGCGCTTTGCCGGGCGTTAATGGCGGCCAACATCGCGGGTGCTGAGGCTTTATCCCTAAAGTGTCACAGGAGCTAAGGGCGTCGCTTAACGAACTGCAGAAGACGCAGGCAGGTGAAGGACACCGGTTCTGCTGCGGCAGTGGAATGTGGCGGAGAAGCTGGCGGGTAGGGCGAGGAGCAAGCCTGGAGGTCCTGGCGGACCCCACCATTCGACAGGGCTTGGTGTGTCATTGCTTCTAGGCCTTTTCAGCGGACAGAACTGGGGTGGATACACACATGCTTATTTGAAATCATGCGTTTGTTCCGTACTCCAATGTCAGCCCACCCCTTCTTTGCCCAAGTTGCTCCATGGTCAAGTGAGCGAGAGCAGGTGCCTGCATTTCCAGTCTCGTGGCCCACCGCCTCCTTCTTCTAGTAGTCCCATGTTGCATCACACCTCTAAAGTACATGTAGTTCTGTGAACCCAGAGCCTTGGCTTTGAAATCAGACAACCTCAGTTTCAAACGTGGCGCTGCCACTCACGAGTTTTGTGATTTTGGCATACCCCTGTCTGCATGGGGATAATAACTTCTATCTCCGTAGGTGTGGTAAGGATAAAAGTCTATGCATAGAGGAAATGTTCATTCAGTGGTAACTATTTCTAATTCTGTTCTTCTGGACCTATGATTCTATCTACGATGCCTCATTTTTTTTTCCTTTTTAGTCAATTGGCAAACTTGTGCTCTGAGACCCAGCTTATCACATCTCTGATGACGGCTGATATCCTCAGGATGTTCCTTACTTCCTTTCTCCCTATTACTTTACTATGAATATATGAATAACATTGTGCTTATTACATGCAACAAATATTTATTAGATGAATGACATTAAAATTCACCTTTAAAATGCCATCCTTTATGAGAGGTGAGAACTAGAACTTTTCCTTCTACATGGCTGTACATGTTCAACAACTAGAATAAAACAGGCATCATGAACCCTCAATCCAGTATTCTTTTTATAATATAGCTGCCTGTCAGTTTTCACTGTTCTTTCATTAGACCAGTGACTTTCAAAGCTTTTTAAAGGCATACAGTGCTTTATTCAAATTTAATCTTATATGGAACCCTCAACACATAAATACTAAGATAAAAATAAAGCTGCCATTGTTGCAATTGGAAGTTTGAGAGGTTAGAATAGGTAGGAAGTCTCGGAGGAACATTTCTTCCTTTTACCTGCTTTAACAGTCAGAGAAGTACCTCAGCCAGCAGAAAAATTTATCTGTTCATAAATTCCTTGAGTATAGAGTCCATATCTTTTTTTTGTAGCCTCCAATGCTAGTGCTGTGCAGTTTTCTTGAAAGTGCATTGGTCTCAGCCAATTGAACTCAAGCATTTCTGTGTTCTTTTACTTTTCCTCTTTGTGGAATTAAGGGGATTGCTAATTTGTATTTTTAAAGAAAGAACATGATTCCGGGCGCAGTGGCTCACGCCTGTAATCCCAGCACTTGGGGAGGCCAAGGAGGGCAGATCACCTGAGATCAGGAGTTCAAGACAAGCCTGGCCAACATGGCAAAACCCCGTCTCTACTAAAAATACAAAAATTAGCTGGGCATGTTGGCACTCACCTGTAATCCCAGCCACTCAGGAAGCTGAGGCAGGAGAATCGCTTGAACCCGGGAGGCAGAGGTTGCAGTGAGAGAGATCTCACCACTGCACTCCAGCCTGGTGACAGAGCAAGACTCCATCTCAAAAAAAAAAAAAAAAAATTGGCAAGTTTGGCCCTAAAATTTATATGAAATGAAAAGGAACCAGAATAAAGGGATTTTGAAACAGATAAAGATGGAGAACTTCCACTACCTGAATTCAAAACTTATTATAAAGCTACAGTAATGAAGACTGTAATACTGGCACAGAGGCAGTTATATCAATCAATGGAATCAAATAGTCCACAAATAAACCTTTACATTATGGTCAATTGATTTTCAACAATGGTGCTAAAACAATCCATGGGGAAAGGGTAATCTTTTCAACGAATGGTGTGGGAGGGAAAAAAAAGAACTTTGATTCTTACCTCACATCACACATAAAAATTGATTTAAGTGGCTCATAGACCTAAATATAAAAGCTAAAACTATAAATTTCAGAAAAAAAAACAGGAAAATCTTTTGACATTAAGTTAAGCAAAGTTTGCTTAGATATGACACTAAAATCATGATCTATAAAAGAAAAAATTGATAATTGACATAATAGAAATTTAAAGCTTTTAGTTCATGTATTGAAACAAAAAATCTAGACTGGGACAATGGCTCACATCTGTAATCCCAGCACTTTGGGAGGCCAAGGTGGGTGGATCACTTGAGCTCAGGAGTTCAAGACCAGCCTAGGCCAGATGGTGAAACCCCGTCTCTACAAAAAAAAATACAAAAATTAGCCGTGCCTATAGTCCCAGCTACTTGGGAGGCAGAGGTGGGAAGATGATTTGAGCCCAGGAGGCAGAGTTTGCAGTGAGCTGAGATTGCGCTACTACGCTGCAGCCTGGGTGACACAGCCAGACCCTATCTCAAAAAAATAAAAAAAAGAAGAAGAAAAGAAAACAAAAAAAAAAACAAAAAATCTTGATCTGTCTTAGGCAAAAAGCAATTAAAAAAAAAAAAGTAGAAAATAAAGCAAAAGGGCCAGGCGCAGTGGCTCACGCCTGTAATCCCAGCACTTTGGGAGACTGAGGCGAGTGGATCACCTGAGGTCAGGAGTTTGAGACCAGCCTCGCCAACATGGTCCATTAGGTCTTTGATCCATTTTGCCTCAGCCTTCCAAGTAGCTGGGACTACAGGTGTGTGCCACCATATACAGCTAATTTTTGTATTTTTAGTAGAGATGAGGTTGGCCAGGCTGGTCTCAAACTCCTGGTCTCAAGGGATCCTCCTGCCTCAGCTTCCTAAAGAGCTAGGATTATAGGTGTGAGCCACTGCGCCTGGCCCCTCATTCTTTTATCTCTCTCTCACCTCACATCATCTACAGAAACTAACTCAAAATGGATCAAAGACCTAAATATAAGAGCTAAAATCATAAACGTAAAAGGGATAGGTATAAATGTTTATGACTTCAGGTTAGGCAATAGATTTTTAGATATAACACCAAGGGTACAACAACAAAAGAAAAAATAGATAAATTGGACTTCATCAAAATTTACAATGTGTGCACTGCAAATGACTCCATCAAGACAGTGAAAAGACAACTCACAGAAAGGTAGAAAATATCAGCAAATCATATATCCTATAAGGGACGTGTATGTAGAATATACAAAGAACTTTTACAACTCAGTGAACAAAACAGCCAAAAAACAAAACAAAATAGCCAGGCACAGTGGCTGGCATCTGTAATCCCAGCTACTTGGGAGGCTAAGTTGGGAGCATCACTTGAGCCCAGGAGTTTGAGGCTGCAATGAGCCATTATCACACCACTGCTGTACTCCAGTCTGGGTGACAGCGACATCCCAACTCTAAAAATAAAAAAACAAACAACCAAAATTTTAAAATGGGCCAAACAATTTGAGCAGACATTTGGCCAAAGAAGATATAAAAATGGCCGATAAGTACACGAATCATTAGCCATCAGGTAAATGCAAATCAAAATAGCAAGATTACATTTCATACCCACTAGGTGGGCTGTCATCAAAAGGACAGTAAATGTTTTATGTTTTTTGTTTTTTTCTTGAGACGGAGTCTCACTCTGTCGCCCAAGCTGGAGTGCAGTGGCGCGATCTCGGCTCACTGCAAGCTCCACCGCCCAGGTTCACGCCATCCTCCTGCCTCAGCCTCCCGAGTAGCTGGGACTACAGGCGCCAGCCACCACGCCCGGCTAATTTCTTTTTTTGTATTTTTGGTAGAGTCGGAGTTTCACCGTGTTAGCCAGTATGGTCTCAATCTCCTGACCTCGTGATCCACCCGCCTCGGCCTCCCAAAGTGCTGGGATTACAGGCGTGAGCCACCGCTCCCAGCCAAAGGACAGTAAATGTTAATGAGGGTGTGGAGAAACTGGAACCCTCATGCATTGCTGGTGGAAATGCAAAATGGTGCAGCCACTTTGGAAAGCAGTCTGGCAGTTCCCCAAAAGGTTTAACATAGATTTACCATATGACTCAATAATTTTACTCCTAGGTATATACCCAAGGGAAATGAAAACGTGTCCATACAAAAACTTTTACACAAAGATTCATAGCAACATTCATCATAATACCCAAAAAGTGGAAACAACCCAAATGTCCATTACCTGGTGAGGGGATAAAATGTGGTGCTCATATATCCATATAATAGACTATCTTCGGCCATAAAAGGGAATGAAGTACCGATACATGCCACAGCATGGATGAACCTCCAAAACTTGTGCTGAGGGAAAGAAGCTGGTCGCAAGAGGCCACATATTGTATGATTACATTTATATTAAGTTTCCAGAATAGGCAAATCTATAAAGACAGAAAGTATACTAGTGGTTGCTTGAACTGGGTGGGAGGGGAGCAGGTGGCAGAGAAATAGGGAGTGACTGCTAACGGGTATGAAATTTCATTTTGCGATAATGAAAATGTTCTAAAATTGATTGTGGTGATGGTTGCACAACTTTACCATTGAATTATACACTTCAAATGAGTGAATTATATGATATGTTAATTGTATCTCAATAAAGCTATTAATATTATTTCAGGAAAAGAAATTTGGGGATGAAAGTTAAAGCACTTCATTCAGGGATCCGCTGCTCCGCTGTTAGGACTAGAACTTGATTCATTGATTTTGTCAGTACTTTTTCCAATCCAAAAGTTATCTTTCCTACCAAATACTCTGATTCTGTGACTGAACTAACTCCAAATCCTAAATGCTGAGTCTTGCTTCACCAAATAAAGCTGAGATTTTTAGAGAGAAAAAAAATATTCTCTTTAAGCCAGTTGAAGTGATGATCCAACTCTGACAAGGACGTCACAGAGGCCTTTTTAGTGGTGGCACAGTATAGAGGCTAAGAGCAAAGAACCCAGCATCATATCGAAGACTTGAATTTAAAAACTGGACCCCCTACTTCTTAGCTCTCTCCTTGAGGAAATTGCTTAATCTCTTAATGGATTGTCTCATTTGATACTCCCATTGGTCCTGAAATGCGGGTATTACTATTCCTCTCCGTTTTTTTTTTTTGTTTGTTTGTGTTTTTTTAATTTTTATTTGTTTATTTATTTATTTATTTATTTATTTATTTATTTTTGAGACGGAGTCTCGCTCTGTCGCCCAGACTGGAGTGCAGTGGCGCAATCTCGGCTCACTGCAAGCTCCGCCTCCCGGGTTCACGCCATTCTCCTGCCTCAGCCTCTCCGAGTAGCTGGGACTACAGGTGCCCGCCACTACGCCCGGCTAATTTTTTTTTGTATTTTTAGTAGAGACGGGGTTTCACCGTGGTCTCGATCTCCTGACCTCGTGATCCGCCCGCCTTGGCCTCCCAAAGTTTATTTTTTTTTTAAACAAATGACAAAACTAAAGCTCAGCAAATTTAAGTAACTGGTCAAGTTCACACTTCCATAAACAGTAAAACTGCTGTTCATAGCTTTGTCTATGTACCTCCAAAACTGTGCATCCTAATCAATTATAAACATAATCATCCCAGTTTATCAATTTAGAATGGAAGACATTTTATTTATTTATTTATTTATTTATTTATTTATTTATTTCAGACAGGGTCTGGCTCTGTCACCCAGGCTGGAGTGCAGTGGTGCAATCTCGGCTCACTGCAACCTCTGCCTCCTAGGCTGAGACAATCCTTCCACTTCAGCCAGTAGCTGGGACTACAGGCAGGCACCACCAAGGCCCAGCTAATTTCCAAGGCCCAGCTAATTTTGGGTTTTTTTTTTTTTTTTTTTTTTTTGGTAGATACGGGGTTTCACCATGTTGGCCAGGCTGGTCTTGAACTCCTAAGCTCAAGCAATCCTCCATCCTCGGCCTCCCAAAGTGCTGGGATTACAGATGTGAGCCACCACGCCTGGCCCATACCTTTTATTAATCAACAGATGTGAGCCATCTCTTCAGAAGCCTCATTTTCTGGTTTTAAAACACTTGAAGAGTTGAATTCATAATCAGAAAATTGATAGGCAAGTGTGGTATCTGAACAGAGAGGCTGGAACTATTCCATGCAGAGAGAGCTTAGAGAATCTCCCTCTCTTCCTAACACCAGTAGAGTTCTGACCCAACCAGGTGTTATTAGTCAACAGATATGTACAGAACACCCACGGTATGCCAGGCTCCATTCTAGGACCTGGGCATGGTTTTTGCCTTTATGAAACTTACATTCTTGTTGGGAGAGACATATTGAATAAGCAAACTTAAAAAATGTGATAAATTCAGATAATGAGAAGTGCTATAAGGAAAAATAATTAAAAGTGACTTCGAATGGGGAACACCGCTCTAAGGAGGTAGCACACAACCTGAACATTTTGTCACTGTTAGATTCAGCTATGAGCGACAGAAGACCCTGGTAACAGTGTCTTAGAACATCGATGTTTATTTCTCTGCCACCTAAATGAAGTTGGTAGGTAAACATTCTAGGGCCGAATGACACTCCACAGTAACAGGGATCTGGCCTCCTGTCCTTGTGGCTTTGCCATCTTCATCATACAGCTTCTGCTTCATAGTATATAATGGTTGTTTGTGCTACTGTTATCATTTTTACATCTCAGCCAGTAAGAAAGAGGAAAGGGTGGGGTTTGGGACATAGAGATGATGAAGTACAAGCTTCTTCCTTTTAAGGACTGTTTCTGGAAGCTCCATATTTCTATGTTTCTAGTTCCATCTCACTACCTAGAACTTTGCTAGTCCTATTTACCTGTCAGAGAAGCTGGAAAATGTAGTCTTTGTTCTGGATAGCCATGTGCCGAGATAATATTAGGAGTTTTATTTCCAAGAAAGAGGGAAGGATGGATATTGGGGGACAACTAGTGATCTTTGCTTTGAAGAAAAGAAAGAAAGAGTGAAATAAAAAAAAATTAGTTTAGTGTGTTCATTCAAGGAATGGAAGAAGGCTCGTGGGGCTAGACTATACTAAGTAAAGGGAAGAGTGGTAGATGGAGGGCTTTGTAAACCATAGTAAGATTAGCTTCTAGTCCAATAAGAGTGGCATACCTTTGGCAGGTTTTGTTTTAAAACTAGACTTTGAGAAATAATGACATCTGGTCAAGCATGACACATTTTCTCCACTCTTTCCTTGATTCCAACAAAATGACAGCTAAGGTTTTGGGTTTTTTAAAAAAACAAAGCCCACAAGAAGACAAAAAGACATGGAAAAGACATGGAAAAGAGAGAAAAGAAGATGATCAGCAAATATAAACTGGAGAGCAGATGAAGGAATGATAATTAACTAAGAAAACTTTAGAAGGCTGAAAACTTAATGCCTGAGGTGAAAATGGAGGAAAAAAAAGCAAGCCTGTTCATGAAGCAGAATCCCAAAAAGGACCTGGTTGAAAACATGCCCAAATCAGTTGGACCCTTAAATAACCTCCTTCAGCCCTTGCAGCCAATGACCCACTCCTCTGTAATGGAATAGAGCAGTTTTACTCTCAGGTTAGTTGAAGAAAAAGGCAGTCTGTTCTCAGGGACACGCATATCTGAGGATGAGAGCCTTATTAAAAACAGGGAGGTAATGAGAAGTCTATATCCAAAGGATGAGAAACCTTATCTCCTTCCCAATAAGCCAGTAGTCAATTTTCCACTTCCACCCTACCTCATTCATCTTTCTCTTTTGGTGGAAAAAAAAAAACAAAAAACCTATTCAGAGACAACATCATCAGATACTGACAGCTGGTGGTCCCCTAACAAAAGTAGTCAAACCCCTGCTGACAGTGAAAGCCACTAGTCAGCAAGACTCAGCATTCAATACACAGCTTCCAATCAGTGGGGCTTTTTTGGTTTTGTTTCATTTTTAGTGTTTCATTTATTTTCTTTCTTTTCTTTTCTTTTCTTTTCTTTTCTTTTCTTTTCTTTTTTTTCTTCTCTTTCTTTCCTTCTTTAGAGACAGAGTCTTGATCTGTCAGCCAGGCTGGAGTGCAGTGGCTCAATCAGAGCTCACTGCAGTTTTGAACTCCTGGCCTCAAGTAATCCTCCCACCTCGGTCTCCCAGTGTGCTGGGATTACGGGCATGACAGCCTAAACTCATCAGACCAATATCAGAATATTATTTCTAGAAAGAAAGAGCAGAAAGCAGCGATAAAAAATTATTTGAGAAAAACAAAATATTATTTTCAAGAGTCTAGAAACAATTTTCTAGATATGCTCTCTTCCTCAGATAGTTACTGAAGGGAAGTGGGGGAGTTACTCAAGAAATAATGAAATCAAAGGAACTAGGAGGCCGGGGATCCAATACAGGAGGGAGACAAGAATTCCATGAATGCTGATGGAACAAAAATCCCAAGGAAGGAAATCAACCTCTCTCTCTCTCTCTCTCTCTTTCATTCACTCTTACTCACACACACAATAGATTTTCTGATGTATTTTAAAACTTCGAGAAATATATACTTGTAGTTTGGTGATGAATTAGTGACAGCAAGAACAAAGAAAAACTAAGGGCCGGGCACAGTGGCTCACGCCTATAATCCCAGCACTTTGGGAGGCCGAGGCGGGCAGATCACCTGACGTCAGGAGTTCAAGACCAGCCTGGCAAACATGGTGAAACCTTGTTTCTACTAAAAAAGAAAATACAAAAAATTAGCTGAGCATTGTGGTGCATGCCTATAATCCCAGCTACTCGGGAGGCTGAGGCAGGAGAATCTCTTGAACACGGGAGGCAGAGGTTGCAGCGAGCCAAGATTGCGCCACTGTACTCAAGCTCAGGCAACAAGAGAGAAACTCCATCTCAAAAAAAAAAAAAAAAGAAAGAAAAGAAAAGAAAACCTAAGGGAAAAATGATTAAGTCTATGAAATGATTAAGTCTAGGAAAGAATTTTAGAACTGTAGGCCGCGCATATGGCTCACACTTGTAATCCCAGCATATTGGGAGGCCGAAGCAGGCAGATCACTGGAGGTCAGGAGTTCGAGACGAGCCAAGATGGTGAAACCCTGTCTCTACTAACAATACAAAAATTAGCTGGGCATGGTGGCACGCGCCTGTAATCCCAGCTACTCAGGAGGCTGAGGCAGGAGACGCTCTTGAACCCGGGAAGCAGAGGTTGCAGTGAGCCAAGATCCCACCACTGCATTCCAGTCTGGGTGGCAGAGTGAGATTCCATGTCAAAAATAAATAAATAAATAAAATTGTAATACCAAGGAAATGTCATCTTATGGACTATATGACTCAGTATGAATGTAAATATTGAATACTGGTCTAATCCAATATGATATATTGGTGTTAGGATGATAAGGGGAAAGGAAATGTGTGTTGGAGAGGTGTCCTACGATAATTAAATGATCTTCCACAGTAGATGGTTAATAGACGATGTCTACACTGGAAAAGATCAAGAAATAGTCAAATAAGGATGTTTAGAATTAGAGGGTTAAATATCAGAAGAAACAACTAAAGGAGTTAAAGTTGTTGCCTTATGGGAGCAGAAATTAGAAGTAAAGAGAATGAGAAATTAGGAGTAGGGAGAATAAGAAATTAGGAGTAGAGAGAATAAGGCAGGGGTCTGATGCTCATCTTTCTAAATCTTGTTAAACCATTTAACTTTCTAACGCGCACGTGTGTGTGTGCGCGCATATGCGTATGCGTACATATTTGTAGGTAGGTAGGTAGGTTGTGGATGGAATACTCAGTACTAAATAAACAATGGCAGATTTTTTGCTTTTTGTTTCTCTTTTTGTCAAGGCTCCATTACCTTACACACTATAAATTGCAAGACGATAGTGTATCCTGTTTAGTTAAATGTTAAGCCTAGAGCTCCCTTGGGCTTCTGGATAAAATATGGAAGACACTCTACTATAAATTCATCAACAGCACTTTTACAAACCTTTGCAACATTTTAATACGTGTTGCTACCAAAACTCAGCCACTTACTGTTGATTCTTTTAGGCTTTTGTTTCCAAGTTTAATTTTTTTGTCCTTGAGGCCTGCTGACCCAATGTGCTGTCCAACAAGTGAACAATGATGCTCCTGTTGTTTAAGTTTTATTGTAAGTTGTGTAATAGGTCTACACTAATTAAATGTCTATCACTCCTATAAATATAAACATATATGCAATAAAACACATAGATGATAAAACTTATGCCTATAGGATCTATTACACAATTATGTATCATTTTTATTGCTCTCAGAATTTGACTTCTAGTAGCTGACTTTTCAATAAATGTCCAGTGCCCCTAGTTTTAAAGATAAATAAATTTGAGTTTCTCTTTTCATGTGATTTTAAGGAAAAAAGAAAAGGTTGACAACAGTATTCAACATCAAAATGTGAACTTCTGACCTCCACATGATCTGTCATCACTAAAAGAAAAGTAAATGATCACAGCAATTGCAAATGTTTAAACTTAAGAATCATTTGGACTATCTAGATAAGATGTATAAAATGTGATTAAATTCAGAATTTATAAATCTTTAACCTAAATAAAATATGCTATAGTCTCAACTTTGTGATTAAAATCTTATATAATAGTTTGCAATTGAAAAGAGAACAGTCTGGGTGCGGTGGCTCATACCTGTAATCCCAGCTCTTAGGGAGGCAGAGGTGGGAGGATAGCTTAAGCCCAGGAGTTCGAGACCTGCCTGGGCAATATATCAAGACACCGTTTAAGAAAAAAAAAAAATGAAAAGAGAACAGACCAGGCATGGTGGCTCACACCTGTAATCCCAGTACTTTAGGAGGTCGAGGTGGGCGGATCACTTGAGCCCAGGAGCTTGAGACCACCCTGGCCAACATGGCAAAACACTGTCTCTATTAAAAATACAAAGATTAGCTAGGCATAACAGTGCATGCCTGTGGTCTCAGCTACTTAGGTGGCTGAGGCGCAAGAATTGCTTGAGCCTGGGAGGTGGAGGTTGCAGTGAGCCGAGCTCACACCACTGCACTCCATCCTGGGCGACACAGTGAGACTCTTGTTCTGGATAGCCATGTACACAGAAGACTTGTGTGTTCAGTGATACATTTACATCTCTAATGAAAAATTAAAAAGGAATATATTCCATGGCCAAGTCCCCCAAAGGCAGTGTGCCTGGAGCAGAATGAGCTTTTTTTCACAAGCTGTTTCAGGCCTTGAAGCTTAACAAACACGTCTAAAATAAAAAATATGTGAATTTGTGGAAATAGAAATAGAGCCTAGTAAAACTAAGCTCAGATCCTGCCTCTTTCATTGGCCTGGAAGCCTAAGGTCTATGTTGTCAACCTCCCTGGGGGATTACTTCTTTTTCTTTACTTGATACATAGTAATTGTACATATTCATGGATACAGGTGATATTTTGATGCATACATGCAATATGTAATGATGACATCAGGGTAATTGGGATATCCATCACCTCAAACATTTATCAGTTCTGTTTTTTTTGGTTTTTTTTGGAGATGGAGTTTTGTTTTTGTTGCCCAGGCTAGAGTGCAATGGCTTGATCTCAGCTCACTGCAACTTCTGCCTCCCGGGTTCAAGATATTCTCCTGCCTCAACCTCCCGAGTAGCTGGGATTACAGGCACCCGCCACCACGCCCGGCTAATTTTTGTATTCTTAGTAGAGACAGGGTTTCACCACGTTGTGCAAGCTGGTCTCAAACTCCTGACCTCAGGTGATCTGCCTGTCTCGGCCTCCCGAAGTGCTGGGATTACAGGCGTGAGCAACCACGCCTGGCCAAGTTTGTTCTTTTTTTAACATATAGAGCATTTTAGATGTACCATGAGTCCCCTTTTCTTCCCAGTATCACTCCCAGTTTCCTCTCACTTTCCCAAGAAGTAGTAGTGCCTTAAATCGTGATGAGTTCTTAGAGACCATTTAAAAAAAAACACTCATTAGGTACACATGAAAAGATGTTCAACACCATGAGCCATTATGGAAATGCAAATTAAAACCACAATGAGGCCGGGCATGGTGGCTCACACCTTTAATCCCAGCACTTCAGGAGGCCAAGGCAGAAAAATAATTTGAGCCCAGGAATTGGAGACCAGCCCGGGCAACATAGTGAGGCCCCCATCTCTACAAAAAATAAAAAATTAGCCGGGAATGGTGGCTCACACCTGTGATCCCAGCTACTTGGGGGGCTGAGGTGGGAGGATCATTTGAGCCCAGGAGTTTAAAACCAACCTGGGCAACATAGTGAGACCTCATCTCTACAAAAAATGTAAATGTTAGCTGGACGTGGTGGTATGCACCTGTAGTCCCAGCTTCTCAGGAGGCTGAGGTGGGAAGATCACTTGAGCACAGGAGATTGAGGCTGCAGTGAGCTGTAAGCTGCACTCCAGCCTGGACAGTGGAGCAAGACTCTGTCTCTAAAACAAACAAAAAAATGAACAAAACACAACGATATACCACTACATACCTATTAAAATATTTGAGTAACTAAAATTTTTAAAAATAATGCCAAATGCTATTGAAATACCAAATACAGAAACTGTATTTCTCATATATTTCTGATCAGCCTGTGAAATGATACACTCAGTGTGGAAAATACCATTTCTTATAAAACTAAACATGCACTTACCATACAGCTCAGCAACTGTACAACTGACGTGCACTTACCATACAACCCAGCAACTGTACAATTGGGCATTTACCCCAGAGAAATGAAAACATTTATTCACACGGAAATGTATGCATGAATGTTCATAACAGTTCTATTTGCAATAACCAAAAACTGGAAACAACTGGTTTTTGTCCTTCAATGAATGAATGGTTAAACAAAATGTGATACACTCATCCCATGGAGTACTACACAGCAATAAAAAGAAAGAAACTATTGATACACACAACTTGAATAGATCCCAAAGTAATTATGCTAAGTTTTTAAAAATTAATTCTTAAAAAGTTACATACTGACATACTGTATACTTCCATTTCTATAACATTCTTTTTTTTTTTCTTTTTTTTTTAATTAATTTTTTTTGCATACAAAAACAATAAACATTTTCTAAAAATACATACAAACAAAAAGATGCGTATCAAACATATTAGGAAGGTTGCACATGGGAAGTCGGGGAATAGAAATGGGGGTGGGAGTTAAAATAAATGAGAGAGGGACTTTATATTCTATAACATTCTTGAAGTGACAAAATTATAGAGATGGAGAACAAATTAGTGGTTGCCAGGCATTAGGATGTGGGAGGCAGGGAGTGGGATGGATGTGACTATAAACAGGTAGCATGAGGAATCTTTGTGATGATGAAGCAGTTCTGTATCTTGACTGTGGTGGTGGTTACACAAATCTACACATATGATAAAAATTGCATAGAAGTACACACACAAATGAGTGCATATAACACGTGAAATTTGAATGAGGTTGTGGATTATATCAATGTCAATTTAATAGTTTTGATATTGAACTGTGCTTATGTAATATATTATCACTGGAGGAAACTGAATGAAGGGGATGTGGGACCTCCCTGTACTATTTTTTGCAATTTCTGTTTATTTATAATTATTAAAAAGTTAAGAAGCCAAATTGAAAAGTATCCACTAAATGCATATATGTTCCTATATAAAATTCATACTATTGATTGCTGTATGTTTCTTTTCCATAGGTAGTATCATCCTGAAAGTGTCATTCTGCAAACTTGCCTGCTTACTCAACATTCCAATTTTGAGATCCATCCAAACTAATACATAGAGAACTAGTTCCTCTAATACTGCATAGAATTCTATTATATTAATATGTCACATTTTATTTATCCCTTCCCCAACTTATGAACATTTCGATTTTTTTTTACTGTTACAAAGCTTGCTGCAATTAATATCCTTGTATGTGACTTGTGCACATACAAGTTTTTCTAGTGTAGTATTTCCTAGACCTAGAAGTAATCAAAATACTAGCTGTCAATATTTCCTGAGAGCTGACTGTAATATTACTATGATTGGTGAGAAAACTGAGAAGTTAGCTTACTTGCCAAAGGTCACATAGCTAATCAAACCTATCATATCCAGCTCCAGCATCTGCATTATTATCCACTGCAGCACATGGTTGCCTCCAGCAGTCGGATAAAAAACTGTTTCATTGGCCAGAGGTAGTGGCTCATGCCTGTAATCCCAGCACTTTGGGAGGCTGAGGCGGGCAGATCACCTGAGGTCAGGAGTTCCAGACCAGCCTGGCCAACATGGTGAAATCCCGTCTCTACCAAAAATACAAAAATTAGCCTGGTGTGGTGGCGTGTGCCTGTAATCCCAGCTACTCAGTAGGTTGAGGCAGGAGAATCGCTTGAACCCGGGAGGTGGGGGCAGATTGCCTGAGATCAGGAGTTCCAGACCAGCCTGGCCAACATGGTGAAACCCTGTCTCTACCAAAAATACAAAAATTAGCCAGGTGTGGTGGTACATGCCTGTAATCCCAGCTACTCGGGAGATTGATGCAGGAGAATCGCTTGAACCTGGGAGGCAGAGGATGCAGTGACCCAAGATCTCACCACTGCACTCCAGCTGAGCAACAGAGTGAGACCCTGTCTAAAACAAACAAACAAACAAACAAACAAACAAAAAACTGTTTCACCAAGGCCAGGCGCGGTGGCTGACACCTGTAATCCCAGCACTTTGGGAGGCCGAGGTGGGCAGATCACCTGAGGTTGGTAGTTCCAGACCAGCCTGGCCAACATGACGAAACCATGTCTCTACTAAAAGTACAAAAAGAAAAGAAAAGAAAAAAGGCTGGACATGGTGGAAAGTGCTTGTAATTCCAGCTACTCAGGAAGCTGAGGCAGGAGAATCGTTTGATCCCGGGAGGCAGAGGTTGCAGTGAGTGAGGCCACACCACTGGGCGATAGAGCAAGACGCAAGACTCTCCAAAAAACTAAAACAAAAACCTGTTTCACCACCTGCAAAGGATATACTAGAAAAGTGCAGTGAAACATTACCTTTAACCAATTATATCATACAGTTTTCTTTTTTTTTTTGAGATGGAGTCTTACTCTGTTGCCCAGGCTGGAGTGCAGTGGTGCATTCTCGGCTCACTGCAAGCTCTGCCTCCCGGGTTCACGCCATTCTCCTGCCTCAGCCTCCCAAGTAGCTGGGACTACAGGTGCCCGCCACCACGCCTGGCTAACTTTTGTATTTTTAGTAGAGATGGGGTTTCACCTTGTTAGCCAGGATGGTCTCGATCTCCTGACCTTGTGATCCGCCTGCCTCGGCCTCCCAAAGTGCTGGGATTACAGGCATGAGCCAACGCACCCGGCTCATACAGTTTTCTTATTTTGAACTCATGTTCAGTTAAAATTTTCTGGTCTTCTTCCCGAATGCTTATCCAGGTGTCTTCAATTTGTACTTTGTGATTTAATGTTTAAACCTAAAACAGAGTCTTTTAAAATCTTATTCTGGTTAATTTAATCTTCTTGATTTGAGACTAATTCCAGCATGTTGAGATAAATATTTATTTTAAACCCAAGAATTTTCAGAGCATTACCTATAAAGTATTCCTGCCAAAAATGTTGAATCAGAATAAAATTGGATTTTTAGAGCTAACTTCCATTTAGAGGAAATAAAAAGGGTAGAGGAATAAGTTAAATGATACCACAGGGAAGCAAATACACACATCCATAATGCATAATATTCTGTACAACGGTTAACACAATTTTTGCAACAAATCGATGACATGATTAATGTGTGTGCGTGCATGTGTGTGTGTGCACTCGGGTGCGCATGTGTGTGTTGGCAGGGAGGGGGAATTTTCTCTAAATGAAAAGAAATCTGAGAAACAAAACAACCACTTGTAATATATAGACCTTCTTTGTACCTGAATTTGAATAAACCAACTAAAAAAAGATATTTAGAGACAATTTTGAAAGTAGGATTATGGGGATTAGATGGTATTAGAGGAAACCAAGGGATTATTGTTAATTTAGGTAAGTACTATAAAGGCATTGCGGTAATGACAGAAAATATCCATTAAAAAAAAAAGATTCTTACCAAGTACTTGTAGGTGAAATGATATGATGTCTGGAATTTGCTTTAAAATACTTCAGGAAAAAAGGATAGATTCAGCAAATGGGGCAAAATCTCAATGATGATTGAATCTGGGATATAAATATATAGGAGTGCATCCTACTCTTCTCTAGGTATATTTTTAATATGTTTAATAAGTTTTATAATAAAATGTAAGGTGTTTTATTATAAAATTAACAGAAAACATGTCATGGGGAGAGTTTAGAAGCTCAGAAAAGTAAGAGAAAAAATAGAGTTTATAACCCCCTACCTACTACCCACTGTTAAAGTTTAGATGCATTTTCTTCTAATATTTTTCGCTTTCTTTTTCTTCTTCTTCTTTTTTTTTTTTGAGACAGGGTCTTGCTCTGTTGCCTAGGTGCGCACGACCACACCCGGCTAATTTTTGTATTTTTAGTACAGACAGGGTTTTGCCACGTTGGCCAGGCTGGTCTCGAACTCCTGACCTCAAGTGATCTGCCTGCCTTGGCCTCTCAAAGTGCTGGGATTATAGGCATGAGCCACCGCACCTGGCAGCATTTTCTTCTAGTATTTTTCTATGTCTCGTCTGATTTGATTTTCATAATTGAGATGAAATTATATAATTTCGTGTCTCATTTTTCCATTTACATACATAAGCATTTTAAAATATCATGAATTTTCTTAAGCATCATACTTAATGATGAACATAGTACTGAAAAGTACCCAAGTTAAAATAATTTTTTCTTTTACCTTAAAAATATGTTATTGAGGAATAATTTGCAAAGACTATATTGCATCTATTTAAAGTATGCAATTTTATTAATTTTGACAATGGTGATCTTATCTTTTTTTTAAAGACAGGGTCTCCCTCTGTTGCCCAGGCTGGAGTGCAGTGGCACAGTTATAGCTCACTGCAGCCTCGAGCTCCTAGGCTCAAGTGATCCTCCCATCTCAGCCTCCCAAGTAGCTGGGACTACAGATGTGTGCCACCACGCCTGGCTATTTTTAATTTTTTTTTATTTTTGTAGAGATTGAGTCTCACTATATTACCCAGGCTGGTCTTGATCCTCCTGCCTCGGCCTCCCAAAGTGCTGGGATTACAAGTGTGAGTGACCACACCCAGCTGGTATTCCTGTCTTGAGGTTTATTTTATCTTATGTTAATATAAAAACGTCGGCTTTCTTAGACTTTTTGTTTACATGATTTATTTGTTCTTCCATTTACAATCAACCTCTCTGTGCCATTTATTTATTTATAATTGACAAATAATAATTGTATATATTTATGGTGTACAACCTGATGTTTTGAAATATGTATACACTGTGGAATAGCTCAATCAAGCTTATTAGTGTATGTATTACCTCACATATTTATCATTTATTTGTGGTGACAGCACTTAAAATTTACTCTCTTAGCAATCGTCAAGCATGCAATACATTGTTATTGACAATGGTCACCATATGGTGCAAAAGATTTCTTGAACTTATTCCTCTTGTCTAACTGATATTTTGCAACCTTTGACCAACCTCTCTTAATTTGCCTCTCATTCCCCCAGCCTCTGGTAACCACTATTCTACTCTCTGCTTCTGAGTTCAATTTTTTGAGGTTTCACATATAAGTGAGATCATGTGGTATTTGTTTGTAAGAGGAGTCTAACAAGCTATTATTGGCTTAATGAAATTACATTAAACTGGCTTAATCAAAATACAGAATTTGTTGACATGTGGCTGAAAAGTTTAGGAGTAGACCTCAAGCATGCTGTGACCAGGGACTCAAATAATGCTATTAAGACGCAGTCTCTCTTCTCCATCTCATGGCTACGTTTCCACTGTGTTGGTTTTATTTCAGGCAGGATTTACTTTGAGGTGGTAAGATGATGTCAGCAATTCTCCATCCTATATCATTCTAGGTTCTAAGTTACTTGAAGAGAAGTATTTTCCCATGACTCATTATGATTAGATAAGGCTCTAATCCATTTTGATTTGATTTTTGTATTTGGTGAGAGATAGGTATCTAGTTTCATTCTTCTGTGTATGTTCTTGGAACCTTTGTTGAAAATGAGTTAACTGTAGATGTATGGATTTATCTCTGGGTTCACTTTTCTGTTTCATTTGTCAACATGTCTGTTTTTATGCCTTGCTGTTCTGGTTACTACTGTTCTGTAATATAATTTAAAAAAAAATTTTTGAGACAGGGTCTCACTATGTTGCCCAGGCTGGTTTCAAACTCCTGGGCTTATGCAATCCTGCCTCGGCCTCCCAAAGTGTTGGGATTACAGGCATGAGCCACCATGCCTAGCTCTGTAATATAATTTTAAGTCAGGTAGAACACAGGGGACAAGAGTGCAGGGGTTCACATGCAGAGTCAGAAAGGGAAAGAAGAAGCAAGAAATTCAGACTCCATGCGTTTGAGAGATCAAGAAAGACTAAAAGCCAGTCTGCAGCAGGCACTTTGGAGAGTGAATCTGAGTGGAGAGTAACGTGGAGTGTCAAGAGATGTGCAGAAAATCCAAAGAAGTCTGAGGACATTGTGTGCCTCAAGAAAAGAAGAACCAGAAGTCACTGGGACAGTGATGATTCTTAACGTAGAAATCTAAGTGGGAAAAATATAATAAAGTTAGTTTTGTGATTAAAAAAATTTTAAGTCAGGTAATGTGATTCCTCCGTTTTGTTCTTTCTGCTCAGGATGGCTTTGGCTATTCTGGGTCTTTTGTGGTTCCATATACATTTTAGATTTTTTTTGTTTTTGTTTTTTTTCAATTTCCGTGAAGAATGTCATTAGTATTTTGATAGGGATTGCATTGAATCTATAGATTGCTTTGGGCAGTATGGACATTTTAACAATATTGATTATTCCAATTCCAATCCATGGACATGAAATATCTTTCAATTTTTTGTGTCCTCTTAAATATCTTTCCTTTTTTTTTTTTTTTTTTTTTTTTGGAGACAGAATCTTGCTCTATCACCCAGGCTGGAGTGCAATGGCGTGATCATAGATTACTGCAGCCTTGAACTTGAACTCCTGGGCTCAACTGATCCTGCCACCCCAGCCTCCCAAGTAGCTAGGACTACAGCTGCACACCACCATGTCCAGCTAAATTTTAAAATCTTTTGTAGAGATAGTGTCTCACTATTTTGCCCAGGCTGGGAATTTATTTCACCAATGTTTTATAGTTTTCACTGTAGGTATCTTTCACTTCTTTGGTTAAGTTTATTCCTAGGCATTTTATTTTGTTTGTAGCTATTGTAAATAGGATTCCTTTTTAAATTTTTTTTCAGATTGTTCACTGTTGGCATACAGAAATGCTACTGATTTTTGTATGTTTGATTTTGTATCCTGCAACTTTACTGAATTTATCAATTCTAATAATTTTAGATGGAGTTATTAGGTTTTTCCAAATATATGTCTATCACTCGCAAACAAGGATAATTCGACTTTTTTCTTTCCAATTTGGATGTTCTTTATTTCCTTCTCTATCTCATTGCTCTAGCTAGGACTTCCAGTGCTACGTTAAATAACAGTGGTAAAAGTGGGCATCCTTGTCATGTTCTAGATCTTACAGGAAAGGCTTTCAGTTTTTCCTCATTCAGTATGATGCTAGCTGTGGGTCTATCATATATGGCTTTTATTGTTTCGATATATGGTCCTTTTATACCAAGTTTTTTGAGAGTTTTATCATAAAGAGATGTTGGATTTTATTGAATACATTTTCAGCATCAATTGAAATGATCATATGGCTTTTGTCCTTCATTCTGTTGGTAGATCACATTGATTGATTTGCATATGTTGAACCATCATTGCATCCCTTGGATAAATCCCACTTGGTCATGATGAATGATCTTTTTGCTATGTTGTTGAATTTGGTTTGCTAGTATTTTGTTGAGGATTTTTGCATCAATGTTTATCAGGAATACTGGCCAGTAGCTTTCTTTTTTTGATGCACCTTTGTCTGAGTTTGGTATCAGGGCAATACTAACCTTGTAGAATGAGTTCAAAAGTATTCCCTCCTCCTCTATAATCTGAGTAAGATTGAATCTGGAATAATCTGAATAAGATTGGTATTAGTTCTTCTTTACATATTTAGTAAAATTCAGCAGTGAAGCCATCGGGTCCTGCACTTTTCTTTGCTGGGAGACTTTTTTTATGTCTTTAATCTCATTACATGTTATTCATCTGTTCAGATTTTTGATTTCTTCATAGTTCAATCTTGCTAGGTTGTATGTATCCAGGAATTTACCAATTTCTTCTAAATTTTCCAATTTATTGGCGTATAGATGCTCATAGTAACTGCTAATGATCCTTTGAAATTCTGTGGTATCAGTTGTAATGTCTCCTTTTTTATCTCAGATTTTATTTATTTGGGTCTTCTCTCTTTCTTAGTCACATTAACCATCTGTCAGTTTTGTTTTTCTTTTTAAAAAATCAACGCGTTGTTTCATTGATCTTTTGTATTTTTTTCATTTCCATTTGATTTATTTCTGCTCTGATGTTAACTATTTCTTTTCATCTACTAATTTTGGGTTTGGTTTGCTCTTGCATTTCTACTTCTTTAAGATGCTCTGTTAGGTTATTTGAAGTTTTTCTACTTTTTTGATGTAGGCATTTACTGCTGTAGGCTTTCCTTTTAGTGCTGCTTTTGCTGTATCCCATAGATTTTGGTATCTTGTGTTTCTATTTTCATTTGCTTTAAAAACTTTTTAAATTTCTTTATTAATTTCTTCATTGACTCACTGGTCATTCAGGAGCATATTATTTAATTTCCACGTGTTTGTGTAGTTTCCAAAATTCCTCTTGCTATTGATTTCTAGTTTTATTCCATTGTTGTCAGAGAAGATACTTGATATTATTTTCAGTTTTTTTTAATGCTTTAAGACTTGTTTTGTAGCCTAACATATAGTCTATCCTTGAGAATGATCCATATGCTGAGCAGAAGAATATGTAATCTGTAGCTGTTGGATGAAATGTTCTATGACTATCTATTGGGTCCATTTGGTCGATAGTGCAGATTATATCCAATATTTTTTGTTGATTTTCTGTCTGGATAATCTGTCCAGTGCTGAAAGTGGAGTGTTGAAGTCTCCAGCTATTAATGTATTGGGGTATATCTTTCCCTTTAGCTCTTGTAATAGTTGCTTTATAAACCTAGGTGCTCCAGTGTTGGGTGCATATATATGTACAATTGTTATATCCTCTTGCCGAACTGACTCCTTTATTATTACGTAATGACCTTGTCTCTTTTTATAGTTTTTGTCTTGAAATCTACTTTGTATAATACAAGTATAGCTACTCCTACTCTTTTTTGGTTTAATCTTTTGAAGCTCACCAATTTGTTCTACTTGATCTATCCTGCTGTTGAGAGATTCTGATGCATCCTTCATTAGGTCAATTGCATTTTTCAACACCAGAATTTCTGCTTGATTCTTTTAAATTATTTCTATCTTTTGTTTAATTTATCTGATAGGATTCTGAATTCTTTCTCTGTGTTATCTTGTATTTTGTTGAGCTCCCTCAAAACAACCATTTTGAATTCTCTGTCTGAAAGGTCACATATCTCTGTCTTTCTAGAATTGGTCACTGGTGCCTTAGTAAGTTCATTTGGTGAGGTCTTGTTTTCCTGGATCGTTGTGATGCTTGTGGATATTTGTCAGTGTCTAGGCATTGAAGTTAGGTATTTATTGTAAGCAGTCTGGGCTTATTTGTACCCACCCTTTTGGGGAAGGCTTTTCGGGTATTCAAAAAGACTTGGATGTTGTGATCTATGTCTTTGGTCACTGTAGCCATATCTTCTTTAGGGGACACCCAAGCCCAGTAACATTTTGGATCCTGTAGACCTATAGAAGTACCTCCTTGATGATCTAGGTAAGATCCAGGAGAATTCTCTGGATTACCAGGTAGAGACTCTTGTTCCCTTCCCTTATTTTCCCCTAAACAGAGTCTTTCTCTCTCTCTCTGTGCTGAGCTGCCTGGAGCTGGGGGAAGGGTGACATAAGCACCCCTGTGGCCACCACCACTGGGACTGTGCTGGGTTAAACCCGGAGTCAGCACAGTACTGAGTCATTCCCAAGGCCTGCAGTGACCACTGCCTGGCTACTGCCTATATTCACTCAAGGCCCAAAGGCTCTACAATCAGCAGCTGGCAAATCCAGCCAGGCTTGTCCTTTCCTTCAGGGCAGCAAGCTCCCCCCAACCCCAGGTGGGTCCGGAGATGCCATCCAGGAGCCAGAGCCTAGAGTTGGGAACCTGAGGAATCTATCTGGTGCTCTATTCTACTGTGGCTGAGTTGGCACCAAAGCCACAAGACAAAGTCCTTC